>NC_084484.1:102423682-103032588 GCF_030035675.1 Rhineura floridana
ATCCAAGAAAGTCCTCAACGGCAGAACAGGCAGAGGATAACAATGTGTACATTACAACGACTGTGAAGGTGGATGAAGGCTGCAGCAGATAAAAGACTTCCAATCGTCATGGTATCCATGCCATTGGATCAAAAACTTTTTCTGTCAAGATTGTGTGTTGATCATTGTGCGCCTATCTCCCCACATAAAACAAATTCACGCACAGGTGTCTTCCAAGCAAATCCATCTGGAAACCTATGTCCTCACTGTGGGAGGCTGTGTGGATCCAGAATTGACCTCCACAGTCACTTACAGACGCACTGTTAAAGACCTTATCTTGGAAGACAATCTTACTCGGCCACGAGTGATCGCCAATGAATGAATGAACCTAGGACCTCTTGCATGCAAAGCATGTACTCTCTACAACTGAGCTAACCCTGGGATTTAAAACAGGTGCTGGAACTGAGCATAGGTATGCCAAATGGAATCCTGGAAAAAGCTTCCAGGATTACCTAGGGAATATTTTTGTGGGTAAATCAGTTTGCCCTGGAGAAGGAGAGCTCTGAAGGAGAGCTCATCTTCTTAGTGCTGAGTAGGTGACTTTTTTCTTAACAGGGACCACCCCTTCCCACCCAATATCCTCTTTGTGGGGATCTCAAAGGAAAGGGCAAAACTAATCATCTAATAAGCTTTGTAAATGTATCAAGCTCAGGTTGAAAACTAATGAGGTCCTTTGTACCAAAGGCAGGAGATAATTAGCACTTACACAATGCTAATCTTTTTAGAATGAGACTACTTACACTGATACCTTTAAAATTGTGGAATTCAAAGCCATGTCTAATAAACTAGAGATCCTGGTGTCATAAAAGAGATGTTAGTTGAACTCGAACAATTAACACAAGCCATATTCCCACACATCAGTTTGGATTCATATTAATTAAAAGGATTAGCCTTCAATGGCATGTGCAGTTCCTCTTAACTGAACTTCTATTTAAAAGGCTACCGTAAAGCCAACACTGTATCAGGAAAGAGAAATTTGCCTTATTTAGAAAGTTACATTTATTTCATTGAGATGGGCCTTTCTTTAGGTTTCGCCCCATCCTCCCTCCCCTTCCTTATGAAGAGCCATTCAGGTAAAGGAGTATTGTAAGCGGCTTCTTCAGCTAAGAAACTATTTGTAAGACTGTGGCAGACTTTGGACATCCCAGTTGGCAATGAGGAAAAAGGGCTGCTTGTTTCTGGGATGGCAAGAAAAAAGGCTGGTGCAGGTGGTGAACCATCAGTAAAACATTGTTGGAAGGCAAGCTTGCAGGTGCTAATTCTGCAAATAGATGTGTACTTCCTGCACTGAGCACAAGCTAAAGAGGCCTGCCAATATACAACAGAACGGCACTGTTGCCTTACGAGTGAATAAAAAAAGATGTTTCAATGCTGTCGTTGGATCTCGATGATTTGCCACAGAGGACAAAAAGTCTCCTATAAAATTGGATTTCAATAGTCCTATCTCACTTGTGCCCTTGGTGACCAGATTCAATTGTGCTGGTGTCTCCTATGCAGTATGATATCATAGCTTCAGAGTAAGGCTTTCTTTGGAGGTCACATTAGTTTGTCCTGGGAATGCAATCATTTTTGTGTCATGGACAATGTTTTACTGTGAAGATATGGGCCAGATGGCTCAGTCACTTGCAGTCCAGAGCTAAACAGTCTCTTTATTGTTGGGGAATAAACAGAACCGATTGTCTCTTACTCATGCAACTCTAGTGCCCCTCACTGTTTAAGCATGAGCTATTAAATTGTTGTGCCTTGGTGAGAATATGCAAAACTACCAGGGGAGAGCTGTGGGCTTTGAAAATATGTATTTTTTAATTTGTTAATATAAATATTTCTAGACCCCCTCCCCTAATTGTGGTTAAAGCCCAGTGTCCAGCAGTTTCTAATGTCCCATTTATCAGTGTTGTAGATTGGAGGAAACTGCAAAGGTGATGTCAACCAGTAATCAGGGACAGCCCTTCCATGAGGCAGTATGAAGTGATCACCTTAGGTGGCAGATGTTGGAGGCATCCCTTCTCGTGGCCATTCTTCCTGAACCACCTAGCCATTCCTCTCTCTTGGAGATGATACATCCCCTAAAGCAGCGTGCTGCCTTCAGATGTAGAGGAGGAGGTTACTCAGTTGCTAGTGCTGAAGTAAGATTCAGTTGTCAGCCTGCTCAGCTTCTGTACATGGAATGGGAGGGAGCACCATCTTGTCCTTTGCATCAGGCATCAAAATGTCTTTGGTCAGCCTACCAGTGGTTACCAGCATTACCTTTGCAGTTGCCCCCACACCAGTCTGAGTACACGTAAGGACACCATTCTTCCTTATTTGTATAATGTGCTGCTGATGTACCTCTCAAGAACCTAGGAGCAACTTTCTATAGAGGCTGAAACAACCATGCTGGTACATGAACTCTTGGTCTCTTGGGCCTACAGAAAGATCCAGCTACCAGACACCTACCAGCATGGTCAACTTTCATGGATCTTTGTTCCATGTTTATGTTACAAGGGGCTGGGAGAGAATAATTTCTTACTGCTGTGTTTGTTTATTTCATTTATACCCTGCCCTTTAATGAAAAAACATGTCCACAGTGGCTTACAAAACACATATTAAAAATACAATAAAATTAACTAATAATTAATAATAATGTGTAGCAAAATAAAAGCACCAGTTAAAGTAATTGCACTGTAGATTAAAAATGTAAAACATTAAAAGCCTGAGAAAATAATAATCTGCACACAGCCATGAAGCTCACTGGGTGACCTTGGGCCAGCCACTGCCTCTCAATCTCAGTCGAAAGCAATGGTAAACCACCTCTGAATACCGCTTACCATGAAAACCCTATTCACAGGGTCGCCATAAATCGGGATTAGGGTTGCCAGGCTCAGGGCCTGAGAATGATTCTGTATCTTTAAGAGAAGAGAAAATTCAGGCAAGTGCAGGTTTTCTTGCAACCCTGTAATGGGAAAAACCACAAGGTGAAATTCTCCCTTTCCCCTGCACAACTTTTAAAGATACAGAAGACCTCTTGGAGGCCGGGCCTGGCAACTCTAGTCAGGATCAACTTGAAGGCAGTCCATTTGTTGTTTGTTGCCTGGTGCTGAACGGCTAGCAGAGTCAGCATCACAAATTTCCCTGGAGAGCATATGGCATCAAGCAGCCTTCACCAACCTGATGCCCTCCAGATGTTTGGGGCTATAATTCTAATCAGCCCCTCCAACATTTGAAGGGCGGCCGGTTGGGGAAAGCTGCCATAAACTGTGTGCCATAACTGAAAACGTGCACCTTCCGGTTGTCACCCAACTCACCTCAGATGGTGATGGCACCCAGAGGTGATTCTGATTATACAAGGCTCATGTTGGAGAAGGCAAACTTTTAAGTATCTAGGCCTTAAGGTGCAGTAGCCCAGGCATTATGAATTGTACACAGAATTGGACCAGGAGGCAATGCAGTTATATAGACACTAGCAAAATAGGTTTCTGTTGCCTGGTCCTAGTTAGCAACTAAGTAACTATATTTTGAAATAACTGTTGTACTGGACAATCTTCAAGGGCAGTTCTGCATATAATACATTGTAGTAATCTAACCAGAGCATGGGTCCCCATGGCCAAACTATCCCTGTCGAGGAGAGGTCACAACTCATGTATCATTCTTAGCTGGTTGAAAGTGTTCTGTGTCAAAAAGGCTACTTGAGCCTCTAGTGAAAAAGCTAGACTCATGACCACTCCCAGAATGCAAACTGGCTCCTTTAGTGGCAACAGCAGGTGGCACAACACCTCTTTGGGCAGACAAACTATCCACCAACAATACCTCTTTCTTAACATCCATTTTTGACCCTCATCCTGTCCTTTACTGCTCCAAGACACCCACTTAATACTTTTGCTGTCTCCCTCAGATGAAGAGAAGACTTGCACTCCAAAGCCTTAGATGACCATCCCTCCACAATTCACATAGATGTTGTGTGTGTCAGATCTTCAACAATATGCTGCAGTGCAAAGTGCTCCTGTTCAGGATTTCAGATACTTCATTCCATTCTTTCTCCCCTGTCCTTCCATATTCTATTACCCCCTACACACACATGGCTCCTCCAGATGTCCTTTTTATTGTTCATTCTTGAGGATTTGTGCTCATGATGCTCTTGGGGTGGTCACACACAATTTCACATTCAATACTATTTGGACTCGTAAAATTTTGGGGGCAGTCATACTGCTTCATTTCTACTGTGCACGCCTTATAACTTTCTGTTGAAATCCTGTAACTTTTCATACCACAAATGTTCTGGGGAGTTTTTGTTTGGTTTCACTATAGCCCTTGCAGACAGCAATATCATGGTGGCATGAGAGAAGTATCATAGAACAACTAATCAAGCAGAATCCACCCCCAATGCACTATCGTTGTGTCAAGAACATGTTGCAGAATAAATTCATGCTAAAACACCAGTTTGGAGAGGCCCACTGTCAGCCAGCATTCCATGCCCACTGCGCATACACAGACTGTTGTGGGGCGTGTTTTTCTTATCAAGATTTTTTACTTCTGCAGACCTTGGGGTTCTTCCAAGCCAGCTGGTACCTTCCTCCTTAGTTATATAAGGACTGGCACTCTGAGAACTGAGATCATTATTAATATTTCCAGGACAAATAGCATAACTTACAAAGTTGAACGTCAACACCTCATTTTAGAAGTACACATTAATGCAGTTCCATAGCAAGAGGATCATCCTTGAAGTGTGACTCAGAGCTCTTCCAGACTGTCACTATTTTTGGGTGGGAGTTAATCACATACTGGCAAATTTGGGTTGCCTAATTACAGTTGATTGGGAGGTCATGTGTAACAAGCCTGCTTCCTCAAAAGACTGGACTTTGGGGGATAAGGAAAGTGATGGGAACATGCACTGAAGGTGAGGAATAACGCTTGCAGCTTGATGCAATGTCATCTAACCTCCCCACAAACAAGTCAGGATAAATGCTGAATACATAGCCAACATTGTCTAATCTCCCTGCAAGCAAATCAGGATGAATGCTCAATAAACTGGAAGTGCCCGCAGTTATTTTATAGTGTATGCTGAAATTGTGTTACTTGATATTTTTAAGATCTGCTTTTAAATGGCGGTATATGCATTTATTTCTAATATATATTTTGTTATTCGAAACCTTTATCATACACCACGGTGGAAACTTTTCATTTTGGGAAGTGTCTTATACATTCTTAAATAATAAATATCTCCTATCCACAGTTTGGGTGTGTCATCATGGGCCGATAGTACAAATGGACAATAGCAAACTATGGATCAGTAAAACATAACTCTCTTCTCTCTCCCTGAGGTATTTTTCAAAGACCTGTTTTACGATGATTATGTGCAATCTCACATTCTCAGCACTGGCAACCACTGACCTGCAGGGAAAGGGTTATAACAAAAACTTTTACTGTATTATACTTTCCTGTTAGGCGTTTGGCGTTTAGGCAGCCAATGCTGTGTTCCCCTCCCCCGCACACACGCTATCCTGCCTCACCCCATCTGTGTCTCTTTCTTTCTGTGCAATGTCAAAAGTAGTTCTTTCCTTTCTTTAATTGCACCCAAAGCCAACCTTGACTGGCAAGGAGAAAGTCACTGACAGGTTTGGGCTCAGTCCAGACCTTCTCAGACATCCTGTCAGCTGGCTGTTTGACAGCATGCAAATATATGTAAATCCAGGGCAGTGGATGAACACCTGCAGAAAGTGACCATCCTCAGTCCTTCAATACCATACCGCCTGTGTCACTGGTTTTTTTGAAATCTTGCTTGGTCTCTGTCAGTTTTATTATGCATTTGTCAGCAAAATACGAGATGAAAAGAAACTGCATTCCTCTTTGTCCTGATGAGCAACAAAGCTCCATGTGGACTGCAAGTGCCAGGAATGGTGAAATGGCTTCTGTTCAACCCTCATGAATCTGACTTTCTGTCTTCTGGACCTTCATTTCAGTGTTTGAACTCTTGCTGGGTAACTCATGTCAAGAGAAGCCTTCTGTTTTCCTGGGAGTAAAGGCATCCTCCCAGCTGAGTCGTTACAAAATGAGAGAGCTCATTTGAGCAAATTGAGCAGCTGGAACTTTGGGGCTTTTTAAGAACACTGTATGAGCTGCATAAAATCTGCATACAATTTGCATCAGCTAGTCAAGGAAGATAGGCAGGGGGCTGATGTGCTAGCTAAACTGTTTGACACATAATTTATAACAATACAGAGTACCAGAGGTTACATCTTCAGCAATTTGTCGTCTAAGGATACTTTGTCCAGATCTGTTTTTTTAAGCTTTTGCATTACTTTAAAAAACCAAAAGAGACTGATGTATTGTAATTGCAAAACACTTTGAATACTTTTTTTAAAAAGTAACAATTTTAACCTGAACCTCTTGGCAGCTAGAAATGTTAATAGCAAATAATCCCTCCTCCCCCCAAAAAATATGGGGTTCTGCCTGTAATACCCAGAGATTCATGCTGGGCCTGACTATATGTCTGCATGTTATATCTAGGGAGTTACTAAAGGCAATAAAAGAAGGTTGGGCTAATATTGTTATTATAAGTAATATTAGTAATATTACATAGCACCACTAAGGGGGCACGGTACTTTATAGTGCTTACCCTAAGCGAGAAATATCATTTTTTTTACTCCAGGAATTTACCAATTTACCATCTAAATATAAATACTCATGGTAGAGGCACACTTACTGTTCTGCCGGTTCCAGTGCTTTTCCACCTCTCTTTTCTGAAAACGTGGTACACGACACTAATCGAACCCTGCCCCTTTTAACTATAAAACTTGGTGAGAGCAGCTTGACTGCATTTTTTAAAAATTCAGCTTCAAACAGATTTTGCAACTGATCTACAGATCAACCTGTTCTCACTATGTGCCAATGGAAACCCTTTGCTGTAGATGACCAGTGTGCTTACAGCCTCAGATAAGACAACTAGAGAAGTGAAGGCCTGGAGGGAAAACAGAAAAATTTGAAAACAACAACTTTTCCCTTTCACCTCTCCAAAGACAACAAAGAAAGAAAGGGGGGAGGAATATGGGACAAAAATGTATCAACATGGAAGAATAAGCTTTAAAAAGATCATTAGAAGCCATGAGAACATGTTTTATGAATAGTCTCTGGCAAAAAAACTAGGTCATAATTTGTAACCGAACCCCAAATTACAGAAACCTTTTTGAGTCAGATGTTGGGGGAAAAACCACCTCCATCTTCAATAAACAAACCACCAGCCTCAAGTCCAATGAGCACGGAGGGAGAGATACCTTGTAATGGTCTCGTTTGGGGCTAGGGCTCTCTCCACGCATTTACTAAAGGAATCCTCCAATCTAATGCTTTCTTCATTGGAAGTCAGTTGCTGCGCTTCAGAGGCAGCCTGTTTTATTATTTATCATTTATTTAACTTCTATCTCCCCCACTCCCGCTTCCACCCAGAAGGAGCCTGGGGAAGTAAACAAAGGACAAAACTCGAAAAACATCTTAAAACATCTAAAAAACATTTTAAAAATAAAACATCTTACAAACATCTTTTAAAACATCTTAGAAAGCAATTCCAAAACAGACACAGATTAGGATAAGGTCTCTAGGCTTGTTTATGTACCACATAGTCCACAGAACTCACTGAAAGGAACTTGACAACCCCATACAATGTTCTTACTTACTGACAGCCATTGACCCATGATTTGTTTAGGCTGTTAAAAAATGTAAGCTTCTGGTGAATACATGACACCCTCCTAATTTAGAATATTGTTCTATACTTGATTGTCAGCTGATCAAAGGTGCTTTGGCATCTTTTTAGGCAAATGGCTTGAGAATTTCCAGTAGAACGGAAGTCCTGAAGGAGTAGAACTCTATTGTTATGTACCATTACTCTGTTACTTGGATATAATTGGGAGTAAAAACATTAAATGCGTTGGTATTTCTCATCTTTGCTATACTCATCCTAACTGAATTGAACTGACAGACAGATTCCAAAATCCATAAAGCAATACTTTGATTAGGTTAACCAAAATATCACAAAGTAAGGATGTATCCCACAAAGTCATCCTGTTAGCACAAGAGCTTCCACCTGCACAACAGGACTTCCTGTCTTCATGTCCCTGAGCTCCCCAAATCTGTTCTGGGTTTTCCCCCAACCCTCTGGAGCAGATTTGAGGGGGCACAGGGGATGAGGGGAGAGGAGGAGGGGTTGTCCAGTTGTGCAGGTGGAAGTCCTTGTGTAATGGGATGGCTGTCGGATACAACCCATAGTGAATTGAATTGAAATTTATTAATACAGTCGTAGACCAGCATAAAAATAATAATAAAAAATGTACAAGATAAAAAACAGAGATGATGCAATACATCACAGCACACTTAGCATAAACTCACGTTAAAATCGATTCCTCACCCTCAAATTAGCTATCGGTACAACCCATAGTGTATAAACTGTCTAGTTCTCCAGAACTCTGAATCAAGCTGGATGATATAAAGAGCAATGAAGGGGAGGGAAGAGGGAAAATGTTGGCTGACACTGAAGCCATGGAGTCTGTAACCAGTCACAGTCTCAAAATGTGGGGAGGGTAGCAGACATTCAAATGTGTTTCTTTAGGTGCCATGGAGATATCAGATTGTACCATGGCTTTCTGGGAACAAGAAGCATAATAATGGATGCATCCCCATCTTTGAAAATCCAGTAACTGATTGTTACCCGGGTCTGCTTCCATCCTTAGGGGAAACACACAAGTTCCCTGATGGGTGGAAAACATGCACCAAGGGAAACTAGGCAGTATTTATATTAGCAAATATATTAATTTTAGGTGGTGTCCTAAGTCAACAGAAGCCAGGTTGGATAGCTTTATCTAGTAGCAGTTGGAGGACATTCCCTCAATTAATAAAACTCCATGTTAAGGTGGTGTAAAATCTTCTTTCTTCTGTTCAGGATCTCCCTTTTGAATGGCCAAATGACAGACGTTAACACTATGCAAACAAGTGGCCCAGTAGAATTTCAGGAAGGCCACTGAGACTCACAGGACTCTTGAGAAGCTCCATGGGACAAAGAAAATCTTGAAAGAACGCACAGGCACAGTCTCTCTCTCTCTCTCTCTCTCTCTCTCTCTCTCTCCTCCTTGAAATGTGGTTATCAATTTGCTGCTTTGATTGCAAGAAGACAACTACCACGCTGGAATTCCGCACTGTGTCAAACAGTGAAGAAAGAAAATGCTAAAGATTGCCTTATTCAGTATACATAAGTTGTAAATTTCTAAAGATTGCATTATTCAGGTCAGGGATCAAGCAGTTCAGGTATAAATTGACTGAATCAATGCAAGTGTTACACAGTTAAAAACAAATAAGATTTTTGACTGATTTTTTCCATTTTGAGAATTGGGAGGGATCTCTAACCTACCTGCTGAATTTCTTCATAATCTATTGACAAATACTGTTTAAGAGAACTTCCTGTTTGTCTTTAAAAAGGAAAAGAGAGAGAGAGTGAGAGAAGATACAGAAAATATTTATGGATGCTGACTCTCCTTCACCACCCCCAAGGTAGCTGCATTTAAGCAGCAGCTGAATGTGCTTTCACTGCTGCTGCTGCTGAAGGGCTGTGGTCACTCAGGCAGCAGTAACTTTGAAAAAATGACCCGTCTACACCCAAACAATAACAGAATCCCCCTTTTTATGTTGGCAACGCCCACGGCTTTCTCTGTATTTCAAGACTCCCCACATAGATGCAACTGTTTGACCAGCCTTCTTCTGAACAACTTAATTAAGCAAAAGAAAAAGTGTCAGTTACTGCCAACCTCAGAAAAAACAGAGCTGTGGGGGTAGAAAGGGTAGGCTGCATTAACCCACATTCCTTAACCGGTTAACTAAAAGGAAAGCTTTGCTTTATAGCGGTGCCAGGAATATTCTAACACAAGCTTGCCATTCAGATGATCAAGACATATTGTTTTGTACATCACACCAAACACAATTAAGAGCTTACCCCAACCTATGTCTTAACAACTGGTATTAGTATGATCCTGAGAAATCTTTGTCAGTATATAACACATTCTCTCTCTCTCTCTCTCTCTCTCTCTCTCACACACACACACACACACACACACACACACAGACACACTCCCCCCCCTTCATTTCGCTAAGGAGACCAAACATATTTTTAAACTCTTTGAAACTGGGAAGGTTTTTAATTCTCTCCATTCTCCTTGGGCCAGAGTCAGCATGGAAAATCCCAGTGTGGGATATTTGCTGCTGACACTTACACAGGCCAGTGGTACTTGGGAACACACCATCCTTATATGGCAATGCAAAGCAGACAAGTGCAGGCAGGCAGATGCATGTTTGTGCCTAGGATGCTACATCAACAACAAAAAGAAAGAATTATGAGGGTTTTGTTCTGTTTTGTTTGTAGAGAACTAACTTGTTTTAAAGACTAGATTTTGCAAACTCTAAACAGGATGAGAAGTCTCCCAACTTCACTAACTACTCTGATGGTAATCTGTTATGAATAAAGATACCCAAATCTAGCATTGGGAATATTCAAGTCTGATTGTATCTCATTAATTTCAATGAAAAGAGAATGAGGGCTTTCCTGGGGAGAGGCCTAAATCACACGAACATGCAGCCAGTAAAAATCCACCATGAATGGAGGCTGCTCCAGGTGATCAGCCCTTCATGTGCACAGCTTGCTGTAGGGGCCAACCATGTTGCCATGCTACTGGGGACCAGCACTGAGGTGGTTGGCAGTGATGCAGTGACATGGCAAAAGTGATGGATCCTTCTGGCCAATGGGACACATGATCCACCTACCATGTAGAGCAACCTTCACTTGATTAGGATTTCAAAGGGGTACCAGGTGGCTGATTATGGGTATGAAATGAATCCAGCATTAGATATTTGTCTTATATTTCAAATGATATTTTATTCTGTATGCTTGCATTCAAACCTTTCTGGCTTTTTGTGTTTGTCTTTATATATAAAAAAGTATGTATGCATCTATTTATGCGTCTCTTTGCATGTACATGCTGAAAAGAAAGTACTGCCCAATGGCCACTCACAAACAACTATAAGATTGTGACAGAACATGTAGGCTGGCAGCTCCTAAACCTCGGGTTGCCAGCAACCTGACCCAGGGGCTGCAGTTAGTGCAGGATGCTGTGGCACAATTGCTGACATGAGTGAGGCTCTGTCAGCACATAATACCTCTGCTATGAAATCTACACTGGTTGCTGATTTGCTCCCAGGCCAAGTTCAAGGTGTGCTTTCCATGTTACGGGTGCCACATAGTACTTGTTCTGCTCGTGTAAGAAATCAGTCCTTTAGTGTGGCAGCACCTATGCTTTGGAACTCCCTGCCTATTTCCATTAGGCAGACACCTTCATTGTACTCTTTTCAGCAACTGCTAAAATATTCTTGTTTAGGCAAGCCTACTCAGGCATGTAGAGGCTATTGTGTTTTTTATGTTTTTAACTCATTGTTGGTTTTATTATTTTGAATGTTTTTAAATACCTGTCTTTAATTGTTTTTGCCAATAATTTTATTGTTTTAATTGTTTCTGTAAATCACTTTGAGATTTTTTACAATAAAGCGGTATATAAATGTTGTAAATAAAATACATAAATAAATTTTGGAGTCACTGTGGCCCTTGGGTCTCTTTCCACTTTTAGGAACAAAGGAATCTACCTTATACTGATTTGATACCATCTACCTCAATACTGATGTCATGGACTAGCATTGGTTCTCCAGGATTCAAGGCAATAATCTTTTCCAGAAATTGAATGTTGGACCTTTGCATGCAAAGCATATGCCCTGCCACTGAGGTACAGCCCTTACCTTGTTTAAAAAAGTTTATTTTAAAATTATCCTTTTCAATTCACTAATGAATGCATTGCATACCTAGGGCAGATCCACATCATTCATTTAAAGCACACTAAACGCACATTGGAAGCACATGAATCCCACCACAGAATCATGGGAACTGTAGTTTGTTAAGGGTGGTGGGAACTATAGCTGAGGGGGAAACTATACTACCCAGGATTCTTTAGGGGAAGTCATGTGCTTTAAATGCAAGTTGAATGTGCTTTAAATGTATTGTGTGAATCTACTTAATAAACTTTGCCTGCATGTAAATTGTTTTAATTATTTTTTAAAAATAACTATAGATGACTATGGGCTATTTATCATCTTTCAGTCTAATCTGCCCCTCAGGATGAAAACAACAGAGGGGAACCATGACAACCCCCAAAAAGAAGGGCACACTTAAAATGTACTCAAACAGGGAAGTGTGCACAGAACTGAAGCCACAAGTGGTAAGGAACACTCACCGAACCCAAAATTCAGAATCGTGCCACTTTAAGCTGTTTGCAACTTATGCTTTTTATGGTTATTGGATTTTAAAGGAATTTATTTCTTGGTGTGAGCTGCCTTGGTTTCCAATTAGCAATCCTACCTCACAGGGTTCTTGGGAAGATTCCATACACACACACACACACACTGAAGATGTAAAAATACATAGACCCCATAAAATAGTTTGTCAAAATGATTTGGTCATTGCAGAACATTTTTAAAAAAAATTAAATCAGTAGTAGTTTCCTACACAATAAAAGCAGTGATATCTATGTAAGACTGCCTAATTGCTTTAAAAAATAGGATTGAAAGGAGAAAGATTTACAACACAAACACAATCCTTTGCTATGTTCACTCAAAAGTCCCATTAATTTACAGCACAATCCAACAGCGTCTGCTCAAAAGTAAGTCCTATTGAATTTGATGGAGTTTACTCCGGGTGTGTGGGATTAGCATTGCAGCTTTACTCCCAAAAAAGCAAGTATTGGATTAAAACTTCATGTTGGGAAGGTTTTCAAAACACTGCCATCTTCAACAGCTTAGGAAAATTTAAACTTGTTTGACTTGTGAACACGAGAAAAAAGACTTTTGGTACTGCTGAAAGCTATATACTTACTCAATTTATGAGATTTTCAGATAAATAGGAAAAACAATAGTTTTCTACCTTTGCAATGGAGTCTAGGTACTGCCTGGAGGCCCAGAAATCCCTTGTCAACCACAACCCTGACTTCACTTATTGGCTATAAACCTGAAAGGGAGGGGTTAGAGCAGCAGCTAAGAGATCATTTCATGGCATTTGCAGGGGGCGGTGGCTGATGTTTTGGTGTATATCTCGTGAACCAGACCACCTAGAAACTTAATTTTTTAAAAAATGAAAGCTGAGAGTTGGACTTCCGGGAAGGGTTGCTTTGCCTGTGCTGCCTCTGAGACGAGCTCTTGTCTCAGAAGAAGCTTTTTCAGCTTTAAAATCAGTCACAACGCTCTTTTTGACTGATAAAGATTTTCTCCCGGTCAGGGAGAAACGTAGAGATTAACCATAAAGCCTGTTTTTGTGGGGAGGACTGGATTTCATTTATTTATGAGAGAAGGTTCAAACTGCAATGCCGGACGGACTTTCATCAAGCTCTTGCTGATTACAGCGACACGTTTATCTTTTCTTTAAAGAAAAACGGACTTCAACAGGCAGATAAGCATCCTTCTTTCTATTTTCTTTTTTTACTTGGTTTAAATTGGTGTAGCAAAAAAGAGATTTGTCAATTAATCAGCTGTGAAGAACTTCTAGGTGAGATTATGGCTTTCCTCTTTCACTAACGAAATTAAGGAGGAAAGAAATCGAAAAAGCTTATCTTTGTTTTTATTGCAAAAAGCTGTCCTGGAGGTGCATTCTAAAGATACCAACGGAAGAGGGATTTCTATTTCGAGGAGGGGGGAACAAAAACTTTTTTTTTGGTCTATTTCATTTTGACGAATCTGCTTATTCACGACGCCACTAATTGTTTTGATGTTGGAAACTAAGTTTGTTTTTGTATTCCTGAATACATAGAGATAAGGCAGGCTGTATTGTCTACACTGATATAAGCAAGCCTGGAACATTAACCCAATTGTGGCTGAAATAATTTTTGTTTCTGTGGTTTTAAGAAAGACAACCAGGAAAGTGATTGAGACCATGGAAGAAATTATGTTTCAGAAAATAATGGGTGAGATTGAGATAACGAAACAAACCCTGAGACAGGGTAGACAGGAGATGAAAATTGAATTTAACAAAATGACGCAGGAGCTTAAAGAAACAATGGATTTTGTGAGAGAGGAGTTTGATGGGATAGGGAAGCTACAAGCCCTGGAGATTGGAACAAATGTGAAATTGGAAAAAGATTTGGAGTTTATGGATGTTAGAAATAAAGTTTACTGTTTGGAATTCAACGTTGTCTCTGAAGAAATTAATGAAGATTTTGGTTGTAAAGTTATCAATGTCTTGGATAATTTTCTGGACTGGAATGATGTGATGGAGCTTGACATAGAAAAAATCTATGGAGTTGGCTACAGATATGTGACAGTGGAGAAACTGTTAAGAAATGAGCCAGTGCATTTTGTAAAAAAGAAGAACAGAGATATGACTTTGCAGCAATATTTCAGCAACATATTCAGAATTCTTGACTGGAATGATGTGATGGGGCTTGACATAGAAAAAAGTTATGGAATTAACTACAAATATGTGACAGAGCAGAGATGCACCCAGAGCAGAGATGTGACTTTACAACAATATTTCAACAACATATTCAGAATTGATGGCAAGGACATATTTGTGATGGGGGAAATTCCCATCAGACTCTTGTTATATGACTATGGCTATGACAGCAAGATCATCATGGGATACTGATAATGGATGAATGGATACTGAAACCACTGGATTTAACAGGACTATTGAAGATGGAAGATGGAATTAATATTGATAATGGAAGAATGGTTATGGAAATTATTGGACTTAACAGATTTGACGAGATGGATTAATTGATATGTTTACTTGGACTATGGCTATGATAACAAGATTATTATGGGATACTGATAACGGAAGAATGGCTACTGAAATTACTGGACTTAACAGGATTATTGAAGATGGAAGATGGAATTAATATAGATAATGGAAGAATGACTATTGAAATTATTGGGCCTAACAGATTTGAATTAGATGGATTAAGCGATATGTTTATTTGGAGAAAAATTGAAAGATATATCTCTCAAGGAATTGAAGCCTCTCTTGGACTTTTTGTGGAAAGAATAAAATAATGTTTATGAGATTTGATGATTAATTAAGATAACTACTGGAGGAAAGTGATTTTATAATATAATTTTAGAGATAGGATTGTTATATATTGTAGACCTATAACTGATCTGCGACAAATCGGAAGTCAACATTTTATTTTATTGTTTGGTTGTTTTTGTTTTGTTTTGTTTCTTGTCTTTGAAAATTTGAATAAAAATTAATGATAAAAAAAAATGAAAGCTGAGAGTCCAGAGATTAAGCTGACTCACCCAGAGAGGACACCAAAAATCTGGAGACTCCAGGCGAATACCGGACACCTGGCAACCCTATGCCACACACCCCATGGCAGCCATTTTGTGACTGACACAGACCGCATTTCCTCAAAATTCCATATGTGTCCAATGGCCCAAAAAGGTTGTCACCCCATGTAACTATGTTATATCTATGCCTTCTGTTGCTGAACAGGAACACAGTTTTTGGATTTTGATTCTGCAAACACATATATGAATTAATTGCTCTAATCAATAGGTACCAGGACAGTTTTAGATAATAAAAACAGTCCTGGTGGTGCCATTCACTATTGCTCAGAGGGGTTTACAAACTATTTCAAGTTTCTACAGAAAACTATTCATCCCTATAGCATTCAGTAAGGAAAGATGCAATGTATGGTCTTGTTATTCACTCAGAGCTATTGTAGGTAAACAAAAAGGGTATGCCTATAATGTCCATTCCACTTTCTCACTATATTTAGTTTAAAGGCAGGAGTGTTGTCTCACATCAAGACTACTATAAAGGCAACATTACACTTGAGCCAATCAATATTAAATAGTAAGAGGGTTTCTTTTTTAAAAAAAACCCTCCTTTTTTGGTGTCCTCTGAGCATTTCAGTCTTTCCACACCACTCTACAGGCACTATAGACTTTTTTGTGATTAATATCTGGGAGGCTCTTTAACAAGGCCATACTTGATAAGTGGCTCTTGCTGGGTGAAATTTATGGCCTGGTACTTCCTCAGGAAGACTTCCCACGTTGAATTGTTGAGCATTAACTGACCTTACTGCCCAGCACAAGGCAAGGGGAGGGGCTGGATGGAGATGAGGATTTTACACAGATGTCTGGTAACTGTGGAAGGTGCAGAAATCCAGAAGGAGAACACAACTTAAATTGCCTCCATTGGAAGGGGCTGGTGAACAGAGGTCAGGGGGAGGCCTTCACTAGCGTGTGAGCCTCAGTGTTTTGGTGCAGTTTGTTTTTTGATTAGCGCAGTTCATGACCGGGCCATCCCACCTGAATAACAATCAGTTTGATTCACAGCAGGCCTGGAGAGGGCAGGGGATGCCTGCAGTGCTGTGCATATGGAGCCAAGCCTGGGGAAGTTTAGAACCTTCCCAAACCCAGATGGTTCTGTTTGACACATTTGGCAAAACACCAGAAACAACCTATTGGGAGAGAGAAACCATCAAGATGTTGCATGGACTGTATTTACAGAAACAAAGCCAGATGGGACAGAAAGTGCTGCTTTGTGTTTATGACCATTAGTGAAATAGAGTCTTTGCTGCTGCTGCTGCTTTGCAAGGCAATTGTTAACAACAGCCTTGTATTATTTCCCCTTTAAATCTATCCACAGACATAGTGGTTGCAGTCTTTTCTTCATCAAGAATATACATTAATGGGTCCTTGACAATCCTCTAAAGAGGGTTGCTCTAGGAATGCTCAGTAATAGAAAGCTGGAACCATTTTATTCTATAATTATTTAGGAGTAGAAAAGGATCAGAGGCACAGAAGTGGTTCATGTGCTGCTTTGGTTCCCACATCCAAAAGACTTCCCCAGGCAGGTGCAGAGCTATGTGGCCTGTAGCACTTTCTCCAAAGCTGAGAAAACAAGGAAAAGTGGAGACCAAATACAAATTTCCCAAGACTGGGTTTAGGATTCTCTGTGTGTGTGTGTCTTCTAGATGAGGTCAAAGTCTAACTCCCATCAGCCCCAGCCAACATAGCCAATGATCAGGGATGATGGGAACTGCAGTCTAACAATGTCTAGAGGGCCACATGTTCCCCACCCCTGGCTTAAGACAATGGCAGGGTACTAGTTGTGCAATGTGCAAGCCTTTTAGCTGAGAGTAAGTTCTGGGAAGTAATTAGAACCTAAGTATATCAGTCGGCAGGTCCATGTGTTCTTCCTAGTTGAGTGCCAGCCTTGGATGTTTGTATTTCGGTATGCAATTTTTTTTTTAAATCCAGTTGTTAGGTTCCACACCTAGACCTAGTGCAAAGATCTACTTATTGTTCCTTCATTTATATGCAATGGCTGTTACTGGGGAATGCATCAAAATGCTAGTTCAGCATTCCTATTGGCTGGGCTCAAGAACATGAATGACAGCTTGGGTGATCAACACTCTGACTGCAGTATATTGACTTAAAGAGATTGGTAGAACATCCACAGTCCCTTCTGTGGAAACTTGGGCCTTTTGATTTTGGTGTTCTGGTCTCCAGCTTGGTAGCAGCATATACTACTGTAATGGACTACTGTAATGCTCTATATGCTGGTCTCCCTTTGGGAACTTTGCGTAAGCTTCAACTTGTCCAGAATGCGGCGGCACGACTCATTAAGGGCTGCCATAGGAGAGAACACATCACCCCAATCCTTCGGGAACTTCATTGGCTCCCAATAGTGTTGCGGGTGAAGTTTAAAATACTAGCTTTAACTTATAAGTCCTTTTTTGATGCTGGTCCAATCTATTTGAAGAACAAACTCTCTCTTGGAGCAGATGGGCGTACGAGGTCCTCAGCCGCTAGACTTTTTGTGGTTCCATCTATCAGAGCGGCCAGATTAAGTGGTACTAGATCTAAAGCCTTCTCCATTGCAGCTCCCACACTATGGAACACTTTACCAGTTGATACTCGCTTAGCCCCTTCACTTTTGTGTTTTCGGAGGCAGTTGAAGACATGGCTTTTTGTACAGTCAGATGAATGAACATGCCACAGTTAGCTGGCAAAGGGGGTGGTCTGATTTTTGGGGTCTTATGTGAACAGTATTTTTATTATGTACCTGTTGATTTATATTTTGATATGTTGTTTTTGTATTTTTATTCCTTTGTATGTCGCCTAGAGTGACAGGTTGTCCTGCCAGATAGGCGTCGAATAAATTTTAGATAATAATAATAATAATACATGCATAATTGTTCAACTGATCATAAATTCCAGGCCAGGCAATTCTGAAAATACCTGAGGTTCTTGGAAGCAGGGAAAATTATGAAATGCAAGCAACAATCCTGTCTAACAGGTTCTTTAGCAAGCTTAATCTGAGTATTGTGGAAGTGGCTTTATTGACAAGAATCCTAGAAAAGGCTGAATGTAAGGACACTGAGGATAGATGGTTTAACTATGTCAGGAGTTGGACAAAGATCTACTATCCCCTGCTTAAATGATAGGATTTTTTTTCTCTGGCCATTTTCTATCATCAATGTATCACAGAAAATTCAGAATGGCCTTCTTTTCTTTCACTATGGTTAAAAATAAATGGTTAGTTCAGTTAAAAACCTGACAAGCTTGAAGGCATTTTAAAGGCTCAATTGGACATGATGCAGCGGTTCTATTGACTAGTATCTACTAAGTTTTTTAAAAAACTTCAAAACATCTTCTGATTTGATCAAGAAAGCAGTGCTAGGGGGGAGGGGGAAGTGTTTAACCTTTCCTCCCACAGTTTCCCTAATCTAAATTGCTCTCCATTACCAAAGGTGATATATGTAGGGTTGCCAGGTTCATGGCCTGAGACTGATCCTGTATCTTTAGGAGAAGAGAAAGTCAGCCAAGTGCAGGTGTTCTTGCAACTCTGTAATGGGAAAAACCACAAGGTGGAATTCTCCCTTCCCTCTGCACAACTTTTAATGATACAAAAGACCTCTTGGAGGCTGGGCCTGGCAACCAAGAGGTCTTCTGTATCTTTAAAAGTTGTGCAGGGGGAAGGGAGAATTCCACCTTGTGTTTTTTCTCATTACAGAGTTGCAAGAACACCTGCACTTGGCTGACTTTCTCTTCTCCTAAAGATACAGGATCAGTCAGGCCATGAACCTGGCAACCCTAATTCAGAGGTAGAAATTAATGGAACTCAGCAAAGTTACACAGCAATTGCAACAAAACAGTCTGTTAAGACCACAGGTAACCTGAGACAGTTAGAGTTTTTTTTACTTCTAGCGTACAAAGCCATCCCTGAGCGGGAGCTCAGGGTGGCATGTCCTTACACATGAATGGAGAACAAAGGAGAGAGGCAGTCTGAAAAGGAGGAGGAAGAGAGGCTAAAAAAAACCAGACAAACAAACAAGTTGCAAGAAAGTCAGTGAGAGGAACACACACATTACTTTTTTCTGTCTATCACCCTCAACTGGTTCAGATAACTAATTACAAGTGTTGTCTCCCATTCCAACAGGTACAAGGTGGAAACACCAGTCCCTGATGCCAACCCTGCATGCTCTTTCTGTCTTTTTTCCACCGTAAGTCTAAAAGCAGCTTCAGGAAGTGATTCAGATTGGGGAAATGGTTCAAGAAGAAAGAGTTAACACCCCCTCCACCAATTCTGCTTCCTTGATAAAGTTAGGAGCCCTGGCTGCTAATGTGAAGTGTGTGAGTATAAGATAGATATGCAGGAGAGATCTTTTCCATCTATCTCCTAAATCACTCCTAGTTTGGTTCTTAGATGTTTTGAAGACAAATGTCTTGGCATAGTAAGCGTGAAGCAGAAGCTGGCTGTGCTACTGCACTTCCATGATGTCATCCTCTCCCCTATTTCCCAAAGCGGTTACGCACTTTTCAAAAAACTTTTTATCACACAAATAATACTACCAATAAATACATAGATGTATGACGGTTCATGTGGCACTTTTAAAAATTATTTAAAAGAGTTGACAACCTACCAGACACAAGAGGGAACTGGGAAAGACTGCCAGTTTTTGGTTTGCTAGTATGCTTTCAGCTGCAAGGCTTTCAGCTGAGAGACACATCATGGACTCTTTTTCTGTTGCATCTATCTTCAACCTGAATCTGCCTGATTTTCTACTGCTTTGCTGTTTAAGTACTGTGAATTGATGCCTTTAGGTCCCAGCTCCTGTGAACAGCCCTCACACTACAGTGCTTAAGTATGTTGACTAATGGACTTCATTAGTAATAACTACATCAGTGTGTTTAGGATTTAAGTCAGGGGTGAGGAACCTGTGGCCCTCCAAATCATGTCATTGGACTACAGCTCTCATCATTCCTGACCTCTGGCTATGCTGACTAGGGCTGATGGAAGTTGGAGTCCAACAACATCTAAAGGGCCACAGGTTAACCAGGGGCATCACTACCGGGGTGCGGGGGGTGCAGATTGCACCCGGGTGACACCATGAGGGGGGTGACACCCAGAGCCACACCCCCTCGCACTCCCGCTAGTGACATCGCTGCCCCCTGGTACCCGGTCCAGTGCGCACCAAAAGCAGGTGCCTGCTCGCTGGCGGTGAAGCCTGGACGGGCCTTCCACTGTCAGCCTGTAGCGCGTGCGCACAGGGCGTGCACACACAAGACCAGCCACCCCTATCTATGCCCCTGGGAGGGCACGCACCAGAGGTCCGCACACACACCCGCACTCCCACTAGTGACTGAGGTTAACCACTCCCGATTTAAACCTTCAACAGGATGTAATAGATTTTGGCAGGAGAGCTGGTGACATCATGAAGATCTGGGGACTGTTTTCTCATTATCGTTTTCAGTGTGTTTCTCTATGGAAATGTGAATACACTGCTATCACTGCTGTTGTTTACTTGATCCAACTTAATACATATAAGAAATAAGTCAATCATGCCAGTGCTTTGATTACTGAGTATTTAGATTTACAGTTCCAGTCCTCCCCCTACAGGGGTTGTGGACAGATTAAGATGGAAAGACTAATGGAATCTACTGGATTCCTGAATGGCTTGGAGGAGTTCCCAGTAGATAGAGCAGGTGACCCTGTTGAAGCCCTTGTCACACTGTGGAGCAACCAGATGCATCAGGCTCTTAATACAGTTGCCCCTGAGGGCCCTCTCCGACATTGTGGAGTCCGGTTTACACCTTGGTACACCAGTGAACTAAGGGCAATGAAACAAGCTGAATGACAGTTAGAATGCAAGTGGCAAAAGACATGCTATGAGGCTGATCAGGCACGAATAAAACACCATAACTGTGCCTACTGTGTGATGGTGAGGGTGGTGAAGAAGGCCCACTTCTCTGCCTGTATTGCATCATCCTCAAGCAGCCATCCAGTGGAGCTTTTCTGTATTGTCAGGGGTCTGTTGACATCAGCTCCAGGAAATGGAGTTTTAGACCCCTCAGAGGCCCACTGTGAATTGTTTGCAATGCACTTTAAAGTTGCTTGCCTCCACAGCAATCTTGATGCCCCATCCACATCTACTGTAGTTCCCAATGAGGTGTCCAGTGCAATATCTGCTGCTGCAACTTCTTGGGACCAGTTTCAGTTGATGCAGTCTGATGACTTGGACAAGGTACTTGCAACAATGCAGCCACCAACGTGTCCTCTTGACCCTTGCCCTTCTTGGCTTATTAAAGCTTGCTGAGATGGTATGATTGAGTGATTGATTGATGTTGTGGGAGGGAGTGGTCTCAACCACCCTGAAAGAAGTGGTGATCCAACTGCTCCTGAAAAAGCACACCCTGGACCCATTGGTTTGTGACAACTTCCACCTTGTTGCAAATACCCCCTTTTTAGGGAAGGTGATTGAGAGGGTTGTGGGGCAGCAATTGTAAGCATTGTTGGATGAAACAGATTATCTTGACCCATTCCAATCTGCGTTCAGGACTGGTTATGGGACTGAATTGGCCTTGGCTGCCCTGATGGATGACTTTTATTGGGAGATGAACAGGCGGAGTGCAACTCTGTTATTCTTACTTGATCTCTCAGTAGCTTTTGATACAATTGATCATGGTATCTTTCTGGGCCAACTTGATGAGACAGGTATCAGAGGCACTGTTTTACAGTGGTTCTGATCCTATCTCTAGGGTCATTTTCAGAGAATAGCATTGGGTGATTGTCTTTTGGTCCCCTGGCAGTTGTGCTGTGGGGTGCCACAGGGTACCATCTTGTCCCCAATGCTGTTTAATGCCTATATGAAGCCCTTGGGAACGGTCATCAGGAGATATGGGGCAAGGTGTCAACAGTACACTGATGATACTCAGCTCTATTTCTTTGTAACATCTGAATTGGGAGAGGCAGTGCAAGCTCTGTACTGGTGCCTGGAGTTGGTGGTGGGCTAGATGAGAGCCAATAAACTGAGTCTGAATCCTAGCAAGATGGAGGAGTTCTGAGTTGGTGGTTCTCGAGTTTGGATAATTGGTCAGTTGCCTACTTTGGATGGGGTCATACTCCCTCTGAAAGAGCTTGTTCATAGGGGTGCTCCTGGATTCATCTTTGTTGCAAGAGGCCCAAGTGATCTCAGTGACTAAGAGTGTCTTGTACCAGCTTTGGCTGGTAAGACAGCTGTGTCTGTTTCTGGACCAGGATAGCCTGACCACAGTGGTCCATGCACTGGTAACCTCCAGGCTGGATTACTGTAATGCGCTCTATATGGGGCTGCCCTTGAGGTTGATCCAGAAGCTGCAGCTGGTGCAAAATGTGGTGGCACAACTGCTTACTCGGGCAGAGTATCGCTCACATGTCACTCTGCTGCTGCAAGAATTGCACTGGCTGCCCATTAGCTACAAGGCTATGTTCAAGGTTCTGGTTTTGGTGTACAAAACCCTATACAGCTTGGGACCAGGATACCTGAAAGATCATCTTACCCTTTATATACCCAGTTGATCACTGCACTCTGCAGGTGAGGGCCTCCTGCAGATACCATCTTATCAGGAGGTCTTCCACACAACATAGGAAGTGGATCTTTACCGTTGTGGCACCCACCATTTGGAATTCCCTCCTCTTAAATATTAGACAGGCACCATCTTTGTTATCTATTCAGCGCCTACTGAAGACCTTTCTCTTTCAACAAGCATTTTAAGTAGAAACCTTATCCCACTCTGCATCTGTGTTGGAATTGCTTATTCAGATTTTAAAGCTTTTTTAAAAGCTTTTTTTTAAAGATGTTTTAGTATATTTTAAACTCTGTTTTTAAGATGTTTTAAAGTATTCTTAGTGGTTTTTGTTTGCTGCCCTGGGCTCCTACTGGGAAGAGAGGTGGGATATAAATTAAATAAATAATAAATAATAGAATTCACTGGCCAACAGTTACATCCTACTGAGGCAAAAGTCATCTATGATAGCTGACACATCTCCCCTTTGGTTGCGTGAGAAACAATGTGAATAATAGGCCTTACCCTTCCAGCCTCCCATTTTCAAATAGGCATCCTTCCAGCCTTCTGTTTCACTTGAAATTCTTTGGTCTCCTAAATCAAAGGTCCTCGGGTACAGAGCATAGCTAAGGCCTTGTTACATGTTCTGTGCTAGTTAGTAGGACTGCCTACAATGGTCTAACCCATAGCAGTGGCTGATAGTATTTAGTGAAGTATGACACTAGGACTTCAATCTTTTGTCCTCTAAACTGGCCTTCCTCTTTTCATTTGAGAGGATTTGGACAGTGTTACAGCCATCTCTTTGCCCTGAAACAAAACACATTTCATGGGGAGAGACTTCTCTTTGCACATCATTAAGTCTAAAATAAGATTAAATTATGGTTGAGACAGGCCTTCATGCTTCTTAGGGAGGTAAAAAAAAGATTTTTCAGTTCATCATAAACTAAAAAATAAAGAAATGTAGGAAAGTGAGAGTGTCTTACAGTTATCAGTTGTAATTTGTGGACTGTGATAGAATTGATTTCTCTGATTTTATGAAGATGATAACACACTATAAACTCAGGGGAGGTGGTATGTATGGACTGTACCATGGTACAAACCATTTAGAAAATCAGCTTCTGCATCCATGATCAAAAGTGAAAATTATGGGAAAGGGGTAGAACTGAAATGAAGATTTACAAATATTTTAAATGTCATCAAAATTCAATTTTTGCAGTTCAAATTTCTTTCAAATTTGAAATTCAAATTCAAAATTTAACATACTTAAAAAAAATTCTTTAAAACACTGCTACACCACCATTAATCAAATCATGGGGCTGGAACAACTGCCCTGCAAGAAAGGTTACAATATTAGGTTGGGGTCTATTTAGTTTAGAAAACAGCAGAATACTGCGGGCCATGATGGAAATGTTAGTGATTACGCGGTATATAAAATTTCTTAAAAAACAGATGTGTATAAAATTATGCAAGGTGTGGAGAAAATGGACAGAGACAAGTTTTTCTTCCTCTCTTGTAATACTAGAACCTGGGCTCATCCAACGAAGCTGTGTGATGGGGGATTCAGGACAGACAAAAGGAATACTTCTTCACACAGCTCACAGATAAATTATGGAATTTGCTACTGCAAGATGTAGTAGTGGCTGCCAACTTGGCTATGGCTGTGCCATAGGATTAGACAAATTCATAGAGAATAAGGCTATCAATGGGTACTCCCCATGATGGCTGTCCATTACCTCCAATATTAGAGATAGCAGTATGCCTCTTAATACCACTTGCTGCATTTGCATTTGCATTTCTTGGTCAGGACTCCCTTTCATGAGTTCTAAAAGGCTTTTAGTAGTCTTTTAGGTATCTAAATGTTTCTTAGAGGAGCTGTCATTTTAGCATCTTTTTAATAAATTATGTTCTTCAAATATAGGGCGGTATATAAATGTAATAAATAAATAAACTATTAAAAGTAGCATTTGGAATCCAGTGGGGAAAGCCTTAGCATTTCATCTGTTGAATTCCCTTTATAGCACAACCTGTTGTCATTCATTTGAAAATGTGTGCTGCATAAACCCTTCATTTCAGGAGTTTATTTAGTAGTTAATGAGCTATTAACCAAACAACTCAACCAATTCATGAACAAATATAATGGCTTGAACCTTGGTACACTTGGGCAGCAAACCTAAGTATTGTTTCTTAGGTTTACTAAGAATCAGTGGGAATTTCTTCCAAGTAAATGTGTTTAGGATCAAGGTATTTAACATTCTGTATTTATGGAATGGAACTCTCATAGCATCAAGTGGAGTTACATTTGGAAGCAAATAACTTACGGCATTTCAAAATTACTCAGAGCATCGTAGGTGCAAGATGAAACTAGTTCATTTAGTTGATTTCAAACAGAAGCAACAACAACAGCAACAACAAATCACTAGAGTTAGTTTGGCATTCTTTAAAACATGGGTGTTCCACAAGTAGGATGAAAAGAAAGCACTTTTCATGGGAGGTATTGAATTTGGATGGATACTTAGGAATATTGATACCTTGGGGTGGGGAGGGGAGATGAAAAACAGGACTGTAGGTTACTTCAAGCAGGTTTTTGTGGCTACCTGATTACATCCATTCTATTCTCATTGACCTCGTGCTGCTTTTTTTTTAACTTGGTGAATTAAAAATGTACTTGGAGGAATTATTCATGGACTTCCATGAATAAATATAACTGTTAGCACCATCTTATTAACTAAAAGCAATTTAGAGATAAATACAGTGAATTTTAATGAAATGCAAAGAATGGAAAATTGTTTAAGTGGCCAAAGAAACTTTATCCTATTGTGATGCAAGCCAAGCTATGCCAGCTATATGTAAATGTATGCAGTAGCTTGTGTGCATGTGTCCACTTTGAAGTTACCATCTGAATTTAATTCTGCCTTTGTGATTAAATCAGGCCATTACGTTTAATCTCACTTAATAGTAAGAAACGCTCTTTGTTATTTTCTATAGGCAACATATTCTGCCCCTAACATATACAGCTTGGCATTCACACTTTACTATTAATCCCCGATGGCTGATAATTGCTTCATCTCCAAGTTCTCTTTCCAATTCACAAGAGAACTGATTGCAACTATTCTTCCCCTATACATTAATGCACTGTTTTGGTCTTACTTCTTTGGCTCAGTGAACCCTATCAAGCTGTCCACATTTTCTGGGCATGTGGATGTATTGTAAGTTGTTAAATTAAATTCTGCACTGACCCCTCCCCCCACTTCTTCCCCAACCATCAGAATCTATTAGCACTGCAAGTTAGCTGATTGACAACTGAGGCTACTTTTCTACTCAGAAAACTGAAAAAAAAGGCAGAAATGTGCATTTCATGTGAAAGACCAAGGTCTTCCACCAGCTCTTTTTCTATTTACACTTTCATTACCACAGATGGATCAATGGCATTGCCACACAATTCTTCCATTGATCTTTCATGCGTCAGTTGTGAAATTCTCTCATATACAACACTTGCTAGGAAATTAAAAAATGTGTCTTCATTCCTTTTGGAGTTGGAAAGGAACTGAATAATTTTTCATCACATTGCCATTGAAATGCAGCCCCCCCCCAAACTTCCGAATGCACTCATGGTTCATAAACATGAATGGCACAGATCCAGGTTGCTTATGTTCTTGGTCAGTTATTTAATGTATATGTGAGTGAATGTACATGGCAACTTCCCCCACCTGATAGCAGTTTTGCCAGGCATATTGGGGGACTTGCACAGAGAACCCATTTTTATGAATGGGCACTCCATGAACCCCACCATTCCACACAATGGCCACAAACCAATTCAGAGTTAAGGATATCTAAACCGATTGATTTAATTGCCACAATGATGGCTGATACAAAGTTCTTGGGATTCTAACAAAGCTATTAAAAGGAAGAGAAATGCAAAGCTGAACTATTATGGCCTGTTAGTGGTTAACTGAGTAGATTTCCATGAAACAGATAATTGATAAAACATCATATTTAAGGATAATAAACACTAACATAAATAAACATAACATAAATAAACAAGTTTCTTTCTATCCAAGCTTTTGTCCCTGGAGTTGGGTTCAGTGGTACCTGACAGAAGCCTTTTAAACATATGCTAGGAATCACCCTTGAAGTAATCCTCATAACTTGGTGCCTCTCCAAGTTTGACATAGACTTGTCTGAGGCAGCATGAGCAGCTAGTAAGGGAGACATGAACTTCTCCACACTTACATTGAATTATGGTTTTGAGGCCATCATAATGTTTCCCTGTGTTTCATGGATCTGCTGCTATTGAACGGATAGCACATTAGTTGAGCCTCACTATGTGCCTTGGCACTTCTTGGTCAGCTTCAGGTCTGGGATAAGAAGGGGCAAAAACTATCTGAGTTATCTGCCTTTGTTTCACCCTTGTTAGATTTAGAGAGACTTTTTTTGTATTTTCCATTGCATTCCAGGTGTGCTGACCCTTGCGATTTCCCCAAATGCGGGAAACTTGACTGCATAATTTGTACTTGTGGAGGCTCACTCTGACAACCCCCATTCTTGACTGCTATGAAAACAAGGCAAAACACATCTATAAAACAAACAAAAAGCCAACAACCTAGCAGTGGCCTAGCAACCTACTGTTCCATTAAATCATCTCACATCTGTCCATTTGTTACATTCCCAGTCTGTCTTATTCCTCTGTCTGCAAAATACTGCATTTTCTGAAGAAGGAGAGACATGGCATCCTGTACATGTCTACTTAGAAATAAGTCCTGTTAAGTTTAAAGGGACTTTGTCCCAGGTAAGTATAGGATTACAGTGACTTTCTGATTCTACTCTGTGGGGTTGTAAAGGATCTGTGTATAATGCAATATACACTTTCATTTTTAGCTCCAATAATGCAATGTAACAACTTTTAATGAAGTCCAAAATATAGCCAAATTTCTGTCCTGAATTTGTATTCTGTTTTGCATATTCTATTATTATCTGAGGCACTTGCAGTTATTATATAATTGCCAATCTTTCCATGACCATCAGTATACTGGGGCTAAATAACTAATAATGTTTTATTTCCAGTTCTTGAAAAATAGCTGTGAGCTCCTGATGTTTTATTTCCAGTTCTTGAAAAATGGCTGTGAGCTCCTGATGATTTATTATCAGCAGTTCCCATTTCGGTCCTTTTTTTTGGGGGGGGGTAGCAATCACATGGATCCTAAACAATATTTTCATTCTTTCATTCGTTCACTAATTAAGACTGCTACGTTTCCAATGGATTCCAGTGGGTTGCTGTCCAGCATTTTCAGCAAACATTTACTTTGTATACACTGGAAGACATATATATGGCATCTCAAAGTACAATTCAGATTTGGTTTCCATTCACGAGCTCTGTCCACAAAAATTATTCCATGACAGGTCCCCCATCCACCCATATAGGTCTATGGAAAGGATATTTCTTCTAGTACAGTCCTTGTTATCACACACTTGGGTATATAACCATACTGTGTGTTTTCTATAGACAAGCTAGTGTTGACATAACTTGTGTCTGTTTGTGAGGATTTTTGTATGGAACAATCTAAGTAAACTATAATTTTAAAAATACAACTCTATGCACTACAACAAAGTAAGCAGTTTCTTAGCCACTAAAAACTTTGCTATTGCAGGTAGGCTCTCATTAAGTGAAAGTGAAGGATTCCTCTGTGAATTTAGAGAACTCTAAACAAAAATGTCAAGTAAAAAGATTAATGTCCCATGGTAAACAATAGCACCCATCCAATTTTGTCTTGTTTGCAGTTTCCACTCCTCTGGGTCTTCCATATCCCAAAAGTTTTGAAGTAATTTCATTGAATTTTCTTGCATTATTATACTATCTGACTTACATGCGGTGCTTTCCCCTTATTTATTTAACATATAGCCTGCTCAGTCACATGGACTCAATCAGCTTACAGCAATTTCCCAAAATGTCCATAGATTTTCTGTCCCCAATCTAAAGCAGTTAAATGAGGGATAAAAGAGGCCAAACGAAATGAAAAATGGCATTGTTAACATAAAATCTGTTAATCAATTTTTTAAAAAAACAAACCAAAGCTTTATACCACACCATAAATAACCAGACAAAAAAACTGTTCATAGGACAATTATTTTTTTGCAAGCAGCCACCTGCTAAATGCCTACTTATTAGAGAGGAGCTACAAAGGAAGGGGAATGAGTGATGGCTTCTCTGATGCTCTATCCTGGAGGATGAGAACACAGAAAGCTGCCTTTATACAGAGTCAGACCACTGATCCATCTAGCTTAGCATGGTCCACACTGACTGGTAGCAGCTCATCTAGGGTTTCAGGCAGGGGCCATTACCAGTCCTATCTGAAGATGTCCATGATTGAACCTGGGCCTTCTGCATGCAAAGCAAATGTTATGGCCCTCCTGTCCCCATTAACAGCAATTGTTTAACTTACTCATAGTTTGGGCTGATAACTACTAATATTCTGACCACTCCATTTATTCCTTAGAACCTTTCTGAACTCTTGGCCAAATTTGAGAACTACTACATTCTAATTTTATTGTTTTATATATGTTTATCCTGTATTTATTATGAGATCTGAGACGTTTTGTATTTTTATATTTTGTTGTTCACCGCCCAGACAGCTAATGCTAGTCGGGCAGTATATAAATCTAATAAAATAAATAAATAAATAAATTTTATGTTACTGTTTTGTTAAATCATTTATTGTCCACAGTTAAGTAAATGTATATAACTTGTATCCATGGCTCTCACAGTTGTTTACTTCAGTTCAGATCTGTATGCTTCCCCCCCCATTCTGAATTGCTTTTCACCTTCCTTTTTCTTGTGTTTGAAGAGGCATGTACTTTACAATGTGTGAAAGTCACTTTTTTCCCTCAGTTTGAAAATGTCCCCTGTAAAATACAGGAGTAATTACGTTTTCATATATATTGCCCTCATTTCATCAATATTATTTCATCTGCCTTCAGGTGTCCCTTTCACTACCTTGACCAGATCCCTCTGGATTTCTTCATGGTCTTTTCTAGACTAGTTTTCCAGATTCAATATGTTTTGTGCAGTCCTCTCTTCTGCATCCCCCTGCCATCCTCATTCATACAAGCTCTGAATAAAATGGCTATCCCTGTGCTAGCGCTTGTTCTGCTGAAACTGTTTTGTACAGACAACCAAAGCCTTAAAAAAACACCACACACCTAAATTAGCACACCCAACTTCTCAAAAACCTTTGTTCAAACCACAGAGATGTATGTAGCATTCAGGTTAAACAGATGAAATCTGTTAAGTGGGTTCCACTGTGGATCTCACTTACAGTCTTCCAGGTGCTTGTTTATTCTGCCATCTGAGCAGGAGAATTAGGAGCTCTTTCCTTCATTCTGAATCAAACCTGAGAATTCAAAGATGGGGAAAACCAATGCTGGTGGTTGGAGAGAATAAAAAGTGAACAGAGGACACCAAAGGTGCAGTTTGTGCACTTACCTGGGAATATCCCACTGAACACATGGGGTCTTACTGCTGAGTTAGCAGGCATAGGATTGAGCTGCAAGGCAAGTACCAGCCTCAGTCCTCCTGCCAAGTCCCATAGACAGAGAATACTCTCAGTTTCAGCCTAGCAGCAAGAAAAGAATGTGAATGCTTCAAGATCTGATAACTCCCCAGCAACAATCAACCTTTTAGGTTTAGTGGAAGAGAAGCAGGCAAGCTCTAAGGGCGCCATTTATTCTCCATCTCTCCTCTCCCCCACCCCCGACCTAGCTTTCCAGATTTAATTCCTGTCACTAAAGAATTCTGCCATGTTTTAGCCATCATGAGTCCTAGGAAGTTATTCTGAAATCACCATGAGGTTACAACGAATTGCAAACTCTACCCAAGATTTTGCTATGTGCCCGAGGCAAGCCTGAATCCCTAATTATTCTGGGGCTCTTTTCCTTGATACTAGATTGCTTCTACTTTTAATTCATTTTAGACCCATTTGAGATGGAAGTGAATTATAGAACATTCTCCAGCATAAGTGGATTATAACAAGACAACCAGGGCTGTGGAGTCGGTGCGCCAGACCTTCAACTCCGACTTCTCTATTTTTCTACTGTCCGACTCCGACTCCTTCATAAATGGCAAATGTATATGAACTAGTAATAACAAATTTACTGTAGTAAAATGGTAGCACAAGGCATTTCATCACCACTACGTGAATCCAGAGCTTGGAAAAGTTACTTTTTTGAACTATAACTCCCACGAGCCCAATCCCTGGGGCTGATGGGAGTTGTAGTTTAAAAAAGTAACTTTTCCAAGCTCTGGATTCACGTGGTGGTGATGAAATGCCTTGTGCTACCATTTTACTACAGTAAATTTGTTATTACTAGTTCATATACATTTGCCATTTATGAAGGAGTCGGAGTCGGAATTGGAGTCGGAGTCGGTACATTTCTACTGACTCCGACTCCACCCAAAATTGCTCCCGACTCCGACTCCACGACTCCAACTCCACAGCCCTGAAGACAACATATCCTGCCTCTCATTAATACAGATGCATCATGCAAAGGAGCTGTCTGCAGTATAATGCATTCCATTAACTGGAGATCTAATGGACACAATCCCCAAGGAACTGCTTTGCTTTGGAGCAAGTTACATTGAAATGACCAGGATCTAATCTAGAACATAACTGTGTTCTATGCAGCCCCTATTCTTTTTAAATGTAGTCTGTGCAATAGAATCTCTTCTTTAATTTTGCAAATCTAGACACTGGATCATCAAGTATTTCAGATGTCCTGTAGGGTTATTTGGTTATGTAGCTTCATGGTATGACACACCATAACTGTCGACTAGCTTAAATTGGTAAGGTTACTGTATTAACGTGACTGATACAGCTACATTTTTCTGATGGTTTTTACAGAAGAAAAGAAAAAAGCTGCATTATACAACACACTATTTTACTCCAGACTACTCTATTAAGACAGCAATATTTCACTTAAATAAGTGGGCTGAGGGTGGTGGCATTAATGTAAGTAGGAAACCAACTATCACTCCACTCTAATAGGCAAAGTGACTAATGCATCAGGCTCTCTTTTTCAATGTTGTTTAGAAAAGCCTCAAACACTCATCAGCTTGTTATGTACTAATATTTCCGTCACTGGCATGTGAGCGAAGAGATGTGATAGTCTAGTGTTTATTTTTGCAGATTAAAATGATAAACTCATAATCATTTGAAACATAAAATAAGACCACCAAAAATGAGAATAAAACCATTCAAGACATAAATGCATTTAAAACACAATTGTTTCTAGAAATATATAGAAGAAAAACTTCAGGTGGTCGTGAATCCGTAACATATTGTGATATTAACACATTAGAATATAATTTGGAGTTCCATATTTTTCTAAAATATTCTCTTATACCCAGGATAGAAATAGAATCTATCAAATATTAAAAGCAGCAGTAGGAGAACCCAAGAAGGAGCTATAAAATGAAATTACAGGCATTTCTTTATTGTCTTTTCTGTTTCTAAGACAATATATCTCTCCTGTTTAATCTATCACAATTACACTCTAGAGTTTGTGGATTATATACTCAGAGTAACTTTACAAATTCTTCACAATCTTTTATGTAAAGAAAGACAGGAATCCTAGGCACACTTACTACTGAGTAAGCAAGTTTAGGATTGTGTTGCATGGCTACAATGCTATGCATACTTGTACTTGGAAGTCAGTCCCATTAAAATCAGTGATGAGTCTTACTTCTGAGTAAACATGGATAGAATTGGGCTCCACACGTCTTGATAACCATGGTGGTATTATCGTCAAATAATACAAGAATGCTGGTGATTAATGACTATGCAATCTAGAATTAAATAGCTTGATAACAGGAAAAGGGGTAGCCTCTCAAGATTGCCAAGGTCATTGGTAATTGCAACACTTGCTTATTACAGCACTGTGTGAAGTCAAACAGTTACAGAGGCATGATTCCGCTAAAGTTAAGCATTCTTAAGCCCCATTATGGGAAAATTGAGCATAAGAACATAAGAAGAGCCTGCTGGATCAGGCCAGTGGCCCATCTAGTCCAGCATCCTGTTCTCACAGTGGCCTACCAGGTGCCTGGGGGAAGCCCGCAAGCAGGACCCCAGTGCAAGAACACTCTCCCCTCCTGAGGCTTCCGGCAACTGGTTTTCAGAAGCATGCTGCCTCTGACTAGGGTGGCAGAGCACAGCCATCATGGCTAGTAGCCATTGATAGCCCTGTCCTCCATGAATTTGTCTAATTGATGCATGGCATCAATGGCACAAGTAGCTTATGCACATTTATTTGGAAGCAAGTCTCTGCTTACTCCTAATTATTCGCCATAGGTTTGCAATCTTAACAGTACTTAAGCTTGGTGGATGTTTGACCCCTATAAAATTGCAGCAGATCAAGTTTTCTGAACAACTGAGCAAGTTTATTTTAAAATGTTTTCTCCCTGGCAAAGTTTCCCCTCTTCCCGCTCTTACACACACACGCGACTTTTTTTCCTGCAGCGATTTCGCCTGTGATTGGCAAGGGACACACTAACAAGAAGCATGCAAAGTTGTCTTTTGAAGGCTCGAAGATTCATTCAGCTAAAGCTGCCCGCAGTGTTGCCCTCCAGCTTCGACCTGTAATAAACCTGCCCCCCCACCTCATACTTCAATTGTCAGTCCTGTGCACGTGTCCTCCTCGCCCCTCCCTCCTGGTCCCCTCGCTGCCGGCCGCAGCTTCCTCCTCTGCAGGTCCGGAGGGGGCAGTTACTTGGAGAACTGCGCCTGCACGGCAGCCAAACTGAGGCCAGACGACGGGACGAAGTGGGGGAATTTGCAAATGGCGCAGCCGCACAGGCTGGCCCCGCTGGACAGATGCACTTGGCCGCACGGCTGATCCTCCAGGGCCACCGAGAGGTATTTGCCGCCCGGGTGCGGGTGGTGATGGTGATGGTTCACGTTGCCCGGCGTTAAGAGCACCGGGCCTGGGGCCGCGGCGAAGAGGGGCAAGCCAGCCAGGAGCAGCCTGGGACCCGAGCCGCTCATCTCCCCGATGATCCGCCGGAGCTCTTGCAGCGAGCTCCCCAGCAAGAGGATGTAATTCCTGGCCAAGAGCAGCGTGGCGATCTTGGAGAGCTTCCGCCCTGGCGAGCTCTGGCAGTGCGCGGCCGAATAGGGCAGGATCACCTCCCTCAGCGCGTCCATGGCCAGGTTGAGGTCTTGCATCCGCTTACGCTCCCGGCTGTTGATCTTTCTCCGCAGCTGCTGTTGCTCTGTCTTCGGGTCGCTTCTGGTAGCGGCGTTGGCGTTGCTGCCTGTTGCCTTAACACTCCCCGGTCCCTGTAGCTGCTCTGGAGCAAATTCTGGCCTGTCAGGAGCTTGTTTGGGCAGTAAAGCGGAGGGTGGCTGCCTGTAGCCAACCAGCTCGTATAAAGGCTGTTGCCTCAACATTATCGCTTTAGGCTGCGCTTTCAGATCAGGCAAAAACCTCTCATGGTATAAAAAGGCATGAAAAAGGTAAAACAGCAGGCACGGGCATGGGCGGCTTTGCAGCCAGCTAAAGAAGGATAATAATGGTTTGTTTGTTTTTAAAGAGCTCCTCTAACTCCACTTTCGCTAAAGGCGCCCAGAAATTGGAGGGTAAGGGGGAGGGATGTTTAAAAAAACAAAAACAAAAGACGCTCCCGTAATTTGTCGTGAGATGTGAGGAAATGGATATTCTGCGGAACTCCTTTAAATCCAACTCGGCGTTAGAGCAAAGGCATGACAGACGGCAGCCAATGGGAATGCAAATCTAGGTAGAGAGAGGCGTTCATTGGGTGTCATATGACATGTAGGGGAGACGTTGCAATTGGCAAAACGAGAAGTTTATTGTTAAGGCTTGCTTTTGCGGTTCCTGAGCCCAAACTTCCACAAGGACTCCTTTTCCGCTCATCCTTGCAACACTCTTATTTGTCCCTCATGTTTCTAGTCCCTTCTCCTCTTGCATTTTGACTCCTTGCAGGAGTATTAACGCCTGTCAAAGGGCTAGGATTTGTAAACTGCTCTATTTTTCAAACCACAAAGTGGTGTCTGGTTTCCTTGTTCTTGTCATCCGTTAAAATATCTTAAAAGAATAACCTGGTCCCCTCACCCCTGGTTAAAAACAAGCCTTTTTAAAAGGCGAGAGTTCAGATCACATAGAGAAATGGAATTTTAAAGGGTATGTGTGTGCATTTATACAAACACATGTTTACAAATATTAAACTTTGAAATAAAGCAAAAGACTTTTAGTACATTGAATGTATTGATTGGCTTACCAATGCTAGTAGATCTGTGTTATCAAGAACTATTTTGCAAATCACCACTTTTAAGTATGTAATTATCACTGTCTGTACTTTCCTGCATTTTATTTCTTTCTAGTCTCATTTTTATACCCCCCCAAATCCCCTATGTGTATAAACTCACCTACAATTCAGGATAATACTTCATGCATCTGATGAAGTAGACTGTTGCCCATGTTAGTCTTTAGTGTCGCAAGATTCTCTGTTGGTTTTGCTTCAAAAGACCAACATGGCTATTCACCATGATCCTCCATCCATATTTCAAGAATGGCTTTGCTCAGTCTCAGCTGTGCTTATCACTGAAGGTGTTTTATTTTGTATTCAGATATTTATTTATTATTCATAGGCCAGTTCTGTTACCGAGTTCTCAAGGCAGCTCACAGCAAGAAATAATACAATGTAACATTTGATACCAATAAAAACAACAGTGCAGTCCTAAGCATCTTTACTCAGAAGCTCCACTGAGCTCAATGGGTGTTGCTCCCTAATAAGCGTGCTTAGAATTGCAAACCAAAAGTCTAGGGTACCATAATAACCAAATGTTTTTAAAGAAGACAGATACAAAAATACAATAAAATCAAAGACAATACAAAGCAATAAAACATGATAAAACAACAATACAATACAATTAAAGCATTAAAACCCATTAAAACTGTCAGGATCAGGCCTGTATTTTTATTATTATTTTATAATTGATTTTATAGTAGCAACCTGTATATAACCAAATGTAACAGATAAAGAATTTCAAACACATAACTTGTGGTGTATATGTGTGAGTTATTAAAAATAATATTACATTCTGTTTTTTATGTACAAAGCCCTATGCAGCTTGAGACCAGGATACCTGAAAATTCATCTTACCCCTTACATTCTCAGTCAGTCATTGCACTTTGCAGGAGGTCTCTTCCACACAACATAGGAAACGGACCTTTAGTGTGGTGGCACCTACCCTTTGAAATTCCCTCCCCTTAAATATTAGACAGGTGCTATCTCTGTTATCTTTTCAGTGCCTACTGAAGAACTTCCTCTTTCAACAAGCTTTTTAAGTAGAGACCTTATCCGAGTCTGCGTCTGTGCTGGAATTGCTTTTTAAGATGTTTTTGAAGTTGGTTTATTTTTGAAAAAAGATGTTTTCAAGATGATTTGTTTCACTATGTTTTAAAGGTCTTTTGTTTTTAAGGTGTTTTAAAGTGCTTTTCATGTTTTTGTTTGCTGCCCTGGGCTCCTTCTGGGAGGGGCAGGATATAAATTTAATAAATAAATAAAATTATATTCTGTAGGGTTTTTTTTAGATGTACCCAGCAGTTAGTATGTGTCAGTTATGTCTGCATTTACAAAAAGTCAAGAGTTCAATGAGAGCACATTGAATTGGTGGCTTTCTCTTATTGTCTTTTTTTGTTAACATAGATAATAAAATCATGGCAGTATGAGATCAGTCTATCAGATTTTGTTTGTATATGTTAATTTCTCTACCAACACAATGTTCCAAACCTTCTAACACCAATACACCTTTGTGGCCCCTGTCATGTCCCTCCGAAACCTTGCAACCATTAACCTGGCAGTCTCTAGGAAGTGATCAATTAGGTCCTTACTTATCAAATCCATATTGTGTTAAGCAAAGATGTTCATTATTTCAACTGAGGGTCCATTTAAATTTGTTGCCTTACATCTCTTATTTCTTGACAGACTTGTGTCCAGAATGCTTGCACAAGTGGCCATGTCCACAAAGGCCTGTGGGGTTTTTTTTTCAAGTCTTCAGCTGGCTCCACAAAAGATAATGGAGACAATGCCAGGTGAACTTTCAAGGGGAGGGAATTCCAGTCAAGGCATCACAACTGGAAAAGCCCTATCGCTGGTCACCACCACTTTACCTTTTTTGTGTTATTGTTTTTAGTGTACTGTTTTTGTTTTGTTTTTACTGTTTAGTGTACTGTTTGTAATCTTTTGTATTTTATCTTTGTTTTATTATATTGTATTGTACACTGCTCTGGTAACTTTTTGTTGTGAAGTGTTTATAATTTAAAAATAATAAATGCTTGATAAGTGCTTCTAAGGGCCGTCTGAATACTTGGAAAGGGTCATGTGGGAGCAGGTGAGCCTTTAAGTAGCCAGGTTCCTTAGGGATTGAAACATTAAAACCAGTACTTTGAAGTGTGCATGAAAATGAACCAGAAAGCAGTGTAGTTGTTTCAGAACTGGCATATATTTTCCCACCCAAGCCAGCAATCTAATCATGGCATTTTGAATCAACAGTAGCTTCTGAACAGGCGTCAAGGCCCGTACACACCTATGATAGTTATTTGTGGTTGAAATAAATAAACCTTTATACAGCATGGTCACCTGGAGTTTATTTTTATTCACCATAGATTACTATGGGAGCAGCTATTAACTATCTTGGTATTCAGTCATTCATTTCTAGGTCACTTTGTCTGAAAAGCAGTAAGACTTTTATTGAAATAGTGACTGTTCATAAATTAGGTTTACAACTAGATAAAAGGGCTTGGGGATAGAAGCAAGTTGAGATTACAATATACATTGAACCTAAAAACTGTGTGCTAAAGGTATGCTGACATAGCTGCTTCCTATGTTCTCATAGATTTAGACCATAATTCAGGAAGCTTTATTAGGAAATGCCCAAGAGCTGAAGTGTACATAATAGGGTTTTTTTGCTTTTTAAATGTAAAAGAATTGCTCCCCATGACTCATCACCAACTGCTTTTTGAATCATGCAGCTTGCCATGCAACACAGTGTGTTTATGCTCATCTACTATGAGTCACAAGTTATATGAGTCATAAATTATATGACACTCTGGCTCAGTTCACATATAACACTAGACCAAACCATGGAGTAGCATGAATCTGTGAACTCCTGGAGAGAAGATTGTAAGTACTTTGCTCCTCTTCTGGTCTTCCTGCCACTGTGCTGCTGTGAGCTAAACTATGGTTTGGCTTGGCATGTCATCCAGACCTTGAATCATGGTTTGTCTCTTCCAGAAAAACCACAAGCAGTAAACCAAGAATAAACAGTTTGGTTCCAGTTTGTGGTTTGTCTGGAGCAAGACAAACCATAGTGTTATGTGCAAACCAAGTCATTAGCAGCACAAGCCTATGCATATTCATTCAGAAGTATACCCCAATGAGCTCAACTGAGCTTACTCCCAAGCAAATGTGTTTAGAATTGTGTTCTGAGCTTCTTGAAGGAATATAAATATGAGGAATATTTATATGAGGGCTAAACCAACAATTATATAAGGAATAAACAAATGTTGAAGCTGTGTAAATAATTCCACATCCACCCAGATGCTAGAAAGATCTTGGGATAGGTCCATCCCCATGCTGGGCAAAGGCCAATACAGAGAATGTGTCTTAGAAGGTTTGTTTCCATGTGGTGTATAACGCTAGTCAATTCATTTTCAGCTGATGGGTCGGGACACACTATTGGGTCACTGTCTGACATAAAGTTGGTCACAACAGCGGCACAACCAGCATGCAAATATAGGATAAAATATTAAGAAGTGTGTCCCCAAGTGCATGAGTGGGCTAAAGGTATGTTCTCAGTTTGACAAGACTGAATACTGGGCTGGCCTGTTTTAAACATGAGTTAGGCAATCCACATCATTATATTGCTGCCCTGGGCTCCTTTGGGAGGAAGGGCAGGATATAAATTGAATCCATACATAAATGAATAAATTAAACATTCATAAGCTTCTATACACACTTATGATCCCTTTAACCATATTAAGTTGGTCTTTCGTCTCATTCATAAGTAAGGTGAAATATAGGAGTGCAAATATCCAGTGTGCTGTAGCCACTGGTGCCTAAAAACAATGGGACTGGTGACTGGCACCTGGGTGGCTGAAGAGGGGCAAAAGTAGGTTGCTCTTCTTGGATGTTCTGCTTTTGTAGGACCTGGCTACCACCTCCTTTTTCTCTCCTTGTCTTTTCCTTTCTCCGTCCACTGTGTTGAGCCTACCTGGACTCTGACTGTGGATATCTTCCTGCAATAAGTAGCTTTTGGTGCTCCCTCGGTCAGTGTGGCTTGGCTTTCTGCACTCTTGTGATGAGATGGAATGTTTGTACTTAATCTTAGTAATGAGGACATCAATGTTTTCAAAGGCAACATACTTTTTTAAAAGTATTTTTTTAAAAAAACAAAAAGTCCCTTTTCAACTATTGTTCTTTAAAGTGAACTGCACTGTTTAGCTTACCAAACTAGATGCCTGAGAGAGAGCTCAGCCATCAGAGAAACAGAAAGGACTTTGATTTGATCACTTTAAACAAAACACATTAAAACACACTTGTTGAAAACTATTACCACAAACAGCTAATTTTTTTTATCGCAGATGAATGTTTTTGGCTGAAACTGTTAAGCATAAGAAAAACGATACTGAATCATGAGCAACAAGTTTTCTAGCTTTTTTTATTTTTTTAAAACCTTTGCTTTGATCTATTAAGCCCATGGAAGAACCTCCTTTCTGTTTCAAATGAGAGGGAAATTACAATATACTTTTGTTGATACAGAATGGGGGGAAATGCCAATGAAAAAATGTCTGTTTCCCTGTTCTTTATAAATGGGTTTAAAATAGGCAATCAAGTATTCACTTCAAACTTCAGAATAGGTTTAAAAGTGGACTTGTGTATAAAACAGCCAAGCTGTCTTAAAACAGTGTGATTCAGTGTGCTGAGAAATTGCACACACAGGTCTATAAAATCAATTTCAAAGAGCTGGCTTTCTTTGCAGGGAAAAAAATAACTATATTCTTTGAGCCATTCTAAAGTTGGCAACTTCAGCCTAACACTGTAGAGGGCTCTCCCCGATGCCATCAAAGGGACAGTTTGCTTGGACGGCTGTGGCTGATTTATAGCCCAGTGCCCAATGTCATGGTCAGTTTTTTTGCGTGACAAAACCCTGGCAGTTTAGCTCGAAGTCTCAGTCAACCTCAAAAGATGTGAGTTATTCTGGCCGATGCAGCTTTGCTTATGGGATGTTCCAAATGGTTAAAACAAACCCTTTCATAAGAACACATGGCCAAGTGTGTTCAAAGAAATGACAGGGAGAACAAAGGTAGCTCTGAAGTCATTTCCCTGCACTGAATCCAGCCATCCGGTTTGACTCTTTCTTCATTGAATAGGCAGAATGCAACAGGAAGAAGAGGACTGAAAGAGAACAAACCATCCAAATGTACTGGCAGAGGAACCTGAGAGAGAAGGCAGGGGCAGCTTGATGCTCAGCTTCTATTCTTTGCCCTTGGAAAGGCATGAATGATAAATTTATCACATCCAAAAGGTAATAAATGTGTCTAGCTGAAGTGCCATGGCCAAGTTCCTAGGACACCTGCAAAGACAGAGGGGCTTTAAGGGACCAAGCAGCTCTCTCTTTATTGGAAGCAGACGGCCTACAGTGGACACAGAGGGATACTGTTCCCAATCTCACATCATCCCTCTGCCATTGGCTCAAAGTCTTTATCAATGAATGCAACAGCTATGCCTGTTGCCCTTCTGCATAAAATACCATTCAATCAGCAAGAGAGAGAAAGAGTGCAAATGGCTAATGAGAATTTATCCTAGGCTGTACTGTTTATTCCATGCCCGATATGTTCCAATACATTCCTCACCACCACCAATCAACCCACCTAAAGTGGTTATTAGGAAGCTCTAAGATGTGGCCTAGTTCTGAGCAGACCACCCTCCCAGGTGTACCATCTTCCATGACTCATAACCATGTTGCTGGCTGCTGCCTCTTCTGCCCACTCTTCTCCTTGTCCTCCAGCTCCTTTTTCCTCTGGAGAGTATTAAGGCACATACCCTGCATTTATTTGCCCAGAGCAGGGCACCTCCTTAGGGCTGGTGGCATAGGAGAGGCTTTGGCAGAAGTTTAGACTGGGATCTACTGGTAGGTCTCTCTGGGTGATCTGAAGTAGACCATAAGGATTTCTGACTCCCAATAGTTTAACAATGGCAACAACAAAAATGAATCCTCCCTCCCAACTATACTGTTGAAATGAAGCGCAAGCTCGGAGGGACGTGTATCAGGAGGAATGGATTTGCGTGTGGAAGGGCTGTGAGCTCCATTCGGTTCTGATCCTTGAAACAAACTGGACTCGGGATTCTTTAATTCCAGATGCTTGTCTTTTTGCACCAGGCTCCAGCTGTGGCACATTTATCATACACTGAAAGCACATTATTCCCCCCCCAAAGAATCCTGGGAACTGTAGTTTATTAAGGGTTCTGGGGATTGCAGCTCTTTGAGGGGTAAACTACAGTTCCCAGGATTCTTTGCGGGAAATAATGTGCATTCAGTGTATATCTGAAACTCTCCCCAGTGCTGGCATAGACGATTCGGGCATGGAATAAGCAGACTATGTTTATGCCCATAAGAAACTATGTAAATTGCAATCTATGGCTGAGGTATTTTTAACGGCAGATTTCTCTTTCATGATCTCCCCCAGCTAATCTTTTTGGATTGCCCCCCCAAATGGGAGGGTAATCAGGGGTTGGGGCTTGTCATTATGGGCCAACTACCTTTCCCTGCAGCATTTGAAAACCGCTGCATAGTCCCTCAGCTACTCCTTCAGATGCCTTGCTCCAGCGCCTGAGCTGACAGTGAGTTCCCCAAACCAATTGCTTAACCACTGAGAACAAGAAGGATGGAAGCTGCAGAAAGGAATGAGTGGCAGTCTGTTGCAGCCTGTACTGGATAAATACAATTGGGATCTACAACAAGAAGTTGCAGTGTGGAGTGCTGCTGTTCAGGCTTTCAGCCACTCAGTTCCTTTCTCTCCCCAGCAGTCAGTCAGCATTCCATGGTCACTGAGCACTGGACTGTTTTGTGGTTTCCCCTCCCGATTAGGGCTAGGGTGGGGTACCTCCAGTCTTTGAGCCTAATTTGGCCCACCAGGCCTCCCCATCCCATTCTGGCCAAGCCATGCATATCTGCCAATCACCTGATATCATATATGACATCAGGTGTGGGCAAGTTAAAAGGTGACTGGCCAAAAGGGGCTTCTAAAGCCCTGCCAATCAGCTGATTAGTGAGACTTCAAAGCATAGCACAGGGGATTTCTCTAAATAATAATAATAATAATATTTTATTTATTGGTCGCCTATCTGTCCAGGTTAGTGGACACTCTAGGTGACTTACAATAACAAAAAGCTATACATAATATACATATACAAAAACAAACCACAGTCCTAAACAATTTAAAACCAATTTCCAATTAAAACATCATAAAATTAATCCTCCTTAATCCCACCAAAAAAAAAAAAAAAGCAGCACACAAAAAACAAACAAACAAACAAACACCCAGGCCACCCCAGCCAGCCGGCTTATGTATCCCTCCAAAGAGGGACAGGTGGTAGCAATCAGTCCCAGCTGGCTGGGTACCTGGGGCCTGGTCCTGCAGGATGCAGATCTGCCAGGCAGAAGTCCCACAGGGAAGGGTGGTGGAGGTGGTGATCCCACAGCAGCAGCAGCAGCAGCAGACTCTCCTTCCCTGGGCGGCGATGTTCTCTTCCTGCAGGCCCTGGGTCTCCCAGGCCACCCCAGCCAGCCGGCTTATGTATCCCTCCAAAGAGGAACAGGTGGTAGCAATCAGTCCCAGCTGGCTGGGTACCTGGGGCCTGGTCCTGCAGGATGCAGATCTGCCAGGCAGAAGTCCCACAGGGAAGGGTGGTGGAGGTGGTGATCCCACAGCAGCAGCAGCAGACTCTCCTTCCCTGGGCGGCGATGTTCTCTTCCTGCAGGCCCTGGGTCTCCCAGGCCACCCCAGCCAGCCGGCTTATGTATCCCTCCAAAGAGGGACAGGTGGTAGCAATCAGTCCCAGGTGGCTGGGTACCTGGGGCCTGGTCCTGCAGGATGCAGGTCTGCCAGGCAGAAGTCCCACAGGGAAGGGTGGTGGAGGTGGTGATCCCACAGCAGCAGCAGCAGCAGACTCTCCTTCCCTGGGCGGCGATGTTCTCTTTCTGCAGGCCCTGGGTCTTTTATAAGACTTTTAAAGACTTTTATATACTTCTGCAAACGTTGGGTCTTTCTGAAGCTCTGCTGATTTCTCCCCTTTGTGCATGTGTGTGCGGCCGGTGTGTGCGTGCAACAGTCTTGGCTACATAAGCAATTGCACTCATAAATAGAGGGGATGATACATAATGAATGGAATTTGTATTGTCATTTGGCCCATGAGTAGCTTGGAATCAAACTTCTATGTTTGCCAGGTGATGAAACCCTGTAATTGTACAACCAACGGACCCATATGAACCTTGAATCAATTGAACTTGTTTCCATTTAACATGTTTAGAAATGGAGTGTTTATCCTTGCTAAGGGTGCATTCAGACATTGGGTTTATTGTGTTAGTTTCACTGGTTATAATGGTAGCGCTTCTGTCCTGATTTCTGACATTCCTTTCACACTGCAACACCTGTTGCCTTATGGAACTGTGGCTTTTTGACTGATATACCGCAATGTCACACTAAATTTCTTTCACACTAATGGGCATCTGTTGCTACTTCTGCACCCTTTCCGCACATGAACTCTTCTGTTCCCCCGTGATTCCCCCCTGAAAATGGTGGGAAAGAACTGTATGCTAGTATGCCATCCCAAAGTTTGTTGCTTTATTCCCATATTTTCTGGCCTCTACGTCCTGAGATAAATACATTCTGGTTGCAGTATTTGTGATCAAGAAGGAATTTTCCTGAGTGAGCTTGGCTTTTGATGCTGTGTGATTTTCACCTGCCCCTGGAGTGGGTGCCAAAACATCCTTGCTAGAACCATCTAAGTGTATTTTAGTAAATCCATTACATTTCCTGTGCAGCGATTCACCTTACCTGTTTCGTCTCTCTTCTTGTAGCACCTTGTAATCTAGATGAAAAAATGGCTTACGATGAAAGGGTGTTATTAGTGCAGTGGAGACTAGTGCATTAGGGCAAATGGGGCACTGTCCCACCAACCCCAGTGGTGATTCCTCCCAACCCACTGCCTGTCAAGAGGGGATGTTGTTTTTCGGTCTTGCATATACACTATCACCCACACTGGTCTTTGTGCAAGGGTGGGAAGACTCACATCACGAGTTTCCATCTGAAGGCGCACATTTTGGACTATACAGATGAGAAGCCTTATTGTAACTGAATTAGTTTTTATGTTATTGTTTAGCTTTCTTGCTTAGTGTTTGGTGTTTTTGATGTTTTATATGTTTTTTGCTTTGTACGTCGCTCAGAGTGGCTGGGTAGCCAGCCAGATGAGCGACTAAGAAATCGAATAAATAAATAAATAAAATAAATGTCTTCCTACTTACAACCAGTCCAAAGGGTGGCTCTGGCTATCAACCTCCTCCTCCTCCTTAGTTGCCATTGTAGATCTCAGCAGGGAGGAGGAGGATGGGGACAAAACTCTGCCTGTCCATGTTTGCAGGGACATTAGGGGCAGGGCAACATTTTTTTACCTGCTTTTTCTAGCTTTGTGTGGTTTTCCCTTGTCTCCTGGACTCAGCATGCACAGGAAATGGATGGCCATTCTGCAGGTGTTGTAGTGGCGTCTCTCCTTTGCCCCAGACATAATTAGCATGTAGGATTGCTCTGCCAGCTATTTGTGATTATTATCACACACACACAAATCAACAGGTTCAGGAAAAAAATCCAAGGTTTGCAGAAGTATAAAAAAAGTTAAAGAGGCGGGGGAACCGCTACCAACAGACCAACAGGGACTGGGCATTCTCAGAAGTGGGGATGGACAAATCTGTCAGTTTCAGTTCATTATGTTTTTCATTTTCCCATTTTTAAATTCAGTTTTCCACATTTCTGCAGCAATTTGTGATTTATTTTTAAATCCTCAGGAAAATTTATCAGCATTTTACTGCCAATTTCTCCTAATAAACACATTTTTCTATGCTTGTTTGACTAATATACACATTTTTGCAAATAATGTTCCCCAATATAATGCACTTTTGTATGCTGTTTGCATTTGGATGCACATTTGCCCCTAATATATGCATTTCTGTATGTATTGCTTGGTCGAAAAACTGCATCACAAAAATCAGAAGACTGTAAATTTTGAAGGATAGCTTTCGGGTCATGTATTGGTTGAGGGAGTCCAAATCAGGGAGTTTCTCATTAAAAATGCCGCCCTAGGCTCATGCTGAGAGGAAGGGAGGGATATAAATCAAATAATAAAAAAATAAAATAAAAATAAAAATGCAAGCAAAATGAAATTTCTCCTCCATCTCGTAGTCAGGAGCCATGGAATGTGGCTGATTGTTGGGAAGGGGGGAGGAAAATCTGGGAGGGGGAATGGAATGGAGCATCCTGGAAGAAGACAGGATTGGTTATAATTCCAAACAGGAGCATTCTACACTGCAACTTTTTGTTATGGCTGCGTTGCTGACCCAAGTTCTGTCCTATCATAGGAGCACCTCTTTGAAAATGGGGAAAAGGCAGGAGTCCTCAACGTCACAGTGAAGTGCAGATTGTCAGTCATGCCTGGCACCTGCCTGCTCAGTTGGAGCGACTATGAGGAAATGTCTGCCCGCTTCAGGGAGAAGCAGATGGTGGCTCCGAAGAAGTTGGGGACTGTGTGCCGTCTGCTGAGCCTTCTTCCTCCATCCAAATTGTGACCTATTTGACATACAATGTTTTTTCTCTCGATAGACTTTCCTCTTCTCCCAGGCATTTTAGCATGTGCTTTTAAATTGTTTTAAATTGTTTTAAATTGTGTTTTAAATTGTTTTTAGAAGATGTGTTTTAAATTTGTATATTTGTTTTTAATGTTTTTAGTTACTGTAAAGCACCCAGAGAGCTTCGGCTATGGGGCGGTATATAAATACAATAAATAAATAAATAAATAGAGACAAAGATAAGACCACAGACATGCATTTTTAAAAAAGTAGTATGTATTTTGATGCAGACAAGAAGGGAAACATTGAAACAATTCATATACAGGAAAAAGCATATTAGTCCATATAGAAACTCCACAGGACAACCATGCTGGCTGGAGTTTATACAAGCTGTAGTCCAAGGACTGCTCCGGACATCCTTATCATTCATGATGAGCAGTGCAGTGGCAAATTCAGAAGTGCAGGGTCCCTTCATGATAGTCACAACCACGCCCTTCTATGCTTTTGTTTTGTTGTGCTGCTGGGTTGAGAATGAAATCCTTGTTAATGCCTTCTTCCAGAACAACAGACATCCCTAGAAGTCAATCAGCATGAAAGAAGAGTATTAGCTACTGAGAAGAGTCTTCTCAGTGGCTGACTCGCCTCCTTTCATTCTGATTGATTCCAATCAGCAGGAAAGGAGAAGGAAGCATATTAGAAGGTTCTTCTCAGTGGCTAATATGCTCCCCTTTTATGCTGATTATCTTGTAAGATACTGAAGATATAGAGACCCTGCTGGGACTCTGCTCCCAAAAAAGTAAAGGGACTAAGACCCCCTGAGTCCCTGGACAACTACACCCATGTTCATGATGATTTGTGCTCATGATGGTATTGAGGTGGTACTCCATCCCACTTTCAATACTAGTGAGGACCATAAAATGGGACAACAAATTCCAATTGAAAAAGGATCCACCACAATGAACAGGCCTGGTTGGTATTGGTGCTGTGTTTTGGCAATCTCATGATTCATAATTTCGTCACGGTGAACTGCAGTTTAATATTAACTAAATGAAATTCTAAAGAGTGAAATACTTCTTTTTAAGGTAACGAAAAGGATAATCCAAATATTTTTTGTAGTGCTTCAGCATCACTTACTAGAGAGAATCAAACAAAAATAATTATGAAAATAATTATTGCTGGAGATCAATTGTGTGATTTCTAGAAAAATTACTTTTGGCAGTTGCAGGTGACAATCCTAACAAGTCTTTGTGAGCAGATGAGAAATGTATGGGCTGTTAATAAACTGTAACTAATCAGTGAATACTGCCGGATTGTGTTCAAGCTGCTTGGGGCTACAGGTCCTTGGGAGAATGAGCACTTGCTCTGCCTTTATTTCAGCATTGCACAAGCATGTGGCAGCCTCTTGATGTTTGTCATCGTGAATAGACATATGTCTTTCACACAGTCATGTAGCATATTCAATTAAGTTACACAATGATAGCTTATACCCAGGGCATTTTCAAACAAGGCATCATCGCTCTCTTAGTGACAGTACAATAAAAAAGAAGCCGACCTCATACATTGTGAACAATGTAGTCTCTCAATGCATTAATTTATAAATGTGAAAGAACTGTTAAGCTGTGCTGTGCTGTGCTGCGCTGCCATATTCTTCTTATTAAAACATTGCTTTTTATGATAGAAAGAACCAAGGAACATGGCTATTTCTTTATTTCTTTGGTATTTTGGAAAATCAGAACAGCTTTAGATTGCAATCTCATGCCTGCCTACTCAGCCTTATTGACTTCATGGGACTTACTCCCAGGTAAGAGTGTATAGGACTGCAGCCTTAATAATATTATTATATAGATTGCATGCTCTATTTCTCTCAATTGGGATAGGCCATGCAAGCCCTGGACTGATGCCTGGACTCAGTGGTGGACTGGATGAGGGCCAGTAAACTGACTCTCAATCCTAGCAAGACGTAGATGCTGTGGGTTGCTGGTTTCCAAGTTCAGATAATTCATCAGTTGCCTGCTTTGGATGGAATTGTACTCCCTCTGAAAGAGCAGGTTTGTAGTCCGGGGGTGCTCCTGGATCCATCTTTGTTGCTAGAGGTCCAGGTGACCTCAGCAGCTAGGGGTGCCTTTTACCAGCTTTGGCAGGTAAGATAGCTGCAGCTGTTTCTGACCGGGATAGCCTGACTACTGTTGTCCATGCGCTGGTAACCTGCAGGCTGGATTACTATAATGTGCTCTATGTGGGGCTACCCTTGAGGTTGGTCCGGAAGCTGCAGCTGGTGCAAAATGCGGTGGCAAGGCTGCTCATTGGGGCAGGGTATCACCAACATGTCACCCCGCTGCTGAAATAATTGCACTGGCTGCCCATTTGCTACCAGGCCAAGTTCAAGGTTCTAGTTTTGGTGTACAAAGCCCTATACAGTTTGGAACCAGGATACCTGAAAGACAAAGATTGTCTTATCCCTTATATACCCAGTCGGTCACTGCGCTCTGCAGGTGAGGGCCTCCTGCAGATACCATCTTATCAGGAGGTCCGTTCTGTACAACATAGGAAAAGGACGTTTAGTGTGGTAGCACCTACCCTTTGGAATTTCCTACCCTTACCTTGTAAGTTGAGAGTAGACCTTACGTCTGTGTCAGAATTGCTTTTTAATGTTTTTAAACCTTTTCTTTTTTAAAAAAGATGTTTTTAAACCTTTTTAAAATGTTTTTAAATGTGTTTTGTTTTAGTATATTTTAAAGTCTGTTTTTATGATATTTTAAAATGTTTTTAGTGCTTTTGTTTGCTGCCCCGGGCTCCTACTGGGAGGAAGTGTGGGATATCCATCAATCAATCAATCAATCAATCAATCAAATAAATAAATAAATGCTCTGTGGGGCAAAGATCTATCTTTTGCTTATAAAGTGAACCCTGATGGCACTATATTAACATAATAACCAATGGCTGAAATCAATGCCCTGAAATTAAGAACGTATAAATTTTCTTTCAAATGAGTCTGGTCACAAACCACCCTATACTTCTTCTGTGTAAGCTTCATTGAAATGAGTGGGAAGACCCAAAGCTCCATGGATCCATTATGCAACTTTCCCCCTCACATTACATAACGGAAGACAGCAATGTGTTCTTAACAAATGGTAAACCTGCGGACAGGGATTGTGATTTTTAAAAAACTGTGAAAATAATAGATGTTAAGCACCTTAGAAATGACAAATGATGATTTGTTTCATGTATCCAAATGCTTCCCTGTACTCTTTCTCCTGTGAGACAAGACGACACATTTTATTTTCTGTGGTGATGCAAAACAATCTCCTTATTTAATTCTAGAGTATGGCTGGGGTTTGCATATGGGGACACACACACACACACACACAGAGAGAGAGAGAGAGAGAAAATAACCCGGAGCCATAGATAGGTCACACTAGGAAAGTACACTTGAATGGTTGGAGTTGTGAAGAACAGAGATATCATCATCATCTTTTATATCCCACTCTTCCTCTCAAGAGAGACCACAATAGCCAACAAAAATGCAGCTTTAAAAACAAAGTACAATACAAAATATTACCAGCATTAAATGATACCAATACAAATGATGTAATTCTTATTATGGTCATCAATGAATATTTCTTTGAATTGGCTTTAAAAAAGAAGCAAAGGATTACATAAAATGTGTTCAGATATTTCCCTCATCAACTTATCCACCAACTTATGAAGGACTCCTGAACCTTTACAATGGAACCCCCTGGACTTTGCTATGATTCCAAGGTGTATTCTTACCCTTTATCCAATGTTATGGGGTCCATTTGGATCCCAGGTGCACTTTTCATTGTGTAATTTAGTAGACTTAAATAAGTGTAAATGAGCAGACCTACAGGGTTGTCCTTCCAGGACATTGTCACAAACCATCACCTGTACAATGTCCCAAATTTCAGCCACATACTGCTTACTGTTTTCCTTCAGGAAAAAAAACCCACTGGGGTCCAAAACACCACAGCAAAAAGCTCTGGGGGCTCATTTCTGCCTTTTATTGTGTAATTTATACATCGGTAGACCTATGGGATTGTCCTTCTAGGACAGTGTCACAAATTTTAACCTGTACAATGTCCCCAAATTTCAACCAGTTACCACTTACTGTTCTCCTGGAAACAAAAAAATCACTTGGGGACAAAATATACCCCAGAAATTGTTTGTTTAATCAATATGCATGGGAAAAGGGCCAGTGGTTATTGCTCAGAAAAAGTCTACCTCCTCTGAATAAGTGTTTTTTGGCTCAAGGTCCTTTGGTATTGTCAAGCACACTTGTGCTGACAACACAGGCAATAATGGTCTCTGAGCTATTCTCGAGCTCAGAGTTCAATGGAAGGATGAGTTACCCTATCCTTCCATTGGAAAGCTCATTGGGGTCCAAATATGTCTCAAAGGCAGCCAGTGTGATTTTTTAAATCTGGATTAGGGATGGAAAGATCTGTCAAGTTTGGTTCTCTGTTTCTCATTTTTCCAGTCTTGAATTCAGTTCTCCACATTTCTGCAGCAATTTGTGATTTTTTGTTTTAAAAAATCCTCATGAAAATTATACGTATTTCTCCTCATAAACACATTTTTGCAGGGAGTTTTGACTGATGTACACATTTTTGCAAGTCATTTCTCATAATATTATGCCATGTTTTCATGTTATTTTCACTTCTATATTCATTTTTATGTACACTCTCCCCCAATATATGCATTTTTATTAGTTGGCGAACTGCTTCTCAAAATTCGAGTGTCAATTTGAAAGGACAGCAGTATTTCAGTTCTCATATTGTTTTACAAAGTGCGGATATGATAAATTTGGCTTGAAATGTGAACTGAATCCAATTCTCACACCCATCCCTACTCTGGATGAAGGTTAAATAGTGGTGCCATTGGGGCAGGATGTGAGGGCAGAAGTCCAGGGCTTCACTGAGCAGAATGTGCAGGAGAGCCCCCAAATGCAGCCATTGTTTTGAAGTAATACTGGTTACCATCCAGCTGCAGAGGAGACTCCATAAGACCACCAAGTGCAGATTTTAAAATTAATTAACTGCACCACTGTTATTGGGCGAAGACTTGGTTCATGTAGTTGTGGCCAATTAGGCCTTGCCATTCAACTGCCTGGTGTTCAGTCAGTGCACACCCAAATTCTCCTTCTGGCTTCACATTGCATGGGCAGATTAGTAATGGTGAAGGTTTTAGGAAAGGTTGTCCACTGTTAGTAATCACCTCATTGAGGAAGCCCTGCTAAGCTTCCAAGGAACCCCAGATTCACCAGAATACAATGGGGAAAACAATGCATTACACCAAGAGTAATTTTATATTAGAACTCTCTGGCTCTTCTTACCGACAGAATGGGCATGCGTTCAGGAGAGCTCCCTTTCTTCCGGTGTGATACTTTAGCACAGAACTCAGAGGGTGTAAAGCAGGGACAGAAAAAATGAAGGCAAGAATGATAAAGGTTTTTATGTCTTCCCCCTCTCTATGGATTGCTTCACTGCACTGACCTTATTACCCTCACCAGTCTCTCTTATGACTGACTAATGCAAGGATGGGAAACCTGTGGTCTTCTCAGTGTTGTTGGATTCCAGCTCCTATCATCATTGCTGGTTCCCACATTCAGATTGCTGCCTGGGGCTGTTGGGAGTTGGAGCCCAACAATGTCTGGAGGACCACAGGTTCCTTGTCCCTGTACTAAGGAGTGCACTCAATCTGCATGGGTGTTCCCTATCACTTGCATTGCCTGGGGATGTGGTAAATCACTGCAGCAAGTTTTCCTTTCACAGTTCCACTACCTGAAACATCCCTTAGAAGAGATGGCAACTGTAGCACCTGAATTTGGAGCTACGCTAATTTGCTACCATCTCTACTTTCTTTCTAGCCTTATACAACCTTATGTATCTCCAGCCATAACTAAACTGGTGATCATAAATTTGAAGCCAATCATATAGATCACTGAAACTGTTTCCTGTCAGTAGTATAGCTGAAACTGAACACAGAAAACCCCACAGATATTAATATGATGAAAGCCTACAACTGCTAGAGCTGTAAAATAATCCTGGAAATCACATTAAAATTCAGATTTTAACAACTGAGTAAAAATTGATTTGATTTGTGTTTGATGTTAATAATACCACTGTGGTAGAGAATCTAAAGGCACACTTTAATTTAGGCATCTGCCTTTGCCACAGAAATATTACTGTATAACATTTATTATAAATGGTTAATCAATCAATGCATCAGATTCAAGACAGGTACTTGACTAAACATTGATGTAATGGGTTGACAGCCCTACTGTTCTCCCCATTTGTGAGTAGAATATGAGCAAAGCTTTGTAACCAAATCAAAAGGACATGGCTGACAATGCTTTCAATTAAAGATGTACATTTTACTGAAAATAAGAATGTGACAATTGCTTTTGCATCTGTAAAACTCTCAGACAATCCAACACTGTGATCAATCTGCAGTCCAGTAATGTCTGGTGACATTGATGGATTTCCTTCTCTTCTAACAGGATCTAATTAGAATATATTAAACTAAAAGGCACACTTCTTACTTTCAAGGAGCACTCTTGTGTATTGGGCCTGATCCAATTGTATTGGTTTTGGCAGGGGAATACAATGATTGATGATGGCTGGGAAGCTGAGGTCTGCTTATGCACAGAGTCGGAGTCTCTTGTCTTAGGGGTCTTTCCACTGGCTTCCTGCTGGTGTCAGGACATGTGTGTGAAGGGACAATGGGACCGGATGGCCCATCCAGATAGCCCCTTCAAATGCATATGGCAAGTTCTGACCTGCCAGTTCAAGAAGAAACAGCAAAAAGTTGATGGGAAATTAATTCTCAAGAGTTTGTCAAAACATCTCCAACAAGTTAAGATAAATGGCAGAACAAAACTTCTAAGGATAAACCCTCCTCTGAAGGGATGTGGGGGAAGGACTTTATTTTGCATTTATAACTATCTTTTTTTGAGGATCAGGACATGGGGAAGAATGGAATCAAAACTTTGGAAAGAACTCAGTTTTCAAAAGATATATCATATCATATTAATGTGTTCTACAAAGTATTTAGAGCTTAGAAGAACTATGTAAAAAAAGAAATAACTTTGAATGAATAAATATGTAGCTATCTATTTAATCAAATTCTGGCTCCAGTGTCCTCATTAACAGAAGTTGTTGCTTTTGAAAGGTCATAATGAGGCCTGCTGCTATATATCTGTCCACCTACATACTATGCCACACACATTCATGTTTCCCTCCCCCCAGAGAAATGTTCTTTTTTAAAAAAAGAATGCTTCTATCATCCTTTAGGCTAGAAGGCTGTTTATTTAAGAAACACACTATATAGTTCATACGGAAAGCTTGGGACCCAAGAATATGAAGGAGGGTCTGCCTCTTCCAATATCCGGCCACCCAAGCTGTAAGATTGTCAGGGGAGGCCTGCCCACTGATGGCTGTGGCCCACTGTGCAGTGCTGCAGGGCAGGGCCTTCTCTGTTGTACCACTCTACTTGTGGAACTCCCTTCTGCTGGAATTACAGTTGTTTCTCTCATTGGTAGTTTTTTGACATCATGTGAAGGCACTTTTCTCCTGCCCTTCCAGCTTCTGGGGATGAATGAGCTTAACAGCTGTCAGTCTGCTGCAAGATTACATATCATGCCAATAAGTTCTCTGATATTGAAACTGTCACCCCGCTGCTGAAAGAATTGCACTGGCTGCCCATTAGCTGCTGGGCTAAGTTCAAGGTTCTGGTTTTGGTGTACAAAGCCCTATACAGCTTGGGACCATGATTCCTGAAAGACCATCTTACCCCTTAAATACCCAGTCGATCACTGTGCTCTGGCCAAAATCTACAGACAATAGACTTTCTACAGGGACAGAGATGCCACATGGGGTGTATTTAACTGTTACCATGTAGTAAGCTGGTGCCACACCTCCTGGAAGGGTCTGGTCCATCACTAAAAGAAGAGAGAGGATGTAATAAAAAATTTCCTTCCCAGATTGATAGGGTTGCTTATGTAAGACAGCTCCAACAAGAAAAACTGGAAAACAAGAAAAGTACACATGGGACAATCTGGGAATAGCCAGCTGAGGAGGCAGCATGTGTTTGGAATTTATTTATTTGTAGAATCAGAGAAAATACAAAAGAAGGCAATTAGGTCAACAATGAGCCCTCTTCAGGAAGAGTAGGGTTATACTCACTGGCCCTGCCCCCCCAATTGCATCACCAGTGCCACTCCTGCAGCTCTCCACCTCTTGGGATCTGAACCTCTGCAGTGAGAAGCCTTTTGTACTCATGTAGGCTCCCTCTGCAATTTAGAATCATGATAGTAATTGCATAGCAGGAAGAACTTCTCAGTAGGGCTACAGTTATTTAAGGCTGTTTGGGAATATGCCTAACATGGCTCTAACTTGCTGACTTGACCAATGCAAAAGTCTAAAAATGTAATTGCCTTCTTAATTGCTCTTACTATGTCAACTGAAGTCACTAGGTCTGGTAACTGACCAGAAAGACAAAACCGGTCTGGCCAATTTCTGTGCCTTTAACAGCCAGTTGCTGTGCAGAAATCAACAGGTGAACCTCATCAGGTATTGAGATCCACATGATCTTTTGCAAATGTCTACAGATCTATCTGTTCTTAAAGACAGAGTAGCCAAAGCCAGTAAAAAAATGTTGGTAGAGCTGGCTGGGACTGATGGGAGTTGGAGACCGACAACATCTGGAGGGCCACATCTTCTCCACCCCTGTAGTGAAGATTCTTGGGCTGACGTGGCTTTTGGCCAGCTGGAGAATGGCACTTCCCTAAAAATTAATCATGACAATGGAGGGTGATTGATGGGCCAATACTTCCAGGAGGAAGGCTGAGAGTCACAAGCTGTGGTAGTGACCTGACCAATTTATAGACAATGTTTGCAGGATGATCAAATGAGGACTACTTAAACACAACACTCAATATATTTTAGAAAATGGCAAACTCAAAGGCCTCTACCCAGTCACAGCTGCTGTTTAAATAGCTGTCCCATCCAGTTTTCCATAGTTTTTCCCATATTTCTTATATTATTTATCCAGATCTTCTACTAACTTTTCTGAATATTACCAAACATGTTCAGACAATAGGGAACAGACTTTTTCCCAAGCACTTGGTGCCCCCAAAATCTTCCACCTAAAAAGGCACTGGTAATTGTACACTCAGAAACAGTAGCAATTGTCCAAAATAATCTTTCAAAACATGCTGTTCATTTTATGGGCCCCTACAGACTGATTTTTCTGTGTGGGTATATTCTGCAACATATAATAGATGCACTAATTGTGCATTTGTGGTAGATTTATACTGGACTGTCCACACATAATTCTGCTGAATTAGTTGTTCCATAATAGCTTCCCCAACGTTACCACATTATTGCCATCTGGAGGAACAACAGTGCAATAAAAGGAAGACAAAAAAATAAAATAAACCGGAACATTTGTAGTATGAAAAGTTACAGGATTTCAGCAGGAAGCTACAGGAATACACCAACTGGAAACAAAGCAGTATGTCCATGCTAAAACCTTTGCAAGCGCAAACAGTATTGAAAGTGGGATTACATGTAACCACCCCGATAATATCATGAGCACAAACTATCATGAATGCGCAATAAAAAGGGATCTGGAAGGGACCTATGAAGCCTTCACATGACAAGCTCTTATATCCCAGTCCAATTACTGAGATCATCTGGAGGATCAGTGTTAGTTGTCCCTTGTGTTACAGACGCCCAACCAGCCTCAATCAGGTCAGACATTTTATGTTGTTGGTCCCAGGCTGTGGAACAATCTTCCAATACAGATTCAGCAGACATCCTCGCTTTTGACCAGGGCCGACACCAGAGGGTGGCAATGTCAGGCCGTGGCTGAGGGGCCCCTGAAGGGCCCCTCCTTAGGATGGGTGGGTGGGTAGCGCTCCTGTTGGGTGAGATTCAATATCAATCTCACTGTGCCACCTTCTCCCAGGTAAGGCACAGAGTGGAATGGACCCTGAATCTGGATTAGGAAGGAAAACACATTTAACACAGAAGTGACTTTGATCAAAGGTTCTACCCGCACAAAGAAGCTCCCAGTCCAACCGAGATGCAGCCTTGGTCTGACAGACAACTTTATTTAGGAAGAAGCAACAATTTATAGACTACTAGGGCACGGTGAACAGTAAGACAGAGTCATCAAACAAAGCTGTAAACAGACGTAATAAAGGAACAAAAGGTGCGTTTTCACTCTTCCTGTCTTCCTGTTCTTAAAGTCATCACCCCCTTCAAACAGACACTTTGTGACCAGTGGTTAAATGAGTCTTTGAAATGCGTCTCTAAAAGGAACATTCTCTGCCTTCGTCCTAGATAAAGTAAGGCAGTTTCAACATAGACGTCATTGCTTTGCTGAGAATTAACACATACTTAGCACAAGCCTAAAAATTTAGGGAGAGATACATTCTTTTATAACAAGCATAAACCTCAGAAGAGGGGAAATTTTCCACGCCAACACTCCCTTCTGCAATCTGTGGCAGTGTTGGCTCCCAACCCTGGATCTCAGACAGGGAGCACCCATGCCCCCCCCTACCATCATGCAGGCCCATGACACCTGCCTGCATGCCCCATCTACCTTTCCCTTGAAGTAAATGCTGGCCATCAACCAAGATGGCAGTCAAGGCTTCCCTAAGGGGCTGATGCCCCTGCTGCCATCTTGGCTGATGGCAGGCATGTGCACACAGCACGGCCAGCATTCACTTCAAGGGAAAGGTAGGTGGGGCAGGCAGTGGGTGCTGGGGACCGGGACATGGTGCCAGCCCTGCTTTTGACTTTCAGGTGTCTCTTGAAGACTTTTTTTTCATGTGGACAGGCCTATGCAGTTTAATTTTTTCTTTAATAGCCAGCCATTTTAATGATTGTTCTGTACTGCTTTAAAGGTTTTTTTATGTTGCTGAACACAACATAAGAAAGGACAGTATATAAATAATTTTATAAATAAAATAAACAAACAAGAATGAGGCTATGGGAAAGCACCAGGAGGACATATGAAAAGTCAGATGACATTTGTGGACATTGTCTGCAGAGTAGATTCTATACACACTTTAATAAAATGAAGGTCAGAGTTACAAGAGCAGAATTAAATACTTGCCCATAACATTTCCTAATGCATGAAATATTTGTCTTCACAGATAGACAATAGCTGGCACCATCCTACCAAGCACACATGTATGACATATTAAATGGGCACAGCATTATTTTGTCGAGTTTCAGAGCTCTTCGTTGCCTTGCCACAGAACATCCGGTGCCTCTTTCTTCTACCATCCCAAACCATGCAAAGAGAAACCCACTTAATGTCAGGGGAATTTTGCCTCTGTAAAATATGGAGGATCAGATTCTCCTGAAAGGTATATATTTGGCGCTTCTGCTTCAAAGTTAATTTCACATGACAGAATGTTGGCACCAGATCATCCTAACAACACGGGCTTTTAGGAAGCAGTTTAGGGATGCATAAAATCAGTAAACATAGAGTAACATGGTGATCAGATGGTGGTGAGATGACTGAGTTTTTCCAGAATAAAATCCAGGTCTCTACCCAGTTGCTATATTGAGCTGCAATCCTATGCATACCTATATGAGAATAAGTCCCACTGAAGTTGTCAGGACTTTCCTGTGAGTTGATGTGAACAGTACTGATTTTGGTGTATGATTGTTGTCTGGAGATAGGCAGTGGCAGATGCTGCCATTCACCTCTACCTCTTCTGGCATTTGACACTGTGATCCATGGTCTCTTACCCTTGCACCCCAGAAACATCCTATGGGGCTCCTGGGATTTTTACTGTTTTCTATAGTCTGTTTATCTTTTATAGTGTACACTCCTTTCATCTCCTGAGGGAGAAAGTGTGTGATATAAATAATTTTAATAAGGAAGTAAATCTGGCAGGGGTGTGTGGACTACCATTAGCCAGTTTTTGCCCTTTTTTGTCTGAACAATCCCATAAGCCTCCTTTGCCCCATGGGAGAAGGGGTTCCAAAAAGGATCTGTTTTGTCACGTATGTAAGTATAAGTGTGTCTGCAGCTTCTGGGAGAGATAATCACAAGAATGTTGGATTCAGATATTTTCAGTGTGCTGATGACACCCAGCTTTATTTTTAAACTAAATCACTAATTAACTAAGGGTAGAGTTGGAAGGGGCCTATAAGGCCATCAAGTCCAACTCCTTGCTCAATGCAGGGATCCATATTAAAGCATTCCTGACAGGTAGCTGCCTCTTGAATGCCTCCAATGTTGGAGGGCCCACCACCTCCCTAGGTAACTGGCTCCACTGCTGTACCACTATAACAGTTAGGAAGTTTTTCCTGATGTTCAGTCGAAATCTGGCTTCCTGTAACTTGAGTCCATTGTTCAGTGTCTTGCACTCTGGGATGACTGAGAAGAGATCCTGGCCTTCCTCTGTGTGACAGCCTTTCAAGTATTAGTGCTATAATTATCTCCCCTCAGTCTTCTCTTCTCAAATGACCTGGAGCAAGTGTTACTCTTCTGAATCAGTGGCTGGAAACTGTGGTCAGGTGGGTGACAGTTAACAAGCTCAAGGTGAATCCAGACAAGTGCAGGGTCCCTTCATGATAGTCACAGCCACACCCCCTCACAGCCATGCCCCCTTCTAAGATTATACAACCTTCTAAAATGATAGAATAATCTAGCCGGGCTTGAATACTGCTTTGGAAGACACTTCTGAGTGGCTAACACACTCCCCTTTCATGCTGATTGGCTCATAGGATGCTGAAGCCATGGGCAACATGCAATGCAGTGGCCAGCAGTGTTTTCTGCTGGTTACATATACACACAGGCAATAATTTGTGCATGCTTTTGTAACCTCAAGGGTTTTACTATTACAATTATGTCACTAGGTGCAAAAGAGGATAGGGCTCCTTGATAGTAGAAGAGGACATTTCAGCAGGTGTACTTGCCATACAATTGACACCTGCTGAAATGCCCTCTTCTTCACAGCTATTAAAGGTGCAGGAGCCCTGTCCTCTTTTGCAATGGGATACTCTTGAAGATGTTTCAGAAGCTGCAGCTAAGGCAGGATGCTGTGGTCCACCTGCTGTTGAGGGTAAGAACATATTCAGCCAGTTCTATATGCACTGCACTGGTGACCTGGAAGGTTCTAGGCACAATCTGAGAGGCTTGGGATCAACATCTCTTGGAAAGTACCCTCCTTGTATGATTCCACTTCACCTTTCAAGATCTCCATAAAAAGCTCTGTTTCAAACATCATCTTTTTGTGAGATAGGCAGCACAATCTGAACCATGTCTTTTCAGATGTAAGTTCTACTGAATTCTCTGGGTCTTACTCCCATGTAAGTGGGGTGAGAATTGCAGCCTAAATCATCAACAGTGAAGAACAGGATATTCTCAGTGGTTCCTCTAACATGGACTGGTCTCTAAGTATCTGAATGAAATTTTCTAAAATGCTAATTACAAGAACAGCTCCCAGAGGTTCCAATGCCAGGCAAATCCTAGGTATAGTCTCATTATTGGTGTATGTATACATATTATGATATACCTAGAACTATACACATTAAATGATTGTGTAGCTGACCACATTAGAACTCAAAGTTGACAGGGTGTAGTTTCTTCTTGGCAGGTGTGCACAGAATCGCAGCCTTATAATTAATCATGGCTGGTTTTGTGACATTTTGAATTTGCTGTGCTTTCCCAAAAATATTTTGATAGAACAGTGTCTTCCTTTTTAATCCAACCTATCCAGGAAAGAGGGCATAGGCCATTATATAAACTGTCCTGTCATAATCACCAGCAAGCTGTGTAGACGCCTGTATGAGTGGATTTTGTTAGGCCTCCTTCAGGGCAGCCAAAGTTCCTATTGCTTGGAGAGGGGGGTGGCGGGGAGGTATGATGGACTCATTTGAAACTGGAAACTCTGCAGCATTGCTCCCCGAGCCCATCACAGCTTTGGCAGTATCCTTGCAACCATCTGTTGCAGACTGTATTGCATTAGCACATTAACACCCTACTACGTCTAAATATTATTCATTCTCCAATGCATGCAGCATTGTTAACACAAAAGCTGGCCTTTCCCCCCCCCATTCATTAAACATAAATAAAGACACCATCCAGAGCTGCCACCCTCTCCATCATGAGAATATTCACAGTGCACGATGACTGTACTTCCACAAGGTCACAGTCACATATGCAGAGCCTGAGTGATCCATAATGCAGCTATTCTGAAATTGTCAAAGCCAGGAAGAGGACTAATCACATTCCATTCAAGTGCTTTGAACTAACCGAGTTATGCATAGGACTTTTGATAGTTTTCATATAATGTGGCTTGAACCATTTTTGAAAAGAGGTCCAGAAGTCCAAAACCACCAATTCTGCTATTCATAATCTACAGACAGATTGGCCAGGTGCAAAACAGGACAGGGCTCCTCCACCTCTAATAGCTATGGAGAAGAGGGAATTTCAGCAAGTATAGCTTGTCATGCAAACAACTAAAGCTGGAGAAAGCTTCTCCTCTCTTGATCTGGCCACCCTAACTAAGGCTGCCATCTTACACACACCTAAGAGAAAGCCCTGTAAAAATCAATGGGACTCAATCTGTGTAGAGGGTTACACATAGGATTGAGCTGGATGTTTTGTCCTCCTGAACTGGAGCAGCATAGAGTGAATGGATTCATTATGCTGTTCCAGGAAAGGTTGTGTTGATTTTTTCATAGAACCTTAAACACCCACATTGGGTTCTCAGCAAAGCCAGACATGCTTTAGGCCTATTGAAATGAATGGGGCAAGTTGGCCATGGCTAACTTTTAGTCCCACATGGCACACTTAGTGTGGACACAAGCCAATGAATACAATTTTTCACCTGCCCAGGACTCGCCCATACTTAAGCTGCTGCAATGTCACAGCAAAATCCTATACACATTTACGCAGAAGAATTATGTGTAATTATGGGAAGTATCTCACTGTATTATGGGATGCACTCCCAAGTAAGTGTGCATGGGATTGCAGCCCAATCTTTTCCCAGGCTGGAGATAAAAGTGATGGGGAAAGCTTCGTGTATAGCAGGAGTGGGGAACCTTTGGCCCTTTGGAAGTTGCTGAACTACAGGTCCCATCATCCTTAGCCATGCTTGCTGGAGCTGATGGGAGTTTTAGTTCAGCAACATCTGGAGGACCAAAGGCTCCCCACACCTGACAGACAGAGTGGCCAGATGAACCTAGGACAGGGCTTCTGCACCTTTAATAGTAAGCTACCACAGTGGAGAGGAGAGCCTGGCTGGGAGTCCAGAGTCTGTGAGTTCAAATCCCCGCTCCTGTCTCCTGGGTGTCAAGGGCCAGCTAAAGATCACCTCCACAGTGAGTGGCTCAGGGATTACGTGCCCTGCCACCTGTGCAGCCGTGGGCAAGCTGCATAGTCTCAAGGAGCCCAGTTGCCCCCCAGCTGGCAGTTGCAGACAAGGAAGGGGCTGGCTTGTGCAGCTGAGCAGGCCCTAGCCAGCTGGGGAGGACTAGTCTCAGAGGGAGGCAATGGTAAACCCCCTCTGAATACCGCTTACCATGAAACCCCCATTCATAGGGTAGCCATAAGTTGGGATCGACTTGAAGGCAGTCCATTTCCATTTTTCACCCTTGCTGAAACCCTTTATTTTACACGAGTAAAAGTGCAGGGGCTCTCTCCTCTTTTCATATCTCTCTACCAGATTCATGTGCTTAATTCCTGCAAGTCAGCTTTCTCCTACCACAGCAGCAGAAGAATAATAATAAAAAAGACAACAAACAGCAAATCTAAAAGCAGGGCACCTGCTCCAAACCAAGCTAATTCATTTCCATCTCTCTAGAGAGGAAGGCACTCCCTGCCTGAGTACAGGAGGTTTAATGCTGCTAAAACGTTTTCCTTCCTGCTTAGCTAAGCAGATCAGCTCTTCACCTTCCTTACATGACATTCCTTTCTCTTATCCTGTACAGTGGCTCAGGAGTCTTGAGCCACACATCTCAGCTGAAGTGACAAGATTTTTGATTCCTCTTTGGACAAAGGTTATCACCGTGAGAGTTACCCCCCCGACCCGCCTGCACCCGCCTCTTGATGCTTTACTTTTTGTCTTTTAAGTTTCACATCAAGTGCTACCAAGGGTGCAGGCAAGGCAAGAGTTTTCATTTGCTGAGCCTGACTTCATTGCTGACTTTTCCATGCTGCTGTTAGGGATACTACCTTGAGGCTCATAGCCAGTTAAGGGAGATCTCATGTGATGTGCTGGTTTTATTAATGAGTTCATTCAATCTGAATAAATCTGGATAAGAGGAAATAGTTGTAAAGAAAAATACTTCCTTCTTAAACTGTGCATGTATGTCACAGCAGGACAACATTCTAAGATAGTGGTTACCATATGCAGTTTTGATCAGTATTTATTCTTTAAATCAGACATTTTTGTTTTGTGTTGCCCAGTTTGTCAGGGATTCCTGTTTAGCAGAGCAGGTTTTTCATCTAACTGCAGCCCTATAATAGCCACTTACTTGTGAGTAGGCCTCCATTGAATTCAGTGGGATTTACTTCTGAGCAGACTTAATGGGCTATGCTGTAAACATTGAGGTCCTACTGTACGCCTTTTAACAAAATGATATGCAGACATTCTACAGGTGAAGGTCTTTTTTCCTCCAGTATGCAGATGGGGAAAGAGGTTCATTGTTGAATCTCCCTCTGACTAAATCCTCACGCTGGGGAATTTTTTTCATCTCCATCTCGTGTAGCTGTTAAAGATAAAAACAGAAAGCTTTGAGAGCGGAGGGAGGAATCTGTGCGCCTCCAGATGTTGCTGGACTCCAGCTCCCTTCAGCCCCAGCCAGCATGGCTAATGGTCAGGGTTGATGGGAGCTGTAGACAAGTAACAGTTGGAGGGGCACAGCTTCTCCACCCCTGTTCTAGGTGTGTGTGTGTGGGGGGGGGAACCCAAGAGCTTCCAAGGCAGAGGGTGTGATTTATTTTTAGACAAGCTTCTGCCCCATCATCTTTCATTTTAGAAATGAAACATTAATGTTTAGCATTTAGTTATTTTGCCTGGGGAGCCAAAATGGCCGTGGCCATCCTATGATAACATGATATTTTGTGTCAATAGAATTTTAGCTGCCTGGGCTGAATCCACTGGTTTAAATCCTTAATCCAAGTGAAATGTTTTGAGACTAGAAAATAATATTCCCTCATATACACTGTGGGCTCCTGCCCTGAGACAGATATTAAAGGGCAGCTTCTGGTTGTATCGACATGTTTACTTTCCCCTGGTTAGAACAGACAGATACACTTTCTCTTCCAATTGCTCCCCAATTGTGGAATTGATGGAGAAATGTTACAATATACCCAGCTAGCCCCCTCTCTGACAGAAATTCCCATCTCTTCCCCCCTCCTCGCCCATTTGCGCCATTGGATGCCACTGGGCTTGTGTTTCATTCTTTATACAAGCCACCCAAAATACGTTTTGTTTTACCTTGCCTAGATTTTTTTAAACATATTAATTTGTAACATCAAGTGTGCACAGCACTACTCACTATGAAAAAAATACTGGAAGGTGAGTGGTTGAGCTGAAAAAAAGAGAAAGCCTTGTGCTAAAAAGAGAGAGATTTGGCTAGGCTGCGCATTCACGCCCTCCAGGAGCACTAACTGCTGTGGAGCCAGGGCTGTTGGATGAACCTGCTAGAGTGTCACCATTCCCTCAGAGTGGCTTACTTGCTTGAGCCATGTGGGACAAAAGGTGTATTAAATCTTCCTGCCCTACAGCCACCCTCAGTTTGGTGCCCCTTGCCCTTTGCCTCAGGCAAGATCTCACCTAAAGGGTCTAGTAACATGAATTAAAGTATATTTGCTGTATATTGTCTCCTTCCTATATGTATCAATGCCTGCACACCTCTATGTACTTATATATTCATGCCATTTATTATTGATACTGCCATTGGAATATTTCTATATGCTTCTGCACTGCTATGCATGTCGGAATTCTATTGAGTTGTGTAGCAGAGCGGAGAGTATTGAGCGAGCTTACGTGTGTGTGTTTGAATCTTTGCTAAGATTCTACCTTCCCTGCAAATTAGTCAGACAGAGACTTTAAGCTGTAAAATAAGAAACAACTACTTTATTCTGGAAGTACATGCTTGACAGGAAAGAGTCCTATATCTAGCTAACTAACTATGTTGGAGCAGTCTGCACTGGTCCCAGAGCAGCCCTCATGCTGGTTGAGAGGGAGAGACAAAGGAAAGATGTCTGCTCCCCTCTCGAGAGAGAAGAAGAAAACTGGGAAGGCAGGAAGGAACTGGGATCAACATCCTTTGCATATCAGTCTAGCAGGAGGGGGAGAGACGGCAAGGATCAAGGGACAGGTATAGCCTAGCAACAAAGAGGTCTCCTCCCTAGCTACCCGTTTTAACCCCATGCAGCCTCAACCCACCAAGCTGGAGTTGAACCTCATACATTCCAACAATGCATTTGCTATAAATATTCTCACTGTATTCACACTTATGATTGTGTCTTTAAAATACATATAAGAAATGCTCTTAGTACTGAAAATGTCAGAAATATAGTGTTTGAGATAAAGCCAGGAATGTTTATAACTTTCTCCATCTTGTTTGCACAGTGTCTGTTGCATTGCTCATGTGTGCTACGAAACCAGCTAGGTACCCAGTCACCAATGACAGAGTGGTCTGTGTTATGATAACAATGTAGTGGATATGTGGGTATGAATGAATTTTTTTCTGGGGCTTATGGCTGAAACTGGAGGCTTGGAAGCACTGAAGGTTATCAAGAGGATTACAACTGGGGGCTGTCTGGAATAAACAAATGTTATAATTCTAATATGAGTATCTTAAAAGAGATCCTGTGACCTGAGCCCTTGATAGGCACCAAGCTGGTATGAGAAAGAGAAGACGCAATCCTGAGAACACAGATGTGCCAGGAGACTGACATCACTACAAGTGTCAGCTGACTGATTGATGGATGAGATACCGGGGCTCAGTGAAGATATCAAAAGAACATCAAAACATTATCTGACTATAAAGACACCACAACTTCACCAGAAGATTTGACAAGTTTTCTACCACAGCCTACCATGTGAGACCCTGTGAACATGCCTCCTTCTCCAAATCTCTTCGTCCTCGCTACAGTACTGGTTGGCCACCAGCTACTTGTATGAGTGTGTGAGCATGAAAGATCAGGGTGTTGGCTGTGTGTAATTTGTGTGCTTAATTTAAAGCAACACCACAGCAGCAGAGTAACAGCAGATGTTGAAATGCGAGTGTGCCAGCGTGTGTGTGCGTTTACCTAAGAAAGCAGGCTTTTACCCTGCTTCAGCATCACTGAGACTTGAGACTTAGTAAAATAAGAAAAGCTACTTTATTTATAGAAATACATAGATAGAAAAGCAAACCTAGTTCTAACTAACTAACTAAGTTGGAGACATAACGTAGGGGTTAGCCTCATGGCTTGCAGAGAGCAGAGACAAAGGGATGTCTCCTCTCCAGGACAGTCGGAGGAGAAAAGGACAAAGGAAGGGAAAGGGCAGAAGGAGGAGGGGCAGGTAAGCTTCTGTAAAGACGTATCAGTCTAGCCACGGAAGGAAGTCAGTCAGAGCATCACAGGTAAAAGGTAAACAAGCCTATCCATCTGGAGGACCCTAGGTCTATCTCCCTTCTGGAACATAGACAAAAGAACAAAACAGGAGTTGCTCTTGCCCCACTTCCAACACTGGGCATATCTAATTTTGCATTTCTGCAATGGGTGACTCACAAGAGCACCTCTGGCTGTGTCAATTGGACATCTTTCAATAAATCTTTTAAAACTTTTTATATTGGTGTGGTCCCAACACTCCTTCTGCTTGTTCCAGCTTTCTCTTGGCCTGATCACACAGGAGTGGCTTTGGGTTCATTGATAATACCTAATTCCCTGACACTACATGTCACTGGGCTATAATTAATCCTACCAAAGAGCAGGCTATTAGGCGAGGCCAGGTGTTTCCCAATCCCAACCCACCTTTCAAGATTTCACTTGTAGTACAGACTGAAGTCGTCTGAAGAAAAAGATCCCTCCTTGCTTTCATTGCTTTGACATCTCAGTCTTTCTGCAATGTCACAGGCTAGTCACTGAGCTGCATCCCAACTTTGAATTACTTTTTGATCTGGCTGCCACTCAGAGTTTTGTGAAATAGCTGATTTAGGAAGAGCCCGGTTAGATCACAAATGTCCATCTCATCCAACATTCCGTTTCCAAACAGGCCCATATTTGGTAAGCACAAAGCTGGGTTTACAATTATTGTAAATTATTGAGTGAAATGAATCAGACCTGCTCCACCCCTGGCTGGCTTCATTTTTAATTTCTTGAATTCAGTGGAACTTACTTCCAAGTAGGTTACTATTCTTTGTTTAATATTTTAATATCAAGCAAGTCTGCCAAGGAGTGCACTTAATATCAAGGAAGTGTTAACAGTGCAATCCAGTACACGTGGTAACTCAGAAGTAGCCCCCCCCCCTGTGTTCAGTAGGGCTTTCTCTGAGCAAAGTGTGCTCAATGCATTGGATTGCAGCCTTTATAGAGTTGTGATACAAGTGCAGGAAGCCGTGTAAAAGAAAACTAACCTGGCGCAATTGGAAGCATACGGATGACCCCCGCCCCTACTAATTCTGTAACATTATATGATCCAATTTAAAGGGGGGAAATATAATAAACAGGTCCCTGTGGGGCACTCATAATGCAGAGCCAGCAGGCCAACATATGGAAACAGCACTGGGCTGATGAGACTGGCAAAGGAAACTCTCCTAAATCCTGGCATTACTTACCCATCCCCAATGTCTCTATTGCAGGGACAGTGCTTAAGAGAGCCAACAGCTGCCCCTCCATAGCCAGAAGAAAGCAGGCACTCCCCTCCCAAATGCAGGTTCTCTTTTACTTCCTTTGAATTCTGCTCTGACTGGTTTAAAGGAAACTACAGTTGTTGTCCTTGTGGATAAGACTCAACGCGGCCATCTCCTTCCTCTTCCACAAAATCAGTATTTGCAGATGTTTCCCCGCATGTAGAAAGTGCTGCTGAAGTTACAACAGCCTATTATGGATGTTCATTTACAAGTTTTTTTTTTTGTTAGATCCAATGTATATATAACAAATAGAATGCAGTAATAAATCTTTTTCCTTTATCAAGCTGTAGATGTGGGCGCTTTTGGGGGGAGGCAGTTTGTTTGCTCTTCTGCAAAACAAAACATTCCCTGCCCACAGAAACCTATCGTGTCAAAGGAGCAGGATCCAGCTTTTCCTGATCTGCTGCTGTTCTGTGTGCAGGGAGGGGCTGTTTTTCAAGGGGAGAAGAAATTTGCAAATTTCTGCAGCAGTGGCACCCACACATCCTTACCTGCAGGCAGAAAAAGATTTGCCTGTTTTATTCTGCTGGACATGTGAGCAGGCTGGTATAAATGGAACCTAACAATGTTTACTCAGAAAGGAAGCACGATCCATTGAGTATAATGCCTTTCACTTCTATGCACATGTTGCCTTAGGAATACCAAACCCACCATTTTAAATGTCCGAATTGGAAGATCAGATTAAATCATTCTTGTCTGAGACAATGGCTTGCCATTTCTCTTTTTTTTTTTGCCTGCCAGACAAAGAGTCTGGGCTTTTAACAAATGCACAACAGTATCTCCTGGAACTATACGTGATGAACAGCTGCCTGGGGAAGAGACATAGCTCAGTGGTAGAGCAACTGTGCAACATGCAGAAGGTCCCAGGTTTAATACCTGGCATCTCCAGATAAAACAGTGAGAGAACCCTGCTTGAAAGCCTGGAGAGACACTGCCAGTCAGTGTAGACATGCAGGAGTGCCAAGAGAATTTCCTGGGTCTGGTAAATTGTATGTAGATTGGGCCTCCTACATTCCCACTCACCCCTACAGCCTATTGGCAAGAAGTGCTGCTTATGTACATATCTCATTTATTTATTTTTATTTACCAAAATGTATATACCCCTTGAATGTAAAGACCTCTAAGCGGTTTGCAAACAACATTAAAATTATCAATAAAACAGTTAAAAATAAGTAATTGGAGCATATTTAAAACAATTAAAACAGCTACTCACTAAAAAGATTGAAACAGATCAACATCTCCGTGTCTGGAAAGGCTTGTCTAAACAGAAACGTTTCAAGCAGGTGCCAAAAGAAACACAGGGAGGAGTTCCAAAGAGTAGGTGTTATCACACTTAAACAGACGATTTTTTACAAGCACAGAACGAGTATTATGTGGCACCTGTAATAGTGCCTGTTCCGCAGAGTGAAGTGCTGGACCGGATATATAAGGCTAAGGCAGTCTCGCAAGTAAACTGGTCCTAAGCTGTTAAGAGCCAGTGTGGTGTGAGAGCCAGTGTGGTGTAGTGGTTAAGGTGTTGGACTACAATCTGGGAGACCAGGGTCCGAATCCCCACATAGTCACGAAGCTCACTGGGTGACCTTGGGCCAGTCACTGCCTCTCAGCCTCATGAAAATCCTATTCAGAGGGTCGGCATAAGTTGGAATCGACTTGAAGGCAGTACATTTACATTAACGATATCAGTAGTAATACCTTGAACTGGGACCAGTAACAAACTGGTAACCAGTGCAGATCTCTGAGCAGATGTGTTATATCTGACAGGGTCCTAGTCCTATCAGCAATCTGGCTGCAGCATTCTGTACTAATTGTTAATAGTTTCCAGGTAAAGTGTAAGGAAAGCCCCACACAGTAGTAATCCAGTCTTGAATAGAGATATTACCGACATGAACAGTTATTTTGAATCCACAGCCTTGATTTAAAATTTATTTAACAGATTTTTAATCTGCCTTTCAGAGTTCTGCCCTCACAAGGAATTTTGAAACAGTTATAAACAGTTCAAAAACCATATTTCATATAATTATTAAATAACATTTAAACATTCAAATAACATTAAAAAGAGAGGAGGAGCTAAAAAGCTTGTGCTGCTTGGGCTGAACCAACACTTAGCCTAACCTACCTCACAGTGTTGTTGCAAAGATAAATGGGGGGGAGGACCCAGGAAGAAAAGTGAGGTACAAATATATAGTATCATATTTACCAACCATACAGTGAAAGGGGAAACACTCACAAAGGCAGTCCCACCCCCAATTACTTTAACTGCAATATTTCATAGCTCTGATATTTTACTGCATTTTTTTAAAAAACACAAAAATTACAACACAGACAGATATATTCTAAGCATGTACAGCTTGACTGAAGCAACTGTCAGCTTAACCTACCTCACAGGGTTGTTGCAAAGATGAAAGGGGAGGAATTAGAAAGAAAGAAAAGCAAGGTGCAAATATATAATGTCATATTCACAGACCATGCAGTGAAGGAAGAAAAACATACACAAAGGCAGCTCTCTCCCATTGCTTTAACTGAAATATTCCACAGTTCTGAAATTTTACAGCAAAAAACCAACAACAAAAAAGCTTGCCAACACACACAGATAAATAGTCTTGAGCATATGCAGCTTGACTGAACCAACTCTCAGCCTGACCTTCCTCACAGGGTTGCTGGAAAGACTCAATATATACTTACACATTGAAGATGTAAAAATACATATATCCCATATAATAGTTTATTGTTAAAATCAGTTGGTAATTGCAGAACCTTTTTTTAAAAAATCATTATTAGTTTCCTGCCACATAACAGTAACACCTAAGTAAACCCTGCCTAATTGCTTAAAATAGGATTGGGGAGGAAGAGAAAGATTAACACTACAATCCTAAGTGTCTGTTCAAAAGTCCCACTGATTTATGGCACAATCTAACCATGTCTACTGAAAAGTAAGTCCTATTGAATTCAGTGGAGTTTACTCTCAGGTATGTGGAATTAACATTGCAGTTTTGCTCCCAGAAAAGTGAGCATAGGATTAAAACTTCATAACTCAATTCATGTGATTTTCAGAGAAGCAGGAAAATGTATTTCTATTAATACATTTAATAGCTGTTTTTAGAACTTGCAAGGGGTTCTAAATATTGCCTGGTGACCAACAAATCTCTCATCAATCACAACTCTGACTTCACTTATTGGCTAAAAACCTGAAAAGGTAGGGATTAAGCCAGCCAGCCAGCCAGCCAGCCAGTAGTTCATTTAATAGAAGTTGGGGGGGGGAGTTGACATTTTGGCATATATCACTTGATCCAGAGCACTTAGGAACTTAATTTTTAAAAAAATGAAAGCTAAGAGTCTGGGGCCCCTGGTGGCCTCAGGCCCAGGAAAAATGGATTCTTTCTCCCCTCCTGTCAGTGGTCCTGATCCAGCACCAGTTGTTCTAGCAGAAAAACAGCACAACTCTCACAACACCTCTTTTGGTGTTGGGTCTCTTGAATATTCATTAGCAGAGATTAGCTGTAATGCAGCATGGGTGGCAGTCTAAGCAGCATGTGTGTGTGATTTACCTGAAAGCAACAGGCTTTGAATCACTGAGACTTTAGATTTTGTTAAAATAAGAAAATATATCTTTATTAAGAAAAATAAATGGATGGGAAAGGTAATCTGGTTCTGATTAATTAAGTTGGAGGCTCAATAGCCAGGCTTGGTCACTGGCCCCATGCTAGAGAAGAGGAAGACAAAGGAAATATGCCTCTTCTCCCTGGGTGGTCAGAGAAGGAGGAAGATGACTTTGGAAGGAGTGGTCAGCTTCCCTAAGGGTATCCCTTCATGCAGAAGTAAGCATAGGTAGATGAGCATAGGTACAGATAGACAGCCTAGACAGCTGGAGGACTCTCTTTCTATTTCCCCTCAGGCATGCAGACTTGAACCCCAAATAGGAATGTCAATGTCCCACATTTTCAACAGAGTCTGCCTCCATCCTGTGATAAATCCAGAAGGCTCCTACTACGGAGGAGGAGCCTCACTTGATGGGCAAACACTGCCCGCCCAAGGCCCTCGCCAAGTGTCTGACCAGGCTGCAATCCTAAAGACAGTGCTGAAAATCTTAACGGTGTGGCCCGTTTCAGGAAACAGTTGCAAACCAGCACTTGGGGAAAATTTGGTTCTTTTGTAAATGTTTTTTGTCGATTAAATGGGGAGGAGGGGCAGGGATATACTCTTACTCTTGCTCTTACTTGTTGGAAGTGGGGCAAGAGCAACTCCTGTTTTGTTCTTTTGTTTGTGCTCCAGAGGGAAGATAGAGCTAGGGTCCTCCAGATGGATAGGCTGGTTTACCTTTACCTGTGATGCTCTGACTGATTTTCTTCTGTCACTAGACTGTTACATCTTTAGGGAAGCTTATCTGCTCCTCCTCCTTCCGCCCTTTTCACTCCTTTGTCTCTGCTCTCTCCTAGCCATGGGGCTAACCCCTAAACCTGGGCGTTATGCCTCCAGCTTAGTTAGAACTAGGTTTGCTTTTCTATCTACTATGTATTTCTATAAATAAAGTAGCTTTTCTTATTTTACTAAGTCTCAGGTCTCAGTGATGCTGATGCAGGGTAAAATACTGCTTTCTTAGGCAAACGCAGGCACACGCTGGCACACTCGTATTTCAACATCTGCTGTTAAACCAGCTAAGCCGGAAGGCGTCTGGATCTAACCCTGCTGGGCTGGACGGCTGCCTTCAGGGTGCCTGGCATGGAGAGCCACCAGACTTCCTTCCGAGGCCAGGATCGACCGTGAGAATCGGTTCCATTGATTTCTGCCGGATTTTCCTTCCGAACAAAGGCACGCGTGGATCTTAGCCTACGCGATAAGACGCAGTTGACTCAACGGGACTTAAGAGCGGGGGGGGGCGGGGGACTGAAGGCTATACTGGAATGCCGCATTGCCTAGGCTGAAATCTGGGGGGGGGGGCGGCCGGGGTTTGATGGATGCTTTTTGGAGGGAGGAAAGAGGGAACTTCCCTTCACAGGACTTTTTCTCCCAGGCTGAGTGACAGATGGAAGGTCCCCCTCCCCCTCCCCTCTTTTAAAGACAAGAGCTTTACTGGGAGGAGAAGATTGGAGAGGCGACGGTTGGAGGATGAATGAATGACTGGCTGAAGGAGAGAGCCCCGCTCGGGCCTGCGGTGCGCCCAACTCCTGGCAGCCCCGCCTCGGTCCAGCCGGCAGGATCCTTTGTGCGGGCCAGCGCCCAGCGGAGGAGCCAGAGACGCTTCGACACCTCCAGCGTGTGTCCACACCGGAGGATATCAGCACGTACAACTGTGCTGGGGCGCACTGGCCCGGCCCTTAGCAACATTATGGGAGGATTATCCCCCCCCCAGCACAAAGAGCCCGAGGCCTGGTCTATAGGCCCGCAGCTGAGCGGCTGTACATGGGGAACCCCGTTCTTTTTCAAAGGCTCTTGTCTGCTTTGGCCTTTTTTTTTTTACATCCCCAAAGCAGAAAGCTCACACAGCAGGAGCAGGCAAGAGTAACCCTTTTTCTCTCGGATGCACTTGCAAGGGGTTCCCACGCACACGCACCCATCTGGTAGCAGGACCTGCGACAAAACGGTGCGGTGGAGCTCCAGCATCCTTCCCTTTATAGAGCAGGGCAGGGAGTTTTCCCCCCTGGGCTCCTGAATTGCCCCTAGTGAGAGCACTTATAACTCAGCGGGAGAGCATCTGCATTTGCATTCAGAAGGTCCCGATTCCGTCCTTAGCATCTCCAGGTAGCAGAGCGTACAGTCCGAATGACTCCGGGAGAGCTGCTACCAGTCAGGGTGGACAATACTGAGGTAGATGGATCAATGGCCCACTTCGGTATCGGGCAACTTCCCATGTTCCTTCCTTGTGTCTTCCTCTGTTGTGTAGAAACGGTCCCTGTGATGCAAGCTGTCTTCCTCCGCAGTACTCTAAAAAATACCGGAGCTCTATGGTTTGCGCCAGGCCATCCTATAGTTAGGCCATTTGATTTTCTCTTTTGCTTTTTTTTACCCCTCCTTTTTAAACTTACAAACTTAAACGTTTCTGCTACCCTAGGTAGTCTCCCGAATATACGAACGCCACTTCGTGATGCTTGAGCGGCCCCATTTCACTTCCCAAATGATTGGCACGTAACCACCCAAGTTCTCTGTTAGAGGGATTGATAGAAATCGAGTCTCACAGGCGATTTTAAAGAAACCCTCGGTTAGACACGGTAGGACTTACTTCCGAGTAACCATGCAGGGCATCGAGCTGCGAGTGTCACCTGTGACAACCCAATAGGATACCCTCTGGACTGAAAAAAAGACACGAAAAGATGGTGCATGGCTGGCTAAGCACATAAAGCAAGAGAGCTTAGCCGCAGTCTTCAAATGGTTACTAATGTGGAGTGATCGCAAGAGAAGGAATTGGTTTTGAAAAGATTCTGTTTAGCTGCCTTTAAAAATATTTTTTTATTTATACGCATGGAAGGCACTGAATAAGTAGCACTTGCCCCTTTTGCCAGTTTCTGGATACGCGGACGATCAGTTATTGGCCAGCCTAACACAGCTGCTTTCACAAGCTGTGTGTAAGCAAATCGGATTGTAGTAAAGGGGATGTTCTCAGATGCTGTTTGGGACATCGCTGTCCCCTTTTTAGGGCAGGGGCTGCTTTGACGTCGACGTTCTTCCGCGAGTTGCGAGAGACAATATTTTCGACTTGGATCTCCCTACACCAATTGGAGTCGGTGGGAACTTGGCAGCTGTCTGATGTGACCTGAGCCTCCAGTCTCAGATCTCCTAGAAGAGCGAAAACTGTTAATGAATCCTCCTGTGGAGCAGATTGGAGGAGGCGTTTCCTATTAGCCAAACCCCCGGGATCAGAACTCAGAACTTTAACACATTGAAACCTGAGCGGCAGGGTTTTATTTTTTTAATGGCAGGTGCCGAAATTTAAGCCTACCTGGAAATCGCACCCTCTCTGGGACCTGGCAAACTCACCCAAGATATACAATGTTTTAGTAGCAACGCTTTGCACATGCTCAGAGATGCTTGGGACCTGATTATGTGCTTTAATAACAATTTAATTCCGAATGCCTGCAACAGAAACTTCTACAAGCCATTTTATATGCCCTTTACTGATCTAGAAGCGATGAAATCCTTGTCATAATCCAAATTTGTATAAAAGAACACTAAACCTTTCCTTTGGAAAACTGTTTGAAGGAGTCGGGCTTCCTTCCATAATCGGAGAGATGATTCCATCCCCTCGTTAAATGTTTATATGTGTAAGGAGTAATTTAATCGTTCAAAGCAAAATTAATGAGACCTAGAAACTTGAAGGGGGTGAACAGTAAATTGAAGGGCCAAGATTATGGCGCTAGTGGGCCAGTGCTGAGGAGAGATGAGCAGGTTTCGAAGCTGGGGTGGAGTGAAATGCAAAGTATTTATACCAAAATTTAAAATATGCTAGGATGCCCGTGCCGTCAGACATGTTAGGATACTATATAGACATATTCTTGGATTAAAGTCCCGTGTAATTAATGGACTGCCTATTTTCACTTTCCCGTGTTGCCTCCTCCTCGGGCAGTTTTAATGTCTTTGCTTCAAATCCGGTCCTGGGGTGGACAGAAGGTGGATCGGAGTCTGCTGGTAGATCTCTGGGTGATCTGCACGCGTTTTTTTGACTCCTAACAATAGCAACCCCGAAAAGGCCCCCCCTCCCTTCCTAAGCTAGGTTGCTGAAATGGAGGGAAACTTGAGGGATGGGGCAGGACTGATTTGTTTGTAAAAGGAGTGAGATCAATCCTGAAAGCAACGTCTCGGGTTGAGTACATGCTCGGGGGCACGCTGGTCCTTAATCCGAAGCATGCAGAAGCCCTCTGTGCCACCATCATTTCGCACCTGGCTGCAGCTCATGGACATAGAGAACGAAGGAAGGGGGAGGGACAGAGCGGCTGCCCACTCCTGCACATGCCCCTTGGAAGTCAATTCCCACAGATTTCAAGGGAATCTCCCTCCAGAATTGTAGGGCTGCCGATTTCCACACACTGCTTGGGAGCGCGCAGTCTAGAGCAAAGTGACTTGGCAGCATACTGACGGGAACCAGGAGAGCTTCTTCCGTGATCAGGCCTGGACTGCGCGGCAGTCAGTCCCAGCAGTGGAGCTCAGTCAGATGGGCCCCAGAGTAAGACTCAGCCTACAACTGGAGTGAGCCGGGGGTGTGCGTTGGGGACCGCTCTTTCACGAAAGCCGCTGTCTCTCTCAGAGACCGGATCCCGAGATCGCCGGGAGCGCCTGCATCGGCTCCACCCGGAGCAAGGTCTGTAGATCGGGGATGGACAACTTGTGGCCCTCCAGAGATTGCTGGACTACAGCTCCCACTATCCCTGACCATTGACCACGCTGGCCTGGGGCCGATGCGAGTTGGAGCCCAACAATCTCTGGGGGGCCACATGTTCCCCGCCTCTAGTGTAGGAGCCCCAAGACCCCTATGAAGACCCTGCCCCACCACCTCCTACCACTGCATCCCGAAAGTACGCACAGCCTGGTGGTTCCTTGAAGGAATGATTCTGGCATGCCTTTTTCCGTGTGCCAGGCCAGCATAGCCCTACTAGTCACGGGCAAGACCTTTCCGACGGAAAGCAAGGGCTCTTGTCTGCCTCCCTCTCTCAAGCCGCCCTTGAAACCCGGAGGATTTCGGAGCGAGATGCGATTTAAAAGAAATGACAGCCTTCCCAATGAAGCGGAGACCTCTATTTCCGTCGCCAGGGGGCAATTTCACAATGTCTTCCCTCGACGGCCGTTTAGGAACAAGTCTGGACCTGAAAAATGCAGCTGATTAGGAACTCCCCGATCCTAAGGCTGCAATACTATACGCGTGGGAATGAGGCCCACAGAACTCAATGACTCCTATCCACGCCTGCTCATTCAGAAGTAAGCCCCGTTCAGTGCAATGGGACTGACTCGCAGGTAAGTTCCCAGGCTATGGTCTGAAGGCACATAAGGCCAGCTCCTTGCTGAAGCTAAGCAGGGTCAGGTCTGGTCAGTCCCTGGATGGGAGAATGCCTGGGAACCATACGTAAGCCGCCTTGGGTTTCAATCATGAAAAAGAAAGGCGGGGTAGAAATGTAATAAATAAATAAATAAATAAATAATAATAAATAAGTGTGCACAGGATTGCAGCCCCACTTGCGTAGAAACATGCACAGGCTTGGGTTGCATATGGAGAGAGTTTGTTGCAAACCCAAGGACCAGCTTGGAGTCGTGGTTTGGGGCCTCAATCCCTAGCGGACATGTTTAGGGAGGGCTGCATATGTGGTAGCGAGACGTGCCTTCCTGGGGTGGGGGTGGGCGGATGGAAGCAGGCGGTCAAGGCGTGTAATGGCATGGCCCCGATCCTGCACCCATTGAGTCCTGAGGAAGACAGGGTGCCCGAACGATAGCCCTTGCAGCTCATCTTTACGCAGAAGAAAGCCCCTATTTAAGTGAAGGGGGTTCAGGGCTCAGAAAACATACTTGGGACAGGTCGAAAAGCGGCTCACCGATTCGCTTGCCTTCATCCGCTGTTGGCGGCGACTCCTCAGTTCCGTCCCTTTCCTCAGGCTGGTGCTGGTTGATTGTTTAAGCCTCTCTGGAGAGCATTTCACAAAAGAAATGAATGCGAAGCCATCGTCTACTTTCTTTCTTTTATTATTATTATTTAAAAATGTCGACAGTGGATCACTTTTTTTTTGCAACCAAACAATAAATATTATTTAGCAACTTTTCCCCCATTTCTTTATTTTTTATATATATTTATAAAAATAAACAGGTAATAAAAAATCTCTTGAAGGTGACAGCGCTAAGAAAAGAAGAAGAAAAGAGGTTATTCAGAAACAAGCGTGTGTGTGATGGGAGAATCTGAATATTGCTGCACGAACAGTGCAGGGATCTCTTTCATGGGGGGGGGGTGTTTTGGAAAACCTGTGACGCTTCAGCAGGAAAGGCTTCGAGCCGTGCACCCTGGCAGAAGAAAAGGTCCCGCACCCTCCCCGCCCCTGCAAGTCTTGAAGCACAAGCCCTGACAATAAGAAAGCTAAAAATGCTACAAATCTGGGAGCGTGTCTACAAAACCGACACTACCCCCACTTCACTCCCTAGCAGCAACAGCAACAACAAATTCATAACTTCTGAGATTTGGCCTCCCTAGTGCTTGCGTATGAAAGATGCGGGTCCAAAATGATCGGCTCGAAATGTTAGCACTGCGATCCTAAAGATCTTGGACACGAGCATCCAGCCGACATTTTCCGTCTCGTGGCTCTCATCGCTGAAGGCTGCAATCTGCACACTCAATAGCCCTGGAAGTAAGCCCCACTGCCTTCCCTCGGACTTACTTCGGAGGAGACACGCCCAGGATCAGGCCGCATGTTTCACCAGTGTAGAGATCAGCCAAACCAACCAAGAGCCTTGTAGCATTTCATGTACTTGTGGACTTGAGTCCGCGGGAGCTTATGCCATCATCAATATGATGGCCTTCAAAGTGCCACAAGACTCTTTGTTGTCTTTTAAAGCTGTCTCACTCTGGCTGGATCATATCTCTTGTTCAGAAGTACATCCTCTTAGTTTCAGCGATGACTTCCACTAGTTTGTTCAGGATCGGGCTGCTCCGTGGAAGTCAGTGGAGCCTACCTGTAAATAAATACGTTCAGATTCTGGTAGAATTAAATTCCTTTTGAAATCAGTGGGGTTTATTTCATTGCAATACTTCCGACCCAATCCTAACTCTGTAACGTGAAAAGAAGCTCCGAATTCCAGGTAAACGTTCGGGTGTTTTACACTTCCCCACAGAGGTAGTTTCAATACATTTACTAGGAAGTAAACCCCACTGATTTCAAAGGACTGAAGGCCAATTTATTACGTGTGTAAGATTCGGAGTGTGTATGTATTTAGATCTGGCTGAAGATCCCCCGCCCCGATTTAAAAGAAAAACCTAGAGAGAGAGAGAGAGAGAGAGAGAAATGCTGGACAGTCGGATTGCCTCTGGTTTGAAGGCGAGTGCCTAAACTTGTTTGCACCGTCTACCATTTTTTTAAAAAAAACGAAACGAAACACCGTACAAGGTTCCGAAAGCGAAGCGCGGAAAAGTTTACACACGATGGAGACTGAGATCGGAGTGAAGCCGGTAACGGAGTTCCGCAGGAATCCTCCGCCACCCATCCCCGCAAGTTTTCTGGAGGAGTCTCCTAAAGAAGAGTGCGCTGTCGTCTCCAGGTAAGTACCGCAGGATCCTACCTTGGGGGGTTGCGGTGGGGCAATGAAGGGTGATGTGGTCAAGCTTTGTAAGTCCTGAAAGGGCGAGATTCAGTTTGTGGAGTCCTTAGCCCCCATCTTTTCCTCTCTGTGCATATTTTGTCTCTCCCCCTCCCCTCCTGTCGCGGACTTTCATTTGGCGTCGCTGGTTAATCTGGGCAGGCTGGCCGTGTTCATGCCGGAGACGTGATGGTGCGACGGGGTGGGCACCTGGCACATGCTGCAGGGGCAGGGCATCCCTCCCCAGTGCTGGAAGCTGCTGCCCAGGGGGCCCGAAGCGGCAGCGGCGGCGGCCGCAGCAGCCGCTGCCGCAGCCGCTGCGCTGGACGGCGACTTGAGAAGGCCGTGGCTGGGCCGGATGGAGCTGACGGCCGAGAGCCCCCCGGACCCGGGCAGGGAGGCGCTGGAGACGGCGGCGGGGGGCAAGATGGGGTGGTGCAGGGCGTGGGAAGCCGGGTGGCTGGGCAGAGGCGCCGAGTGGCCCACCATGCCCCCGGGGCAGGCGGCGGCGGCAGCAGCGGCGGCAGCCGCAGCCGGGTGAAAACTGGCGGCGTGGTGCCCGCCGTAGATCTCGCTGAGGAGGCGCTTCATCTCCTCCAGGGAGTTGGTCAGCATCAGGATGTAGTTTCGGGCCAGGAGGAGGGTGGCGATCTTGGAGAGCTTGCGCACCGACGGCCCGTGGGCGTAGGGCATCACCTCCCGCAGGCCGTCCATGGCGATGTTGAGGTCGTGCATCCGCTTGCGCTCCCGGCTGTTGATCTTCAGGCGCAGCTGCTGCAGCTCCGGCTCCGTCATCTGCTTCTTGTCCTTCTTAGAGGCAGACGACGAGGAAGAGGAGGACGACGACGACGACGACGAGGGCGACTTGAAGGCCAGCTTGTCCACCATCACCACCCCGGCGGCGCTCATGGCGCTGCGCAGCTCCGCGCTTAGCTCAGCCGGAGAGTCGCTGGGCGTCGAGCTGGAGACGGCGCCACCCGCCGAAAAGCCGCCACCGCCCCCTCCGCTGCTCTTGCTCCGGGAGGACACGAAGATCTCATCGGGCTCCGGGGAGGAAGGGCGGCTGGACACCAGGCTGGTGTCTGAGTCCATGCTGGCCCGCACACCCGGCGGCTACCTGCGGAGGGGAGCAAGAAGACAGAGGCACTCCGCGTCAGTCAGTGTCAGGCCACGACCAGCCAAAGGCCCCAGGCCCCGCTGAAATCAAGGGGATACATGTTTCAAGCTCCGGCCGGCTAGGATCCCAGCTTTGCGCCTCGATTCTAGGGATCTGGTCCTGTGCACGGTGACTGGAGTCTGGGAGGACCGACTTCCGTGTAAACGTACACAGGATCTGGCTGGGAAGAAGCATTTCCAAAATCACTTGCTGCAATCTTAAAACACACTCACTCCACAGTCAGCTCCACGGGAATCAGTGGAACTGGCTTCCGGGTAAACGCGTTTTAAGATGTGCATCCCATCGATTTCAGTGAGACTTTTACTTCAACCCAGACCTTGCAACCATTCAGCAAAAGTTAGTCGAGATTCATTTCTATTGGAAGCAACGGAACTCTAAACCCCATTGATCTCAATGGGATTTACTCGTAAATGTATTTGTTTCGCAGGATTATGTCCACTGTGATTATGAAGATATACATAAAAATCACAATTTATTCCGGATCAATCAATCTGTTCCACTCGCAATCAAGGTGAGCTGCAATCTTCACACATCAACACTCACTGAAATAACCTCCCGTGTTTCCCAGGGCTCGTGAAACACCCAGACTGTGAAGGCAACTTTGGTTAAAACGCACTGTGGGAGAAAATATTCCTAAGAGAGAACAAATTGCACTCAGATGCATGTCTTTGATTCTCAGAGATTGTATCTAAGAATTGGGTTAGCCGTTTTGTGGATCGGGCTGCAACTTCATATTCCAGAACTCAGGGCATCCCTCGGTCACTCACGACGGAGTCTCTCCTTTCCCTCACCTGCCAAGCAACAGAAACTGGAGCCAAAAGCATCCCTTTCCTCTCTCACACACGCTGCCACTCACGGCACTTTCCCATTACGCTGCCGGTACCAGAAGGGGGGGTGGAGTTCGTTTTGTCTTTAAAGGCTCGTTTTAGGCCTTAGGGACTTTGGGCCAGGCCCTCTCTATCTAAGCGGTACTTTCCCTACACCTCACGTAGATTTTATTCCCCGTTCCTTCAAGGTATCGCCCCAGCCTCCAGCTTCCAACACATCACAGGCAACACCGTGTAAAAGAACAACCGGGCGAGCTGGGCGTTTGCCTACATCTGGTAGATTCATGAATGACCATCGATGCACCAGCCAAAAGTTGATCACGTGTTGCTTGTTTCCGAAGTCTCTTTTTTTTGGGGGGGGGAGCTCCACAACAATCAACTCGAGGCCGCTGCAAAGATAATTCATTCCTCCCCAGTAAAGGCAGGCAAGGTGTCTTCTCCAGAGAAGCAGGAGAAATATTTCGCCGGCAAGTTCAGGCCAACCCTTCACTTCGGAGTTGCTATCACGTTCGGCCTCGCGCTGTTCCAAAAAGTGAACAGCGGCTGCAAGGCCGCGAGCATTTACTTGGGAGTAAGTCTCATCCGAGGGACTTTCTTCCAAGCAAATGGCTTGGGGGACATGGCTGTGGCCCGGGGACTCATCGGAAGGCGAGAGGCGCGCTTCTTTCTAGGCGGAGGGACAGGGCAAGGGGGGGTGCGGGCGCGCCCACCAGACCTAAGCCCATCGATTTGCGTTTGAGGGACCGAGAGAGGCTTCGCTCCGAAGTGACCCTGTCAGCGAGTCGGCCCAGCGATGGAATGGGAGGAGCACTTACAGTTTGCAGGGAGGTCTCTTTGGCCGGCCGGGTCCGCTCCAGCACCGCTGGTGGCTGTCCCGGAGCACAATTAATAAGCAAGCGCCTTTTGGCGTCTCGCGGGTGTTTTTATAGCCACATTGCCCAATCGAGTCCGGCAAGAACAATGTCATTGTCCCGGGCGGGCAGCTGCGCCAATGAGCGAGAGGCTGCCGGGGGGCCGGCCGACTGATGTCACGCCGGCGAATTCCGCTCAATGAAATTGACTAGAGGACACGCCCTCCTCGCTGTCCCAGCCAATGGGGAGGGAGAGCGAGACCCAGAGACGGAGGGAGAGCTTTGTCACCTCTCGAAGGAAATGCCACAATGACAGCGTTCGCAACAGCTGGTGGAGAGAAAGGAGGGGGGAATAGACCAAACAAACCTCGGACCCGGCACAACAATGTCATTTTGTGAGCAGTGCCCCCAAACTCACCCGGGGCCAGCCACTCCACTTGGCCGCGAGGGCTGGAGAGTTTTAATAGGATTTCACAAACACTCGGGCATTTCGGACTCTTCTCTCTTCCCCACCCCTTGCAATGTAAACACTCACGGGTCACAATGCAGCACCGTCCCGCACTTACTGAGCCACTTATCTCTAGCCCGGACAAGCTCCCTTTGCCCCGGGGACCCATAGATATCTCCCTTCCAGGCAGTTAGATTGTGGGTCGCTGCGCATCTCGCTTTCTCCGTAACGCCCGACTGGGAAGATGCCCAAGGACTCGCCTCCCCTCCGGATCTCTTTCGGCAGGGAGGTGAGGGGAAGGTGCCTAAGGAAATAGGCTATACATCCGTTTTCTCCACGTGTTCCGTCGAGAGGATTAGTTTAAAGACCAAACAACAACAAACCCCGAACAAAACAAAAATCTACGCTATTTTTTTAAAAATTAGGCATAAATGAAAAAAGGCCATTTTTAAACTACCACGCATCAAAAGATAGTTATAAACTTACTCACTATGCCTTTAAAGACGTTGTTTTCTTTTCAAAGGCCTCCAAAGGAACAAAACTTAGTAACTATGGAGAGGAAATAGTCACATCGAAGATAAAGGATGCCTGCATCTTTTTTTTAATCTAATAGTGTTGGCCGTTTCTATTTAGAAAGAGAAGTCTGTACGTGTGACCTCCTACCCGGACACTTCTTACGGTTTCATTCGGAAAGTAACAATCTTCGAAAACGCGCACATTTCCTTGTCTGCAACTCCCACGGAGTTTAACACGGGATTTAGGCTGCATCGCACTAAGAATCTTTCCCTAACCCCCACCCCACCTCAGCTGATGATCTTGTGTACGTCTATTCCGAAGCAAGTCCCAAAGAGCTCAACGGGTCTCGCTCTCAAATGCACTGAAGTCTCGTTTACGTGTAGAATTCACAGCGTGCTTCTGGATCAATGTTTGTTTGTTTGTTTGTTTGTTTATTATTTGATTTATATCCCGCCCTTCCTCCCAGCAGAAGCTCATGTTTATGAAAGTGTCTTGCACGTTCCATCCCTTTGGAAAGTCGTTTGTCCAACTTGGTGTCAAGACAAAACAATGTCCCGCAGCCCCAGGCATGGTGGGAGGCCTTTGACGGGCTGGGAGCGGCTGGCAGAGGCAGACAGTTATAGGTCTAACTCTAACTGAGTCTTCCCACTCATTTGAACAAGTGGTAGCCCTTGGCTACCGGAAGCCCGTCTACCTTTTGTTATATCATTTTGAGACTCGCGTGTTTCCCAGCTGGCTCAGGCAAGCCCCAATAATCCATTAAAGACGTATTTAAAACTTAAGAAGGGACGCGTGGAAGTGTATTTCTTCTAACGGTTCTGGGGACGATCCATAACAGGGCAATTAGATAAAATCTGTCAGCAACACTCTGGCTCCGAGGCCGGCCTCGCTGCGTGGCTCGGTGTGTGGGAGCAAGCGAGCCTCCGACTGTCAGCCCCCTTGCCCTTACTAGGAAGGTTGAGATAAAGTAGGCCGAGTTCGAGGGCTCCAATTAAAACAGATTTACACGCATTCGCTCGTCTTCAAACCAACTCCTAGGATCTGTAGGCTGATCGATTTAGTAAACAGGCTTCCTTAGCAGCCAGAGAGTACCACTGAAATCCGTAGGAACAACAATCCACGCAAAATTAAGCACTGTAGATGTCCTTTCTCTCAAGCGGTTTTACATTTCTCATGGAAAAGAAGGTCCTTAGCTGAGCGGCAGAATCCATTATTTATGTGCAAAAGGGCCACCATTCGATCATCTGCTCCTTTGGTAGGACTGGAAAAGACTCCTATCTGAAACCTTGGAGGGCGGCTGCTAGTCAGTGCAGACCCCTGGAAATTATAATACTGTAATAGACACAAATATTGTAATTTCCATGGGTTTGTCTGCCCACCTGTAACTCCCCCTCTGCAGACATCTCTGAGCTTTTCTTATCATTCAGATATCCTGCCAAGAGACAATTACTGAGCTAGATGCACCCCAGAATCTGTGAGGCAGCTTTCCGATATCCCCAAGCAGACAGAAGCAGAGCGCTCTCTCAAGCATAGGCACTGGAGTCCCACTGAGTTCAATGGGAAGGGAAGTATGCAAGGATTAGTCTGAACCATTTCTTCAGTCGAATTCAATGGAACGATTGGATGCTAAACTTTGCTAGATCAGGCCTGCTGAATGTGTGGCAAGAGCAACTCCTATTTGCTTCTCTTTGCACACCTGAGAAGAGATAGAGAGAGGGTCCTCCAGGTGGCTAGGCTGCCTATCCTCACCTGTGTTCCTCAACCTGTCTTCCTTCCATTTAAAACTGATACTCCCAGGCAGCTGACCGCACCTCTAACTCTACTTCCTGTTTACCTCTTCTCTGCTGACCACCCTGGGGGAAAGGAGACATCTTGGCTTTGACTCTCTCCTCTAACATGGGAGCAATGACTAAGCCCGGCCATTGCCTCCAACTTAGCTAGATCTGGTGCCTTTTCTATCAACTCTGTATTTCTATTAATAGTCTCTTTAAAAAAGTCTGAAGTCTCAGTGATTCAAAGCAAGTAAAAAACTTGCTTTCTCTCAGGTGAATAACACACTTACACTTCACAGAAACGCTGAGCAATTTACACTTAGCTAAAATTGGCTGATTTAGGAATACTCTAACAAGGCCCAGTGTAGCAAGGACCACGCATAGGCTGAACCACAAGCGTTTTCTCTTAAAAAGGATCCTGCAGAGTCTCTCCAAGGAATATTTTTGCATCTGAATTAGGCTGTCCTAGAACAGCCTAAAAATTTAAAGCCCAAGTTACATCTGAGTATTAAATGACTTTTAATCATAGTCTTTGTTTAACTGGATTATGGATCTCCCCCCACCCTCACACACATCTCATTAAGATCCTGTCCTAAATTTTGTAGACATCCTTTATGAGCCTAAATGCTTTTAGGAGCCTGAGAGTACACGATAGCTTCACAAGGCGAATCCAATAAAGTACTGTACTTCCTTTTGATTTATTTCCACAAACTGCTAATTCCCTTCGCTTTCATGGGACTAGCAGATTTCTTGAAAGAGCAGTGTCCGGGTATAAACCCGCTGCAAGCCACCGCCACGCCTTCTGACCTTGCTCCTATGAGGAAAAGCTATGACTATTCAGGATCTCGTACAACGGTTTTCTACGCACTGTCTGCTATCCTCCTTCCTTTCCCTTTACATAATATTTCATAACTGAGCCCCGACCTTGGCCATCTTCGCCGAGAAAAGGAAGTTTCCGTTGTTTCGCGTGATGCACCCATCCTGCTGAAGCTGAGCAGGTCCGGTGTGGCCAGTGCCTGGACGGGGGACCAGCCGGCACCCCCGCGTGCCAAGCCGCCTTGCGTTCAATGATGGAAGAAAGGCGGGATGTTGCTATCCCCAAGTCTTAAAAGAATTAAGGGTTTGTAGGGCGGGAGAAAATATACTGAATGGTGAATAAAAAAATGTCGAGTATTTATTTACTGCTGCAACGATTATGTCCCTAAATTCAGGATTTGCTTTAGATTACACTAGTATTATGATCAGAATCCTCGGGCCCTGAGATATGTTCAATCTAGAGTTCAGGTGAAGAGGACTTCCTAGAACAAGAAAGTTTGGACTCGGCAAATGACTAAAGTTTCGCCCAAAGTGGGATGGGGTAAGGGAGAGAAAGGCTGCCTGCAGGAAGCAATAGTTGCGCTTGGTTTATGCTGTAAGAACTCGTCCAAAACCGATGGGTCAGCGCACGATCCAGACGAAGTTGCAACTTTTGGCTGCAATCCTATACACACTTACCTAGGAGCAAGTCTCACTGAAATCTATGGAATCTGAGCAGACTTATACAGGATTGCATTGTTTAAAGTCTCACAGATTGCAACCATAATTGTCTCTCCCATCGAACTGGATAGGAGTAAAAAGGGCTGGATCGCCCCCGACGATACGAATGGGACGAATGTAACAGAAGTATCTGATCGTGCAGTGAATGAAAATGCGGCTGAGACGACACCCGGAATCTAATCCCTTTGCGGGGCTCTTGACTTCCTAGCGCTCTTCGCATTCCCGCGCCCGCTTTCCAGAGCGGAGGGCTCTAGACGAGCAACGCTAGCTGAACTTCAGCAAAGCGCCGATGCTGAAAGATTGTCCGGTGTGATGTGTCTGCCTGGCATGCAGAGCTGTTCAAAGCATAGAAACCCGACCAAGAAAAGGTGGCAACCCTAGAGGGATTAGTCGTTCTGTGGTTGTAAATCATTTATTTATTGAATAATATGTTACATTAGAGAGCCAATGTGGTGTAGTGGTTAATGTTGGAAGTGGGGCAAGAGCAACTCCTGTTTTGTTCTTTTGTTTATGTTCTAGAAGGAAGATAGAGTTAGGGTCCTCCAGATGGATAGGCTTGATTACCTTTACCTGTGATGTTCTGACTGACTTCCTTCCCTGGCTAGACTGATACGTCTTTAGGGAAGCTTACCTGCCCCTCCTCCTTCCGCCCTTTCCTCTCTTCTCATCTCCGAGTGTCGGGGACAGAGGAGACACCCTTTGTCTCTGCTCCTCTCTGCTAGCCATGAGGCTAACTCCCACGTCTGAGCATTGCACATCCAACTTAGTTAGGACTAGGTATGCCATTCTATCTACTATGCATTTCTATAAATAGAGTAGCTTTTCTTATTTTACTACGTCTTAAGTCTCAGTGATCCTAATTGTTGGAAGTGGGGCAAGAGCAACTCCTGTTTTGTTCTTTTGTTCAAGCTCCAGAGGGAAGATAGGGCTAAGGTCCTTCACACGGATAGGCTTTGTTTACCTTTTACCTGTGATGCTCTGACTGACTTCCTTCTGTCTACACTGTGATGCCTTTAGGGAAGCTTACCTGCCCCTCATCCTTCTGCCCTTTTCATTCCTTTGTCCTCTGGCTGACCGGGAGAGAGGAGACTCCCTTTGTCTCTGCTCTCTCTCTGATGGGGCTTCCTACACTTGAGAGTTATGCCTCCAACTTAGCTAGTTAGTTAGAACTAGGTTGCCTTTTCTATCTACAATGTATTTCTATAAATAAAGTAGCTGTTCTTATTTTACTAAGTCTCAAGTCTTAGTGATGCTGATGCAGGGTAAAAGCCTGCTTTCTTGGGCAAACACATGCACACGCTGGCACACTCGCATTTCAACATCTGCTGCTACTCTCTGTTGCTGTGGTGCTGCTTTTAAACGAAATTAAGCAGCACAACTACATACAGCGCAACAAGGGTTATGGGCCCAGCAAACTAAGTTGAATGCAAGTTGTAGCTAAAGCTAAAAGTGCTTGTGTGTAATTTACAAGAGATACTTTAAGTTAGAAAGAAAAGCAGAACGGAGATAGAAAAGATGACTAAAGTAACTTTGCTGGAGAGATGCGTTCCAAGGCCTGAAAAGGATAACTTCGAACTATGGGATTTAAGATTCAGAGCCCTGCTTGAAGAGTTGGAAGGAATACTGACTGATCCTGAACCCTCAGCTGAGGATGCAAACGCAAGGGCTGCATGGACACGTAAGAATGCAGAAGTAAAATCTCTGTTTATATCTGCTCTATCAGATGAAGCTCTGAATATTTGTACAGGCTGCAACACTGTAAAGGAATTTTATGAAAAACTGCAGGGAGTCTATGACAAAAAGACAAAAAGTCACATCTTATATCTGTACAAGGAGTTGTTTTGTCTGAAAGAAACTAATGAAAGGGGCAGTCTAAGTAAACCGAGAATTTTACAAGCCTTCTTGCTAGACTGGAATGATGTGGAAAATGTTTAGAAGAGGATATGAAAAAGGCTTTGCTTTTAAGCTCTCTTAATCAGGATCATAAATTAATTTGCTGTGTACTGGAGAATTCTGAACAAAGTTTAAGTCAGCTTATATGGTATTTGAATGATCAAGATGTTAAAGAAAGGCGGGAACTGGAGGCTGTGTCAGAACAACAGGAAGCAAACCTTGCTAGAGGCAGACAAGAAAGGGACAAAAGAATGAGTCACCTCAATCCACAAAGGAGAGGAGACAGGCGGGATCTGTGTTTCAAATGTGGCTCTCCAAACCATTTTCAAAGAAATTGTGATAGGGGGCAGATGAGAGCAAAGGCTGATTTCGAAAGGGAACCCCCTAGGCAGATACCAGATAAACAAAGGCAAAGAAACCTGCGAACAGAGGATTTTAGCTATGTGTCTTATCCAAGCAAGAGTGACTATAAAAGCAGATTTTTAATTGACTCAGGATCTACCTCACATGTAATGAATGATAGGAACCTGTTTACAATTTTTGAAAGTCACAGGCAAAAGATACTGACAGCGTCTAGAAAGAGGAAGTTTTCTCTGAAGGAAGAGGAAATGTCCAGTTATTGTGTAAAGTGGGACATTTGGAAAGAAAGATAGAGTTGAAGGAATGTTTATATGTTCCAAGCTTTAAGGACAATCTAATCAGTGTTACCAGGATGTTACAATTTGGAGTCGAACTCCATATAGGTGAAGGATTTTGCCATGTTCTAAGTAAAGGAGTAATAAGTTGCACTGCAAAAGTGAAAGATGGACTTTTAATTTTTGATTGCGTGGAAACTATGCACGCAAATGTGGTCAAGGAAACTAGTGATTCTCAATGCCTTCATACCTGGCATAGAAGGATGGGTCATGCCAGCTTAACAAGAGTAACTGCTCTTGAAAAAGAGAATTTAGCAAGAGGCTTCAAAGGGAGACAGTGCAATTGTACACAGACTTGCAAGTGCTGTATTAAAACTAAAAGTGTGAGACCAAAATTTCCTAAGAAAAGGGAGAGGAAAACCAAAAGGCCTCTAGAGTTAATTCACACAGACCTATGTGGGCCAATGAGAATGCCCTCCCAAGGTGGAAATGTATACATGCTGACTTTTATAGATGACCACTCCAGGTATACTACAATGTATCTGATAAGGGAGAAAAGTCAAGTACTTCAAAAACTGAAGGACTATGTTAGAATTGTGTCCAACAAATTTGGCAGAAAGCTATAGATCATAAGATGTGACAATGGAGGGGAGTATGTGTCTAGAGTTATGCAAGACTTTCTCCGTGAGGAAGGCATAGAGCATCAGACGACAGTCGCATACAACCCAGAGCAGAATGGGGTTTCAGAGAGAATGAACAGGACCCTTGAACAAATGATTTGTTCCCTGTTGGATGATGCGCAGTTACCAAAGAGGTACTGGGGAGAAGCTGCAGTTACTGCCACTTACCTGCAGAACCGATTTCCTGCATCTGCAACCAACAAAACACCATTTGAACTGTGGCATGACAGGGTACCAAGTATGTCACACCTTTGTGTATTTGGGTGCAAGGCCTTTGTGCACATCCCAAACGAAAAGAGATCCAAACTTGACAACACTGCCAGGGAAGTGATTTTTATTGGATATTCTCCAACGAAAAAGGGATACAGAGTAATAGATCCCCAAACTGGCAAAGATGAAGTATGCAGAGCTGTCCATTTTGATGAAAGAAAGTGTGCACACCGACCAGAAGGGGCGCCACACCAAACGGATGACAGCGAAATGGAAGAAGCAGCTGAGTTATTCTTCCACCACAGAAGGTATAATTATATACCTGCAGAGGAAGGTGAGGAGTCTGAGCCAGAACAGGCATCAGAGCCAGAAGGGGCAGCCGCAGCGCCAGCACCAGACACTTTGAGCGCACCAACAGAGGTGTACCACCAGAGAGACTCGCTTACCTTGTGAGAGATGAACTTCCAGAACCAGAGACTAGGAAAGAGATTGATGCCTTACCCAAAGCCGAAGCTGAGAGGTGGATTCAGCCAGCCAAGGAAGAGCTGGAATCTCTACACCAAAGTAAAACTTGGACACCAACCAAGCTTCCTCAAGGAAGGAAAGCTGCAGGCTACAAGAGGAAATTCAAGAAGAAGACAAATGCTAAAGAAAAGCCTGCATATGAGTACTGTTACCAAGGCAGATGTGGTGGTAGCAGTGGCATACCTGTGCTGAAGAACCAGCTCGCCAACCAAAAGGGACTGGGAAGCAAGCAAGGGTGCAACAGACTCTTGGAGTCAGAAGGGGTGAGTTCACACACCAAGTACATAGACGTGAAGCACCCACCAGACATGACTGCAGACGCTCTCACGAAAGGCGTTGGGCAAAGTCAAGCCATTGCAAGCTGCGAGACAAGACGAATCTTGTGGGCTGAACCAAAAACTCGTTGAGAAGGGGTGTTGGAAGTGGGGCAAGAGCAACTCCTGTTTTGTTCTTTTGTTTAAGCTCCAGAGGGAAGATAGGGCTAGGGTCCTTCACATGGATAGGCTTTGTTTACCTTTTACCTGTGATGCTCTGACTGACTTCCTTCTGTCACTAGACTGTGACGCCTTTAGGGAAGCTTACCTGCCCCTCCTCCTTCTGCCCTTTCCATTCCTTTTGTCCTCCGGCTGACCAGGAGAGAGGAGACTCCCTTTGTCCCTACTCTCTCTCCGAGCATGGGGCTGACTCCTACACCTGGGAGTTATGCCTCCAACTTAGCTAGTTAGTTAGAACTAGGTATGACTTTTCTATCTACTATGTATTTCTATAAATAAAGTAGCTTTTCTTATTTTACTAAGTCTCCAGTCTCAGTGATGCTGATGCAGGGTAAAAGCCTGCTTTCTTAGGTACATGCACACACACAAGCTGGCACACTCACATTGCAGACTGCTGTTACTCTCTGTTGTGCTGCTTAAACTAATTTAGCACAGCAACAGTTAAGGTGTTAGACTATGACCTGGGAGACCAGGGTTCAAATCCCCACACAACCATGAAGCTCACTGGGTGACCTTGGGCCAGTCACTGCTTCTCATCCTTGGAGGAAGGCAATGGTAAAGCCCCTCTGTGTTGCGCTGTGTGTAATTTGTGTGCTTAATTTCATTTAGAGCAGCACCACAGCAAGCAGAGAGGAACAGCAGATGTTGAAATGTGAGTGTGCCAGCGTGTGTGTGCGTTTACCTAAGAAAGCAAGCTTTTGCCCTGCATCAGCATCACTGAGACTGGAGACTTAGTAAAATAAGAAAAGCTACTTTATTTATAGAAGTGTATAGTAGATAGAAAAGCATACCTAGTTCTAACTAACTAAGTTGGAGGCATAACGCCCAGGTGTAGGAGTTAGCCTCATGGCTTGGAGAGAGCAGAGACAAAGGAATGTCTCCTCTCTCCGGACAGTCAGAGAAGAAAGAAAAGGAAAGGGCGGAAGGAGGAGGGGCAGGTTAGCTTCCCTAAAGACGTAACAGACTAGGGACAGAAGGAAGTCAGTCAGAGCATCACAGGTAAAGGTAAACAAGCCTATCCATCTGGAGGACCCTAGCTCTATCTCCCTTCTGGAGCACAAACAAAAGAACAAAACAGGAGTTGCTCTTGCCCCACTTTGAACAATCTGATTACTGCTTACCATGAAAACTCTATTCATAGGGTTGCCATAAGTCGGAATGTATCCAGTTCTGGTCTCCGCACTTCAAGAAGGATGCAGACAAACTGGAACAGGGTCAGAGGAGGGCAACAAAGATGATCAGGGGACTGGAAACAAAGCCCTGTGAGGAGAGACTGAAAGAACTGGGCATGTTTAGCCTGGAGAAGAGAAGACTGAGGGGAGATATGATAGCACTCTTCAAGTACATGAAAGGTTGTCACACAGAGGAGGGCCGGGATCCCTTCTCGATGATCCCAGAGTGCAGGACACAGAATAATGGGCTCATGTTGCAGGAAGCCAGATTTTGACTGGACATCAGGAAAAACTTCCTAACTGTTAGAGCCATACGACAATGGAACCGGTTACCTAGAGAGTGGGCTCTCTGACACTGGAGGCATTCAAGAGGCAGCTGGACAGTCATCTGCCGGGAATGCTTTGATTTGGATTCCTGCATTGAGCAGGGGGTTGGACTTGATGGCATTATAGGCCCCTTCTAACTCTACTATTCTATGATTCTATTATTCTAAGGCAGTCCATTTCATTTCATGTGTTACATTTATCCTCCTCCTCAGTAGTATGGTGGCAAATTCAAAAGTGCAGGATCCCTTCATGTTAACCATAGCCACACTCCTCCCCCCTTTTTTGCTGTGGGGTTGAGAATGAGATCCTTGTTAATGCCTTCTCTCACAATAGACATCCCTAGGAGCCAAGAAGCATGAAAGAGGAGAGCGTTAGCTACAAAGATGACTCTTCACAGTGGCTGACTCACCTCCTTTCACTCTGATGAGCTCCAATCAGCAGGAAAAGTCAAAGAAAGATGTTAGGAGATTCTTTTCAGTGGCTAAGACACTCCCCTTTCATGCAGATTGGTTCACAGGATGCTGGAGACATTGGGACCCTGCTGGGATCCTGCTCCCAAAAAGATAAAAGGTCTAAGACCCCTGAGACCCTGGATGACTATGTCCCCGCTGCTCTTTCCAGGGGGCATCCATCAAAGGGGCCAACTGATCAGGATCAGATCCACACAACCGCTTACAGTAGTTACCTTCAGCTGTTGCTCCCCAACCACTGCTTCAACCCCGACCTTTGTTTCTTAGTTTAAACACCTCTCACCTATTCAAGACCACAGTGTTAACAAGCTTTTAAAACGCCTAAAGGATGCCTCCAGACTATTATAATTTTATTTATTTATTTATCATTACATATATATCCCACCTTTTCTCCAAGGTGTACTCGGTTCTCCCCCTTCTCATTTAACCCCCAACAATGACCCTATGCAGTAGGTTAAGCTGATAGGCAGTGACTGGTCCAAGGTCACCCAGAGAGCTTCATAACGCTGAGTGGGGATTAGAACCCTGGTCTCCCAGGTCCTAGTCCCACACTCTAACCAGTAAACCAGGAAGGGCTCAGCAGAGTACCAGGGTCCCTGATTTTGGATATTTTATTCTGATTGGGAGAGAAGCCTCTCTTCAGTGTGATCATGGTCTCTGTTAAGCACATGGGCTGCCTGACCCAGAGCAAGTCATACTGTATTGATTTCAATAGGGATGATTCCAAGGTACTAGCTATGCAATGCATAGGGCTGCAACCTGGCTGGGAAATAAGGGCCACTGCAATCAGTTGGATTTTTAGGTCGATGAAGTGGGAAAGATCTGCTTCCGCCGCCCCCGATGTTCAATTATTGTTTAAGGGGTTTGCTCTGGGCATGCCGTGAATGAGGACAGTTGAGGACCTCATGGCAAAAATTGTGCATCGGAGACAAATTGCCCTGTTGGTTAGTGTACTGAACCATGTGGCTTGCGAAAGGATTCCTCAGAATCCTCAGCAATGTCAGTTTTTGAAAAGGCCGCCTTCAGCTGGATGAGTAGGCAACATTCTTTAGTTTCACAGCCTTTGCTCGGTGGTAGAGCATCTGTTTTGCATGCAGAAGGTCCCAGGTTCAATCCCCGGTGTCTCTAGATAGGGCTGGGAGAAACACCTGTCTGAAAACCTGGAGAGCTACTACCTGTCCGTGTATTGCCCAAGATGGACCAGTGGTCTGATGTGGCACAAGACAGATTCCTTTGCTCCTGTTCGGAAGTTATAAGGGGCCAGTCTGCTCTTTGGGACAACCGTGGCTGAACGAGAGCTGGGTAGGTGGTATTCTAAACAGTGCCCCATCTAAGGAGATCAGTTGCTAGGCAGGGATATATAGGGGAGGCAATCCCTTAGGAAACTTTTAGGGCTTTAAATATTAAAAGCAAAACCTTGAACTGCACCTGGTAGCACATTGGTAGCCAGTGCAGCTCTCTCAGTAGAGGTCTTATATGGTGTTGGTCAACAACCTAGCTGCTTCATTCTGCACCAGTGGTAGTTTCTGGTGGATTAAGCCTAAGGGAAGCCCCACATAGAGCATATTGTAGCAATCCAGTCTTGAGATTACCAATGCCAAGACCACAGTGGCCAAGATATCTTGGTCCAGGAATGACTGTTGCTATCTTTCCTAATGAAGCTGGTAAGAGGCACTCCCAGCCACACTGGCTGCATGTGCCTCAAGTGACAAAGATGGGTCAGTGAACACCCCCAGACTGAGTTTCACATTAGAAGCAGCAGCACAGACTTAGAATGTGTGTATAACGGTGAGCACACTAGTCACCTACAGCAAAGTGTTTCCATTGGCCATGGGGGGTGGTGGTTTCTGAACATCACCAATTTCACTGCTGTGAAATGGGGTCACAACAGTTTCTTAGATTTCCAAATGTGCCCCAGGCTCAAAAAGGTTGGGGACCTCTGCACTGTTGCTACAGGACTGGACAGAAAGTAGACTGGGATCTACTGACATGTCAGGACAATTTTTAGTAGATCAGCAAAGATTTCTGACTCCCAGTTGTTAACAATAGCAAGAACAAAACAACTCCCTCCCAAAATTTGGTTGCTGAAATGACGGGCAATCAAGGATGGATATTTATGTGAGGTCAGCTCAGTTCTGGTACTCAGAATAACCCCCTGTGCTTGGCAGTCGCTCAAAGATACTATGTCATTAAATTCTATGTCTTTTACACCTGACTCTGCCTCTGGGTTCTAGTAACACACAAATTAGACCCCTCAAGCTGGAACTCTGCCCCTTCCCTTCACTACCGTACACTGGACTTTACCATGTCCCTCTACTAGGAACATCTCCTCCTCTCCACCCCCAAACTCCCCATCCCCACTCCTGTGAGCTGGGGTGTTGTTTAGGGATGGGTGACAATTTCGATTCAGTTTGCATTTCAAGCAGAATTTATCAAATCTGCAATTTCCAAAACAATATGAGAACTGAAACACAGCCATCCTTTGACATTCGCATGTATTAGAATTTTGGGATGCAGTTTGCCAACTATAAAACATTTAGAAAAAATACATATATTAGGGGAAAGTGTGCATAAAAATGAATATATGAGTGAAAATAACATGCAAAAAGGCATGAAATGATGAGAAATGGCTTGCAAAAATATATACCTTTGTTAAAACTGCCTACAAAAATGTGTTTATTTGGAGAAATTCGCACTAAAATGGTGGAGAATTTTCATGAGAATTTTTTTTAAAAAAATTGCAGATTGCTGTAGAAATGTAGCGAACTGAATTTAATACTGGAAAAATGGGAAGCTGCAAGAACCGAAACAGACAGATCTTTCCATCCCTAGTGTTGTTAGGGGATAGGCGAGGCCTCAAATCCCAGGTCTTTTGACTGGGCTCCATACCTCCTGCCCCCTTTCTCCCCTCTTAAACAACTTTTTAAAATGTGTTACTTTGTTTACAGGTAATCATGTAGCTAGGGAATTTTTCACCCTGGACTTAAGACATTATGCCCCCCCCCTTTTAGATGGTCTTGTGTATTCAGCTGTGAAGCACATAAACATCTTTCTACTTCTTATCCTATCCTACACCCCCCTCCACTATTCTATGCTTTAGAAGGGCTTCTATATTCCTGACATGATAAAGCAAAACATGCTTGTCCACATACACAGTTTGCCAACCCTGATTTAAAAATAAATACATATTCTGATATGCGGTTTCATTTTTTTAAAAAAATAATCACTAAAACCATAACACTATCATGCCTATAGGAATATGTGATTTGCAATTATGTCTCACATATTTTCTTGGGAATAAGCCCCATTGTGTTGTAGAAAAGAATAATATGTGGTGCAGTGGTTAAGGTGCTGGACTACGACCTGGGAGACCAGGGTTCGAATCCCTACAAAGTCATGAAGCTCACTGGGTGACCTTGGGCCAGTCACTGCCTCTCAGCCTCAGAGGAAGGCAATAGTAAACCCCCTCTGAATACTGCTTACCATGAAAACCTTATTCATGGGGTTGCCATAAGTCAGAATCAACCTGAAGGCAGTCCATTTCCATTTTCATATGCATTGAAATTAATGGACCTAAGTTAGTTATGTCCATTAACTTCAATGGGTCTACTCTCAACAGAAGTAGCATTTGGATGCAATCAAAATATTTTTAAAGTAAAAATAATAAAACAAACTTCTATAACCATGCACATGGCGGGCCAGTGGGCCCATAATTATAACATGTTTTTAGAAGAAGAATCAACTGCTGCTGCTGCAATTAGCATCAGCCCAGGTGCTGCTGCTGGGCATGTTTCCTGTTGCTCTCATCATGTGCCACTCTCTGGATGGTCATCCAGCAACCCCACCCCTGGTGCAGGGCCCTGGACTTAGGTCCTGAGGCCAAGCCCTGAGTATATTACTGCTCACTGGGTGGCTGGGCATGTTGCAAAGCATAGTGCTGCTGAGACTTTGACCACATTCACATCATACTTTTATTCCACTATTATTCCCCCCCCCAACAAAAATCCTGGAAAGTGTAGTTTGTGAAGGGTGCTGAGAGTTGTTAGGAGACTTCTATTCACCTCACAGAGCTACAGTCATCAGAGTGGTTTAACAGTCGGTCCCGCTTCCCAGAGAACTCAGTGGGACTTACTTCTGAGCATCTATGCATAGGATTGCATTGTTAAAGACACAGCTACAGAAGCTGGTTGGAAAGTTGGCAGTCCTCTGGGTTTGAACTGCATGCCTCTTGTTCAAGCCCAACTAAACCAGAGCACCTAGATCAAATCCAAAGGGTGCCATCTCACTCAGAGTACTTCCAGAGGAGAGTTGACATTGCAAATATATCATTTAGATATTCATTTTTTAAAAACTTATTACAATTTCCATAGAAAAGGTAAACTAGGATTAAATGGAGGGGGCAAATATGGGCTGGCATTCTGATGCCATTGACATCATGTGCATTCTGTGAAAATCTTGCATGCATGAGAAGCACTCATCTCTCCAATAAACACCCATCTTGAAGCATCGTCATTGCTGAACTCAAAGGGACCAAACTTTTGTATCCCACTCAACAGGTGTGTGAATTGTTGGCAGATTTATTCATTTATTCACTTTATGTAGAACATTTGTTGACTGCCCAATCAACAGAGTCCTTTGGGCAGTTCACACAACATAAAATCAAACTATTAACATATTAAAACATTAATTAAAACATTCAAAATTAGTCAAGTCAATTTCTTGGCAAAAAAACAATGAAAGCAACCTAACAGCATTTAAAACCCACCAGACAGAATCTGTTCCGGGGGGGGGGATTGTAACCATTTATTTATTTATTTATTAAACTGATATCCCGCCCTTCCTCCAAGAAGGAGCCCAGGGTGGCAAACAAAAACACTAAAAGCATTCTAAAGTATCTTTAAAAAAAAAGACTTTAAACATATTAAAACAAATCATCTTAATTTTTTTTAAAAAAAAACTTTAAAAAATCTTAAAAAGCAGTTCAAACAGCAGACCGAGATAAGTCATACTCAGCATAGAGGCAATGAAATAATTGGACTTAAGTTAATATACTATTTATTGCATTTATTAATCTCTTTCCATGAAGCATCTCAGAGTGATTTAACAGCAAAAACACCAACAATAAAAACATATATTAAAAAAGTCAATGCTAATTCGGTTACAGTCTGGGATAAAAATCTCCACCTAAAAGGCTTGTTGGAAAAGAAAAGTCTGCAATAGGCACCAAAAATACAATAGAGACAGTGCATATCTGATATTTAATGCGACAGAGTTCTAAAGGCTAGGTGCTTTGAATATTCTCAGACTTCAGACTTGGTTGAAAATAAGAAAAGCTACTTTATATATAGAAATACGTAGTTGATAGAAAAGGCAGTTTAGGACTATCCAAGTGGGAGGCGCAATGGTCAGACTTGGTCATAGCCTCCATTCCACAGGAGAGAGAGATAAAAGAAAGATGTCTCCTTTCTGATGGTTGGAGAAGAAAGAGGAAGGAGAGATCAGCTTCCCTAAGAATATCAGTTTACAACAGAAGAAAGGCAAGTAGAGGAGCATAAGTTAGTTGGATAGCCTAGCTAGCCACCTTGGAGGACTATCTCTCTGTCTCCCCTTCTGGCATGCAGACTTCATCCCCCAAATTTGAGTTTCCATCTTCCACATTTCTAGCAGGTGCCACCACACTAAAGTCTGATTCCTACATTGTATGGAATGGACTCCTGATGGGAAATGCAATGATTGGTTGGGTGTATAAGGGGTTCATTGATTTCAAGGTCTATTCTGAATATGACTTAGTCAGACACAACCCATTATTCTGCTCGTTTTTGTGGAAGGCGGCTTGATTTCTAACAACGAAGCTGCACCGAAGAAAGAGTGACTCTATAGTGGTTACTGCTGTGTGGGTTTGTGCGGGGAGTGTATGGTTGTGAGTGTGTGTGTGAGTGTGAGTTTGCAATATGTGCCTGGGAGAGAGGAGCCAAAATCAACTGGGAGGATTTCTGGAGGCCCCAATTAATGTAGTGACGGGTGAAGGGAGATATGGCGCTGTGTGGAGGACTTGCCAGGTGAGGGGAACACGGCCCAGACAATTAATGGCTGTGCCGTGTTCCGGTCCTCCGCGCACCCACAGGATTGTTGGTTGCCCTATCAGCCAACTCTCAGATCTCCGAATGCTGCTTTTGAATGCCAGATCGGTCCATAACAAGATCTCTCTCATTCACAATTTAATCGTGGATGAGGGGGCTGATCTGGCATGTATAACTGAGACCTGGGTGGGTGAACAGGGTGGAGCTAGTCTCTCCCAGCTGTGCCCACCTGGGTATTTGGTTCAGCATCAAGGTAGGTCTGAGGGCCGGGGAGGGGGGGTTGCTGTGGTCTATAGGAGTTCCATCTTTCTCTCCAAGCACCCTGTCCATTTAGCTACTGGCCTGGAGTGTTTGCACCTTGTGTTGGGTCAACGGGACAGATTGGGAATTTTGTTGGTGTACCGCCCACCCTGCTGCCCAACAGACTCCCAAACTGAGCTGACGCAGGTGGTCTCGGATGTACTGTTGAGATCCCCTACACTTCTGGTGCTGGGGGATGTCAACATACATGCCGAGGCAGCCTTATCTGGGGCGGCTCAGGACTTCATGGTTTCCATGACAACCATGGGGCTGTCCCAATATACTATTGGCCCAACGCATGTGGCAGGGCATACTCTGGACCTGATTTTTGCAACTGGACAGGATGAAGGTGATCTGAAGGTAGGGAGTCTTACATCAGCCCCTTTGTCATGGACAGATCACCGCTTGTTGAAGTTCAGACTTACAGCAACTTTCCCCCTCTGCAGGGGTGGGGGACCTGTTAAGATGGTCCACCCCCGGAGACTGATGAATCCAGATGGTTTTCAAAAGGCTCTGGGGAGTTTTCCAGCTGATAAGGCTGGCACTCCTGTTGAAACCCTGGTCGAACTGTGGCATACCGAAATGACCCGGGCAGTTGACATGATCGCCCCTGAGCGCCCTCTCCTGGGTAGAGCTCATACAGCTGCATGGTACACTCCAGAGCCGAGAGCGATGAAACAGCATAGGAGACGGCTTGAGGGCAGATGGAGACGAACTCCTGATGGATGGAGTTTTGCACTGGTACGTGTCTACACTAAGTTGTACTTAGTGGCAGTGCGGGCAGCAAAGAAACAATATTTTGCTGCCACTATTCAATCTTCTACCTGCCGGCCGGCAGAGCTTTTTAAGATTGTCCGAGGGCTGTTACATTCTGGCCCTAAGGACATGATAGATCCATCTGAAGCCCGTTGTAATGAATTTGCTAGGCACTTCCAGGACAAAAATTCTTCCATCCGTCAGGACTTGGACTCCAATGTTATAGCAGTGGATTTAAATGAGGTATCCGGAGCACAGTCTGGTCATGCTTTGTTGGATGGGTTTCAATTGGTGCAGCTCGAGGATGTTGACAAGGTGCTTGGACAGGTGCGTGCAACCACTTCTACATTGGATCCTTGCCCCTCTTGGCTGATAAAAGCTAGCAGGGTTGGAACTGCTGGCTGGGCCATGGAAGTGATTAATGCCTCATTGCGAGAGGGAGTGGTCCCTGGCTGCCTGAAGGAGGCGGTGGTGAGACCACTTCTGAAAAAAATTTCCTTGGACCCAGAAACTCTTAACAATTACAGGCCGGTAGCGAATGTTCCATTCTTGGGCAAGGTCCTAGAAAGAGTGGTTGCCGACCAGCTCCAGGCACTCTTGGATAAGACCGATTATCTAGATCCATTTCAATCGGGGTTCAGGCCCGGTTTTGGCATGGAGACGGCCTTGGTCGCCCTGTATGATGACCTTTGTCGGGAGAAAGACAGGGGGAGTGTAACCCTGTTGATTCTCCTTGATCTCTCAGCGGCTTTTGATACCATCGACCATGGTATCCTTCTGGGGAGACTCGCTGATCTGGGAGTTGGAGGTACTGCTTGGCAGTGGTTCTGCTCCTATTTGGCGGGTCGTCTCCAGAAGGTAGTGCTTGGGGAGTTTTGTTCGGCAGCCTGGGTCCTCCAATATGGAGTCCCACAGGGGTCAGTATTATCCCCCATGCTTTTTAACATCTACATGAAGCTGCTGGGTGCAGTCATCAGGAGTTTTGGAGTGCGTTGCCACCAGTATGCTGATGACACGCAGCTCTACTTCTCCTGTTCATCTTTCTCAGGTGAGGCTGTCAAGGTGCTGAACCGATGCCTGGCTGAGGTAATGGACTGGATGAGAGCAAATAAATTGAAGCTCAATCCAGATAAGACTGAGATGCTGTTGGTGGGTGGTCCTCTTGACCAGATGGGAGAGGTTCAACCTGTCCTGGACGGGGTTGCACTCCCCCTGAAGGAGCAGGTTCGTAGTTTGGGAGTTCTTTTAGAACCATCCCTGTCACTGGAGGCACAGGTAGCCTCGGTGGCACGGAGTGCTTTATTTATTTTATTTCTATTTATTTCTTAAACTTATATACCGCCTGACTAGCAATAGCTCTCTGGGCGGTTAACATTAAATACAATAACATTACAGAATCTGATACAACAAGCATATAAAAACTACACAATCTAAAACCAAGTTACAAACATTTAACTAAGATTAAAATGCCTCAGAGAAGAGAAAGGTTTTAACTTGGCGCCGAAAAGATGATAGTGTCGGCGCCAAGCATACCTCCTCGGGGAGACTGTTCCACAATTCAGGGGCCGCCACTGAGAAGGCCCTAGATCTCGTCACCACCCTCCGGGCCTCCCTATGCGTCGGGACCTGGAGGAGGGCCTTCGTAGTAGACCATAGTGTACGAGCCGGTTTGTATCGGGAGAGGCGTTCCGACAGATATCGTGGTCCCGCACCGTATAAGGCTTTATAGGTTAACACCAACACTTTGAATTTGGCCTGGAAGCGTATTGGAAGCCAGTGCAGGCGAGCCAGCACAGGTGTTATATGCTCAGAGCGCTTAGTTCTTGTTAGCAGTCTGGCCGCCGCATTTTGCACTAGCTGTAGCTTCCAAACCATCTTCAAAGGTAGCCCTACATAAAGCGCGTTGCAGTAATCCAAACGCGAGGTTACCAGAGCATGTACTACTGATGTAAGGTCCTCCTTACTCAGGTAGGGACGTAGCTGGGCTACCAACCGAAGTTGGTAGAACGCATTCCGTGCCACCGAGGCTACATGAGCCTCAAGTGAGAGGGAAGAGTCTAAAACGACTCCCAGACTACGAACCTGTTCCGTTAGGGGGAGTGTAACCCTGTCCAGGACAGGGTATATATCCACCATCTGATCGGAGAAGCCATCCACCAACAGCATCTCAGTCTTATCAGGATTGAGTCTCAGCTTGTTAGTTCTCATCCAGTCCATTGTCGCGGCCAGGCAACGGTTCAGCACATCGACCGCCTCACCTGAAGAAGATGAAAAGGAGAAGCAGAGCTGCGTGTCATCAGCGTACTGATGACAACGCACTCCAAAACTCCTGATGACCGCACCCAACGGCTTCATATAGATGTTAAAGAGCATGGGAGACAAAACCAAACCCTGCGGGACCCCACATTGGAGAACCCACGGTGTCGAGCAATGTTCCCCAAGCACTATCTTCTGGAGACGGCCCGCCAAGTAGGAGCGGAACCACTGCAAAGCAGTTCCTCCAACTCCCAACTCCGCAAGCCTCTCCAGAAGGATACCATGGTCGATGGTATCAAAAGCCACTGAGAGATCAAGGAGAATCAACAGAGTTACACTCCCTCTGTCTCTCTCCCGACAAAGGTCATCAAACAGGGCGACCAAGGCTGTCTCAGTGCCAAAACCAGGCCTGAAGCCCAATTGAAATGGATCTAGATAATCGGTTTCATCCAAAAGCGTCTGGAGCTGGTCGGCAACCACTCGTTCCAAGATCTTGCCCAGGAATGGAACGTTCGCTACTGGTCTGTAGCTGCTGAAATCTTCTGGGTTTCTATCAGCTTTGGTTGGTGGCCCAACTACGTCCCTATCTGGACAGGGAAAACCTTGCTTCAGTCGTCCATGCACTGGTAACCTCAAAATTGGACTACTGCAATGCACTCTACGTGGGGCTGCCTTTGAAGACGGTTCAGAAGCTGCAGCTCATGCAAAACGCAGCGGCCAGATTGTTAACAGGAACTCGGAGATGTGAACATATAACACCGATTCTGGCCTGCTTGCACTGGCTGCCCATACGCTTCCGGGCTCAATTCAAAGTGCTGGTTTTGACTTATAAAGCCTTACACAGCTTGGGACCACAATACCTGATGGAGCGCCTCTCCCGATATGAACCTACCCGTACACTATGTTCAACATCAAAGGCTCTCCTTCGGGGACCCACCCAGAGAGAAGCCCAGAAGGTGACAACAAGGAAACAGGCTTTCTCTGTGGTGGCCCCCGAATTATGGAACTCTCTCCCTGATGAGGTATGCCTGGCGCCAACATTGTTATCCTTTCGGCGCCAGGTAAAAACCTTCTTGTTCTCCCAGGCATTTTAACATTTTAATATCTACTTTTACATCTATCACTCACAATCTTAATATTTTAGAAATTTTAACATTAATATCTTAAACAGCTTAATATTTTAACTGATTTAATACGTTTTTATACTTAACATTTTAGGATTGTGTCTGTAGTTGTCTATGTGTTTAACTATGTTAGTTATTTTGATATATTGTTTAAGTATTTGATATATGTTTTTCAATTGTATACTGGATGTTTCTATGCTGTGAACCGCCCAGAGAGCTTCGGCTATTGGGCGGTATAGAAATATAATTAATAAATAAATAAAATAAATAAATATTCTAAAAGGCCTGGGAGAAGAAAAAGGTCTTTGCAGGGCATGAAGAGAATCTTAATGTAGGCGCCCGCCAAGTGAGCATTGTTGGGGAGACCATTCCATAATGGGAATGCCACCACTGAGTAGGCTCTCTCCTTACTCCAGCAGGATGGGCTCGGATAGCAACACTGGTGAACTGTGTGCTTCTGGAATACTTTATAGCTGGTCCAAAGTATATGGCCAACACTTCCCCTTACCCTGAGAATGACAACTGCATGACAGATAGAAATTCAGCACCTTCAGCAATCCCCAACCTGGCTCTGGAATTATAAGCAACACGGTTCTTAACTCATAAGTATCAGCATGGGCAGGGACCTTCCTACAGACATGTAATCCATCTCCCTTCCCCCTTTGTTTCTTTTTCTTTCAGAAATTGAGCACTTGGGATAAAACTTCTCACCACCACCACCACTTCCACCACATGCACTTTGCTCTTTTTGTTCCTCCCAATATTCTTTTTTGGGGTGCCATGTCTACCTTAAGGATCTCCCCCAGTTACCACCACCACCTGCTGGACATACAGCATGGGTGGATTTGGAACAGCAAACCTGGACTACCCTCTTGCTCTGCCACCATCAATGATATTGGACATCTCTCTTGCCACACCTAGTTCCTACTGTCAGGTGTGTGTGTATGTGTGTATTATAGAGGGAGAGGGAATAATATTGGAACGGCCTCATCCAACCCAGAAAACTGGAGGTGTCTATGGGAGGATCTATTTGAGGAATGCACCACTCTCTTCCCTTCCCTTCCCCTCTCCTTCCAAAGCTAGGCCCTAGCTTGTTGGGAGGTAATGCATCTTTGATATGTTGCCTCCCCCCACCCACATTTACAAACTGGTTTTGGACTTTCTATCTCTGTGACAGGTGAGTTCTCAGACCATAACAAAGCTGCAGATGAGATGTTATCTGGCACAGCAACTCTCTTTGTATGATGAGAGATATGAACTGGATGCACTGTATCAGTGCCCTGGCCATCACACAGAGAGATTTCCTGTGTACAATTTCCCCACCAACAATACTTTTCACCTGAGGGAACGAAATTGTGTAAAAGGGGCCCTCATGTGATCATCCATTGGTGTGGAAAGATGGGGGACATTTTTCAGTGTGAGGGTCACATTCCATTCTAGGCAATTTCTGTGGGTCACATACCAGTGGTGGACGGGGCAAGAAACAAAAGTGAGCACAGCAATAAATGTGAATGTCACCTCTGCACAGTAGGCTAGCTTCTTCACACTGAAACATCCCTCTCTGTCCTCCATCCAGGCAAGTGGGCAGCATTAGCAGAATTCAAGGATCCATCCCAGCCAGGCAACACATTCAAGGAGGGTGTGAATCAGAGCTAGTAAGGTGTGTGGCCTGGGGAAAGGCTCCCTACACCTGCATTACATCTTCTATATAGTGAATGGGATGGAGGCTCATCTGCTTCTCCACTCTAGGTCACCTGTTTACATTAATAGTCTTTACTGAAACCTTCAGTGACACAAACCAATCAACAAAAAGCAATTTGAGTACAACATTTTCCATTATTTATTTTATTTTATTTTATTTATTATTCAGTTTATATCCCGCCCTTCTTCCCAAAGGGAGCCCAGGGCAGCCAACAACAAATGATAATGCACTAAAAACATATTTTTTAAAAAAATCTAAAAAGCAAAACATCTTTTAAAAAAATCTTAAAAAACAAAACATCTTAAAAAATATCTTAAGCACAACACTTCTTAAAAACATATTAAAAACAATTACAATACAGATGCAGACTGGGATAAGGTACCATCTTAATAAGCTACTTAAAGGGAAGATCTTCAATAGGTGCTAAAAAGAAAACACAGACAGCACCAGTCTAATATTTTAGGGGAGGGAATTCCAAGGAGTAGGTGCCACAACACAAAAGATCCACTACCTACGTTGCATGGAACAGACCTCCTGATGAGATGGTATCTGAAGGAGGCCCTCATTTGTAGAGTGCTGTGATCTACTGAGTAGATAAGGGGTGAGATGATCAAATAGTCCAGGTTATTTGGAAGACACTGACTTCAAGGTGAGTTACAAATGCCACCACAAACATAAACACAAACACAAAAATTATTTATTTATTAATTATTCACTTGTTACCTAAAAGGTCTCCTAGTGACTTACATTTAACATATAAAATACATTATACAATGGGAGGAAATCATATAAAATATTAACATTTCATACAACATGTAAAAAACAAAAAGCATCCCCCCCCCAAACAATAGGAAGCTTTGGCAACACACTAACAATAAAGCAGACTCAGCTCTGTCTATCAAAGGCCTGGGGAAACTATATACATTGTACTTGTATTGTACTCCCAATCATAGAACTGTTTAACACATCCAATTTTAAATTATAATGCATACAATAAACACAATTATAAAAAGAATGTAAGGAAAGGCAAACATCCATTTTAACACTAGATCTTTTTTCAAGTCCATGTAAGCCATTTAGTCAGAATTCTGTGGAGAGGCTCTTGACGCACACAGCTTTCTCCTTGAGTTATAATTGCCTACATACTTACAGGCATACATCAATCCACAGTGATTTTTGAGTGCTTGGATGAACCAGGCTTGGAGACTATTTACCTATATACAATATAAAAGGCATTCAGGTTTCTGTAAAGTGATCCTGTGACATATGCCCCCTGCTGAGTAAACTGACATAACATAAGAAAAGCCCTACTGGATCAGGCTAAATACTGGATCAGCCTCTTGTTCTCACAGTGGCTGGCCAGGTGCCTATGGGAAGTCTACAAGCAGGTCCTGAGCACAACAGCACTTTCAGCACTTGTGATACGGAGTGTCTCTGACAGTGAAGGCAGAGCATAGCTATCATGGCTAGTAGCCATTGATAGTCTTATCTTCCATGAATTTGTCAAAACCTGTTTTCAAGCTAGGTAAGTTTTTCATAAACCACTGGACTCTGGTGGGCTGGATGAGGGCCAAAAAACCTGACTCTGAATCCTAGCAAGATGGAGGAGCTGTGGGTTGGTGGTTCCCGAGTTCGGATAATTGGTCAGTTGCCTGCTCTGGATGGGGTTGTACTCCCTCTGAAAGAGCAGGTCTGTAGTCTGGGGGTGCTCCTGGATCCATCTTTGTCGCTAGAGGCCCAGGTGACCTCCAAGGCTAGGAGTGCCTTTTACCAGCTTTGGCTGGTAAGACAGCTGCAGCTGTTTCCGGACTGGGATAGCCTGACCACTGTTGTCCATGCACTGGGGAGCTCCAGGCTGAACTACTGTAATGAGCTCTATGTGGGGTTGCTCCTTGAGGTTGATCCAGAAGTGGCAGCTGGTGCAAACTGCGGTGGTGTGACAGCTCACTGGGACAGGACATCGCCAACATGCACGCTGCCCATTAGCAATGGTTCAAGGTGCTGGTTTTGGTGTATAAAACTCTATACAGCTTGGGACCAGATAATGTTGTGGCACCTAACACTGTGGAATTCATTCCCCTTAAATGTTAGACAGGTGTTGTCTATGTTGTCTTTTCAGCCCCTATTGAAGACCTTCTTTCAAGAAGACTTTTAAGTAGAGACCTTATCCCAGTCTGCATCTGTGTTTGAACTGTTTTAAATATTTTTTTTAATGCTTTGTTTTTAAGATGTTTTGTAGAAGTTTGCTAGTGTTTTATCACTTGTTTGCTGCCCTGGACTCATTCTGGGAGAAAAGGTGGTATATAAATATAATAATTAATAAATAAATAAGGCACCAACTGTCAAACCCAGGCTATCCAGCCATTTAAGTTAACCCCCTCTCGGGCCTTTCAGTGCTGTCCACACTATGAACTGGGACACAGAGACCAAACACTGGAAACTGTCTGTTTTATATATATATATCTAGGTATTTTCAGACTTGGGATCCACCTGAAGCCCAAACATGTATTTGGGACCCATTTCTTAATATTTTACCATATATTTCTGTGGTGGTAGCTCTGCTGTTGCAATGTACTTTAGGTCAGTAGGGGGTCTGGACCCACCAGTTGAAGACCAATTATTAAGGGCATGATCCAGCCAAAGTTAAGCAACTTTGGAGTACCATTGGGTTCCAATGGAATTCAAGCATGTGCTCAGCAGAATTTATAAGTGCTTGAACTGGGTGGGGGCCTGGGGGAGATTGGGGCTAGCTATTATTAATATTATTCCCCAAGTTGGTGAGGCTCATAGAACACCGACAGGAAATCAACCCTTCAGTGTAATCAGTCCTACTCTCTGGAATGCTCTGCCGACAGAGATTCAGCAGGCGCCTTATGCCTGCTGAAAACCTTTCTGTTCCGCCAGGCTTATGCAGGCAATTGGGAAGATGTCTTTTTGCAATAGTTGGTCTTTGTTTTTACCCTATTTTTAATAGTTTTACTGTTGTTGTTTTTTTAAAAAAACTTGTAAACTGCTTTGATGTCTTAAAATGAAATAGCAGTACACAAAGAAGGTGGTAAGCGGTGGTAATGCAGCCGAAAGCTCTGCTCACGGCCGGAGTTTGATTCCAATGGAAGGAGGAAGTCGAATCTCCTGTAAAAGGGGTTGAGGTCCACTCAGCCTTCCATCCATCTGTGGTCGGTAAAATGAGTACCCGGCATATGCTGGGGGGTAAAGAAAGGCCGGGGAAGGAACTGGCAATACCACCCCATATATAAGCTCTGCCTAGTAAACGTCGCAAGACGTCACCCTAAGAGTCGGACACGACTCACACTACAAGTGCGGGGACACCTTCACCTTTAGAAGAGCCCTGCTGGGTCAGGCCAAAGGCCCATCCAGTCCACCATCCTGTTTTCACAGCGGCCAACCAGATACCTATGGGAAGCAGCACCTGAATGCTTTCTATTTTGTTTCTCTTCCCAAATCTACTGTCACGGAAGGTTACTTCTCATTTTCTATTTGAAATTATTCATTTTCATCTTATTTAGTCACATTTGTTGAAATCTTGCCTTGCTTTCTAGTACATGGGGACTCCCAAACCTAAATGAAATGGGGAGAAAACCAAAGGCCTTCCTTCTCGATTTGGAACTGTCTATATCCCCTGCTCAGCAGAGTCTTCTAATTATTTTTCTTAGAGTCTCTAGATGTGAGATATATATAAATGCTTTAAGGAAGGGGATGTAGTGGTGTCATGTCACTCTGGGACTTAACAGAGTCCAGGATGACATTAAATGCATTAATAGAGGAACAGCTAAACTAAGAGTTGAGAATGAGCGTATCAAAGGCTGTAGTCTGCATGACACCCCTGCTTGTGTTCCATGATGATGTCAAAAGGTTGCTGCAAATATATCCCCTGCTTTCTGGGTGGCATTGTTTGGGGTACTAGCCCCAGCAGATGGCCCAAAAACGCACCTCGGCCTTGCAAAGGGGGACCACATGTGATGAAGCATAGATGTCTCATTAGCAAACAGGGGGAGAAAGCAGCCACGAGGGAGGGGGGGAGATAAAAAGAATACACAAAGACATTTACATATTTACATTGTTTCTCCCTCATTTCAAATTCTCCTTTAGCTGAAGTGTCAACGTGCTTGCATTTCTCCTTCTGTTTGTATGTTTACTTGTGCTAAATAGATTATGATAATCAGGCACATAAATGCATGCAACTGTTATTATGGCATTTAATCACAGAGTTTTTCCACTGGAAGCCTTCATTAGAATTCTCATAATCTCACTTGTTAGTGTAACAAACAGTAATAAATGCCAAGGAACCTGGATTAAGTCAGAGACATTCAGACATTAAAGGAGGAATATGGAAATATTGTCAAATCTCTGCATTTATTTATTGAAATGTCACATAACTAGTGTAGGACTTTAAATATCTTACTCATTATGAGGGATTGGGAGCAGTGCAACCTGAAGACAGTAATTATATTTTTGGTGGTGCACTGGAGCCATATGTCTCTCATAGAGTCATTCCAACTTCATTGAACTCTAGGATTCTTTAGTGCTCATCTATTTCTGTTTGCAGACATCCAGTATGATTTATACAGTCAACACAGTGTGCAAAAAGTGAAAAAGGCGAATTTTCTGTTCAGAATTGTTAGGAAAGGGACTGAAAATAAAACAGTAGATAATCATTCCTTCTATTTCCAGTCTTCAGGGAAAGTGTGTCATTGCCGACGCAGCCACAATAGTACCACTTATGTATCCGTGTACTTGGGGAAACCATAAGGTAGGCACAAATTTAAAAAATACTTCAAGGGGAAAAAAACTTTTTTGTTTTTATTGTTTAACAATTGGGAGTAAAAGCTCCTTTCTGGATCTACCACCCGGGGATCTACTTTCTGCCCACACTTATATTTTTTTTTGCTGGGGGGGGGAGAGAGAAGGAGGGAGGTAGAATTATCTGATAGGCAATTCAGTACAAAACTTACTGAAATGGTCCCTTTCACAAAATTCTGCTCATTTCAATGTGTTTTGCACAAGCAATGTTCTGGATGAATTGAAGTGTGCTCATTTAAACAAATGATTAAAAACAAAACAAAAAGCCCTCTGTACTTGCCTAGCTCCAGCAACTAGATGAAACCCAAATGAGAAGATCTTAGGCCCAATTCAAATGTGCAAGGAGGCATGTGGTAAACTTCTCTCGCAGGCTGAACCACTTCATCATGCACGAAGAGGAACACTTGAACACTATGCCCCCTATTTCCATAAGATGCTGTGCCTTAGATTACAGCTAATCTTCCAGGACAGTCCCCTAAATTATGGGCTCGCCATTGGACAGCTCTATTCTCTGTGTGGCCAGGTCTAATAGTTTAAGCGGTTGAAAGACAGTATTCCAAAAGAGCAGTAAAACTCAGCGCTATTTTTCATGTAATTTATTTAAAGCCAGGGAAGCTCTATTACAAAATATAGATTAGAACCTCATAATATTTTTAACATCAGTTAAGTTTTTAAGGATCAAAAATAGTGTAAAGTCCAACATAATGAAAGATAACCACATCCTATTTGCCATATAACTTGATTTAATTTATATATAACACCTAACGAAGTTTAGGCAGTTGGAGAATATGAAATGATAATATGATTTTAAGGAGATGAATTACCCCCAACATGAGTAGTAATAATGGGTACAATTAGCCAGGAAGAGTTCTAGCATATTTCCAATTTCCAATTAATTTCAATGGAACTTATGCAGGGGGACTTCTCTGTGAATTCCCTGTTCCAGTAATAGAACAGTAATATATAATAAGAATTATTTTTTTCCAATCTAAAAGAACTTCTAAGATTGAGTTATTTCCAGGGCAATCTTACCTATGTCTCAGAAATAATACATCCCATTAAGTTCAATGGGACTGCACCGTTATCGCAATCCTTTACATCTTAGGTGGGGAACCTTTTCTGGCCTTATGACCATATCATCTCCCCACCCCTGCAGATCAAATTTGACAGGTGGTTAGGATCACCCACCTGTCAGTCACCTAATGTCATTATAACATCAGATGATGCTGTGCTTTGAAGCCCCAATTGCTGGGACTTCAAAGCATAGTGCAGGGCTGTTTGAAAGCCCTTTTGCAACCTGCCCTGCCCTGCCCTTTAAACTGGAAATAAACCCCTTTTGACACAGTGGGACTTTCTTCCAAGTAATAAACATGCATGGGATTCCACTGAAAATGTATTTTATTCATAATCCATTTGAATCAAGGTTAAGTTTCCCATTTAGCAAAGTGACACGATAATAGAACTGGAATCCATTGCCCAGTTAACAGTAGCCTTATGATACTCCTTATGCATTGGAAAGAAGGATTTAAAAAATTTCAAAGTTCAAAGTTTAACATAGAAAGGAAAATATCCCTCAGTCTTCGGAGCAGCATTGGAGTGAAATGGGTGAAGAATTAGACATGGTGGTCTCATGAGAACCATTTTAGTCTCAGTGATTGAATTGAATTTCATTACTGATATGGGTTATTGTGTTGAATTGTCCTATATGAACAAGGCAAGAAAAATGTGGTTCAAAGTCAGGAGAGAAGAGCAGCTAAAATCTTAGAGCCAGAACCACAATCAATTAAGTGTTGATGTTTCAGTCTGGAGGTACTCTACACATCACACAAAATTTGCTTTGTAAATATGCATCTGGAAACCTGTGGAGGGGGAAGCAGCTTAAATTTAAGCTGAAAACAATTGGTAGGAAAATTACTTTCCCTCCACCTCTTCTCAACACTCCTCTGTTCAGAGTCTCAGCCTCCAGAGGACGCTTTCAATTACTTGTATTTGTATATAATATGTCACTTGCCCTTAAAATGACTTGCAACCTGAAGCAGAAAAGAAACCTACAACTTTAATGGACAAAATGTGGGTGAGGAACCCCAATAAAGATGTTGACTAATATGACTCACAACCATCATTTTAACTTTCCTTTCTTCTCTTCCTACATTCAGGTTGAATCCAGATCCTACTGTTTCATCCTCATCAGCATCTCCAGAACATCTCTTTTCTTGTTTGTTTAGCGAGTTGGTAACTATGTTTATACCCAGCCTTTCTTTTTCAACAGAAAAAATTGATGTGGATAACAAGAGATATATACAACACTAATGGATCAATGCTGACCAGTGGAAAAGGCCTTGTCATCTCCATCTAGGCTGAAAGGAACATAAGCTGCCTTATGCATAGTCAGATCATTTGCTCATGTAGCTCAGTATTATCTACATCAAGGGAAGCCAACATAGTTCCCTCCAGATGTTGTGGATTGCATTTCCCATTGGCTCCAGTCAGCATGGCCAATTGTCATGGGCCCCAAGGAGAACCTTTGACAAGACTGGGAGGATGAAAAGTGGGCTGCAGATGTTGGGGAAGGAGGCTAGGGAAATCCTGGGGGAGGCACTTCCAGAAGCCTCTGGCAACTCTGAGTTTAGTGAGGTTATTGTAGCTCATCCACCCCCTCATCTCTGATGACTAACAAGATTCTCTCACTGGTACTCAGCACAGACCTAGCTGCTAAACAAACTGGAATCTTCCAGAGAGCGGAAAGTGAAAGCAGTCTGTCAGAGCCTGAGCTTATGCTTTTTCCAAGGTCACAGAGATTAGAAAAGAGATGGCTTCAGAAAATGCTCTTGGCTCGTAAAATGAGCCTTTGCCTTGCAGCAAAAGCAGGAAAGTACTAGAGAATGCTCAGACAAGTATGTGCCTGTCAGTCTTTCTTCTGTGGCAATGCCATAGGATTAGGCTGAATGGTTGCAATTTTAAACACACTTACTTGGAAGTAAGTCCTCTTGAATTTGGTAGAACTTATTTCTGAGTAAATATGTATAGGATCATACGGCATCACTTTTTGTTTGGGTTGGCATTCAGTGCTTGATGTTAAACGGACCTCGGTGGTTAATACATTGAACATTTTTATATATTCCTTGGAGAGGAGCCATATCTCAGTGGTAGAGCATATATTACTTTTTCTTCTTTAGTCACTTTTTAGACATTCTTTGTCAAGCAAAAGAGAATGAGTAAATTACCATGTTTGAAAGTCCTTGCTTGCACCTGCACCTCTAGAAAAATGGGTGCAAAGGTTAAACTAGCATTGAATATGATGTGTAGATTTTTGACCAGAAAATGCACTCAAGTTTAATTCTGATAACTCTGTCTTAAAGGCATATCTTGTGAGAAAAGTTTGCTGGACTAGATCTGGTATGATCCAACAGGATTCCTTCTATGTTCTTATGTGCAAGGAAATTTTCATTGGTTGTTTATAAGACAAAGACAAATCTATGTAAAAATTAAGTTTTGTCTTCTCAGTTATGTCCATAGGGTGTTAGGATCTTGAGCCTATAATCCAGAAATTCTCTCTTTCTGCATACGTTGGTTGTTCTATAGCAAGGGTGGGGAACCTTCAGTCTGTGAGATGAATGCCACAAATGCCTTTAGGCCTTTCTGTCTGGCCACTGGGATTCTCCCCAGGCCACACACCTCACTGGCCCTGCTCCACATCCTTCTCAATAGACTTTTCCTAGCTGGAATGTGTCCTTGAACTGCGACAGTGCCTCTTGTTTGCCTGGATGAGGATGGAGAGATGTAGAGTGTAGAAACCTCTGGCTTTTACATAGATGGAATGTAAACTGTTGTACAAAGATAAAAGAAAAACGGCCTAACAGGTAAGTATTCTCCTGTCTACACTTATTACTTTCTTATCTACACAGCTAAAGAGATTTGTCAAGGAACCAGCAATTAAGAAAACCTGGGTGAGCCAAAACTTTCCTTTTCTTTTACTCACAGAACTAAGGGGGAAGAAAATAAAAATAGCCTATCTTTTTTTATTGCAAAAAGCTGACATGGAAAATAGCATTATAAAGATTACAACGGATGAGGGTTTTCTTTTTGATTTATAAGACTTTTGTGTAATATATGTCTGGGACTATTTTTTCTGATCTACTTTTTTTTTGACGAATCTGCTCATTTTTTCTGCTACTAGTTATTTGGACGCTGTGAACTAAAGCTGTTTTTGCACTTCTGGGCATATAAGAGATAAGGGCTGTCTAGAGTGTGACGCCAGTTGGTTTGAAAGATTAACTCCTTTGTAACTGGATAAAGAAATAAACTGCTCTTTGCTTGGGACATTGAAAATTGAAGGAGTTTTGTTCCTTTGGCTTCAAGAATGACAATTAAGAAGATTATGGATGTACAAGAAGGGACTTTATCTTTAGACATGTTTCTGAAAATAATGAATGGGATTAACTCAATAAAACAAGAACTGAGAAATAATAGTCAAGCGTTGAGAATTGAATTTGACGAAATGAGACAGGAGCTGAAAGAAATTCAGGATTCTATGAGAAAGGAGAATAAAGATGGATCTGGAAAATCAAAAAAGGATGAAAGAGAAATTAAAGGCAAGCTTCAAACTATGGAGATTGGATTAAATATGGATATGGAAAAAGATTTGGATTTCCTGGCTGTGATGGATCCTGGAGACAAATATTACGGTTTGGAACTCAGTGCTGTCCCTGAAGGAATTGAAGAGATTGGAGATAAAGATATTATCGGTTCAAAAAAATTCCTGGACTGGAAGGATTTGATGGAACTTGAAATGGAGAAAGCTAACAGAATTAATCCCTGTTTTGTGTCAATGGAAAAATCTTCAAGAGATGTGCTAGTGTATCATATAAAAAAGAGGAACAGAGATGCGGCTTTGCAACAATACTTCAGTGATACTGATGGTAAGAAAATATCTGTGAAAAAGGAAATTCCTATCAGACTCTTATTATATGACTATGACAGCAAGATTATTGGGCGCGTAAAGATGGAAGATGGAAGATGGAACCAATACGGATAATGGAAGAAGAGCGATTTGAAATTACTGGATTTAGTAGACTTGATTAGTTGGATTAATTGACATGTTTATCTAGAAAAAAAATTGATGGACATATATCTCAAGGAGTGGAAACTTCTCTTTGACTTTTTGTGGAAGAATAAAATGATATGATGTTAATGAGATTTGTAACCAATTAAGATAACCGCTGGAGGAAGGTGATTTTATAATCTATCAAGATACAGGCTTGTTATATATTATAGACTTATAGCTGAACTACGACAAATCGGAAGTCAATTTATATATATATATTCTTTCTTTTTATTGTATTAGTTATGGATTTGTGTTTTTTCTTTTTGTATTGTTTTGGTTTTGAAAATTTGAATAAAAATTAATTGAAAAAAAAGAAAAAGAAAAAAAAAGTCACATCCATTGCGCTACCCACTTTTAGCTCTGCCCCTGCCCACCACTGCCATGTAGCTCCTGGAGGCCATCCACCAAGGAATGTTGCCCTTGGGCTGAAAATGGTTCCTCACCCGTACTCCATTGGGAAAAAATCTCCCAATGGTTGTGGCCATCAGAATTTAAATGCTTTAAAACAGGATGTTCAGTTGTCTTGATCACTCTAACACACCCTGCCAGTGCCAACTGAGGATAAGCTCCATGCATCTGATGGACTCCAGTCCACAAAAGCTATGCCATAACAAATTTGTTAGTCTTTAAGGTGCAACAAGACTGCTGTTTTTGCTGCTGCAGAGTAACAGAGCTACCCCTCTGAAAGATGTGAATGCCATGTTTCACACAGTGATCTCTTGATCATCTGAGGGCATTTTTTTTACATCTTTCCTTTCCCCCCCCTACAAGAGTTATAGCCAATCCTGGCTTCCCAATCTGTGTATATTTATATGATGCATGTGTTTGCACACCATGTGGTTGTCACATCCACACATAAAACCTTTTAGGTGTTCATCTACAACTGTGATATTTGAAGTGAGTGACCTTACAGTGCCTTCTCTAACAGTGATCCCTTGTACCCTTGCAGAAACAGTGGACTTAACCAATTAAGTTACACTAAGAGTAGACCCGTTGAAATTAATGGACCAAAGTTAGTTGTGTTGTCCATTAGTTTTAATGGATTTAGTCTGAGTAGGACTAACATTGGATACAACCCAGTATGTTTACTATTTTCTTGACCACCAATGTGCTCTTCTATCAAATGCTTCGTGACATTGTTTTCTTCATTTAACTTTTCTGAATGTTCATAGCACTTCAGCTTCTTTGGCTTTATCCTTGTTTCCATCCCTACAGAACCTACACACTTTTGGTCTCTTCCCTTTTTCTTTCCCTTTCAGCCTTGCATCTCTTGTCTATTCTGTTCACCTTCTCTCCCCCAACAAGGAGGTTGTACTATATGGATTGGTAGGGCAGAAGGCAAGAAGACCAACAGTAGGTGGAGCCAGAGCCAATGACAGGCAGAGCCAACTAATTATTTATTAATTCTAGTTTGTCCCCATCCTCCTCCTTGCTCAGTTTTACAACCCTGAGGCTAAGGAGAAAACTGACAGCCAACGCCACCCCCTGGTCTTGTACGTAAGAAGGAAGGCTGGTTGAGAGCAGACTGAGTTTGGTAGGGCAGTAGCCTATTTGCCCTAATGGACTGGCCTGCACTGTAAATCTGTATATGTACTTCCTTTCTGTCCAATTCTGGGCTGCATTAAAGCCACACAACACAAGGGAGCCGCCAGGGAGAATTCATACCATAAGGGGGCCTTCCATGCAGAAAAACAGATATATTTCCTTCTCTCCCTCTCGCTGCTGAGGCAAACCAGAATCTGACATCTTCTGAAAAGCAGGAGATGGATTTGTAGGATGTACATGCTCGACTAAGAATGTCAAGATCTCAATAACATCATGGATGTGGCAATAGGCACATGTTATTGAATGTTTCGTATGGCTAATATCATGAATAATGCCTACATTTTACCATGTGCTGAAAACCAGACAGTGGCAGAGCTCCTGGGCAATAAGAAAGGAAATCGAAGTCACAAACTAGATTGGGCTCTGGTCCTGAGCTCTCAAGCAGACGAAAGTTAAGTTGGCAAAGTAAAATTTGGAGGAGGGACAGTGTCCCCACATAATAATTAAATGTAATATTCATCTGATGTCTGTTAGGTTGATATTCCATTAAAAATTGTGATAAATTATCTATCTATCATCTTTTTTGGTAAAAAATGAGGTGCCAGTACCCATATCTTGATAAAAGTGCAGTGGGTGTCAGCACAAAATGCCTGCCAAGGGGAGCAAAAAAAAGAGGTGCCTGTACTCTGTACCAGTGCGTACTGTCACAAAAACACCCTGCATATGTATTGTTGCATGTACTCCAATCTCTGAGCAGTGAGAGACTTGAGGGGTTCCAGCACTTATCCTGTTGCGCTGTATGTAGTTGTGTTGCTTAATTTTGTTTAAAAGTAGCACCACAGCAGCAGAGAATAGCAGCAGATGTTGAAATGCGAGTGTGCCAGCATGTGTGTGTGCATTTACCTGAGAAAGCAGGCTTTTACCCTGCATCAGCATCACTGAGACTGGAGACTTAGTAAAATAAGAACAGCTACTTTATTTATAGAAATACATAGTAGATAGAAAAGGCAAACCTAGTTCTAACTAACTAGGTAAGTTGGAGGCATAACTCCCAGGTGTAGGAGTCAGCCCCATGCTCGGAGAAAGAGCAGAGACAAAGGGAGTCTCCTCTCTCCTGGTCAGCCGGAGGACAAAGGAATGAAAAGAGTGGAAGGAGGAGGGGCAGGTAAGCTTCCCTAAAGGCGTCACAGTCTAGCGACAGAAGGAAGTCAGTCAGAGCATCACAGGTAAAAGGTAAACAAGCCTATCCATCTGGAGGATCCTAGCTCTATCTTCCCTCTGGAGCTTAAACAAAAGAACAAAACAGGAGTTGCTCTTGCCCCACTTCCAACACCCCTTCTCAACGAGTGTTTGGTTCAGCCCATGAGGTTCATATTGTCTCACAGCTTGCAGTGTCTGACTTTGCCCAACGCCTTTGTGAGAGCGTCTGCAGTCATGTCTTCTGTTGGACAATACTCCATCTTGAGTAGTCCTCTGCGGTAGGTATCTCTAATAAAATGCTGCTTCACTTCTATGTGCTTGGTCTGTGAACTCACCCCTTCTGACTCCATGGGTCTGATGCATCCTTGGTTGCCCTCATGCATCACAACAGGCCCAGGTATAGAGATACCTAAATCTTTGAACAGTTCAAGCAGCCACATCAGCTGTCTGCTTGTTTCAAAAGCTGACACATACTCTGCTTCTGTGGAAGAGAGTGCTACAGTCTCTTGTTTCTTGCTTGCCCAGCTGATCACTGAATTTCCATAGTAGAAGATGTTTCCATTTGTGGATTTTCAATCAGTAGTGTCTTCAGCCCAATTAGCATCTGCATATCCCACTAGTTTGGGATCTCGGGTAGCTGCTAACTTTAGTTTCATTGTTGCAGTGCCCTTTAGATATCTCGCCACTCTCTTTATTGCTTCCTAGTCCTTTTTGGTTGGCGAGCTGGTTTTTCTGCACAAGTATCCCACCGTTGCCACCACATCTGGCCTGCAAACAGTGCTGATATACAGAAGTTTTCCAATAGCTTGTCTGTAGCTCTCATGGTCTTCCCATGGTTGTTTGTTCTGGTCTGGTTTCAGGTACCCTACTTCCATTGGAGTAGGTGCTGGATGTGCATCCTTCAGTCCTAGACTCTCAAGAAGGTCTTGGATCTTTTGTTTTTGATTCAGCAAGAAGGATCCATCATCTTCTCTTTCAATCTGTATTCCAAGGTAGTGAGTGACATCACCCAGGCACTTCACTTCAACCTCCTTGTTGAGATGATTTACTAGCTGTTGCATGTCCGTTGGATCTTGATAAGCCAACAGCAGATCATCAACATAAATCAGTAAGTAAGTCCATCTATTGTTCTTGAATCTGCTGTACAAGCATGGCTCTGCTTTGCCTTGTACAAAACCTTCCTTCAAGAGCATTTTGCTCATTTCTCATTCCAGGCTCTGGCAGCCTGTTGAAGTCCATAGATGGATTTTTGAAGTTTACACACTAAGGTTTCCTTTCCTGGAACCTCAAACCCTGGTGGTTGCTGCATGTAGATTTCTTCTTCTATTTCTCCATGCAAGAATGCTGTTTTTATATCCATGTGCTCCACCTGCATTTTCCTTTTGGCAGCAACACTCAAAAGAGTTCTGATGGTTGTGTATTTGACTACAGGAGCAAATGTTTCATGGTAGTCTTGTCCATATTTTTGAGAGTATCCTTTGGTTACTAGTCTTGCCTTGTATCTCTCAACATTTCCTTCAGCATCTGACTTCTTTTTGAATCCCACTTGCAGCCTACAGCTTTCCTTCCTTGAGGAAGCTTGGTCAGTGTCCAAGTTTTATTTTGGTGTAGAGATTCCAGCTCTTCCTTGGCTGCCTGCCTCCACCTCTCAGCTTCGGCTTTGGGTAAGGCATCAGTCTCTTTCCAGGTCTCTGGCTCTGGAGGTTCATCTCTCACAAGGTAAGCAAGTCTCTCTGGTGGTACACCTCCGTTGGTGCGTTCAGAGTGTCTGGGTGCTGGCGCTGCAGCTGCCCCTTCTGGCTCTGATGCCTGTTCTGGCTCTGATGCCTGTTCTGGCTCTGTTGCCTCTTCTGGCTCAGACTCCTCACCTTCCTCTGCAGGTATATTCAGAGCTTGGAAAAGTTACTTTTTTGAACTACAACTCCCATCAGTCCCAGCCAGCATGGTCACTAGACTGGGCTGATGGGAGTTGTAGTTCAATAAAGTAACTTTTCCAAGCTCTGGTATATTATTATACCTTCTGTGGTGGAAGAATAACTCAGCTGCTTCTTCCTTTTCGCTGTCATCCATTTGGTGTGGCGCCCCTTCTGGTCAGTGTGCACACTTTCTTTCATCAAAATGGACAGCTCTGCTTACTTCATCTTTGCCAGTTTGGGGATCTATTACTCTGTATCCCTTTTTCGTTGGAGAATATCCAATAAAAATCACTTCCCTGGCAGTGTTGTCAAGTTTGGATCTCTTTTCGTTTGGGATGTGCACAAAGGCCTTGCACCCAAATACACAAAGGTGTGACATACTTGGTACCCTGTCATGCCACAGTTCAAATGGTGTTTTGTTGGTTGCAGATGCAGGAAATCGGTTCTGCAGGTAAGTGGCAGTAACTGCAGCTTCTCCCCAGTACCTCTTTGGTAACTGCGCATCATCCAACAGGGAACAAATCATTTGTTCAAGGGTCCTGTTCATTCTCTCTGAAACCCCATTCTGCTCTGGGTTGTATGCGACTGTCGTCTGATGCTCTATGCCTTCCTCACGGAGAAAGTCTTGCATAGCTCTAGACACATACTCCCCTCCATTGTCACATCTTATGATCTGTGGCTTTCTGCCAAATTTGTTGGACACAATTCTAACATAGTCCTTCAGTTTTTGAAGTACTTGACTTTTCTCCCTTATCAGATACATTGTAGTATACCTGGAGTGGTCATCTATAAAAGTCAGCATGTATACATTTCCACCTTGGGAGGGCATTCTCATTGGCCCACATAGGTCTGTGTGAATTAACTCTAGAGGCCTTTTGGTTTTCCTCTCACTTTTCTTAGGAAATTTTGGTCTCACACTTTTAGTTTTAATACAGCACTTGCAAGTCTGTGTACAATTGCACTGTCTCACTTTGAAGCCTCTTGCTAAACTCTCTTTTTCAAGAGCAGTTACTCTTGTTAAGCTGGCATGACCCATCCTTCTATGCCAGGTATGAAGGCATTGAGAATCACTGGTTTCCTTGACCACATTTGCGTGCATAGTTTCCACGCAATCAAAAATTAAAAGTCCATCTTTCACTTTTGCAGTGCAACTTATTACTCCTTTACTTAGAACATGGCAAAATCCTTCACCTATATGGAGTTCGACTCCAAATTGTAACATCCTGGTAACACTGATTAGATTGTCCTTAAAGCTTGGAACATATAAACATTCCTTCAACTCTATCTTTCTTTCCAAATGTCCCACTTTACACAATAACTGGACATTTCCTCTTCCTTCAGAGAAAATTTCCTCTCTCTAGACGCTGTCAGTATCTTTTGCCTGTGACTTTCAAAAATTGTAAACATCATTTTACAATCATTCATTACATGTGAGGTAGATCCTGAGTCAATTAAAAATCTACTTTTACAGTCACTCTTGCTTGGATAAGACACATAGCTAAAATCCTCTGTTCGCGGGTTTTTTTGCCTTTGTTTATCTGGTATCTGCCTGGGGGCTTCCCTTTCGAAGTCAGGCTTCTGTTTAAAGTCAGCCTTTGTTCTCATCTGCCCCCTATCACAATTTCTTTGAAAATGGTTTGGAGAGCCACATTTGAAACACAGATCTCGCCTGTCTCCTCTCCTTTGTGGATTGAGGTGACTCATTCTTTTGTCCCTTTCTTGTCTGCCTCTAGCAAGGTTTGCTTCCTGTTGTTCTGACACAGCCTCCAGTTCCCGCCTTTCTTTAAAATCTTGATCTTTCAAGTACGATATCAGCTGACAAACTTTGTTCAGAATTCTCCAGTACACAGCAAATTAATTTATGATCCTGATTAAGAGAGCTTAAAAGCAAAGCATTTTTCATATCCTCTTCTAAACATTTTCCACATCATTCCAGTCTAGCAAGAAGGCTTGTAAAATTCTCGAAGTGTTTACTTAGACTGTCCCTTCCATTAGTTTCTTTCAGAGAAAACAACTCCTTGTACAGATATAAGATGTGACTTTTTGTCTTTTTGTCATAGACTCCCTGTAAATTCCTTTACAGTGTTGCAGCCTGTACAAATATTCAGAGCTTCATCTGATAGAGCAGATATAAACAGAGATTTTACTTTTGCATTCTTACGTGTCCATGCAGCCCTTGCGTTTGCATCCTCAACCGAGGGTTCAGGATCAGTCAGTATTCCTTCCAACTCTTCTCTTTCAAGCAGGGCTCTGAATCTTAAATCCCATAGTTCGAAGTTATCCTTTTCAAGCCTTGGAACACGTCTCTCCAGCAAAGTTACTTCAGTCATCTTTTCTATCTCCGTTCTGCTTTTCTTTCTAACTTAAAGTCTCCCTTGTAAATTACACACAAGCACTTTTAGCTTTAGTTTGCTGGGCCCATAACCCTTGTTGCGCTGTGTGTAGTTGTGCTGCTTAATTTCGTTTAAAAGCAGCACCACAGCAGCAGAGAGTAACAGCAGATGTTGAAATGCGAGTGTGCCAGCGTGTGCGTGCATTTGCCTAAGAAAGCAGGCTTTTACCCTGCATCAGCATCACTGAGACTTGAGACTTAGTAAAATAAGAAAAGCTACTTTATTTATAGAAATACATAGATAGAAAAGCAAACCTAGTTCTAACTAACTAGCTAAGTTGGAGACATAACACCCAGGTGTAGGGGTTAGCCTCATGTCTTGGAGAGAGCAGAGACAAAGTCTCCTCTCTCCTAGACAGTCGGAGGAGAAAAGGACAAAGGAAGGGAAAGGGTGGAAGGATGAGGGGCAGGTATGCTTCCCTAAAGATGTAACAGTGTAGCGACAGAAGGAAGTCAGTCAGAGCATCACAGGTAAAAGGTAAACAAAGCCTATCCATCTGGAGGACCCTAGCCCTATCTTCCCTCTGGTGCTTAAACAAAAGAACAAAACAGGAGTTGCTCTTGCCCCACTTCCAACATACCCAAGGGTTAGTTTCCTTGGAATGAAGGTGACTGGAGACTGTGGTATCTTTATTGTTTGTTTGTTTATTATTTATTTATTTATTTATTTGCTTTATATCCTGCCCTTCTTTCCAGCAGGTGTCTTTACGATATATGGTTTTATTTACACATATTTACAACTTGAGAATAAGATGGAGGGACTCAGAGCATCAACAGTCCAATAGATCTTGCTTCCCCATTAGGTTTCTAGGGGACTCCTCAAAGGCATGGCTTGGGGCTCAGCACACAGAGTAATCAAGTTGCTCTATCTTTTCATCTTCCCACTTCAGATCAGATTCACACGTAGACCAAAAACTTGCTTGGGAGGTGGAATGGAGAGCGCTTTCCTCCTAGAGTTCCCATAGAACAGAATTGCTCTGGACCACATCTGTAGACATGCAAATTGGCCTTCATCAGGCCCATTAACTCACAAAGAGACTGGCTTGCCCAGAACTATTAACTTATGAGAGGAACTGGTTTGACCAGTTCAGCAGGTCTCTCTAATACAAGCCCCATCTATACAGATTCAAAATCACAGACTGGAAAGGGACCCCAAGACATCATTCATATCAACCCCCAATCCTGTATCAGATTATTTGTGACCATTTTAAGACTGTGTAAGCACCACACATTTAAATCACCCCCCCCAAAAAAAGGAATTCTGGCAACTGTAATTTGCCCCTCATAGAGCTACAATTCCCTCACCCTTAACAACCTACAGTTCCCAGGAGTCTTTGTGTGGGGGTGTGTTCTTTAAATGTATGGTGTGTATGCAGCCCAAAATAATTCAGAGTGGTATACAGAGATGCTCTACCACTGTCCTATGAAAGGAGAATCCACAGGCTTCTATCTGCTCAGCATGGTGAACATGGGCCTTGAAACTACAGCCTTGGCATTATTAGCACAACACTTTGACTAACTGAGGTATCCATACAATGGAAATAAGGGTGAAATAATATTAATAGAAACACATATTTTTTTCTGTTGTGAAAAAAGTACTAAGCATCAATTAATTATTGTCTGAGCAAAGATCTAAATTACTTTGGTTTCATTTTAATGTGATAGTTCCATTGGATAATGAGATATTGAAGTAAAATTGGGTACACAAGTTCAGGACACAATTCTGTGTTTTAAGTTCAAATACCAGTCCAGCTCCCACAGGCATTTCAGAAAGGGAAATGTGAAATAAATTCCTTCTTAATAAACTAGATGTAATAATGCCTTAGAAAATGCATATAAAACACTCTGAACACTCAGAAAGGTGCTAATGATGCTGACAATGCTTTCTTAAATTTGCAGATAATTGTTGTCATTTAAAGTGTGTTCTGTTAAACCCTAAGAGGAACTACAAAGGCAGATTTGTGAATTTTATTATTGTTGTTGTTGTTGTTGTTATTTCCATTTATATACCGCCTTTCCTCCAAGGAGCTCAAAATGGTGTATTGGTTTTCCCCTCTCCATTTTATCACAACAACCCTGTGAGGTAGGTTAGGCTGAGAGGAGTGACTGGCCCAAGGTCACCCAGAGAGCTTCATGGCCAAGTGGGAATTTGAACTCTGGTCTCCCAGGTCCCAGCCCAACTCTCTAACCACTACACCACACTCCTGCAAAATGTTCAAAACACTGTTTTAGGAGCCTCATTAAAAACATTGAAACAAAAGTAAATATCAAAAATGAAAGTAACTCAGCAAAAGGGTGTCTGTGTGTGTAAATGTATGTGTGTGCGTGCCCACAATTTATTAGGATTTGCATAGCCCGTAGGTATAGTTAACTAAGGGAAAAAATAAAACAAAGGCCAGAAAATACCTTCTATGTATACATGTGATTAATGTTAACATATTAATTACACTAATTATACTTATGCAAACATATGCACACACCTAGCTTTGGCAATCTGTCACAAAACAAAATGATCAGGAGGCTACAAGATTGCAAGTGAACATACTTCTTTCTTTCTTTCTTTCTTTCTTTCTTTCTTTCTTTCTTTCTTTCTTTCTTTCTTTCTTTCTTTCGTCCCTCATACTTTCTCCCGCACTCATTTTTCTTCTGCTGCCTGGGTGGTGGTGCAGTTGTGATGTCTTGAATACCAATAGTGAAGTTGAACATATGTGAACCTTTCCTAATCCTGCTAATCTTCCTTCAAAAACCTTTCTGAAAGTGTAGGCTACAACCAGATTTGAAGGGGGGGTGGACTACTGAGCATTTTAATGACAAATAATCTTTGTAAAGGGGGAGGGAGTTGCTGCCGCAGCTGGAGATGGAGCTTATGAACTACAGCAGGTAGAAATAACTGCTGTATTACCTCATGTAATCTCCACCATTCAGGGTCAGATTAGGCCTGAATACAAGATGAAATAGACTTCTCTTTTAAACAGGGGACTTTGTCCCTTCAACGGCTATTAGGCAGTAATTAGTTGTGACACAGAATTGCCAGCCACACAATGGTAACGGGAGCCTTACAAGTCCTCTGAAACTGATTAGAGAAATTGAATTGATATTACTTGCAATTTTAAAATTATGTTCTAGTGTATGAATAATTCCTGTTTTTTACTCTTCCCCCATGCTTGACTGCATGAATATGGCATTTATTAAGCAAGAGAGGGTAAAATCCCAAACCCTCCCTCCACCCCTCACCCAAGGTTTCCCAGCTGGCTGACCACGGCTTTTTGCAATGCTGGTTAGATAAAATGCTTTCCTTTGATCTCCTTAGCCCTAGCTGGCTTGGAGATGACTTAGGGCTGCATTGAGATGTTAGGTACTCAGCACACAGGAAGCAAAAATGAGAGCTAATGTGATCATTCATCTCTGAGGCGTTTTCCCATATGATTAGTATTACTTACTAATGCCAAAGATGTCAGCAAGAAGACAGGACCCATATAATTTAGATTATGAGCTGAAAATTTGTTGGAAGTATATGAAGAACTAGCTGCAACTACTTTGCAAAATGTATCCACACAGGAATAACTTTTTTTTTTAAGGATGGGTACCAAACGACTACTGGTGCACATTCAGCTTTCTCACCTGCAATGGAAACATGATCAGGAGGGACAGTGTGTCAACCATGTGCAACAAATGAGTACCAAATGTTTATTTAGGCACACTTAAAACAGAATCCAGTCAGAGAAAGCTCCCCAAATTATATAATCCATAAAAAAAGCAGAAACATGTTTATTTGAAGTTACAAAAAAAAAATCAGTTCAAACACACACTGTGTTTTGGACCACAACTTCTTTTAAAACTCTTTTGTTTATTTACACCTTATATCTTCTTAACACATATAGTGTCTCTGATGAAGGACCAATTGTTCCCTGAAACAGATTAGACTTCTCGAGCTGATATTTCTGGTGTGTGTGTGTGTGTGTAACTTCAAATAAATCTAATTATGCACCCTTTTACAAACTGTTCTTATTGGTCTGCACAAAAAACATGAGGGCCCTAATTAAGTAGTACTAACTGTTCTCATGAAATAACACATCTAGAACAGTGGTTCCCAAACCTTTTCTCCCTGGATCACTCGAGCGCTGCTTAGGATCTTGACAGATCACTTAATGATTTTTTTGTCTGGCATTTAGCAGCTGTAATATGGACCACCTGAATGAAGCTCATGGACCACTGGTGGCCAGTGGACCACACTTTGGAAACCCTTGGTTTAGAAAAAAAGGGCAACTATTATAGAGGATATTTCAAAATGGCTTTGAAAAATTTGAGGACCAAGCTGAATTTCTATCACAATTCTGCAAATTAGGTTTCTAAGACTGCAATCCCAAGCACACTTACCTGGGAGTAAGATCCATTGAATAGGATATTTCTGAATGAGCATGCCTAGGATTGCATTGCAAAAGAAAAACATATTAGTAGTAGATTTGTAAGAATCCTACCATGTTAGTATCCTGACTTTAATGCAAGGTTTGTAATATGAACTGCTGCTACTGACATCAATGAAAGGGCTGCCTTTGAGGGCTGCCATTGGAACAGTATTGGTGCCATTCTTGCCTGAGGACAGAGCCTTTTCTTCTAATGAAACTGTTTATTCTAATTAATGATCAATTTATTAGAGCACTTCCTAGCTCTCAGCTTTTTCAACATTGTGGGCAGGCCGTTGGAGCAATGCTTGACCCTTTGTCAACCTTTCACCTTGACTTACTCACATAAATCTTGAAATCTCTTTACTTTGAAAGGTTTCTTTATATATGGTCGTTTCTTTCATACAGGAAACATGTCTGATAATGAAACTATGCTCTGGGCTTTTTCAAAAACTCTATAGTTAGCCATGCTGCTTCCTATGGCTGTGAGGACATAATTTATCCTTTGAAATAATGTAAAAGCAAATACAACAGAGCTGTGATGAACATCTTAAAACCAAGTACTTGCATGCTTTTATTTGAAAAACAGTGTTTCTCCAAGAGGAAGGATCAGATCCTCATATGGCATAAGTTTTGCCAGTGAACAGTGTGGCATTCTTCTAGTGCATGAGGTGGGGAACCCCAAACACATCCCACCATGTCTCTCTGTCCAGTCCTCTCTCCAGATCATGCCCCTTTCTTGGACCATACCCCTCTTCCCATGCTACACCCCTTACCAGTCCTGCTCCATGCCCTTCTCAAGCCTTTTGCCTGCCTGAAAGGTGTCCTTGAACTGGGATAATGCCTCTTATTTACCTGAATGGAGAAGGGGGGAGTTAGAAAGCGCTGACTTTTACATGGCTGGATTTTAGCTTATTGCTCAAAGGCAAGAGTCACATCTGCTGCTCCACCCTCTTTTCCCTTCTGGCCCATGAGAAGGCTGCCCATGAGGTTCTCCACTCCAGTTTAAGTGTATTCCATTTGAGAATCTGGCTTGTGTAGGAATCCTGATCACAGGCAAATTGAACCTGGGTATTTCGATTTAAGTTGATTTTGTCTCATTAAAGAACTCTAGGTCACTATAGTATCTACATGAAACTGCTGAGAAAGGTCATTGAAGAATTTGGAGTTTAGTGTAATTAGTATGTGGGTGACACCCTACTCTATCTCTCCATTCCTTCTCATTTTAGGGAGGCTGAAGAGGTTCTGAGCTGATGCCTGGAGATAGCAAGGAACCGGATGTGGACAAACAAATTGATGCATAATCGAGATAAGAAAAAGGTGCTCCTGGTCAGTAGGGCTGATCCAGGGATAGGAGTCCAACCAGTTCTTGATAGGGTAGCAATCCTTTTGAAAATGCAGGTTCACTTTAATCTCCTCTCTTTGCTGTTTTAGTATTTCATGGCTGCTTTAGTTTATTATTGCTATTGTAAATTGTCCCTGTGTATGTGTTTAATTTTGAAGTTATTGATTTAATTTACGTTTGATAACAGCCTTAAGCTGGGTGAAAAAAGGAAGGGTATAAATGTTGCAGTATAAGTAGATGCATAGGTGCCACAGGACAGCTTGCACCAACATAGTTACAAAGCCCCCCCTATCTATCCTGCCTGTCAGATGGAGTCATATTCTTTAAAAAGTACTGACATAGCTGACTCTGCTGTGATTGAATTGTTTAGTTAAGTTCTCCCCAGGCTACTGTTTGAGGATGGCTGGAAGCTGGCCAGTGGGGAGGGCTAGCACGGTGTATCTGACCATCCAACAGGGGAGTTGCTCCCACTTACTGGGGAGGGGTGAGGCTGCAGAGATGTTAGCACTATGTGGGGACACTGACAGAAGCACCAGATTGCCTCTGCTGGTATGCAAGCACAGCGCCAATGTCACCGCCACCTCACCTTCCCCTTCATCCTTTCCCTCCCAGTAAGTGGCAGCAACTCTGCTGCTGGGAGGTCAGATGTGCAGCACCATCCTCCCTTGCTGGCCACTACTGGCTAGAACCCTGAATAGGAGCAATCCTCTTTGGGGCTGGGAATGCATTTGTACATCGCTGTTTGGGAGTAAGTCCCATTTAACTCAGTGGGCTTATTTCTGATTATGCATGCGTAGGAGTCAGCTGCTTATTTACTAATAGCGATGCAATACTTACAATAAAGATACTGAAGACTGAACCTTCCCTTTCCTTTAATGTATGTTATAAAGTAATCCAGTTCATGCCAAGGGTTATATCAGCTACCTGATATAGAAACAGACCTAAATATGATTTAAAGCTTTCTTCACTCTTGATCCTTGGATTTATATTCTAGACTATATCCCCTGAGCATTCAAATTTTGTATCTGTAGCCCCCGCCTTTTAAAGTGACTGCTGTTGCCAAATGGATCAATGGCCACAAGTTTTGTATTTTTCAGTCACAGCATTTAAGTTGTGAATGGCTGTTTCACTAAGAAGATGACTAATCAGCTCACAGTTCTGGAAAGGAAGAGATGCAGTTACTGATAATATTATGCTTTCTGTATAGCCCAACATCACGTATAAGTCTTCAAGCTATGAAGTTATTTGGTTTGGGGGCATAGTCTCTTGTCTCAATTTATGTATGCAATCTGCTAAGATAGTATCCTGCCCATTTACATGTTTGTCAATTAGCACAGATAGGAAGTCATCATGGCCTAACATGGGAATGTGTAAAAAGGCAGCATATCGGTTCTGTTGTCTCTGCTGCAAGGACATCTTAGCTCTGTGTTCTGTCACTATCATTGTGGTGCAATACTTTCTACAGGACTTTACTGCACATAATAATTAGCTTGAAATTCAAAATGCATGAATGAAACACATGAAAGAAACAGGCTGCATTCTCTCCCCATACCACCAGCCACTGAAATGCCCTGAATTGAAGAAGTAACTTGAACATCTTTTTGGAGACCCTTTATGATCTTAGGAACTGGGAAGAAATTCCTTCATGCTCATTATATGCTCAGGTCCACTTAGTTCAACATCCCAGAAGACCCCTGCACAAACAGGCCAAAGGCTTATGCAGTCTAATATCCTGAACATAAAGCATATTTGTGCTTATAATGAAAGAAATCACCATCAGGATAATATGTGATAATGAAAATGTATTGAATGTGTTGCCTTGGCTTGGTCACATCGTTTTGGTAGGAGTTCATCTAAAATCACTGAAGGTTAAGGTGATTTTCTTTGGCAAGACACATTTTCTGTGTCATTTTTCATGCTTTGTACAAAGAAGCAACCTCAGGGCATGTCTGAACTATTTACTGTGGGTCAGGTTGACCATTTACTGCCCAATGCATCTCAAGTATTAAAACTCTTCCTCTGAGACAACTCTATCTTAATACTATGAAAGAGAAACCAAAAGTGCTCAGTAATATAGGAGACAATTTTTGTTTCTCTTTGAAAGTAAAGCAGGGCCCCACTCATATGGCGGGTTAGGTTCCAGACCCCCGCCAAAATGCAAAAATCACCAAAAAGTGAACACCGACAATAAAATGGCACCCGATGCCCAAAAAATGCCAAAAAAGCAGAACAAGCACCGTATGAGTGGGGCCCTACTGTAATTGAAAATTGCTGTATTAGCAGAACACCGAGAAGCGGAATGCTGAAAAGCGGGGTCCTACTGTATTGAATTTGAGTCACCCCTGCTGGTCCAAACACGTTGGTCTTCTGTACATCTTTGAATTTTCCATTGTTGCAGTTTGGGCCTTCCCTTCTTTCATCCATTGAGGCATCTGCAAAACCCTTCTGTCTTATTTTATATTATCATATCTGTGCTGTTTGCTGTGGCCATACAAATGTGAGTAATGACAGACATAACTTTTGAGAGTGGTGGGATTGATCTGGAAGTGCTCTAATGCTGAAGCACCTTGGACAGCTCCTTGAAAGTTCAGACTAAATCCTGGAGTGGATTCCACTGCACTACTGACATGGAACCTCCAACCACCACTGCTCTGAAGAAGAGGAGCAGGCCCTTCCTGCACCCTCCAGCACTGTCTGGGAGTCTGGGGAGTCAATAACTCCTGAGGAACAGCCAGATGATACTCCACTCTCAAATGATATCCAACCCAAGGGGGCTATGATACCAAGGGACACAATTACACTGAATGAGACCCCCATCTGTGCTCTAGATCCCCGTCACCTCTTTGTCTTCAAGGGCAATGACAACAATGGAATCCAGAACAGGCAGTGCAGCATTTGGTTGCCTGAAATTTCCTCTCCATCAACCTTACTCAGGAGGCAGAAACAAATACTGGTGAATGTTGTGGATCAGGACCCTAATGAGATCCAGGAAGAAGAAGAAAAAAAGCTTTATTAAAAATTTTCAAAACTTAAGAGAGTCAAAAACAAGAGTACATTCACATACAAAATTGCGGGGCGTTATCGGCATCACTGACATATTATGTGTCTTTTTAAAAAAAAGTCTTCCAGAAGAGTACAGCAGAGCAGACATTTCCACTATAAAATCCTTCACTCAATAGCTGATTATTGCTGAAGCAACGGCTCGCTGGGGAGCTCCCTCATCTCAGCGCCTGCTGCCCAAACTCTGCTGGACAGCTCCCCTGCTGGTTCAGGTCTCTGGGCTGAATCCTCGTTCTTGCTATTTGGATCTTGTTGGGCAGTACCCTGGCTAAGGTAACACTATTTGTCTCCTCAGTTGAAGTGGTCCTGAAAGAACTTTAAAACACATACTGTATTCAGTGCTTTTATCCGGATTAGGTCAAAGGGTGGGGGAGGGACCCATTTAGGTTATCTTTGCTTTACAATCTACAAACATGTTCCTAGATAGAGATTTCCAAGAGAACATATGTCAAATTCAAGGGCTGAAATCAAGGTGTTATTCTCCTTAGTTCATCAAAGATCATAGAACAGAAATGTTCATAGAACAACTGAACATATACTGTTGCCTCTTACTATCAAAGTTATTTAATTTCTTTAAAAGATATTGTTTCATAGACTTATGCAAAACTGAGTTTTAAAGTTTGGTGATCTTATTTCTGCCTCTTCATTGACTAATGTGAATACACTCTTCAGTGTATGCTAGGCTGGTGTACCATATTATGAAATGTATTTAAGTACACAATGCATTTTTTTATAGTAGTCATTTGGGGTATCAAGTCCTAACTTGGCCCTGGTTTATATGTGCTGATTCCTTACACTCAAAGTCTCCCAAACCATGACCCAATGGAAGCCAAAGAGCTTAATTTATTGGTGGGGTGCTGCTTCTGTTTTCGTATTAATAGTAATTTACAATGTGGAATGCCCTCATAGTCACCTTTCCCTCATCTCAAGTAGGTGAACACAATGTAATTGTCTTGGTTGGAGAAAAAGGGATGCTTTCTCCAAGGCCCCATTAATTGGAAAACAGCACACAACTGACAGGAGTGCAGTGAGTACGATTATCAGCACCAGATGAGAGCCATTAACAAAATGGAGAGTGTCATCTTCAGAGCACAAATATTTTCCCTTGCTATAATACCCTCTTAAGGGGTCCTGAAGTGGGTGCGCATTGTCACATGCTCTCCCAATCGGCACCGCCAATCATTTTTTTACCACTGCCCTGGCTCTCAGAGAGAGAGGGAAAGTTGAGCAACCTAAGCGATTTTACCACTTATGGCCTATTGTACTTTATCCTTTAGGCAAAGAATCCACAAGCCTTAGCTCCCTTAAGCTTTGTCAATAACTTAACACCCACAGGAGGAGGAGGAGGAGGCGGAGGAGAGGAAGATTCTACCTTTGCCTAGGAATCTTGCAGAAGTGTTTCCAGGAGATTTTTGTTGTTATTATGAAGATTAACTCATTCTGTTTAAATTCTTTCTTTTCTTTTTTACCCTCCTTTTGCTGCTTTTCCCTTTTTTGTTCAAAAACTCTGTGAAACAGAAGATGGGTTTGTAGGCCTGAATTGGGAGAATTGTTTCACATCATCAGCCTATTCACACTCTCCCCTCCCCTGTTGTAAAACACAAGCCATTGCCAATGGAACAGTGGTGGCATTGTACTGCAGCACTATACCACCCAGATTTTACCTCAGCGCTCTCCGATCCCTTTTTTTGTTTTCAGTCAAAAGAGCGCATTTGCTCAGGGGAGGGGAGGGGGTGTTCCTATTGCTTCCACTAACATGGAGGTTAAAAGAAAGATTGATGGGAGAAAGTTCACCTAGAAAACCAGGATAAATTTCTTGCTCGCCAAGGCCAGTTGTTCCATTGTCTAAGGGCCATGTTTTTTGTTAATTATCTCTCACTCTCTCCTTTTATCAAGGAAACTGGCAGCAAAGCATGGAGAAAGGAACAGGATATAGAGGTCAGGGGGTCCCATTTGGCCACCTAGGTATTCTATTTTAAATCCTGGGTTAGGCACAGCTAGCTGGGCGGGGGCATGCAATGGCAGTTGGGAACTCCCAAAGCAAAGCTAAACAACAGCAACAACAACCAACAAGTTTTAACAGTAAAACGTGACTCCAAAATGGCAACATTAAAATATTCTGCAAGGTTTAAACACACATACTCATTCATGCACGCACGCACACACTCACATACACAGAAAGTTGCTTCTACCAACTATGTGTTGTCTAGGAAATAAACCTTAGCAAGGCCAGGCATTAAACACACAGCTGCTAGATTTGGCTAGCCCAGAGAGACTGGTGGTAATGACAATGATTCTTAGTGGCAGCAAACCAGATCTAAACATAAATAGGACAGCATGAAAGGAGAGGAAATGGAACAAAACCGTTCCTTGGGTGCCACTGGCAGAGGAGTAACATCAATTTTGAAGAAAAAGCAAAAGGATCCTCCTGTTTCCACACATTAGTAAAGGCATGTAAATTCATAACTTACAACAATGTACCTTTGAAATGCAGCTGCACTCCACAAATAGGCCTTTTTTCACTCAGAGAAACTGCCCTGTTTTAAGTAAGAAACAGCTATTGAAAAGGCCACAAGAAACTGTAAAAGTGGGGAGGGATGTTTTTGGTGGTGATGGTGGCGGCGATGGAGGAGGAACTGTGTTCTTTTTGGCAGATGCAGCAGAGTCACATTCCTAATATAATGAAGCCCTCTTATGGGGGTCTGGCTGAAAATGAATGGTTTTTGGACAACTCTGAGGCTGCTAAGGCCAGTCACACTTTGACAGCTGTTCATGATGTTAAGAATGAACCAAAACTGTTTTTGTGCAACTTCCACAACAGGATTTAGTTCTCCATACTCAAATCTAGGAGTACCTTCAAGGATATAATTCTGGACATACTGGGTGGCCTTAGACATGTCATACTCTCAGCCATTGCTTCTTATTGACAAATGGTTGTTGTGAGGAAGAATGTAGTAAAAATTCACCCCGATTCTTTTATTGTATAAATTCATAGTCCACTTCCCATATGAATAAGCTTCCTTGTTCATTTTAATGGAGATGGCAATCAATACACACCCAGGGACACCATTTTGCATGCAGACAACTGCCACCTCTGTCTCATATGGGAGTTCCACATAAGAAAACTCTTTTGTTTATTGCTATTTGTTGGGCTTTTTAATTATGATTTTAAAAAATGTAACAATGCACATACATTCAACAGAAAACTGAAGAGGGAGGGGGACAAGAGGAAGGAGCAAGGGGAAAGGGGGTGAAGACATATTCTGATTGTTCATCACATTGAATCAATCTCATGGGGCATCTGAGCTTGGGCTAAGCATTGATAATAGACTACACATACATTGTCTGTGCATGCATGGCAATTATTGTAGCGCTGTCCATATATCTATAAATAAATCTTCCTGTTGTCTGTGAAAAGGTGTCCTTACCAGAATGGACAAAGTGGTCAGTCCATATGACCAATAGATAGTTGAATAGGCCATGTTGCTTTCCCAGTGTTGCAATGTTTCTTTTAGCAACCATCATGGTTTTGTGTTTGTTGACTTGTTTATAGTGCACCTTCAGTGGGCACAAATATCTGTGGATTAAGAAGTGTTTGGAGCTTCTGGACCTAGACTGTTATCACATGAGGCTTTCATCTGCAACCCTTGCAAACATGTTGCAAAAGGAAATACAGCAGAATCATAATTATCCCTGTTGCCAAAGGCTTCCAGATATCCCAATTCACACTGTGTTTCCCATGTGGCCTGCTAACAATGTAGTTGCTTAATGTACTTCTGTTTGCCAAAATATTTGATTATAGAAGCATTTGAGATGCCCTGCAGGCCATTTGTATATTTGATATTGCACTTTATTTGGTCCAAGAGTGTTTACATAGGTGGAAAATGATTATAAACGATGCCATGCTTTTATCCAGGTGAGTTTTAAGCATTTTGTTCTGATTCTCCAGTGTTGCCTCTCGCTGATTTAAGTGAGATGAAGAGCTTTTAAAAAATCTAATTAGAGGTTACCTCCTCCCTTCTGTTGTGAGGCACAGTGTTTGCTTTTCCCATATGATTTCTCTTTTTTCTTTTTTAAGAAATGATTTTCTTATCATTTAATGGATCACCCTTTCCATTTTACTTGTAAATTATCACTCAAAATGCCGCAGAAATGTTACAAGACATTAGGTGGATTTAGTACATTTTAGTTGAATTAATTGCAAGACTGCATTCTGTTTCATACTGATTTCTCTTTTAAAAAAAACTGCACACATTTGCAAATAGTCCTGCCCACAAATTAGTGAAGCTGTATTACTTTGATGTTATGCAATGTATAGCTTAGTGGAAGAGCACCCACACTGCATACAAGAAGGTCCCAGGTTCAATCCCTGTTGTCATTAAAAGGATCCGATAGCAGGTGATGATAAAGACCTCTCCCAAAGATCCTGGTGAGCTACTGCCAGTCAGAATAAGCAACACTGGGCTAAAAGGGAAAGACAGCCTGACAGGCAGCTTCTTATAGTCCTAATTTAGACCTACAGGGTTCAGCAGAGTTTTGAATTGTGGATCTACCAGAGAACTCTTTCTAAAGACATGGGCTCTGTCTTGGTGGTCTATAAATGATTGTAAATAAATAAATATGCATGTATAATTTATTCTTTCAACAAGTCAGAAAACTTTCCTGTTCTTTTTCTTTCTTTTTTTTCATATATGCAAGTTGCACTTTCATCAAATCCTAATTTATTTTTGTGGCAAATTGCTGAGAGAGAAATTGTCAGTAGCAGATTGTGACAAAGTATATAGCTTCAGTGAGAGAAGTGAAATGTCAGTTTGACCATGGAATTTCTCATAAAAGACTTAGGGCATGTATGGCAACCTGTAGCCCTCCAGATGTTGTTGGCCTACAACTCCCATTATCCCATGGTGGCTAGGGCTGATGGGGGCTAGAGTCCAACAACATCTGGAGGGCAATAGAAGTGGGGAACCTGCTGGCTAGGAGGCTGTATGGGGTGACAATAGAGCTAAATATCTATGCCCAATGGAGGCTGCGTGTTGTGAAAGAGAGTCTTAGAAGAAGCATAAGCCATCAGGATTTATTTACAGTGGGCACAAAATTTTTGACACACACAAAATCATCCTGGGTCACTAAGAACTCTGAACAATGAAAGAGAGTCCAGCTCAGATAGTCTTGCTACTTGTGCATCACAGGAAGGAATGATTCTGCAGTCTTCTTACCAGGCCCACATTTTCTTGGGAACCAGGAGCTGATTGTCCCCCTCATGCTGCTTCTGACACAAAGGAGGTGGATGTTGATCCCAAGGTCACAGCAGTGTGCAGGGCCTGGCAGGCAAGCTGGGCCTGGGATGTCAAGCTGAGGGGGGCACCAAGCTGAACTCAATGGTTGTGTTTTTTCCATGTACTGTCTGCAGCAAGCTAGGATGGCAAAATCCAAGTGCCTGTAACCTATTTTTTCAAAGTTCTGCAGGTTGTTTGCATTTTGTAATAACTATAAAAATGCTCTTCCTTCAATTAGCTTTAAAGTATGTTTCTTTTTCAATTTCCATGTTGACGTCATCTGTGCTAGGTAAAAATCAGTGGCACACAGTTTTACTTTGAGGCAACGCTACTAAGTGCTTGGTACTTCAAATACTATAAACGCTATATAAATAATAATACAATAAAGCCATAAGAGGCCAACTGGATTCCTATTTTATTTATAGCTTTTTATATTATTATTATTATTATTATTATCATCATCATCATCAATGCTGCTGCTGCTGCTACTACTACTACTACTACTACTACTAATAATAATGAGGAGGAGGAGGAAGAAGAAGATTTATTAATTGCTTGATACCTGAAGGTCCCCAAGCGACTTACACAATGTTAAAACCAAATAAATAAAACAGACTATAAAAACAGACTATAACAATAAACAACAACAAAACAATAGCAATACCACCACCCCCACAGCCACAGGAAGGTTTGGCAGCATATTAAAAACAAAACATCATCTCAATCTATCAAATGCCTGGGAGAAAAGGTATGCCATTACCTGGCGCTGAAAATATGTCAATGACAGCATCAGGTGGACCTCACTGGGGTGCATATTCCACAGACGGGGAAGGAAGGCCCTCTGCCTTGTCACCACCTTCCAAACATCCCTCAAAGGGGGACCTGGAGAAGGGCCTCAGAGGAATATATATATGCAGAGATCCTCAGTGGTCTGAGCTGCGTGTGTGCCAGTATGTGTATTTACCTAAGTAGCAGACTTTTACCCTGCATTTAGATCACTGAGACTTAAGACTTAGTAAAATAAGAAAAGCTACTTTATTTATAGAAATACATAGTAAATAGGAAAGTACTAACTAACTAACTAACTAAGTTGGAGCTGCAATGCCCCGACTTGGGTATTGCCCTCATGGCTCGGGAGAGAGTGCAAAGACAAAGATGTCTCCTCTCTCCTCACAGTTGAAGAAGAAGACAAAGGAGGGAGGGGTAGATCAGCTGTCCTGAACATATCAGTTTACAATGGAAGGAAGTTAGGTAGAGAATAGCACAGGTAAAAGTAGGCAAACCCCAGTTGGAGGACCCTAACTCTATCTTCCTTCTGGAATACAAACAAAAGAACCCAAACAGAAGTTGCTCTCGCTCCACTTCCAGAAGTAAAGAGCTTTATAGGTCAAAATCAGCACTTTGAATTGGGCTCAGAAGCATATAGGCAGCCAATGCAATTAGAACAGGATGGGTGTTATATGCTCTGTTCACCTTGAACCTGTCAACAATTGGACAGCTGCATTCTGCACTAATTGAAGCTTCCAAAGAGGGAGTGTGACCCCATCTACAGCAAGCCGCACACCACTCAGCCGGTCAGAGGAACCACCCTCCAACAGCATCTCATGCTTCTCTTTATAATTTTAAAAACATTAAAATAAGGGATATTCCAAAATGAAGAATGCTCACTAAAAGATGGGAACTACTACAAAACAAAAAATTTAAAAGTAAAACCTGTGATAGTTCTGCTGTGTTGCATAAATGCACACACTGCTCAGAACATGGCTTTTGGGGCTTTAGCTTATGCAAAGTGTAGCACAGTAGCTGAGAGATCAAGGTTTTGAGCTCTGTTCTTGATGGATAGGCAGTTACCATAGGAAAAGGAGAGGAAGTGTGTGAGGCCAGGCCTTGAGGGAGGAATCCTGAGTGAGTGAGTAGTGGAGAAGGCCAGTAGCAGGTCACAACCAGAAGGCCCGTGAGACAGAGCCCCAGGAAGCAGAAAGAACCTTTGCCAGAAGGGGTTTGGAATTTGGAGGAGATGCTCAGGAGAAGCACAACCCGATCCCAATTCCCTTATCCCCATGTAAGAAAAAAAGAAGCACATCTATCATTCTGCTTGATCCCAGGGCAAGGTGGAGCTGCAGGTGAGAATTCTTACATGTAGCCCATTCATGCAGTAATTGTTGCATGTGACTCCCACCTTTGTACACACATGAATGGGTCCTTGTAGGCGGCAGCGGTAGGGCCCCCAACATCACACCTACACGAGGCCCCATAAACCCTCTGGGTTATTCTGCAAAGCCGACCATGGAGGGGGCAATGCTGGCCCTGGCAGTGTGGCCTTTTCCAAACAGTTGGCCAGCAACAGGAGTGTCCTCAGGCCAAGAGGAAACCATGTTCTCCCTCCCCTGTAATAGCCTCTCTTGGGGAGCTTGCTACCACTTGTGTCCACAGGTGGCACAGCAGAAGAGCACTCAGCTCACTCTCTTATGGTGTCTCTATCCTGTCTTGCTGGGTCTGCTGAACTAGGCTCTATGTCAGGGAGGCCCTCCCTGAACTGTTATCTATCAAATTTGCTGTACCCATGTGTCAGAAGTGAAGGGCCTGATGAAGGAGGATGAGGCCTCTCTTGGAAATTTTATTTGTTATTTATTATAAATATTTATATTCCCTTTCTACCAATCATGTCCCGAATAGCTAACAACAATAACAAACTACAACAAAAATAAAAAACCATTTAAAAAAATTACAAAAAATATTAAACTCAAAACTAATAAACAAGTGGGATTAAAACATGAGAAAAGAGCAGAAGAAATATTGGTGATGGGCTGGATCCAGACTAAGGAAGCAATCCAAACCCAAGATCTGCCAGGATGAACGGAGTTTGGAACAGGCGGATCTTCAACCAGAGAGATAGTGGCATAGGTTCTCCATCCTGGCTCAGCTGTGGCTCAGCTAGCTCGGCTGAAGCCAGTGTAAGTCCTGAAAAGTGGGCATTCCATGGGAGCGGCAGCGGCATGACGGAAGTGGGACAGGGGAGAGGGAGAGTCGACTTACCCTTATTCCAAACTCCATTCAGCATAGTCACATCACCTAGCAACCCAGTGGAAGTTACACTGGTAAAAAGGGGGGTGTAAGTCAAACTCTGTTTTAAAGTCTTGTTTTTCCTCTGCCAGGCTCAGGCTGGCTCAGCCAGCAATCGCTGTTGTTCTGAATGGACTTTAGAATAGGGACAGATTATACCAGCATAATTTACCTGGTGTAATTTACACTGTCTTCCTATAATTTGGATTGCTCTGCCCATGGCAGTGCAGAGATAATTCTGGATCTGTTGTTTATTCTGTTGTGTTTCCTAGAAAAATAGAGTCCATGATTGAGGATTAAAGATAGAAACCATAACTGCTCAGAACTTTTGTTTCATAAAAAAACTCCACTATTCATTTGTTCTGCAATATTTTACATTGATACTTTACTGGTTTTCAGTTCATTCCTTGACTGAACCAGAATTCTAACCCTCTCTCCTTAAAATAAAAAAATACTGTTCCCTTGCAAGAACAACAGAAAATCCTTCTTTGCAGAACAGAAACCTGTATATTATTTTAGTTACTTACATCTTGAAAAAGAAGTTATTGACTCCTCCATCTACCATGCTTAAACAGATTGTTTTTATTTTAATTTTTAAAATAACCCATTAAACACAACTGTAAATCTTTAGCAGTGTAGAAAGAACCAAGCAGCAAGCATCATGATCTAAGAGAGAAGAACTCTCTCCTTCAAGATACCATAATGCCTTGAAGTATATTAGGGCAGCTTAAAGCTCTCAATGGTGGGAGCCTAAACAAGAATATTATTCAAAGAACAAAGAAGATTATCTGTAGATTTTAGTCTCAAGTGGTTCTGTATCTCCTTTCTGAGCTGAATAAAGAAAACAAATGATAGATGACATCATGAAATGCTCTGTCCGATCATATCATTCTGGAAATTACATTCAGTTTCCACTTTTCGGGTAAATTGTTGAGATCCCATTTTTCTTATAGCTTGGAGTCAGCCATTTTCTACATAGTTTCAGTAATAAATTTAAGCTAACATTATTATGCAAAGCTTTCCCTTACATTCTGCTTTGGTTTATGACCCTATTAACATGCAGATTGAGTAGGGTTTCCCAAATGATATAAAGATACTTTCCCTGTTGAATGCCTTCTGTACTTTTCCTTTCCTAATAGAACAAATACTTTTAAGGAGCTAGTAAAATAGGGTAGATCTGAGTCTCTCTCTCTCTGTGTGTGTGTAGTGTCATAGGTTTGACTAGACTACTAAACATATTTTTTCCATAGACCTCCTTGCCTTCAGCAGGGTTTTTCCAGTTAAATGCTAGCCTTTGTCTTTAGTATCCAGTTTTATCAATGAAAGATGCTTTTAGAAGAGAGGAAGAGCTTGATGTCACAAGCGTGCTCACAATGCTTGTCCACAAGGCAGCATTTTAGGGTTTCTGAAGCCTCTTAGGCAAGCTTAGGTGTCTGCATATGTCTAATAATATTTTAGCCTTTTTCTTTGGAGATATCATCATGCCATATCACAAGCTGATTTTGAAGCTCCCAAGAGTTTCAAAAGCGGTTTGCTGCATGGCATGAGGGCTTGCTGTTTGAGGGCCACTAGTCCAGTACTTACTACATGGTCCTTTGGAACCTGACCACCACATTTAAATTGGGGGAAAGTCACACCCGCATTTATTTTTATTTACATTTGATTCAGGAGCTGCAGTGAATACCTGGATGCCTATATAGGGCCGATGAGGGCTAATAAATGGAACCTAAATCAAGACAAAATGGAGATATTGACAGTCGGTGGTGACTATCATCAGGGGACAGTGGAGCTACCTGTCTAGATGCGATCTCTCCACAAAGGAACAGACATGAAATCTGATAATGTTCTTAGCCAAAATCAACTGCTGGATCGTCAGATGGTGGGGTGGGGTGCCTTCTAACAGCTTAAGCAAGTGTATTTCTGTATTGAGGAGCTGCATTGCTCAAAAAATTTATCTGGACCATACTGTGCCGGCACAATGGGGCTTAAGCTAGTGTATTGCTATAGGTCAGGGTGGGGAACCTCAAGCCCAGGGGCCAAATCCAGGGCTCTCTGACTCATCCTTGGGGCTCTCCTTAGACCACACCCCCTTAGACCATGCCCCCTTCCCAGCCACAGCCCTCATCACTCTTGCTTCCTACCCTCCTTGCATTCTTTATTTAAGCTACATCAGATGCAATCTGATCTTGAAATAAGTTTAGCATCCATGGTTTCTCAATCTTCAGTTGAGTTTACTGGCACTTGATACTTTCAGGGTCAGCCCTGGAGTCTCTAAAACACCTGTTTCTATAGCTGTGATATTGTCTAGGGAACTAATTCTCTTTATAGATGCCTGCACAATTTCCATTAGCTTCAGTAAGTGCTGCTTTGTGTTATTTGATGAGTCAGAATTAAACCTCACCATATGTTGAAATCAATGGAGAAATTCTCACTGCCTTCAGTGTCAAATGGACCAAGTATCTGATTTGCTGAAAGTCTGACAATCCACCACCACCATCCCAGCTGCAAAATATGGAAATGAAGGCTTTGATGTCACATGTCATTGTTCTGATTGCTTTACCTGTATTTTAATTGATTTTGCATTTTCCTTTTATGTAAATCAGCCTGGAAATTTCTATTGAGGAGTGGTACATATTTTAAAACTAAGAAAAATAAGAAATAAATAATACCTCTAAGGCTATGGTTCCCAAACTTTTTTCCCCACAGAGGAAAAGTTGAGAGACAGCACATTCATTGCATGAGATATTTATACTGATTTTAATTTTATTTGATTGCTTTCTTATATACTGTATTTTATAGTCTTTATTTATTGCTATGGGTCAAGTTATTTAGGTTATAGGTTATTTATTGTATTAATTTATTGCATTAATTTTCTTCTAGGCAATTCAAATTATAATATAAAATACAGCAGATAAGAAATAAAAGAAACAATAAAAATACAATTAAAAACCATAGAACATCTAGCACAGCAGACCACAATGGCTACTACGGGCGCGAAAATCATCCAGTGGTCTGCTAAGACCATCCGAAATTCTTAGGTGGTCCACAGGAGAATCACTGCTATTGAAATCAAATAGTGATACAATAAAATACAATATAAGAAATAAAAGAAGCAATAAATATACAAATTCAAAATCAATATGAATATCTAATGCCCTGGTTGCTGCCCTGGGCTCCTGCTGGGCTGAGAGGCGGGATATAAATCAACAAATAAATAAATAAATAAATAAATAAATAAATAAATAAATAAATAATGCAACGGACGTGCCATCTCCTGTCTTCAACCACAAATCGACAGATACACCAGACCACCAGAAAGAAGAACACAGTTTGTTCTAAGGTACATCTCACCGTGATATTGATTCTTCAGCAGCAGGTGAAGATGCACATCTTTGCCCAGGCTTTTGGGGAGGGGGGAGATGTATTGAACATTTGAATTTCTATCTCAGCTGCTGGTTTCATTTGTAACTGAAGTCTGTATTTTGTTTTATGCTCTTTTGCTTTTACTGCTTAATTTTGGTTTATATTTCCACCTTGGGACCTTCGGATGAAGGACAGATTATAAATATTTCTAATAAACCAATAAATAAAAAATACATGCCCTTTAATGAGTGCCTAGATCTGACAATCTTTTATTGTGATCATTAGACACTTTTAGTAAATAAAATTCTGAGGTCCCAAATCCAGAGTCAGGACATCAAATGCTTCTATGATAAAATGCACAAGATCTTCTCTTAATGCAAATGAAGAACAGCCTGAAAACCTTATGTTCTCTTGCAATTATTGAACAGAATAACTGGCTGTGATATTTTATGCAGTTTATATGGTGTATATGGATTATCGCATGTTTGGAAACCATTTTTAACTGTTTGAGAAAACAACATAGAAAATCTATTGTATAGCTGCATTAAAACTAAACTTCATTATTGATTTGTTTTTGCTTACCTGTTATTCCCATAATTAAAACCTGTTAAGCGAATTACTAAAAATGGTTAATACAAAAGCTGGAACAGAATCTGTGTTTTTCATATGTTTATAGAATGCCCATCACAAAATGACATGGGCACTGAATTTATAAATTGAAATATTGATGGAAAATCCTTCATCCTGTTACACGTCTTTTACTGTTCAAAATCACTGGTCCCCAGAGTGAAAACGAACAGCTTATGAATGTTTCAAATTTGTTGAATTTAATGAATTTGCATGTAATGAATTCAAATGTTAGTATTAGCCTCAGTTTGATTTGAGTCTTTTGAAAAGCACATCTTGCTTCAGTTCTACCTTAGGCTTTTTTCATACTCTCCTGGTGTGAGAAACCAGTCCTTCTAAAACTATATTTGTTTTTTAGCAAGAACAAAAAAAGTCATTCCAGTAAACTGTGTTGGTTTTGCACTTCTGGTTTGTGACTCTGGAGCCTCCCTAGTTAGAATATTTATCACAGCTCATAAATGGGTTTAGATAAGAGTAGTAAAGGAGAGTGGGGGAGGCAAAAGAGTTTGCAGCAGTCAGTGTCTTCCTGCAACTATTTTTGAAAAGTGCCCAGGTCCAAAGCAGCAACCCACATCTCAGTTGCTAACAATGGACAGCTCCCTGCAGCCCCAACAAACTAGCTGACAGAGCCTGCCAAAAAAAAGTGGAGGGGGGGGGAACTGCAGAAAGAAGGAAATAGGAAAAGCTTAGACACAAAAGATTTCCACATTAGATGGTGCTAGTAAATAATTCATGCTGTGATACCAGGACTACAAAAAAACTGCTCCATATGTAGACGGCCCTTTTTTCCTTCTCTTTGAAGTTTCAACACATAAAAATATGTTTTATAATGTAAATGTAAATGACATTGTCTTATGTGAGGCCTTTTCAATATTGCCTTTTTTCCTTGGATAATTTACCACCGCTCCTTTTTTCTTCTTTTTGAAATACTGCATTTGGATTTTGATATTCTCCCCCTCCCCATTTGTGAGTTTAGTTCATTTTTATGCGGGCCATCAAGTAATTGCTCCAAAACTGATGAGATACTACTAGAAAAGTGGGAAAGTTATAAGCAAATAAAAAATGTCTCTGTAGACGAAGCATCTCTTATTGAAAAGTGTGTGCAGATAATGAATTGTTTTGCAATGTAAAAAGCTGAGATGAGTTGAGTCAGTGACAGGTTGTGGACTTGCAAAAAGACTTTTAAAACAAAAGTTTCAAGGCTACCATATTTGGAAGCAGAGAAAAAGAAATTTGGATTTAATTTAACTTGCTGATAAAGATGATCACACTGTGCACTGGGCCATCCAATAAATGATAAAGCAATTTGGCACAAACAAATATGCAGTGTTCAAAATAACAAGACTAGGAATTGTATCTTCTTTGACTGCAGCCCACAACCCATTTACTCTGAAATAACCTCATTTAAGTCAAAGGTATTGGCCTGGCAGAAAGGTATTATGCTTTCTCGTACCAGATATTTCTGATAACTGATATAATTTTAATTTTATAACAGTTGGAAAATATTGTATATGAATTCTTTCCAAGATGTAACTTGTAATTTTAACAAGTGCAACATTTAAAAAATATTTATAGCCTGATCCCATACATGTGTACTCAGAAGTAGATAAAATCAAATGCAATGAAACTTTTTCATGAGTAGATGTGACTGGGACTCTGGTGCAAGTCTTGCAAACTCTAAAAATATTTGTAGGATGAAAAATGTTAGAAAAATATATTGCCAAGAAGCCAAAGGCAGCAGCAATATGAGTTATTTTCACCATATATGTATTAAGGAGGATTATACTTAGAGAGCTCTGAAGTGTTCTAAGAATCAGAGATGTATGAAAAGTAATGTTAGTTTCTTTAATGTGCCACCTTTTACCCTGCATTTGTAGTTGCTATCAGGCAAACATGGCAATGCAATCTGTTCCTTCCATTTTGCTAATAGGCCATCCTGCCATTCTAGAGATGGTAGTTTGTAATGTAAAGAGGCTGTATTGTTTATTTAACAGTCAAGTGACAAATTATTTAATTAGCACATATGCCATTTGTCTCCACAGCTGTGTTCATCACTCTAATTGCAAAGCAGCCTTAATTTATTGCTGATATCATCCTCCCTAATACTAACATGGCAATTATTTGCTTCCATTATAGCCCTGCATCCTGAGTAAAAATTAGTCATTCCTCTACACAAAACACATAACCCTAGATAAATTATTCATCTCAAATGCTGAACATAAATACTGGTTGGGTCTTCTGAATCAAGACTCCCTGCAATTCCCTCTAAAAATTTTTTTAAAACAGTGCTTTTTTCGTGCTTTGAAAATTCCGTTCTGGACATCCCTGCTGAACAGATTACAGTGGGAAAAAGATGGGTACCTGCGCACATCAGCAGGTGCATATTCCTCTGTGCTACTGTGTCTGAACATCTCTAGTTTGAAGTCCTATGCCATTAAGGTGCCAATGCTATACACACATGCCAGAGGTTAAGCCCCATTGAAAACAACGGACTTCTAAGTACACATGCATAGGATTGTGTTGTAAGTTGGTATGGGAGGTGCTGCCTATTTATTTATTTAACAAAATTCATGCAGCTTTGGCATTGTTCACTTTGGTATTCCAAAATACAATTTTCTAAGAACCTTGTAACAAATACAGATTCTACAGGGGTAGGTATTTGTATAATTTCCTAATTATTTAATTATCCTAATTTTAATTAGTACTGGACTAAAAAAAAAGTTCTTTCAAAATACATTTCCCCCAGCCCCCATGCTTTCCCCTTTATTCCAGACTTGTACAAGGTACATGCATCCCAAAAATTCGATCTGGGTTTAAAAATATTTTATAGATAGCCACTTTATACACTTACTAGGTATCAAATATTGGCTTGGTTCAGATGTAACACCAAACCACAATCCTACATCAGGGGAACAAGCCTGTCTGAAGCTGGGCATGAGCACATTTGCCTTGTCCCTCAGCACAGCCATAAGAAGGGAATCAGAAACATCCTGATTGAATCAACCACAGTCTGCTGCAACAGCCCAACCATAGCCAGATCAAACTGCAGTTCATTCAAACAAGTCAAGATCAAATCATGGTTTCTGATCTTGGTTACTTTCAGCAAACCAATAGCAGCTCCTGATTTGGACACAATAACAAACCATGGTCAGACAAAACCAAGAAGTGGATGTTTATAATGTTCTCCCCATGCTCCTATTGGAGGAGGGGAAGGGAGGGGGAGCACCAGTGCCTGAGGCCCAAGCAGGCTGTTCCTTCCAATGTACTGTGTCTAAACTGGCCCATTGTGTTTCTTTTCTTTTCAAAATATGCTGTGTTCTTTCAATTCATTTTTTTTCAGGTTGGAAGTGTGGCTTTCAAAGCAACAACAAATCCACATTTTTAATAGTTTCTCTTCCATCTTTCTATGCAAGGTGAGTATCTCCACACAGTGATGTTGTCCTTGTAATGTACACTACTGTATTTGTGTGTGTGTCATGGGTGTGAGGTGGATCATCACATTTAACACAAACATCTCCCTCACCTAGTGTACACTGTTGGTTAAATTTAAAGTATTGTTAAAGCATGTATACACTTCTGCAACAAAGATCAGTAGGTGGTTTCTTTAAAAGAGACAAAGTGAACTTCTTATCAATTTTGAGTCAAATCTATTGATCTGAGCTCTAAAAAAGAAATCACAGAACTCATAATACTCTCAAGGATGCTATTCTTACTACTTAGAATTTGTATAGATGTTTAAAATTAATGAATATCATTTTTATTAGGTTTTTATGATATCTTATTTTGAAACACTGAAACTCAAAATCAATTATTGTAAGGTGGCATTGGTTTTATGTTGGGAAATGTTTGTAAGAAATATAAAAAATTGAAACATGTTGGTTCCATAAGCATTCAACTGAAGCTCCCAGTTTACACGGATGAAAGAAATTGCCCTATCGAGGACACAGTTATCTTACCATTGGCTTCCACCTGTGAACCATTAAAGTTGTTGTCACATTGTCAGGATAAAAACCCCACTGCTGAAGGATCATTGGTCAGGCTGTGGATCTGAAGGAAAATGAAGACCAAAGAGCATTCTACAGAAGTGACAGATAATGTAATACAAATGCATAGATTAGGAAAAGAGTACAAAATAATATCCAAGGGTTTGGATATCCCAGTGAGCACAGTTGGATCAATAATCAGGAAGTGGACGCTGCATCACACCACCCAGGTACTGCCAAGAAACTGCTGTCCCTCAAAACTCAGTGCTCAAACAAAGAGACTTGTGAGAGAAGCCACAGAGAGGCCAACAATCACTTTGAAGGAGCTACAGAGTTCAGTGGCTGGGAATGGAGTAATGGTGCACCAGTCAACCATATCAAGAGCTCTGCATAACACTGGCCTGTATGGGAGGATGGCAAGAAGCCGTTCCTCAAAAAGTACCATCTGAAAGGACGTCTCCAGTTTGCCAGAAACCATGAAAGTTCTCCAGCTGTGATGTGGAAAAAGGCTTTGTGATCAGATGAGACCAAGATAGAGCTTTTTGGCCAAAACTCAAAAGCACTATGTGTGGCGAAAACCTAACACTGCCCATGCCTCAAGACACACCATCTCTACAGTGAAGTATGGTGGTGGCAGCAGCATTGTGCTGTGGGGGTGCTTCTCATCAGCAGGGACTGGGCATCTTGTTAAAACTGAAGGAAGAATGAATGGAGCAAAATACAGGGAAATACTGCAAGAGAACCTGCTTCAGTCCACTAAAAAACAGAAGCTTGCGAGGAAATTCACTTTTCAGCAGGACAATGATCCCAAGCACAAGACCAAAGCAACATTGGAGTGGCTCAAGAACAGAAAGGTGAATGTCCTACAGTGGCCCAATCAAAGTCCTAGTCCTAATCTCATGGAGAATCTGTGGTGCTCTTTGAAAATTGCTGTCCACAGGAGACGTCCAACCAACCTGAACAATCTGGAGCAAATCTGCCAAGAAGAATGGACCAAAATCCCTCCAACACTCTGTGCAAAGCTGGTACATACCTACTCTAAAAGACGTAAAGCTCTTATTGCAGCAAAAGGTGGCTCTACCAAATATTAATCTGTGGGGGTTGAATACTTATGCAAGCAACATGTTTCAATTTTGTATGTTTCTTGCAAACATTTCCCAACATAAAAGCAATGTCACCTTACAATAATTGATTTTGAATGTCAGTGTTTCAAAATAAAATATCATACAGAACGAAATTACAATGTACCATTTGTAATTCAGTAATATGAGAGCATTGGTCAGGGGTCTGATTACTTTTGCAAGGCACTGTATGTCACTATTATTCCCATTTTACAAATGGGGACTGAGGCTGAGAGATAGCGACTTCTTAAGGAAAACCACAAGTCTGTTGGAGAGAGGGGTTTGAACATTAGTCTCCCAAACCCGAGGCTCATAGTCCACTGAACCCCACTGGCTCACCAGAAGTCTTATAAAAGATATTTCTACAACTTTAACATTTTTATTTTCTTTCAGAACAATTATTCATAACTAATATATTCAGTCACAGAACAGTACTGCATTCCCTATTTTCGTATCCTTGCCTGTAGTTTGTAACACACACACCCTGAATGTGCATTAAATAAAATAGGTAAAGGTTATCTGAAGATCAGCATTCAGTGTATTCTCCTCCTGTGAATCAATTTGGTATATTACTTTTTCCCCATAACACTGCCCACATGGTTCCATGGGCAGATTTATTATAAATATGTTTTATAATATGCATCTGTCTCTCTATATTTATAACCTCTCAAGGGCTCAAGGTAGGTAATATTCCATCTGACCGAATACATCTCATATTTCTGTTTCTTTAAAATGGCATTTCTTTAAAATGGATTTCTAGTATTTATTCTTTATTCTCATCAAAGGAGACAGACTTGTGGTGAAACAAATGGCAAAACATGCCTCCATCCTGCGCCAGCACATGTCCTCAACATGCTTACCTTACTCTAAGAGAAAGGAAAGACCCAGTAAGTGGACCTGGTTCCTGTTGTCAGGTGGCAATCAGTCAGGGCCTCTTCAGCTAGGCCTCCCTGCCAGACGCCACATTCAAAACAGCAAATGTAGCTGTATTCTCTCCCCCCCCCATTCCCCGCCACTCTTTTTTCAATGTGGGATACAAGGCCACTGCCAAAAACATATCCAGCACAATCAAACATCAGATGGTGACTCCTTTCCCACAGCTTGTGTGAGTGAAAACAGTGAAATTATACCCATGTTTTAGTAGCGAATCCCCTGGTGTTCAAGCGAGGCAGGCCCAGCACAGGGCTCTTGTTCTGCTGCTTTTTGTTCCTGGACTTGCACTGTTTTTAGCACTGGACACCATTCAGCTTCCATTCAGTATTGTATGTCACTTCACATATGGTTCATCCGCTCCAAATGTGTGCATGTACCCAGAAAATGCAGCTTTTCATTATGTATTCTCTATGTAACAGAAAAGATTAAGATGTAAGCCCGGTGAATGCAGCAGGAATTAGTTGGACAGATGAATAAGGGAAAAATGAATCTGGAATGACGGCGGATTTAGTCTAATGATTGTGGGAGGGCGTTAAGAACTTGGTGGTAGGTTTCAGCCCTTTTAATCCGAGAGACTGTGTGTATTTTGGCAGGAGAAAACATTTCCTCAGAACTGCATCTAGAGGGATACAGTAAAAACACCTTTCACCTGGTGCAGATGAATGACAGCAAGAGTGTCTTTCAGCAAGCAGTACTTTTATTTATTTATTTAACAGATTTTATATACCACTTAAACATGAAAACCTTTAAGTGGTTTACCTAAAATATACATAAAATCAGATGTTAGAAACAGTCAGCCTAGGCTTGCTTAAATGGGAAAAAAGTGCTATTCTCGAATACTTTAAATACTACATTTAAAACAAAACCAACCCACTCCACCATCATGTAATTTGTATTATTGTAAGTATCAAATGTCTTTTTGATAATTCAGTTGAGACCGTTTAAGAAATTATTGACAGAAATTACTGAGAATGTATTGTTTATTTTATTATTTACTGACTATATTCATCGCTTTACATCAATGCCTCAAGGCAATGTATAATCAAAACACCCAATACACCGTAATAACAATCAATTAAAGAAATATAAAAACATGTCACACTCGGGCAAACTACTAAAAATAATCATCACAGAAACTCTAACCATCATCCCCCAGCAGCATAAACACAATTAAAATTAAGACATTCCCTGCCTCAACAGACAAAAATTCATGAAAAATCATGCAAAGACCTGAGAGAAAAAGAAAGGTCTTTGCTGGTCCAGAGAAGATGTTAATGTGGGGTCAAAGGATTTTAACAGTCAACAGAAGATCCCTAGAGCACCTAAATTTCACAGCACTTTCCATACACAAACATTGTTCAGAAAATATTTCTTCGGTTCATGTATAAACTATGGGAAAATGCCCATGAAAAGCAGAGATACTGAAAGTTAAGAACCTTCAAGATTCTTAATTAGCTGAAGAGGAAGAGAGGAAAACCTTCACCTTCAGTAAGGAAAAAAGAGACGAACTAAGCGTACTTACTTCCTACAATACTTTTCACAGGGTGCTATTTCCCACACCAATCTAGTTTTGATTGAAAATGAGCATTTGCATCACAACAGAGATATTTCAAAAGTAAAAATACAAAAGGCTGCAACTTCAGAGACTACTTAGTTAGCTGTGTTTAGTTCGTAGTCCATCATCTCATAAGGGTCTTGGGAAAGGGACATTTACTCCTTCCAGACCCCAGTGGGTAATCTCTCAACTGCAAGTGCAATAATTATATGCATTTGCCTTCTTTTGAACAGGGAGTTTAGTCTCCCTGTGTATGATGTAATTTGAAGCTATGGATTGGACACTATGTATTGTTGTCATTTTAAATATTTTTGGACATAAAAGAGAGCCAACTGTTTTAAATGCATCTTATATTTAAGAGTAATGGTAAATAAAAACAAATGTAACAGCAAGTATATTCATTTGGAACTTTTCAGGAAGGGAACGGCTTGGATTGTATGCAACCCTCTGAAAGCCCCATAGTAGATATTGCTAAAAAGGGAAGTGAATAATGGAACCAGACAGCTATATTTATGCACCATAGGCAATAAACATGACCAAGGGGCAGGCCTGTAGCCAAGAGGGGGCAAGTGGTGTCAGTGCCCCCCGCTCAGAGCTGTGCTTTGCCCCACTAGAATTTTTTGGGGAAATTGTCTTTTTAATTTGTGACATGACAGACAATGACAACCTCCGTTTAAAGAATGATAGCTTGTTTTAAGAACAGGAACAATTTAACAATAGAACCCTCTGAAAATTCAGTGAATAAGGCAGGGTGAGGGCACAACAAAAGCCTCATCTGGAAGAGCATCTCAACGTCTGGTCACTCAAGACTTTCTCTGAATATGGGTAGATTTTTCGTTATCACAATCACCCTAAAATTGCTCAACTGATCCTGAAAGAACCAGCCTGAATGACCCTTGAAGAATTAAATATTAGAATTTTATATTATGGGCTAGAGTTAGATTCCACACCTGGACTTTCCTTTGCTCTGCTTTTCAGTTTTATTTGTGTTCTCAGTCCAGACAGCAATAAAGAAGCATGTTTGTTTGCCTGAAGTAAAAAGTAAGTTTGTTTATACTGCAGTTATTATCGTGAGTTGAGCAGGATTGGGTGCCTATTGCTAAAGGGTAAAATACAGAGATAACTTAAAGTGATCTGAACAAATGGCTACCTTAAGTTACCCTTTACTCTTGTAAAGCACTCACTATACTCACAATCATAGTGGCTATTTCTTCTTCTTTTTATTTATTTATTCATTAAATTTATATCCTACCCTTCCTCCCAGTAGGAGCCCAGGCAGCAAACAAAAGCAGTAAGAACACTTTAAACCATCATTTAAAAAAGACTTTAAAATGTTTTAAAACAAAAACATCCTTAAAAACGTATTAAAATAAAACATTTAAAAACATTTTTTTAACAGCTTCAAAAACGTCTTTAAACAAGGTTTAAAAACATCTTAAAAAGCAATTCCAACACAGATGCAGACTGGGATAAGGTCTCCACTTAAAAGGCTTGTTGAAAGAGGAAGGTCTTCAGTAGGCGTCAAAAAGATAACAGAGATGGCACCTGTCTAATATTTAAATTAATATTTAATATTTATTTTTTTCTTGAGTACTTGATGGCAAAGGATGAAAACAGCCCCAGAGAAATAGAAATATTTCTGTGCATGCTACAGTTAGCTAGCTATCTTGCTGGCTGGCCACCTAGACTATGACTCAGGCCTAATTTCTGATTTTCCCAATATATGCAGCTCAGTGTGAAGCATTTTCAGCTTTCTGTACAGAAAAATCAACTCCACAACCAGTAAAAAAATTCTGATCACTTTCTACGATTAATTTCCAATTGCTTAGTTAGTCCTTTATATAATTCCAGAATTAGTTTCCAATTGCTGAGTTAGCCCTTTATGTAGCAGCCACTTTAAAGGTTTTCCCTTGATTGTTCAACAAGGGACAATCAAGATTGTCAGGAACAAGACTAAGAAGGAGGGACTTTCGAGGAGGCGTTAACAAACACCCCTAAAGTATTGTTTTCTCTCTGCCCTTCCCTAAACTTGTAGTATGGACCAGTGGTTCTTCAGGTGGAATTTACAACTGAGATAACTAATGCAGCATCAGAGTCAAGTTCAGGAGCCCACTGTCATCACCAAAGAAGTTAGAATGTGTTGGGATGGCTTTTTAAGATGTTTTAAAAGTTTTTTTTAAGGATGTTTTGTTTTAATATGTTTTAGGGCTCAATCCAACTCATATTTCCACTGGGCTGGGGAAAGTTGGATGCAGCGCCCCCTGGTTGAGCTGGCAGGCTCTCATCGCCACTAGTCTCTGCCTGCAGAAGCTTCCTGCTGCGGTTGAGCCACGGAGCCAGCAGGACCCGGCCAGTACAGCCAGGGGTTTGCTGACAATGGTCAGCCTGGGGGACAGACAGCTAGTGGAAGCCACCAGTAGCCCTAAAAATGGGGCATTCCAGGGATGTGGTGGGGGATGAGCCACGGGGGGGACTTACACAACATTCAAGTCCCCCTCGCAGCTTTCCCCAGGGTCCCAATTCCATTGGCAAATAGGCCTGCACAGTAAATATATTCCCATGGTGGCCTACAGGGGCCGCTTACTCCCCGGTAGACCTGTTCATTGGCGCCAGCTCTTTCCTTCTGGCTCCTGCATGTGGCTCCTGATGGAGCTTCTGTTCAGGTGGCCCCGTGGCTCCTGAGTGGCAAGTGAATGCCATGGAGCTTCCCACCAGCTCCTCTCCCGCCAGCCCCCTCCTGCTGGCTACCCATCAGTTGGACTGCGTTGCCCAAGACTTTTGTTTTTAAGATGCTTTAAAGTGCTTTTAGTGTTTTTGTTTGCTGCCCTGGGCTACTTCTGGGAGGAAAGATGGGTATACAGTAAATTTAATAAACAAGTAAATAATAAATAAAGAAGTTCAGTTTATGAAGAATCAGAACACAGTGACAGACTACAGGTGAAAGATGACTATAGCTATAGGCGAAGTCAAGCTTCTGAGTCTGGTATTCCTGGAGATCTCTCAAAAAAGGGTGAGACGATTCAGCAGATTAAACTTCGTATATGTAAGTTCATGACAGATGCTCTTGGAGGTCGCTGATTCATAGGGTCGCCATAAGTCATAGTCGACTTGAAGGCACATAACAACAACAAACTCTTCAAAGTACTGATAAGCCTCTTGTTTTAATTAAAATAATAATGATAAATTCTTGCTCTTATCACTAATGGGAGTTAATTATCTTGCATATGCCCATAGTAAATTTTCAGATACTTTCAGACCCTCAGCAATTTTCAAGTGGTCTATGTAGAAGAAAAGTTTGGGAACCCCTGGTATAAGACATCTGCTTATGTCCCTATGCTCCTCTCACCCCTCATTTAGGTGCCTGGGATGCATGCGTGTGGACATACCTCCTTACAATTATAGAAAGTGATTCTTAATAATAAGTCTCCAGACACAAAGTTACATAGGTATTTATCAGTTGTTTAGCAGAAAATTCAGTAGTGCAGAGTCCCTTCATGATAGTTGCAGCCACATACACCCTTTTTTGCTCCTGGATTAAGAATGAGATCTTTGTTAACGCATTCTCTCACAACAACAAACATCTCTAGGAGCCAATCAGCATGTAAGTGGAGAGCGTTAGCAACTGAGAAGAGTCTTCTCAGTGGCTGACTCACCTCCTTTCACTCTGATTGGCTCCAATCAGCAGGAAAGGCAAGGAAGCATATTAGAAGACTCTTCTCAGTGACTAACACACTCCCTTTTCATGCTGATTGTAGGATGCTTGGAGACATAGGGACCATGCTACCAAAAAAGCAGAGGGACTAAGACCCCCTGGGCGACTACCCTCCTGGTGCTTATAGACATGACCGTAAAATATTTTGTGACGTGAAAGTTTGATATGACATTATTTATTAATTGTGCTTAGGATTACGCTGATGGCATTCCCAAATACGTACTTTCACACAGACTTTGGTTTTCCATAACACAATGTTCGTCCAAGCCTCCACACTTGGTGGGGGGGGTGTCACTACTTGCACACCCCTTCCATAAGCACATCAAAGTTGGATACACACCTAAACCAAGACCCAGACAGCAGGGCACTCAAAACAAAAAGGTAATTACAGTGGCTGAGTAGATCTTGTACAGTGGTTATACTGACTGGGCAGTCACTGTCCTTCATATTTTACAAAATATTTTTTCCTATACAAAGATTAAATTTCTGTGTATGAAAAAATAATATATGAAGTGGTCTCAATAGTGAGAAAAGTAAACAAGTGAATGATGATCCAAATGTTTTTCATTATGAAGCTAGCTGTCAGATGATGTATCACCTTCCCTACACATGCAGCGCAGACTGAAAAAACAGCACCCAAGCCACCATTCAATACGTGCATGTTTCCAACATGAATGTACAGGTCTCAAAAAGTATTGTGTGACAAAGTCCTCAAAAACCTTATAACATGCCTCAGACATGGTCTCTTGTTCTACCAGCATGCCTTCACACCATCACTTTGCCAAAACATAAGGATAGGTAAATTGCTTTTAGGGAGGTTCACAATTATGATTTCCTATTTATTTAATGTAAAAATATTTAAAATACATAAAAACAGCCAGGGGAAGAAATTGGAGAAATATAAAATAAATACAAATAAAAAGGGGGGGCAGGTGAAGAGACCTTAAATGTGCTACTCACCATCTCTCAGCCTATCCTCCCCTCAGGATGAAAACAATGGAGAACCATGACCACCCCCAGGAAGAAGGGCACACTTAAAATGTAGAGGAAAAAATCATCTACAACCATAGCGTGAAATCAAATACTTATTGGGACACAGTATGAAGAAATATTTATATAAACATGACTATCAAATATGTTTATGAATTACACAATCTGTAAATATATTTATAGTGCAATCCAATGTTTGTTTACTCATAAGCAAGTCCCAATGTATTCAATGGGGCTTACTCAAACTGGGAAGTGTGCAGAAAACTACAGCCTCAAGTGATAAGGAACTTGTTCTTTCAACTTGTTCTTTTAAGTTACCTTATCCCAGACTGAGTCCGTGTTGGAATTGCTTTTTAATGTTTTTAAGCCTTTTCTTTTTTAAAAAAAAAGATGTTTTTTTAAAGCTTTTAAAAAATATTTTCAAAGATGTTTTAATATATTTTAAAGTCTGTTTTTTATGATGTTTTAAAGTGCTTTTAGTGCTTTTGTTTGCCGCCCTGGGCTCCTACTGGGAGGAAGGGCGGGATATAAATCAAATAATGAATAAATAAACTTCATTCACCCAACCCAAAATTCAGAATCATGCCACTTTAGGTTGTTTTCCAACTGTTTATTCTTGCTTTATGGTTACTGGATTTTAAAGGGATTTATTTCTTATTGTGAGTTGCCTTGGTTTCCCAACCCTACCTGACAGGGTTGTTGGAAAGACTCCATACACACACACACACACACACACACACACACACACACACACACACACACACACACACACACACACACACACACACACACACACAAACACACACACACACACACACAAACACACACAAACACACACACACACACACACACACACACACACACACACACACACACTGCAGATGTATAAATACATACAGCCCATATAATAGTTTATTGTCAAACCAGTTGGTCATTGCAGAAAAATCAGTATTAGTTTTTAAAAAATCAGTATTAGTTTCCTACAGAATAAAAACTGTAATACCTGCCCACTTGCTTTAAAATAGGACTGGAGGGGGGACAGAAATAGTTAGAACACAAACACAATTCTTTTTTACATTCACTCAAAACTCCCATTAATTTACAGCACATTCATAACAATGTCTACTCAAAAGTAAGTCCTATTGAATTCAATGGGATTTACTCTGGGCATATGGGATTAGCATGCTTTTACCCCCACAAAAGCAAGTATTGGGAAGGTTTTGAAAACACTGCCCAGGATCTGACTCCTGCACGCAAGAGGAAAATAAACTGAAATGTATATACTTACCCAACTTATATTTTCAGATAAACGGGGGGGGGGACCACCATTTTCTGGCATTGCAATGAGGTTTTCTAGACACTGCCCAGGTCAACCAAATTGGCTTCACACTGATTGGCTGCAATCCTGAACGGGCGGGGTTAGACTGAGCTACGAAGCGCTATAAAGTACAGATTTGTTTTAAAAAAAGATTTAACAGTCGGGGGGTGGCTGACTTTTTTGTGTATATCTCGAGAACCGGACCACCTAGAAACTTAATTTTTTAAAAAAATTAAAGCTGAGAATCTGGGCCACCTAAGGGGCTAAACGGGTGCTGGGTGGCATGCAAAGAAGCTGGGTAAAACCCGGTTAACTGGACAATATGGCAACCCTAGGGGTTACGTGCCCTGCCACCTGTGCAGCCATGAGCAAGCTGCATAGTCCCAAGGAGCCCAGTTGCCCCCCAGCTGGCAGTTGCAGACCAGGAAGGGACTGGCTTGTGCAGCTGTGGCAAGCTGAGCAGGCCCTAGCCAGCTGTGCAGGACTAGCCTTAGAGGGAGGCAATGGTAAACCCCCTTTGAATACCCTTACCATGAAAACCCTATTCATAGGATAGCCATAAGTCGGGATCGACTTGAAGGCAGTCCATTTCCATTTTCACCCAGGCTCTATCTTTTAGCTAAGATTTCTATCTTAATTTCCAATCAGAGAAATGTTTTTGTTTGAATTGTATGCTCCAAACAACTGTGGTTGATGCTTAATGTATCATGCTTAATGACATCACTTGGGCCGCCCCTGTGACATCACTTGGATCCACCCCTGTGACATCACTACATTCCACCCCATGACATCACTAGGGACCACCCCTGAAATCTCAGGCTTTGGGATGCTTCTCACCTGGCAACCCTACTCACCACTACCTTTTTCCCAATACTGGGCGCATACATAGCTTTTTTCTCACCTGCGTGCATGCACATTTAAAAAAAAAAAATCCACCATGTGTACAAGAGTGCAAGAATAAACCTTATCAGTTATCATGTTTCACCATGGGCAAAATGGAAGCTTTTGGAGCAATATCCATTTCCATTTGCTTATTTAAACCATTTTAACATTAATATTTGGAAATGGATCTGAATCAGTGGTAGAAAAGGCCTAGGGTTAAGTACATTGAAAGAATATCAAGTTTAAGAACATAAGAACATAAGAAGAGCCTGTTGGATCAGGCCAGTGGCCCATCTAGTCCAGCATCCTGCTCTCACAGTGGCCAACCAGGTGTTTCAGTGGCCAACCAAAGTTTCAGTTTCAGAAGTCGTTGTTTTACATATTATAAGGAAATATTTGTCTTTATGAGCCATCATAAAATAATAATAATAAAAATAATAATAAATACATAAATAAAACACTGAAGCCTTGTTGAAGAGTGATGTTTAGCTATATCAATCTGTTGTTTGACTGGGTAGAGTATGAGTTGGCCCCCATAACATTAACAGAACAACCATGCAGTCTCCTAGCCACCTCAAAAAGCACAGCAGCAATGAAATACCAAAATTATGATAGAGGTGTTAATAAGACCTCCTTTTTTCTTTTAAGTCACTGTATGTACTATGATTACAGTTTTCAAGGTAAACACCCCCCTATTAAAAACAGTCAAATTTAGGGGCAGTTTAAGGCTACCAAAAATCTTCTGTATCTTTTAAAATAAACTATATAAATAACATTTTTAAAAGGCTGGATTAATGCGCTCTATGTGTGGGTGGGGCTACCTTTGAAGTTGATCCGGAAGCTGCAGCTAGTGCAAAATGCGGCTATGAGTCTGCTCAGTGGGGCAGAGTATCGCCAACATGTCACCCCACTTCTGAAAGAATTGCACTGGCTACCAGGCTAAGTTCAAGGTTCTAGTTTTGGTGTACAAAGCCCTATACAGCTTGGGACCAGGATACCTGAAAGACTGTCTTATCCCTTTTATACCCAGTCAATCACTGTCCTCTGTAGGTGAGGGCCTACTGCAGATACCATCTTATCAGGAGGTCCGTTCTGCACAACATAGGAAACAGCCCTTTCATGTAATGGCACCTACCCTGTAGAATTCCCTCCCCTTAAATATTAGACAGTCGCCATCTCTGTTACCTTTTCAGCGGCTGCTGAAGACCTTCATCTTTCAACAAACCTTTTAAGTAGAGACCTTGTCCCAGTCTGCATCTGTGTTGGAATTGCTTTTTAATATGTTTTAAACCCATTTTTTTAAAAAAGATGTTTTTAAAGCTTTTTTAAAAATATGTTTTCAAACATGTTTTATTTTAATGTATTTTAAAGTATATTTTAAAGTCTGGTTTAAAGTGTTTTTAGTGCTTTTGTTTGCCGCCCTGGGCTTCTGCTGGGAGGAAGGGCAGGATATAAATCAAATAAATAAATAAATAAGTCAGAAGTGAAGTAGCCCTCAAATGTATATATAACATGTAGCATTTTTAATGAAAGCAATTCCTGCACATTTGTTGTTGTTTAATTCTATCTTGTAGAGCAGTTCTTAGTTCTTTCTCTGTCCCAAACTTCTATTGATCTAAAAGATGGATTTGCATAAAAGAACAAATTGTGGCATCTTCAAACAGCTTCATAAAAAGCTTGCCAATATGCTGTGTGCAAACCTAGAGCAATAAACATGCCTTGATGGATCAGATACCTGCCTCACAGAGGGAGCTAAAAAACTTTTCATTAAGACTGCTAACCTGTGGCTAATTTCCTCCAGTTCTTTTACTGCTTTCCCAGTTAGTGTCTTGATTTATTCTGAAATTCTAACCTATATCTAGCAAACAAGCTCCTTTTCCTTCAGTGAATTTAATTGCACGCTAGAATCTAAACAAACATTACCATATTACAATAAGCAAAGACAAAACAAAAATGGCGCCAACACAAGGTATAGATCACAATTTGCCTACAGCTAACTAAAGTGGCATGCCCTGCCTTTTGTCAGGGTGCATATTCAGGGTAATGATCACTGTTCAGGCTTCTAAAGTCTTTTTCTGTTCTAAATACAGGGCTGGACCGTGGAAAATCAAAAAACAAACTAGCATTTGTAAGGGCAATAACTTTTTCCTAAGAGAAGAGAACTGTGAAGAGAACTGTGCCTTACCCTATTATTGCAGATTTACTTTTGGGTCTGTGCCTCTTCCAAGGTAACAGGCAGAGATGGATTACCCACATTACACAGATGGATCACCCACATTACCTTAAATCTTATAGGAGCAAAGAACCCCTAGAGTCACCTTCTCAGGACACTTTAAAAATAATCCTTTGTTTTCTCAATCAAGTCACTGGATGGTTTAAAATGAAAGTACATTCCACACTCAGTATAGCAAGATAAAAAAGAAAGCTTATGCTGGAATCTTTACATTCAGGACGATTTCCGTGACATCTTGCTAATTAGCTGAAATAAGAGTAGAATTTCAAATTAGGCTTGTGGCACAGATTGTGATTGAAAGCAATAATCTATTAATTATCATCTGATCAAATTTGGGTTTAATCAGATATTGCCCAAGGGCTACAAAGAGCAGCATATTCTGGCTTCTGTCATTGGCCAGCAATCTAAGGGCCACTTGGAGGCTGCTGCCCCCCACCTCCCAGGAAAAACATAATGGCAAGTAGGAGACTAGCCTGGCCCCATCCATCAGCCAAAGACGGAGCAGCTGAAGGGAGCTTGCTTCCCTATTCGCTGCCAGAGAGGACCTTTATTAGAACTTTGTAACTAAGATCTAGTGCCTGCATTTTTCTTTTTTTCCTCTCCCTCCCAATCCCTTTTCCTTTTGTGTCATGTATTTTAGACTGCAAACCTTTTTGAGCAGGGTAAAAATAACGTAAACAAACAACAAGTATTAATCAGACCCATGGTTTGTGCAAGAGTATTCAGTACTGACAGGAATCTCTTCATTCAAGTAATGCATTTCAAATTATTTGTAATGAATGAATATATTCAGCCATTTTAAAGTATCACCTCTAGTGTCATATAACTATTTATTTTTAGTTGACTGGTTAATCAATAAAATCACTAATAGCAATGCTATTGACTAGGCCTGTAATTGTACACACTTACTTGGGAGCAAACATCATTGAACTGAGTGGGGATTACATTAGAGTAATTACTTGAATGAAGACATTTCTGTTGGTAATCAATACCCTTTTCACATATTATACATAACTAGTATATATGTTCACAGAGTATGTTTTTAGTTTAGATATGATTAAACCATGCATAAGAATGCAGAAACCAATTTTTGAAGCCTATGTCTGACTTTACTGATGCAACAACATGAAGACCTCTCCTCTACCTTTCCAGTATTTCCAAATTAGGCATTTATGTAGTAACCTGATAAATAAGAGCTTGACTTGTTTTGTGATACAATGAAAAAAGTTAAGAATTGTAAAAGGGTTTATACTTATTTATTTATTTATCATTTTATTTATACCCCGCCCTTCCATCCAGCAGCAGCCCAGGGCAGCAAACAGAACACTAAAAACACTTTAAAGCATCATAAAAAGACCTTAAAATACATTAAAACAAAACAACGTTAAAAACATTAAAAAATATATGTTGAATAATAGATTGATTCTGGAAGAGGTGGAGGGTAAAGAGTAGGGTTGCCATCAGAAAAGCTCCAAACTAACCAGCACATTGTGAGACCATAAGAAAATGACATAAGATGTGTGTCACATTCAACAGAACTTAATAACAACAGCAATAGTTTATTTATAACATCCCTTCCACCAAAGGGCAGCACACCAAACATATACAATTAAAATAATAATAAAATAACTCCTAATATCAATCATTATTTTAGATAGAAGTAGAAACACTGTAACACAGTGCCTCCCACTCCCAACTTATCAAGTTGATCAAGCAAGATACTATGGTTGATGGCATCAAAAGTTGCTGGGAGATTGAGCAAGAGTAACAAGATCACACCCCCTCTATCACTTTCCTGGTAACAGTCATCTATCGGGGTGACCACGACTGATTAAGGTCTGAACCCAGATAGATTCTAATGGGTCCAGATAATTGGTGTCTAAAAGGGGGATGTTACCACCAAAATACATCTGGGCTCAGAGAGGATTTTTTCAGGAGTCATCACACATCCGCCCCTCTTTAAGGGTGGCAAGTACTTGCAAACTGACATATTTACCATAGATTTTTTCAGCAGTGGTCACACTTGCCCCTCTTTAAGGGTGCCAAGTACTTGTATACTGACACATTTACCACAGTCTGGACAAACCCAGTCGATCTCCCCCCCGCACTTAGCTAGTTCAATTATAGCCATGATAAGCAAGGGTCAAGAGGGCAAGTGGTTGGCCGAACAGCTGCAAACATCCAAGAGCTGAAACTTATCCCACAAAATCAGGCCAGACAGTTAACTGGACACTTCACCTGGACCTGTCAGAACCATGGCATCGAAATATCATGGAGGTGAATGACGATAGCCTCAAAGTGCCTAGCAAACCTGTCACAGCAGGCCTTGATGGTATCTTACACTGGCTAAGTTAAATAAGTGTGATAATCTTATTCCATATATATATGTTGGACTGGAGATGTTTAAAGGAAAGGATCAATAAAGGGTTGTAGCTCAGTGATACATCACATGGTTTGCTTGCAAAATGTCTCAGATTTAATCCCTAGTATTTTCAAATAGGACTAGAAAATATTATATTATTCTTACAGAGCTGCTGCCAGTCAGTGTAATCTTTAATGAGCCAAATGGACCACTGTTCTGACTTTCTATAAGGTAACTTACATATGTGGCAGTGTTGCCAGAAAATCCAAATGTTTGGTAAATAATTTCTTCCAGTTATTAGATTAATAATTCCATTTTCATTGTTTCCATCTCCTTTGAGCTAAGGGTTTAAAATATATTGTATATGATTAAACTGAACCATGATCAGATTTAGGGAAGGACATGAAAGAGTATCCAAAATAAATAATTTCTATATAAGATGGAATCAGTTTATTGTATATTGGAATAGACATTTTAATCAAACTATTCCTATGGAAATGCAAATGTTATGATTTTAAAACAAAATTACACAAATCACAATAAAACTTACATATAACACATTGTTTCTAAAGTATATATTTAGCAGGTGTGGAAACTGTGATGTGACTTCGGGATTTTCTCTTTTTTGCATATTTATATTTGTAATATATAACATCAAACATTTTTAAATGTTCTTGGTCACTGTTTGGAGGCAGCCATGGCTTAATGGTGGCCTGTCATGGCTTAACGTTCTCAAGATCAGCACTAGTTTCTTTTTGCCTTCCAGATACAGCTGAAGATGTAGTTCAGGCTGTACAACATTTCAGGCTGTACAACAGTGCTGTACAACAAATGCTGTATAACAGTCCACCTCCAGCCTATATCCTACTATGATAGCTATGGCTCAGTAGATAATATGCTCTTGGTAGTGTCCTCTTTAAAGCTGCAATCCTAAACACACTTACTAGGAAGTAAATATTAGACAAAATGGGACTTACTTCTGAGTAGTCAGTCAGTCAAATTTATTTGCGAAAAAACACAGGGCATCACAAAAATACAAACAGTTAGGTTGAGGTACATTTTAGCATAGGTTGTCCCTAGCACATGGGACACCATGTTGTGCAATGAAATGTTGTCTGATACATTGGGCTGCTAAAGCAAACATAGAAACCTTGGGTTGTATCCAATGTAGCACTAAGGCATGGTCCCACGAGGACAAGGATTTCCACTTGTACCATGGAACTTACCCCCCTTTCCTCCCCCTGCATACCCCTTAATTCTGTTCCAGGAGTTTCCCCAAACTCTGGAGCAGATTTGGGGAGGGTGTGGGACATGCATGGGTGGAAGGAGGGAAGTCCCTTTGCACCAACAGAAACCTTGTGCTGACAAGATGTGGTAGTTGAATACAGCCTCTTATATGTAGTATATTTATCCCAATCCCTCAGCAAGTAATAAATTTTCTCTCTACTATTAAAAAGGAAACTCTCTGAAGAATTCCTTCGAGAAATCTATCCCTAGGAGAATTATACAGGGAACAAATGCAGTACATAATTAACAATATTTTCATCTCTCCCTGCATGCAAATACATAAATGACTATTTACAGGTATTCTGGCATATTTTTCATCTAAATTTGCTGTGGGCAGTTTGTAATCTCCAAAGTCTAAATTCCTTCATCATCACATCAACAGATGTCTGAAAAAAAGTTATCTGGAAGACCATAATCAAAATTCAAAGAGTAATAAAGTAGAGAAAATTGCAGTTTGGAGATAACATCTAGCTAATAAAAGGTCCCATTCTTTAACTTGATTGTTAATACACTGCTTTGCAACTATAGGAGTAGCAACCATTGTTTAAGGAAAAGACATTCATGTAAACGTAAATCTGACTCTTTTCACTTATGTGTTTCTTTTCTTTTCACGGATGATATTTTACCTTATTTCCACCAGGATGGTAACCATACAATTTAAAATCACAGTAAAATGAGAAGCTTCTACCCTTTCAGTCAGGGCTGAGCAGAGGAGGGGAGGCAAAATTCCTGGGACCCGGATCTCTGGATAGCCCAGGCCTCTGGGGGCCTAGGCTGTGAAAAAAAGAACAATACAAAATAATTTTTGGTATCTCAACAGACCAGAGAGTGACTATAATGCCTATTGCTAAATCTCAGCATATCCTTATATAAATGTCAACATTTATTAATATTATTCAGACATGGCAAAGCACAACATACACAATGTTATTTTATTTATTTATTTATTACCTGCCCTTCACCCGGAGGTCCAGGGCAGGTTACAATCATTTTAAAACACAGAGTTAAAATAGTTAAAAACAGCCTAAACAACATCACAGAAGATAGAGCAGATCCTAAAAATGTACATCTCAGGTGCTGAAGATCAGGGTTAAGAGGGCATCTTCAGTGTTTGCCAAAAGTTGTACAATGAAGTTGCCAGACACACCTTGGTGGAGAGGGAGTTCCACAGCTTTGGGACGGCCACAGAGAATGCCTTCTTACAGCCCACCACCACCCAAGCTTATGAGGATGGTGGAACTACCAAAAGGGCCCTCTCTGCTGATCTCAACACCTGAGAGGATCTGTAGGGAAGGAGGCGCTCTTTGAGATATTTGGGAGCTAAGTCATTTAGGACTTTAAGCACTACCATGAGCACCTTGAACCGAGAGTCTCAAGCTTAGACCAAAATTACTAGACCCCAGTTCACAAACTACGGGGCCCCAGTAGTAGGCCCCAGTTCACTGAACTAGTAGGGCCCAGTTCACATTTACTCAACAAGTGTTTCTTATAGTTCTCTTAAAGGAACAGTACACCACAGTGGCAAGTAAAGAGAAAGCTAATACATGGGAATGCATGTCACCTCTTATTGTTTTATCTGTGACTAGAACATGTTGGAATGAGTCTACATGTGTTTTTACATTTTTTAAGGGAGGAAAAGTGGGATATAAATTTAATAAATAAATAAATAAATAAATAACAAGTCTAGGGCACAGAAGAGAAAAGGAGAACAATATTAAGAAAAGAAAAGGTCAGGCAAGTTTCTTTAGCCTGGGCTTTGTTTCAAAATCATCAGGTGGCGATGAGGGAGATAGTGAAAGCCAGTCATCAGATGCTCAGGCATTATTATTACCAGAAAAAGCACATGAAGATTCAGCTGAAGTAGAAGAACAGAAATGCACTAGCAATGCTCAGAACAAGGATAGATTGGCCTCATATCTCATTATTGAATACTTCATTGTGAATTAATTTGCCTGTACACTTAGCGTATCAGAATAAGTTTGCATATTTTACCTTTTCTTTCATTTTTGTGAGTAAAACCAAATATGAAACACTTGTTCTTCAAACATTAATATTACTGGACATTAATGTACAGTACTTCCAGGGCATGTAAGACCACCATGAATTTTCTGGACCTCCTTTGTAGGTCTTGCATTTCTCAAGGGTTATTTTGAACAGTGTTGTTTTTAATAAATATATTAACTATCCCATTCCGATAAATGTTTTTCACTTCTTTTCTATCTTTCCTGCTCTAAGTCACTTAAAAACTTGTTTAAAGAAAGCAGTAACATTTGGTTTGAAAGAAGATTTAAGAAGGGCATGCATCTTGCCCTTGGACCAGTACCAGCTGTCAACGGCCTTGCTTTCATTTAAATCCAGTGCAGTAAGTCCACTGTAGTGGCTGATTCCTCCAACCCATGCCAGTACTAGCCAATGTTCTTACCACAGTAATGCATTCTTAGGCTGCATTAGCAGAAGCACCATAAGTACTAATAGTTATGCTGTATTCTGAGCTGGTGAGGCCACATCTTGAGTACCATATCCAGTTCTGGCTGCCACATTTTAAGAAGGACATTGACTTTGTGAAGCATGTCAAAAGAAGAGTGACGTCAAAAGTAGGAGTTGTTTAGAAAAGATGAAAGCAGAACATGACAGTGGTCTTCAAATATCTGTAGGGCTGTCACACAAAATATATTCTCTGACAGTGGAATAGGCTATCTCAAGAGTTGGTGGGCTGCCCTTTGCTGGAGGTATTTAGGTAGAAGCTGGACATCTATATGGGTAGATATAATGTTGTTGCATCCTGCATTTCAGATCCTTCATTGAGCAGGGAGTTGGATTAGATAATCTTTAAGGCCCTTTTACAATTGGATGGTGTATGATGGCCAGATAGCAGAACCAGGACTAGAGTGAATTCAGCAATGGAACTTAATTGATAAGGAAGGGCCTTCCTTTGCTATAGTGTTTTTAAGCCACCACACCCTTTCCTGTTTAAAAGATTTCCCTCTATACCAAATGGGAGGCCCTAAATACCTTGAAGGCAGAGACCTTTTATACCAGCAGACTTCCTGAATTAGGTGATTTCCAAAAAAAAAAAAAAAACCCTCAGATGACTCTGTGGAATTGGTACCAAACCCCACTGTTGTGATGGGTTGGCTAAATCACAGTTGATGCATGCAGACTGCCATGTAGGTGGCAGCTTAAAATACAAGCACATGGAGGATATTTGACATGAAAAATTCAAAGGGGATCTCCATACACTTCACATGGTTTTAACCATGGCATCACATCTCCCTGAAAAAGACAGCTGGCAATAATTTGGTTTAAATTGTCTAAACAGAGTAAGGAGTTAATCAACAGCTAGCATTATACAACAATCCACATAATTGTGTTTTCTTAGCATCCATGTGGCATGCATGAATAAGGCCTCAATTTCCAATCATGAACAGAAAGATCTTCCAAATGAATTATGATGATGAAGATGATGATCGTGATGATTTTACAGCTTTCCACAATCTGAAGAATCAGGCAGGTAACAATGTCAGGAATATTTAAAAAGTTATTGAAACAAAGTAAGACATATTAAAACAGAATTTGAAAACAGCCACCTCTCTGATGGGCTACCCTTAACCCTAAGAAATTCAGGCTCTTTACAGATCGTCTCTGTTTGCTCCATGCCAAAGGAACTGTGATTCTCATACCAACCTTTCTTTATCCTCTTCTATCTTTTATGCCAGGCTTCCCCAACCTGGTACCGTCTTTCCGGCGACAAGTAAAGACTGTTTTATTTCAACAAGCATTTGGGATAGAGAACGACCAAGATTAAATGTCATAGGATTGGTGACTACAGTATATGATTTTATTATTTTAAATTGTCCGCTGTTTTTAACGTATGTTTTATGGTTTTTAATTTTTCTCATAGTTTAATTCTATTTTAATTGTATATTTCTGTATGTTTTAATGGTGTTGGTTTTAGTTGTAAGCCGCTCTGAGTCCTATTGGAAAAAGGGCGGGGTAGAAATAAAGTTTATTATTATTATTATTATTACCCTCCAGATGTTTTGGACTGCAAATTCCATCAGCCCCAGAAAGGAATGGAAAGATCTGTCAATTTCATTTATCTGTTTCCCACTTTTCTAATGTTAAATTCAGTCCTCTACATTTCTGCAGCAATCTGCAATTTTTTAAAAAAAATCCTCATGAAAATTTCCCACCATATTAGTGCAGATTTCTCCAAATAAACACATTTTTGTAGGCAGTTTTGACAAAGGTAAACATTTTTGCAAGCCATTTCTCATCATATCATGCCTTTCTGCATGTTACTTTCATTCATATTTTATGCACACTTTCCCCTAATATATGCATTTTTGTAAATATTGTTTAGTTGGCAAACTGCATCCCAAAATTCTAATAAATGAGAATTTTGAAGGATGGCATTTCTGTTCTCATATTGTTTCAGAAAGTGCAAATTTGATAAATTCTGCTTGAAATGCGAACTGAACTGAAATTTTCACCCATCCCTAGCCCCAGCCAGCCACACTGGGAGAAGGTTGTTTTACACATTAGAATTACATATTCATTTTCAGGCCACCATTCCTCTCATCCCAAACTCAACTTTCACAGGAGTGCCACTAACCTCTTCCTCCATTCTTCTTATCAGGTTGCAAGTGTGAGGCCTCCTTTTTCCTACAAGGGAGCAGTGGTTCTACTTTGATTCAGCTGAGCTATCTATCAACATCTCCCTACTTTTTATTCTTCTTCTGAAGCTTTCCTCCAGGTCTCCTACCATCTGAGGTAGTGACCAGAAAGGGGCTGTTTTGTGTCCCATTAAGACATGTCAAGACACCCACAGAGAAGATCTCTTGTTGACAATTTTTGAGGCATTGATGCATGAGGGTCTGTTGCCCTGAGATCGTGCTAAAGAGCCTGTTGATAGTCTCATCTTACACTAATTTGTTTAGACTTTTTTATAAACTTGGTCACTTATATTCATGCAAGCATGCGTGAATAATCTGTAATTTGATAGTCTTTTAATATTTATTTTGCTTTAGTGCATATTTGTTATAATAATAATCAGTATTAAGACTATTAGTTAGTGGGCTCTCTTTGGTCTCAGATTAGCAAATGTTCCAGGACTTTTCTAAGGGAAGTCCTAAGATGACCATTTTTCTGTACTTCACTTCTAGCCCAAGAGGTGCCAGAGCTCAAGTTTTCCAAGAGGTTATGCCTTCTGCCCTGGAAGCTTTCCTTTGTATCACAATTATGTGGTTTCTTCAATGGTGAGGGAAATATAACCTGTACATACTCAGGCATATTTTCTTTATTGCATATCTGTACACACACATACTTCCCCCCGAGAATGATGCCTATGGTAAGAACCCTGTGGCTCTCCAGATGTTGCTAGATTCTAACTCCTGTCAGCCCCAACCAACATCATCAAAGGTCAGGGATGATGGGAGCTGGAGTCCAGCAGCATCTGAAGGGCCACAGGTTCCCCAGTGCTGAGATAAGCCTAAGAACTGAAAACAGAACTAAAACATGATGAGCCATGATACACATTAAACCTGAACATATTCACCACTGAAGCTGCTACCGTACTTTTCAGAGAATGGTGAATAACTGCTAGCTGAATTACAAGTTACTGTTGAAAATGTACTGTGTAAATACAATCTATGCATTGCTGCCATTATTAGTGTCAATCTAGAGAGGCTGATCTTTATGGAGACATATTGCTGCACCAATTGCTAACAACGCATCCAGCATATAAAAGCAAAGGTGATGACCCTATAATGGTCAAGCAGCCTATTAGTTTAGTAATGTGAAAATCAGTATCAGTTGGATGCTTGAATTTATGACATAGGGAGTTCCTAACTTGAAAACAAATTCTTTACCAGCTGCTAGACATCCCCTATCCTTTAAAAAAAAAAAAGGTAATCTGCACTTGAAATATGAGCTACTTGCTCTTTAAATGCTGGTGTGACCTCTGGCAAGTGAGTAGTTGGAGCATGTATGGTAAATAATTCACACCTGTAGGTTCAGCAGGGGTAACAAAGATGTGATGCAAGTCAAATTTCAGTGATAGTCCCATTAAATAATGATTTGTCAATCCTACAAGGACACCTTTTTCACATTTGGTGGCTGTCTAAAGAGGGAATGAACTCTGTCTTGGTTTTCCCTACAGCTGTTAGTTCACAATATTCTGTAATAATTTCTAGTTTTCTATTTTTTTTAAATGACCCAAAATCTTGCTGCATTTAGTCCCCTGAGAATATTGGGTCGAGGTTTTTGATCCCTGTTGCTCATTGATTTGAGGGCTGATGTAGTGCAAGGGGTCCTTATTAGTGGCGTCTGTCACTGGTGTAATGTTTTTGTTATTTTTCCTCATTTGTTCGCTCTGACATCATGTCATTACAGAATGGTGCTGTTCAGGCCCTGCCTTGGCTGTTCGTTAGCGTGTGTTTAATGAGCAGCTTAATTGAGCTGTCTAGTAGGCCACCTGTCACCCTCCGGACTTATTAACATACTAATGGCCTGACATTGTATTCTGTGACAGGCAACAGGGTTTACTGATTTGATGTCTGGACATGGGGTTTTTATACAGGAATGAGAGAGGATATTGGGAAGGAGGTTTAAAAACACAAATTAACTCTTTGGTATCTCTGTATTTATGGCTGCCCGGGGAAAAAGTTCAACTCCGAGCTGAGAAGGGAAGCAGTTCTAGTTAGCAAGTCCTGTTCCAGCCCTGCAATTTTGATGCATTTCTTCGGAAGAAAATATGTTCAGGGTACGAAGAGCAGGCTTTGCTTCTATTACAGTATTATGGTTGGTTGCTACTTCAAAGGGAAACCCTTCTAAAGCACAGAGGAAAGTTTTGTGACTAGTCTTTTCTCTACTGTGGCTAAACAAATGAAAGGCAAGAAATTTCCAGTTAAGGGATTTAAGTGCATGACATTGTCCCACTTGTTGAATCCAGATGAGGACATTCATAGTCAGCGAACCCGGTGCCAAATTGTAAAGGTTCAAAGGAATGGCTTAAGTGCATGCAAGTTTAATCAAAATACTTGTTTTGTTTTTTTGTTTTTGTTTTTTTTCTTAACAGCAAGAGGTAGACCTTCTGTCATAGGCAGATAACACCACCAGATGGAGTGGCTTAAAGTCCAAAGCTACAATAACTGCATACCATACACATTTACTTTGCAAAAAAGACACAGGGGCATGTGCTTTCCCTTCTTTTCTTTCCTCCCCGCACCTCCTTCAAGTAAGAGACTTGATGGGAGATCTTATTTTGCACAGAAGCTTTCTAAAGGGCTGAGCCAACTTTAGCTAACACTTAAAAAAAATCAGCACGAAGGGAGCCAGTTACCAGGAGGAGAAGGAGAAATGTTCAGCAATCCTTAGGCACTTGCTGTGGCTGGCAGCCTAGTCAGCAAAGGGATACGCCAAGAGACTAGACAAAAATAAGGGTCCTGCCAGCAGCAGTCCCAGATGCCACTCCTGGTGGCGGTGGGAGAAAGAGGAGGGTGCATTCCAGGGCTTGGTATTTTGAGCTGCACCTGCTAGGCATCTCATGGATGCCTCTTCCCAAGTGTCTTCAGAGCTGGAAAAGACAGTGGCACAGTTCAGATACAATACTCAACTGCCTAAAGAGAAAGCAGTGAAAGGCAGATTTATATAGGCTTAGGTGTAGGGGGTACTCTCAATCTGTAGGGAACAAACTTGCCACCCCAAAGTTTTCTACTACTACCGGCTACCCAATTCTAATAGAAAGAAAGTGCCTGTATTCTGAATCATAAATTCAAGCTATGGAAGAAAACGTGTACATTCTCCATGCAGAATTTTAGAACAGAATCTTTTAATATGTATGGACTGGTTATTTTGATAATGTTTACATGGCAGTGTCAATCCGAATTGAATGGATTTTGGCATGTGAATTATGGCCACAGCTAGATATTATGGCACACATATGAGTCCCATCAACAGCAGCCCCATAGTTTCTACCCCTCTTCCCCCCCATACCCTAATCATGTTTAGTAATACAAGACCTGTGACATGATGTTATCACCACAATGCAAATTTCCAGACCCATGGTACACTTCATTGGATGTCACTTTTGGGAGCAGGAAACCCAGTGTGACGATTACTAGACATTCTTGTATTACTAGACATTACTGGGAAAGGAAGGAGATATGGGGTTGTTGTTAATGACAGCAGCTGCACATGTACCTTAATATCCAGGTCTGGAATGCTCGCCTCTGAATATATTAAGATTGGTTCTTTGTTCAATTCAACCTGGAATGCTTTCAGGGGTATATTGAATAAGGATCTGGGCAGATATTTAAGCATTGTTTAAGCAGTCAAAATCCACTGAGGGAGTCAACTCAGTATGGATTTATTGGGTGAGGGGGAGGTCATATGAACTGGTCCTGTGTCAGCACTGCAGCATAGGTTTATATCTTTTTGAATAAGTAACTCAGATGGACAGGTTTTCTGTTAGTGAATGCATGACAGGTAGATAGGATCAGAGTGACTTTTTAGTTTAGATGAGATTAAAACATGGATAGGAATGCAGAAACACCTGGATTGAAAAATGTAGGACTTTCTGATCACAATTCTTCCAGATGATCCAATAGCTGGTTTTCGTTGTAGGGAATTTAGATGCCATCAACAAGGGAAGTGCTACTGTTACCACATTTAACATCATATTTTCCCAGCTCTGACAGTATAATCTTGAACTGCTGTGAAAAGGAGTTTCTCTTCATTAGACACTTTCAAGTTCTCAATGATTTCCATGTAGACTGCAGAAGCAAAAAAGTCACAGGCATTCACTGTGTAGCATTCATAAATGAGGAGCAATGCACAAACTCTCTTATTCATTACATTTTCTTAATAAAACTGTTTTCTTTTTTAAAAATGTATAGAATGCTATACAGCAGTATGCAGTTCAAGAAATGGAGCACATTTATGCAACTTTATTTATGATTGGAGAAAACTTGCATGTATCATTCCATTTGTTTAAAAGGAGGGCCAAAGACCAGCAGAACTTCTTCCTCTCCCCTCCCCCAAAGCAACTACAACTCTTATCACTGGCTATCCCCAACAGCAGTGCTGCCTGTAGCATCTTTTCATACAATGTGGGGATTGAATATTGTGCAAATTATAATAATGTGTGGATGGAATGCACCATACATAATGTGTGGCTGGCACATGGATTTTTGAACTTCTGGGAAACCCCCGTCTTGACTGAGAGTCAGTTCTGGCACTTCCTTTGAAAAGCACAAATGCATATAACTGTATCTAAAGACACTGGCAACTTCACATACAAAGGGCGCCACAGGCCAGTCTTTTCCAGAAAAGTTTCATATGACATGGATGTGTGAATCTGTGTATTTGAAAAGTAATGTCGGTAGCAGCTCTATGATTTAAAAGTACATTTTTAGAGCATGTTACTTAAGCTGGTGGTTCCTCATTGTGAATTGTGGATTAATTCACTTTAAAGTGAATCAGACTATTTATTTTAGTCCAGTATTATTGTTGTTATGTGCCTTCAAGTCAATTACGACTTATGGCAACCCTATGAATCAAATGGCTGCAAATCAGCTCTCCAATGCCTAGAGCACAAATCTTTCACAATTCTGTTATTTTAAAATCTCTTAAGTGTATATAATAATAATATTAAATTTATTAGTTGCCCATCTGGCTGGATGTCCAGCCACTCTGGGCGACGTACAAGATAAAAACAATACATTAAAACGTTAACATTTAAAACCATAACAATAAAAACTTAACCCACCCCAAAAGCCTGCCTGAAGAGCCAGGTCTTCAAGGCCCGGCGGAAGCTCATCATAGAAGGGGCATGGCAGAGATCATTTGGGAGAGAGTTCCACAGGGTGGAATTCCACAGGGTGGAATATGTCAAATATAGGTGTCTCATTATATTGTATGAGGAAATGTTTACAGACATAGATGCAAATATAGGTTCTACCATAATGATATGGTAGACCTAGATCTTGGGATCCTTGTGGATGCATCACAAGACCACTGACTGTAGATGTTCAGATATCCCACTGGATTTAATGAGCAACTTTCAGAAGCTAGAAAAGTCACTGTCACAAGACCCCAGACTACCATCTCAGGTTTAAAAGCAGACATTTTTACAATGCCCAGCAGCTTAACTAAATGCCCCATGACATTTCATCTGTATGGAGACCAGATTTTTTGTTTGCTTCAAATCACATGCACGCACATCATTTTTTCAAATGTGAGGACATGTGTATGTGAGGAAAAACTACTGGAGTGGGTGCAATTATGAGTGAAGCAATGGAAGACTACAAAAGTGTTAAGCACACCCTCTTCACCTGCCATATCTATGTACCCGATTATCTAGAAGCTGTACTTCTGGGTAATCAATTTACAGTTAACATGCATTTGTATGCATCAGGCTAGAATGCTGAGAGGGACATCCTACCATGCACATGTTACAACACTCTTAAAGGACCTGCACCATTGATACTGGATCAGATTTAAGGTTCTTGTTTTGACCTACAAAGCCTTGAACAACCTGGGAACAATTTACATGAAGAAGTGTCTTGTCCTGAGATCAACCTGCCCAGTCAGATGATTCCCTCCTGATCATGCCGCAACCTAGAGGCTTGTTTAGAGGCAACCAGAGGAAGGCCTTTGAAGTAGTGGCTACCTCTCTGTATGGCTTCCTCTCTCATTCCCTGCAGGACAATAAAGAAAGTTGCCTTATACTGAGTCAGACCATTGGTCCATCTATCTCTGAATTCCATCAAGCACCTGCACTGAGGCAAGCTCGGTGCTTGATGAAAGCTCATTTAATTCTTGGCTCAACTCTGAATTTTTATTTTTATTTTTTGCTTTCAGTTATGGCTTATTATTATTTACCATTTATTTTCTGAGGTCTTTCCTGGTCACTAATGCCACTGATTTGGTTCCTTTTTAACTTATTTGCAGTTGACCGAGTGGCTGTGGTTTTATTGTGAATTGTAATTTTATTGTACTTGTGTTTTTTTGTACACCATCTTGCTATTATGTGTAAAAAGTGGTACAGAAATATTTTAATAAACATGTCATTTGTCCATAAGGGTACATCTGCCAGGTAGATGTCAGGGCTATTTCCCCCCAAAATAGCTAGATGTAATTCAACATATCTGATCTGCACAATAGCACCAGATGTCGAGCAGCAATTATTCCTCTTCATCTGCACTGCAGGTAGGGCCCATCACATCTCACTCTGGTGCAATGTCAGCTTGATGTTTTCCTACTTCTCATTGCATCTCACTCTGCCACCACTCCAAGTGCCTGGTTTTGCAATGTGATTTTACCCTATTCCAGTTTTCTTCTGATACTAGTTCTGGCATAGGGCAAAAAAGCATTGCAAAACCAGATACTTGGCATGTTTCTTTTACAGATGAACCTAATAAACAGGCAAAGTGTTCTCATCATCATTTTTCTGTAGTCTCTAGACCCTCCAGATGTTGTTAGACTTCAACTTCCATTAGCTCCAGACAGCATGGCCAAGCGTCAGGGATAAAGGGTGTTGCATGTAGTCCAATAGCATCTGAGAGCCACAGGTCCCCCAACCCTACTTCAGCTGATTGATCACTCCACCCCCACTTTCATGATCCACGTGGAACTGAGACGTGTTAGTTTCTTTGTATGCTTTCAGAAATCCTGCTTTTCTGAGCTTACCAAAAGTGTGGCAGCTGGGGAATCAAATATATATGGCTTCTTCAAATGATTAATTCCTTGTGGATTTCATCACTCAGTGACTGAAAAAGAAATATTGCCCTATGGCTGAAGGAAACTTTTATGTGGAATCAACAAAGAGCCTCATGGCTAACAAATTTATGATGACATAAACTTTTCATAGTGCTGAGTCCACTTTGCCAGATGCATTTGATACAGTTTATGCCACATAGATGTGATAGTCTCAAAGGTATCATGCTGCACTTAATTGTTTTTGCTGGAACAGACTAACACAACTTTCTCTTTGGGGGTTTCTCGCATTCATTTTAAGTAAGACCAGTAAAGTCATCTTAACAGTAACCTAATCTGAACAATGGAAATATGCCTTGTGGTACTTTGACCCTCTGGATTTATCCAAGTGGAAATGCATTATACGTGTTACTTCTCATACAAAGTAGAACTGACACCTCATTCCCTCACTAGTTTTCATGGCAATAACTGGATTTGCTGAAATGTGGACTTAGGATTCTGTCACTGAAATTACTCAGCTATATTCTCATTAAGGCTGGAAACTCTTGGAAAGCCACCTAGCCCAGTGCTCTGCACTAAGGCAAGATAACCCCACCCCAATGTGTTCTTAAGTTATTATCTTTAAATCACAGACTTCCAAGCAAATGTATTTAGAAATGTGACAGTCTATTACACTGCCACAATATGCAGTCTATATTTGCCAGGCATAAATTATTACTCTGAACAGAAGTAACAGCCTGTGGGTTCTGTAACCAATTACATTTTCCCACTCCACTGACTAAGGTAAAGAACTCATGAGTTTCCCTCTTATCCCTATCTCTTATGACCAATTTTCTTTAGCCACTTTTTTTTCATTTTTGCTGTACAAGGATCTGTTAAGGGTCTCCTCTGTGAGCTTAAGTCTGTGTTGCAAGTTGATGTGGCACCATACCAAGTAGGAGGTGTTGGCTTGTATGCAGGATTTCAAAGCAGTTTTTGTAGTAAGTTACAATGCTTATCAGGGAATAGTCCATGGGAACATATGGCCCCTTTTGATTAAAATGCATAACTTGGAGGGTGGAAATGAATGCATAATGACAGTACTTACACATAGTCTCCTGTATAAGTAGCTGGGGTGCAGTGTTGTTGTTCAGTATTTTCATGAAAGTGCTAGTGATTTCATGTAGTGAAAGTAAAAGAGAATGTAATCATTCAGACTATTCGATGGTGTGTATGTATGTAATTGCTTTTATATACCACCTTTCTGCTAAGGCACCCAAGGCAGTTTACAATTTTAAAAATACCAAAACAAATAAATTGGATAAAATAGAGAGCAACAGAGTTCTCTCAGACTCATTGATGGTCTCTTCAGGATGTAATGGCACAAGCTCCCCGGCCTGAGTTTCCTGATTTCTGCCTTCCTTCAGGAGACAAGAGACTGCCCCAATACTTCTCTCAGGCCCTTGATGGTTCCACCAGGAGTTGATGGTATGTGTGCTCCTGGGCATCCCAGCTTCTGCCTTCCCTAAGGATACACAGATCTTAGGCAATTCCCAGGAGAGGGGCTGCCCCCACAGTTCTCTCAGGCCTTTGATGGTTCCCCAGGAGTTAATGATATGTGTGCTTCCTGGCCCAGGTATTCTGGCTTCACCCTTCTAAGGGGAGAATGGGCATTTGTTCTCCTGAACAGGATTGGCCCAAGAACTTTTGCTGCCTGAGACAAACAACAAGATGTCCCTCTCCCATTCCATATACAAAGCAGATCAAACTGGCCAATGATTCTTACTTCAACACTGACAATGGGAGTGTTCTGCACTGCATCTGAGGGAAGCAGGCTAGCTAAGGATGTGTAGCGTAAACCAGGTGGCACACACGTTTGTCCTGTAACACCTTGCTGCTACTCCCCACCCTCCAACATCTGCTGCTTGAGGGAGCTGCCTCATTCTGCTGAATGGTAGGGCTTGCTTTGCTTTTGAAATTACTTTGAACAACATGTGTATGCAAACCTTAATTCAGTGGGGCCATTCTGAACCTATGTTTCTTGGAAAAAAATATAGATGTATGGCAATATTTGATAAAATATGAGAAATGATAAGTACAGCACAGATCTAATGGTGGTGGTGGGAAGAAGCTATAAGGAATTGATTGAAACAAATTATTTGTGGAATAATTTGAAATTAACCGTGTTATACAAAGAAGAAATGTAAGTTTATGCACAATTTTTTTAAAAGTAGCATATGAACAGCATGAGTGCAGAAATTCAATGGGGAGCCACATGTACAAGGGATAATGGGTGTTGTCCAACAACATCTGTCCAACAACTTCCCCATCCCTGCTTTAAACCATTGTTGGGAGTGTCACTAAGATCTGAGGACACTTAGAATCCTAAGTAGTACTCCTCCCCTATGTGCCCCAGACACTGCATACTTTGGCTCTTCTCCCAGCAGAGCTGTGCCAGCATCAGGATTGCACCAGCATGATGTTATGCTAGCCTATTCCTGTATATATATCCCAATATGGAGCCCCCATAGAACCAACATACCTTCAAGATCCATCAGTGCATTTGAAAGCTGGTGTATGGAGCATAACATTGTGCTGTAAAAGATGGTACAAAAAATAGATTCCCGCTTTAAGCCAAGAGGGAGAAACAATGCAAGTGCATGAGGAACCACTCCCAATCTTGTGCCTTCAGCCTTTGACCTGGAACACACTCAAGATGAAAAGATCATAACAGGAAATCTATATTGACGTAGGACATTGGTAACTTCTGATTGTGCAGCCAACATTTTAAAGTTCTTGCTATTAACAATACCCTACCACACATTTCCAAGGAGGCAGTCTTATCCATTCAGTAATTCCAAGCCTCCCTGTTATTGTGGTAAGGCTGAACTGTTGCTGAAGTGACAGATCAGGTCTGTGTCTTTATAGTGAAGTCTGACCTCAGGTCATGGCTTTAGCTTTCAGCTGGTTATCTGCAACTCAATGGGCTTTGCTGTGATGCAGGAGAGTGAAAGTCAGTGCCAAAGATTGCATACTTATATAAAGTTGTTCTGATCTTCTTCAGACTGACCAGTTAGTGCAACAGATGCTAAGGGCAGATGGTCTTGACCCATATCCTGTTGACTTGATTCCTGAAACTTTTCTTTAACAGATTTTGGAATGTGTCCATAATACTTTTATTACATCAGTAAGTTTGACAAAGAAAATGCAATTAGGGGAAATAAGTGACCATCTCTTTGTTTTCCAAAACAAATCCAAAAGGATAGATTGACAAAACCTCATCAAAAACTGGAAAGCTTTCTAGCATGACCCTGTTTCATTGCAAACTATTTGTAGATCACACTGTACAATAAGATGGTAAAAGTCTGCGTGCTTTATTAATTCTGAAGTAAATATATAAATAATTGCATTAGACTCCTATTTCAGCAGCTTATTTAAAGCCCCTTAAATCTCTATGTGAGTTGGGACCAGGTTACTTGAAGGACCTCCTGCACCAAAATAAACCTTCTCAGCTCTTAAGAGCAGCCACAGAAACCCTGCTCACAGGTATGCCACCAAGGTCAACTGGGTTAATGGATACAAGAGACTAGGAATGGGGAAGATTTTTGCTTCAGTTCACACTTAAAGGCAAACCTATCCAATTAGCACTTTCCAAAACAATACATGAACTGAAATGCAGTCATCCTTTGAAATTTGCACTTCTCCAAATTTTGCAATGCCATTCTCCAGCCAAGTAATGTATAAAAATGCATATGCTAGGTAAAGTGTGCATAAAATGCTTATATTAGTGGGGGTGGGAATTCAAAAATGCATTATTTTAATGAAAAATGCTTGCAAAAATGTGTCTATTAAAGAAAAATTCCATACAAAAGTATATTAGAAAACATTCACACTAAAATACTAATTTTCCTGTGGACTTCTAAAAAGAAGAATTTGCAGACTGATCTGGAAATGTGGAGAACTGATGAGTAACTGAGTGAAACTGAAAGTCATCCCTACAAGAGAAAGGGGCTTTTCAGTGGCGGCTGTATGTTTGTGGAACTCCCTTCCAAGAGAGAGAGATCTGGCTTCTTCCCTGATTGCTTGTAAAGACCTTTTTATTTTAAACTGACTTGGGTTAAAATAATGGGCTGGATTTTTAAACTATTACTGCACAACCATCCTGTTGTATGCTAGTGAGGAGATTCTGTGGTGGAGCTACCACCACTTCTGGCTGTAGAGACAACAGGACTTTGGAAATGGTGGCAGTACCACCATGGAATCTCCCCACCATTTCCAAAGCCCTACCAGCTCACTGTAGCCAGGGCAGGAAGTAGGAGGAGGCTTTTCCCTAGAACTTTTTCTGCCATTTGTCCATTCTTTCCCACCCACCCATCCCCAATAATGGGAAATTAACTATGACAGGGCTGGCAGAGTTCAGGACACCTTTGAGGGGCATGTCGGTGGGTTGATGGGGATTAGGATCCTGCAGATCCTTGGCCACTCCTGACAGAGCCTCAAGACCCCCTATTTCTCAGCCATGCCGATGGAGCTTACTGCAGGTGTACTCTGGCTGTGTGACTGCCATCCCCCTAGTGGGACACTTTCTTCCATAGTGGAGCGGTGCACACACCACATTCAAAAGCCCATCTACAGGCCACCTAATGACTTTGGGATTGCACCATTGGTCTCTGTTTTAAATGGTAACTAACATTCTTGCATCAGTCTGGATTAGGAATTGTTTTATGCTGCTGTCTTAGTTCAAAATGTTTAGATACTAGTTTTTAAATGTTTTTATGATGTTGATTATAAACAACCTTGGGGGGAAATTGTTTGAAAGGCAGCAGCTTATGCATCCTTAAAATTAACGTAATGTAAAATGCCCTTAGAATAATCTATTTCTTTTGTAGATTATACTTTGTATTTTGCAGTGTTCCTTTCCTTTATCTTTCTATTTAAATTGGAAAATGAAATGGACTGCCTTCAAGTCGATTCCGACTTATACCAACCCTATGAATAGGGTTTTCATGGTAAGCGGTATTCAGAGGTGGTTTACCATTGCCTTCCTCTGAGGCTGAAAGGCAGTGACTGGCCCAAGGTCACCCAGTGAGCTTCATGGCTGTGTGGGGATTTGAACCTTGGTCTCCCAGATCATAGTCCAACACTCTAACCACTACGCCACACTGGTTCTCCTATTTAAATTATTTGTTTAGATTTTAAAAAATTCACCTTTCTGACTTGGGAGGCTAAACTCTCCTGGACCTAGCTGCTTCACAGGTATGACCCCACTCCCACTCTGTGTGTTCATATGCACATATATAATGAGCAGAACTAGAGTTTCTCCACAGCTGCTCAGAATTCATTCCTTACTTTTATGATATTACTTAGTGCAGTGATCATTGTAAATGCACAACACAGCACCATGCTTTTGGCTATAGGAAATTACCCCAATGTTTCCAGAAACATTTCACAAAAATGTCCATTTAAGAAATCCAGAACCAAAAGGCAAGTCTTGCAACATTATTATTTTATTTTATTTTTTATTATTATTACTATGTGAGGTGTTTTTTTTAATGGCTGGGGGTTGAAGACACAGATGCTATGCATTAATTTCCCTTGGTGCACTAAACTCTAGCTTCTGCGGGCTTTTTCGCATTGTACAAAATACATGCCTACTCAGAAATAAGTCCCACTGAGTACAATAGATAAGTGTGTATAGGATTGCAACCTCAGTATCATTCATTCACTTCTAATTAACATTTTCCCATTGTGAATGCAAAATGGAAGGTCTGCCAGCACTGCAATAGTTACCTGATTTTTTTAAGTAGGCATAGTCACATGATAAATAAATCCATATGAATACATGCAAAGATAGATTAAAAGGCTAGCAAAAAATAAATGCGTGGGGCAAAACTCACAGAATTAACATTATTGTATGCATCTGGCTTCCACAAAGAAAGAGAGAGAGAGAAACTAAAATAAGGCCATAAGCTCTTAATAAGAAAAGAAATTATAATCAGCAAGGAGACTAAGAAAACATCAAATTAAATTTTTTACATAAAGATCTGCACAGTAATACCCTGCTTTTATCATGAACTAGTTAGGTACTCCTATGAAACTAGCCACATTACCCCAATAGCCTACATCTAGGAGGTTTCCAGGATATCACTCTTTTGGGTGGGATACAATCACATTCCAACAAATTCAGGTTGTGCAATTATAGTTGACTGGAAGATCTTGCACAACAAACCCACTTCCACAAAGGATAAGGAAAGTGATAATGAAATGCACTGGAAAGTGTGAGATTACACTTGCTTTGATGTAACATCATCTAACTTCCCCACAAACAAATCAGAGTGAATGATAATTAAATATTCAACCTCATCTAATCTCCCTGCAAATAAATCAGGATGAATGCTCAATAAACAGGTCATCTGGAAGTGCCCACAGACTCAAAGAAATCTGCATTCTGATTGGAAAATGACAGTAAAATGTGTGTACAAGTGTGGGACGAACAAATTATTAACAGGAAGATGTGGAAACACCCCTCAAGCAAAACTGTGGTTGTTGGTGTTTTAAATTGGATTTGTTAAGTTAGGGCAACAGAGTACAGTTATCCACTTTAATTGGACAAACCTGAAGTTCCAGTATGCATTTGAATCCCTCTTGCAAAATAGGGACATTATGGAGGCAACTTGGTTAACGGAGAGCAACTTGTTTTTTGAAGCAGGTCTGCACAACTTGTGATGCATCAAGCCTAATGAAGGCTGCTAATCACATAAGGTGCAAAGCACAGCAAAGCACCTTAGATAGTTCCTTGAAAGTTTGGACTAAAACCCAGAGCAGAATTATTGCCCCACTGACATTGGAGCCACCAGCCTCCACCGATGGTAACCAATCAGAGACTCGTTCTTCCTCATCCTTCTCATGCCTAGGAATGCAGGGAGGAAGGTTGTCAAGAACTTGCCAGGCCTCTATGACATGGTGGTTTCACTGCATTTTTCTTGGCGGGTCACAAGTTGTGCAGGTCATGAGTTGTGCAACTTCTTAAGACAGAAACTTCAAGTGAGGGGCTAAGGAAAAAAAAGAACAAAAATGTACATGAGATATAGAGCGATGGCACTCAGAGTGCTACATAGGTGGTATCTCACTCCCAAGTGCACCCTTCACATTCGATATGACTATCCTGCTTCATGCTGTGTGGGTGTGCCACCACTAGGTCATACCTCCATATGTGGTGGGAATGTGCAAGTGTAACACCTTTTTGGCAAGCAGTTTTTACCAAAATTGAAAGTATCACCAAACAGATTGTTGAGAGAACCCCAGAATTGGCACTGTTGGACTATGCATAGGGCCCAACAGAGATCTTAGAGCTAAATAGCTCATTGAACTGTTGCTGGCTGCTACCTGTGCAGTCACAGCAGTGGAATTGAAGGCTCTCTGTGGCATCTCACTGGACAAATGGTATGATCATATATGGCACCTTGCTCTCCTGGAGAAATTCACACAAAAACTGCAGGTGGCCCGAGCTCAGAGTAAGAGGGACACATTTTTCGCCACTGGTTTGATGTTATTGATTATACTAATCAACCAGAACACGGCCAGTCCCCACCATTGGCTAATGCACAGCAGTGGATTCTGTGACACCTTCTCTTCCCCCCTTCCCGTCCCCCCATGTAGATGTCTTGTCTCTTGGTAGCTGGCTTTTGCTGTCATTTCTGGACAACCTAGAAAATTAAGCATCACAAACTCTAGACTGTGCCTCTCATTACAGCCACCCATGCCGTATACCGACTCACCCAGCTTTTCATTCAATATTTCCTGTATTATTGTTAATTTCTCTTCTTTTTGTGTCTTAGAGATATTCAAATATTCTTTAAATATTTTTTAAAAAAATTTAAATGAGATAATATAATGAAGAGGACCCTCAGACATTTAAAGTCTAGTAAGCCTCTTCAAGTCCAGAGAAAACTTCTCACATTTCCCAAAGTAATCAGGTAGATATGTTAAGTAAGACCAAAAACAATTCTGATGGTGTTTCATCAGAAGCTGAGGACAATACTGAAGAGAATATAAGCTCTTAATGTGAACTAAAATCATTCGGACGTTTAGAAACCAGGAATCTATGGAATAGTAGACAGATAGCTCATTATTTCCCATTACGGTTAATAAGTGGAGAGTGTACTGTACTGATGTGGATGAGAAAGAAGTGTATTTCATGATTGAAGAAGGGGTTTAGTGAGCTGGGCATCACTTTTTGGAACCAATTAAGCCTGCCTTTCTGATTGATGGACTTATGCTAGATAGTCCCTACATATTTGTATGCTTTTCTTCATGACCATGACTTTTAGCACTTCTTTCATTTTTATATGAAATACGTAGAGGCCATACCACTTGCATTATATTAATTTTTTGCACTGTTTATGACTAAAGGGCAGTCTTAGCAACTGACTTGTGTTTTTAGTTATCCTTCCAAGATATGTCCAGTTTATTTTGATCACAGCCAAGCACAGGCTGTATCAGCATGTTTGCCTTCTGCACTGTAAGTGTTCCCTATTTTTGATGTTTAAAAAAGAAAGAATTAGGCCTACAATCTGATGGACTAGCCTGTACCCAAGAGGCTCATGTGACACATTTTTCACACTAGAGGAAGGTGCTGCCAACACCTTCTCCTGCCCAATGGTGAAAGACATGCAAGAAGATAGGCATTGGACTGAAAGAGTAGCAACTCATGCCACCATATGGCTGCAAGCACAGTGACTTGCAATGTGTGAATCCAACCTGCACGTATTTAGAAGCTAATGATGGCTGAAACCGCAAAAGGAAAATTAGGGTTTTGGTTTTTGTGTTTTGCTTTTCGCAGCCTTGGCCATATTGGTCCCAGCCTTTCTCCCTTGTTGTGTGTGCCTTTGGGGTCTAAATGTTATTAGGCCGAGACAAAAAACTTCAGGTAGCCTGTCCCTCCTTCACAATGATGGCAGTTAGAAAAGCTAGGCTCCTGCTGGGACAGACAAGGCCCCCTATGAAGGGAAATCCCCAAGGTCAATGGTGGGGATGCAGGCATCCGCAGACAAGCACTCGCACCCACCCACCCCCGTTCGACACTCATGGTCATTGTTGCTTTCCACTGACCAGCTGCCTACGATCCCTGCACCAAAAACAAAATGGGTAACACAGCCCCCATTCAATGGAGATTAAATGCCTGAAATGAGCCACACCTCTGAACAATTGCTTTCTAGAAAGAGGAACAGCATTCAATAGCCACAGAGCCCCATTGATCAGGGTTATAAAAGAGGTGAAGGCCTGCATGAAAAAGGTTTCACACCACCCCTTAAACTACCTCAGATTCTCCGTCTTCTCCCTTCTCTCCCATTTTGACTGCCCATTTTGCCTACATTGTAATCAAGTATCTCTATCATCACTGCCCAAGATTCAAGCAGTGACTCTATAAAAAAAATCACACAATACCGCAAAGCAACTTATTCCTCACTGATCACATTAGCACCATTATCTGTACAACTTTACTACTTAAAAAATTAGTTACTATCATTCACACTGTGCAATCAGCTGTTAAATCCTCATTTATGTTAATTTGAATTTGAATGTACTACTCAGTGAAATGTTGGATTGCCATGTTTACAAATATACTACAGGTATTCAGAAATGTAGATTATACAAAACATGCTGTTTAATCTATTTGTGATGCAGTTTTAAATAAATTAAGCCTATTTATCTGTTACTTACCCATTCTGGGCACATACTATTTCTTTCAGTTTGTTACCTCCCCTGCCAGGATGTAAATTTGATAGCTTTTATTTTTAAAGTTTTTAATAACTGATAATCTTAAAGATGGGATTTAAATTGGTGGATGCTCTACACAGGTATAATTTAGATGGAACACATTTTTCTAATCCACAAAGTTTTTTTCTAAACCAAGTACTTGTACAACTAAGATGGAAACAACCTCTTTAGTTTAGCAGCAATAGATCTATTTTGGATATCTGTAATCTTAACATTAAATGAATTTCTGTACAATGCACAAAGTTATTGAAAACAGAATGGCAGCAAAACATGTTCAGACAAAACTCTGACTACATCTGTAACTGAAATAATCTGGGGACATTTAGAATTTTGGATAATTTAAGAAGTTAGAATAATGTGCAGGCCAAGCCTAAAACTGACTATGACAACACATGAGAATTTAGGAAATAATTTACCCAGAGCCATCCCAATCACAACACAGTACAATTATATTATGATACTGTCACAAGGGAATGCACCACTGGCTAGCTCCTACTGGCCTCCTCCCTATATATATTCAGGGGATAACCTGTGAAAGACCCAGTACATATACAGTCTAATATATTGCCCATAGCCTCTGTGTGTATGAGTGGAGATCCTTGAATAGGCAGGATTCCTGATCAAGCGTATAGAGCTTATTGCATACTTTTTAATGTATAGAGATTCTTTCACAATTTAGGCCTAACACATGTGGAGCATATGTTGTTACACTCAGGTCCTGCATATGGGCTTCCCATGGGCCTCTGATTGCCCACTGCAAGAACATGATGCTAGACTAGATGGGCATATAGTCTGATCCACCAGAACTATCTACTTATGTCCTTAGTATTTTACTACTCCAGTTAAAAGGATCTCCGGTAGAAAGCAATGGGAAAAACCTTTGCCAGGAACAATACAGAGTCCTGTCAGTCAGAGTAGCCAGTACTGGGCTAGAAAGACCGATGGTCTGGCTCATAATTCACAGTTCTCATTCATGTTTTAGCTCAAAAAAATAGACAGATGAGACTATCATGGACTATGTGCAGATGTTTTGAGGGTAGCAAGGAGCAGACGCACCAGATGAATCTAATTTCTATATGTTTTAGTACATTAGAACTAGGTACACATTGCTTTCTCTTTGCTGTTTCTTTAGGCTTGTTTTACATTACTTCTTTGCTGGTCCATTTTTCGTGATGTTTTTGATACTATTTTATGCTGGGTTTTGAGTTTTTATGTCATTTGTATACTGAGATTTTTTTTTAATTGATTGTATTGTATTTGCTTTTGTAAACTGCCAAGAGGACTTTGGACAATGGGTGGTCTAGAGATTAAATAAAAAAAAAATCATCTTTAAAAATCCTTGGGGAAAGAACTTGCCTGTGGGCATCCTAATGCAAAGTGTCATGACTGCTGAGTAACCATCCTGTTAAGCCAGTTGTATGTTAATAGTCAAGAATGTCTGGTTGATGTTCTCTGAATAATGATGATGATGGTGGTGGTGATGATTGGAAGTCCCTTCAGCTAGTGGGAAGGGAAGAGAAACGGCATTGTAGTTTGAAGGGGGGGAGTCTTTGTTTTGGAAGCAGCCAGGGCAGGACTGCAGGGGCACAGGAAATTGCTGTCTCTCTCTGAGAAGATTCATGTATTTGCAGCTTGTTGTAGGAGGCTATTACTTCCAGTCTACCCCTAATTACATAATAGTTACTCCCCTTCAAACAAGAGATGAGGTGCATATATCTGGAACAAATATACAAAAAGAGTTATATGAAATTAATATACAGGTATATCTCAGATAACAAAATACATGATTCCTGGACATTATTTATTTAACAGAGACTTTGGTACCAAAGGTAGGAATAACATGGAAAGAATAAGGACAGGTTCCTACACCACAATAAAGAAGAGCAGTTCAACATATTTCAGCAAATGTTTTGTCCAAAACTAACAATATGTATGTCTGAAATGAAACAACCAAGTCAGGTAAGCCTGGCATAGAAACCTTCTTTCAAAATGCATCCAGAGATGCCTGCCTTGCCTTCTTTCTTTTATCATGTAGCATCTTGCTTTCAGCAATCTAAGGCTCTGAGCACAGTTCTCCTCACCGTATACTTGAGCAGGCAGGCAAGGGGCAACCACCACCCCTACCCTGTGCTTGGTCTTTTTCTGTGTGCTATCCTCCCCTACACTCTAGCAGGCATGTCTGCAGTAAACAGTGCTTCTAGAGCACTTGAAGCATTGTTTACTGTAGAGGCACCTGCACCACCTGCAAGGAGTGTCATTCCATCCATGTGTGAGAGAGCTGCCTGCAGCAGCCACAATCCAGTAGCCAGATTCTGACTGTGTCAGAGTGTGCACCCCCCCCATGCACCCAAAACAGACTTTGTTAAAAGGAGCTTCTTTCCTGGAGGATTTGTTAACTGAGGTATTTCTGTATCTGTAAAGGAGATTAAGAAATGTTTTAGTGGAAAAGTAGCACAGAGAAAAAGTATGGCAAAATGGAATAATGGAAATTATGAGTAGAGAGATGGATCCAGACTAAGTTAGTCATGATTTAGTCCCATTTAAATCATTAAGACTTAATACTGTCACAACTGACTTGGCCTACTGACAATGGCACTAAAGCATGACTAACTTAGAGTTTCTGCAAACTTACTGGTGTCATACATGTTAAAGTCTTAGATGAAACTATGAACATTTTAGTAGCATTAATTTGATTTGGTTATTCTCAGTCCCTATTTTCTGTTAAGAAATATGTTGTTAAATGCAAAGATAAAATGCACTCACATTCAGTTTTGTGAATCATTATATGCCCTTTTTGTTAAATTAGTAGAAATATATTTATATTAATTTAAAGATACTCTTTTGAAACTGCCCCACAAAAAATCATGAACAAAATGGCTTTTTTCAGTTTTCTAAGTGCTTCAGTTCTATGAAGTTGTAATCCATAGGAACTCAATCTTAGCAGTTCTCAGCTTTGGGATTCTTTTTCTAGTTCACACACCTTGAGACAAAGCGTATATTTAAGATGAGGGAAGGAATGAAATAGGTTGTAGGGAGTTTTTTGTGCAAGATGTGGAGCAAATTTATTCCAGAGAGTGTCTGAAATAGGCTTCAGAAACTGGACAGAGTGTCTTCTTGAAGAAAAGACCTCTAAGTAAACTCCAGCACCATTCAAAAGATTTGCTCTGACACTTAACAAGTGGTGCGGGAAGAAAGAAAAATCTGTTGTCAGGTTTGGGGTGTTTATCAGCTACCCTCAAGACACTTGACCTGATGCCGTGGACCCCCTAATCCGCTGATCTGCATGCTGCAAGTCCTGCGAGATTCAGGCCCACAACTGCTGATGAAATTGACTGGAGCACTTGTCCTAATACACTGATCCCTCAGTACATTGTGTGCCACTCACCTACTCCCGCCTCTTCCCCCCTTCCATCCCAGACAACTCCTCCTAAATTTAATTCTGCTCACAAATTGTGAAATAAGTTGTTTGGGCTGGATTTGCAGAGTGAATTGTCCTCCTAATGAAACAGTCTGTTCATTATACAGTTGTAGAAGGAAGATTTAGCGCTCCCATACCCCAAGACTCATGCAGGTTAACGTTTTTCGACTGACGGTTGACAAAAGAATGAATAGCCCTGTGCTGTCAAATCAGGCTTACAAACAGCTTGGCATACAAACAGTTACTGCTTGTGTGCATGTGGATTTAGGGTCCACAGTCTCTTAATGCCAAAGATTTGTAAGTACAAATGGGTTAGCCTTCAAATTGTTTACAAAGGGAATAAAATGACAAAAAATGAGTTGCTTTAAGCCAATTCCTTCCAATTACTACCAAGTAACAGTTTTTAAAATGGGCAGAGTTGTGTGGTATGACAGCATACAACTTCTTAATCACCTGAAGAACATGCCCAATTCTTCTGTTGGTGGAATAAATCAGTCTTTTCCTTTTGAAAGCTGCAGAAATGCTAATAAAAGGAATGTAAAAATCTGAGAGCCTTCTTTAAAATTAATTTAAAATTTTTAAACCCTGACTTGTTTTGACTACCAGCTCAAAAAAGAAAGCTACAATGCTTCAAATTGTATTCACATGCCACAAGTCTTTGCTTTTAAAAGTATAGAAGGGTGAATGCATTAAATTATTAAAATAAGTAGAAATCTGAATGCATGACACCATCAGTAAATGTCCAGGAGCCAGTATGATCCAATGGAAGGAATGTTACACTTTACACACTTTCACACATGATACTTGAAAGTGCATCTGAATAGAGCTGCCCTGAATTTTACCCTTTTTGATTCCTGGATGCTTTGGAGGGGACATCAATGTTTCCCAAATAAAACCTTAATTGTGAGAATTATACCCTTTCCCAACCCTTTTAGCTGCCGCTGCTCTGTCATTCCCCACCGCTTTAAAAAACTATGTCTTCCTGAATTAGTTACATTACATTAACAATCTCAGCCTAGGGCCAGCCCTACCATTAGGCAGAATCAGGTGGTTGCCTCAGGGCGCAGATATTGAGAGTGGCAGTAGTCCCCTTAGCCATTCCCCTGAACCCCTGAGCCATTTTCATTCTGCTGAGGCAGTATCCCAGTGACATCAAAGCTTGTGCTCAATCCTGTTCCCCCTAAGCTAGCATTTTGCCCCCAGGTGTGATGAAAGATGCTGTCCCATTTCCAGTGCTGTGGTAAGGTTTTTGAGAGAATGTGTACTGTCAGGAACTCTTTGGAGGAAAAAGATACCAATTTAATAAATAATAAACTACACTTTACCCATGTCTTAACATTTAACAGGTAAGACTAAGGGGTAGCCAAGAGGGTGGCATACTTCCATCATAACCTCCTCTCCTGTGACTCCACGGGCAAAGTAATTGCTACTGAGACAGTACAGATTCTCTAGGTTGACCCTGACCTTGAAGCACAGGAAAGCCATCTCACATTGAAGGACTCCCGAGACCCTCTGTGAAACGTTTGAGCAGGTGTGAGAATACTTGCATTGGAAATGAAAGATGGTCTAGTCTAACATAATGATGTAAAGTTTATTAGTGTTAGGGAGAATGGAAAATATGAGCTTTTATCCAGCCACAGTGAGCAGAAGTTCAATGGTAGGTTTCAAAATTCAAACATAAGAACAAGCAACACTTCATCCCCAAGTTGAAAGATAATTGCACAATTAGCAGCTTGAGGTCAATAATGCCAGTGCTGGACGCTTCTGAGATAATCAATTCCGCCATGTATAAACGATACCTCGGTAGAAACAGAAAATATCATTGTGCAAGCATTTCAATATTATAATGAACACCAGCAAAATCATTATCCCTTTGCTTATTCAAAATGTTATTGAACAAGCATACACTTTGATTAAGTCTAACTGCACAATTTTGCAATGAGTTAAGTCTCTTTCCTGAACTGAGTTAGATTAAACATTTGGACAACTAACCATCAATTCTTCTCTCTGCCCTGAGGATCTACATAAGTACATTAAGCTAGTGGGAATCTCTTGGCTAAAGAACTCAGCACCATTTTGTTGGTACCTGAGGATGATAGAGCACAATATCAAATTCCAAACTTGGTATAATTTTACTGGATTTTTCACCGTATGTGTTGCTATGTTTTAAGTGCATGTATATATGTGAGAGAGTCCTCCATCACTGTAGTAGAACAGGCAATAATATACATTATTGCTGCTCCATAGATAGGTGGCAGTATAAATGAACTTAACTCACTTTAAACAAACCATTATGAGTTCCTGCTCCCCATCAAGTCACCTCATTCTGACACCATATATAAATTTATGAAGGATCAATTAACTGCACGTCCTTGCTGTCCCCATGATCAAGTTGTTTGCATCTTTTCACTTTCTGGTTGCTTTGACAAGGCTGCATGTTGAAGTGGGTTTCATTCTGCTGCTCCTGCTGCACCCTTCAAACCACTCACTGGTCATGCGTACAGTACAAAGCAAGCTAAAAACAGGAAAAAGAAAGTAACTAGCCACAAACACATACGTAGTTCTGACCAAAGTGCTAAATGTGTATTTGAACTACACTGCAGGTAAGAGCACCTGAATACTCCTTGCGTTCAGTTGATACATGATACATGCAGGGGATAGCATCATGGTCTTTGTACATAAAAAGTTTTCTTTTACATAGTTTCATAGACACCACACAATTTGGTGTTTGAGTAAACAAAACGTCTTACTTGGGTGTAAGTCTTGGTGACTCCACGGGACTAGGATCTCAACCTGCCACGTGCATCCTGCGATATAATTTAGTCATTAAAAGGATCAATTTAATGGTGTTGAAATCAGGGTGATTCATTGTTCATCAATTATGGGATGACTTGCCAACATGATGGCACTTCATTCCCTCAAATTAAACACTAAAGGAACATTTTAAAGAAACCATATGGCTCTACTTCAAAAGTAGTTAGCTGGCAAATTGAGCACATTGATTAGGCCTTGTTATCTATGAAACACATGAATAAGTACATCAAATGAACTTGTTTTTCCCTTCACAAATTAAGTCTAATAGATAGAGTCAGCTTTAATCGCTGCCAGAAAAGAGGCATTCTCTTCGCCAGAGTCCTGTCGATGGCATGGGAGAAAACACCAGAATGGATGGCCTTCTCATGTGGACTGGATGCAAGAGACACTCGGGCTTCTTCTTTTTTCTTAACCCAGCAGAGCAAACAGGGAGTTAATTATATCACTGTGACCAAACAGAAATAGAGCTTTGTAAACAGTTGTTAAACTGCAGCTGAAAAGGCAAAAGCTTTCATCCTGGAAGGAGAACATTCTCCAAACACTCCAGCAGAAAGGCAACTGTTCAGTATTATAAAGCCCCATTAGAGGTGGGTGGCAGGCAAGGAATGTTCTGCAGAAGGGGGATTTGTGGTAAGGCATACAATATTGCTACTTTGCCATTTTTAAATCAACCAGGCTTTTTACCCACCTGGACAAATACTTACTTTGAAAAACAGCAGTATACATACATATTCTTTCTTCTTCCCCACTGCTACACTAGAGGAATAGCAGTGCCAATTATCAATGTGTAAAGCTAGGGCTGGCCCAAGACATTTTGCTGCTGAAGTGAAGGACAAGAACTCTGTCCTATTCCAAGCATGGAAGCTGTCCAGGCTGGTAGTTGAATATTACTTATTCTATTTTATTTATTACATTTCCATCCCACCTCTCCGCTAAGGAGTTCAAGGTGGCATACATAGCTCTCCCCCTCCCCATTTTACCCTCACAACAACCCTATGAGGTAGACAAGACTAGTGACCTTCATGGCTTGAATCCTGTTCTCCGCAGTCTTAGTCTGACACTTTACCATTGCACCAAACTGGCTCACAGCACTAAGTATGAAGTTGGGAACTTCAGCACTGGCAACAGGATAGCTTCCACTGCATGGAATGCAGCAGGGTAGCTTAAGTGGTGCAGGGCACGTCACATGGCACACAGAGCTCTGTCCACCAACAACTCACCACCACTTCCTGCCCTCCAGTATCCCCTCCCTGAAGCAGCCACCCCATTCCACCTAACAGTAGGGCCACTTCTGTGGGACAGGAAGATGTTAATTAATACAAAGATTAATGTATGTGAGTACAGAAGATGATGTGTACATTTCAGAGTGTCCTTAATTATAGTTAGTCAAATGGTGTGACATCTCCATTGATATAAACAGAGGATTTTTAAAAAAAATTTTTTTTTGAATGGTAAGACAGGGTAGAAAAATCAAGTCACTTTTTAATTTATTGCATTTGTTTGTCACTTTATATAAAAAGTCTCAAAGTGCTTAACAGAATAAAATACAGACAAATAAATGCAATTAAAAACAAAACACTTCTAAAAGTGTTCATCCACCAAAACAATAAAAAATAACAAATGCTACTTCACTCCTGTAAAAGATGAACATCACAGTAGAGACTAAAATTATACATAAGTATATATAAGATGTTTGTAAAGTTATATGCAATGGTATAATTCCCTTCTGAAATCATGATAAGCCTTCATCTTGTATGATACCTCACTGATTTAGTAAGGCTGTCTGTGTAAAAGCACAGTCTCGTTTATTTGCAGAAAGTACAGGAATCATATTTTCAAAAGTGACTTCCTGACTTGCACAGCAATTAATTGCTTCCTCTTGAAGCTTTAAATAAGAGAAAGCTTCAATTCAAGGATGGCATCTATTAAATTTAATTAAGTTCTCATGCTGCTTGCATGGCAAAAGGAGCACGGTTAAAGGGCAGGTGCTAATTGAGAGCAGATTCTGTGTTGCAGATGAGTGTGCTTTTTTGCTAAGTGTGAAAGGCATTTACAGATACATGATCTGCTTCATAACATTTCCTTCCTTCTTTTGGAAGGAAAGGACTTTTGCAAAACTATGTTTTTCATTTCATTGGATATGAATCTGACTGTCTTTTTTCTTCCTCTTGCACAACAAATTGATGCAATGGAATCCAGACAGTGCTACGTTGCCAGAACATCTCAGCATTTGATTTAGTTGCATCACCAACCAAGTCATTTGAGACAAATTTGGAAATGTTGCCTTTACCAAAGCTGATGTTCAACCTGGGTTATAAAATCTGAACAAGAATTATATAATGTATCTATATTGAAGGTGTATCTTATTATGTTGTAATATCCAACAGTGGAATATTTCTCTTTTAGCATGCAGTTATCTACAGTGCCCCTACGCAAGCCAATCATGTTTTTTATTTTGCTCAGTATACTCAGGGCTTATCCACACGGGAGCCTAACTTCATACCAAATAAGTTGCTTTTACCATTGCAATAGCTTTTAAAGGTCCACACTTCTTGCTCAATGGTAGCTTCCAATCCACTGTTTTCCATTCACACAAGTAGGTGTTTCTCTGGAAAGGTTTAGTGTTACTGTTTCCTTGTGGCCCTGCCCCCAATTTTACATGTTTACTCCCTTCCGAGTATTGATATTGCTAATGGAGGAGGAGAGGGTTTTTTGTCAGTTTCATTGTTTCTTGCCATTGCAGGTCTCTCCTTGCTGAAGCCCTAAGAGTGCAGGGGTGCAATTGACAAGAAACTATATGAAACTGCCTAGAGGGGGAGTGAGTGAAAGGCAAAGTAGGCAGCAGCTGTGACAGCTTTTGTGGGTAGCAGAGAGAGAAGGACCGGACAATGGGGCATAAGAGAGTCTGTCCATTAAAAAAACATCAAAGCAAAGTACCTACATGGAGGAGTGCAGCGCAGCTGAGACAGTTTTTCCTTTCCTTTTCGCATTATCAGCAGATTGGGTTAATATGGATTTAAAGGAGAAAACTGCATGATAGCTTCTGTTTGCCAGTATAATCATGTGAACAATGCAAATTACAAGGGGATGCCAGTAGCACACACTAAATTGCTGTTTAGAAGAGTCCTCAGTAGCATTGGAGTGGGAAGATCTGTCAAGTTGTTTTCAGGTTGCTGCACTGGAAATGAGAAGACAATGTCATCTTCTTTTGTGAAGGAGCTATGATGCTATGGGCATAGGTCCCTGAGATTAGGGTACAGATTACAGAAGCTATGTGGCACAATTTTCTCAGGGACTTATGCCCATAGCATCACAGCTAGCTCATCTCAGAGGGTGCCAGAGGTTCTTCACTCCCTGGGAGAGGAAAGAAAAAGAGAGCTTACTACCCTGCTCCTTTTTCCTGACCAGGCCAAGGGAAAGATCAAAGGGGGACTACTGCATGGGAAGAACACTTTGCCAGTTCCAACCAAGGCAAATGTCAGGAATTCATCCCTTCCAATGACAACCTCAAGAGCAGTCACCACAAAACACCATCTCAGTGCACATAGCTGGAGAGCAAGTCCATAATTTCAAGAAATTGCCACTTTGTCTATTTATTGGGTGAAAAATCAAATGTTTTCAAAATCAGAATATGGTAATTACATTACCAGATCACTCTATTAAATACTTCAAGGTGGCTATCCTTGAACAAAGGGATTTCAAAGGGAAACTCCAGTATGAAATTGCTGAATTACAACTTAAATGAATAGAACTGAACTTCTTAATAAGTTAATGAGTAATAATGAGTCTGAACAGAACTACACACACACATACACACACACACTCAGGAATAGATTTGAATAGAGACAATGGTTTCCTCTCCCACTAAAGGTGTTAATTTACCCAGCAATGCTAAGATTATTGTTACCACCAATTACTGTTACCACAATTAAGGTTCACTGTGATTATTTTTCATTTGTTTTGGGTAAAATCCTATACATATTTACTTAGGAGTAAATCACAATAAACTCAATGGGGCATACTCTTGAGTAGAAGTATATAGAATTTTTACACCCTTATATTCTGTCTACAATTTCCATCTTTCCTGGTCATTGACCTTTCTAGGACTGTAGGTCAGCAACATCTGGAGGGCCAAAGGTCCCCCACTCCTGCTCTATCCATCCATCCATCCATCCATCCATCCACATCTGAAGAGAACTCTAGTGCACAACAGCTTATGTCACAGGTGGGGAACCTCCAGCCCATGGTCTATGGCTTGCCAGGCCTCCCAATTTGGCCTGCAAGGCCATTTTGCCTGGGCCATACCCATCTGTCACTCCTCTAATGGCATATGTCAGGTATGGGACAAGTAAAGTTATGGCTGCAAAGGAACAATTAGGTTGCTTAAAAATGAGGATGAAACTATTAACATATATCTTAATTTGAGTAAATCAGATAAAACCTATTTTCAGTTTGAATATATTCTTGGTTAGGGAAGACCAGGGTCTTTTAACTGTATGTAAATTCCATTACCTTAAATAAAATCAAAACTTAATTATGTGAAAAATGATATTTTGCTGATTGGTTGATTAGAAGGTTTGTGACAGGATGAGATATCAAGAAAATAATGAAACTTCTTTCTGGATAGACAAAGGTCTTAACATCATGAAGGAGTGATTAAAGTAGTGACTATTTAACAGCAACCAATGAATAAAATGCCCCTTTTACAACAGGGAAGGATTCTTAACCACAGACTATTAACAGATGCATGAAACCATATGAACTCAGTTTCACTTCATAAGAACATAAGAACATAAGAAGAGCCTGCTGGATCAGGCCAGTGGCCCATCTAGTCCAGCATCCTGTTCTCACAGTGGCCAACCAGGTGCCTGGGGGAAGCCCGCAAGCAGGACCCCAGTGCAAGAACACTCTCCCCTCCTGAGGCTTCCAGCAACTGGTTTTCAGAAGCATGCTGCCTCTGACTAGGGTGGCAGAGCACAGCCATCACAGCTAGTAGCCATTGATAGCCCTGTCCTCCATGAATTTGTCTAATCTTCTTTTAAAGCCATCCAAGCTGGTGGCCATTACTGCATCTTGTGGGAGCAAATTCCATAGTTTAACTATGCGCTGAGTAAAGAAGTACTTCCTTCTGTCTGTCCTGAATCTTCCAACATTCAGCTTCTTTGAATGTCCACGAGTTCTAGTATTATGAGAGAGGGAGAAGAACTTTTCTCTATCCACTTTCTCAATGCCATGCATAATTTTATACACTTCTATCATGTCTCCTCTGACCCGCCTTTTCTCTAAACTAAAAAGCCCCAAATGCTGCAACCTTTCCTCATAAGGGAGTCGCTCCATCCCCTTGATCATTCTGGTTGCCCTCTTCTGAACCTTTTCCAACTCTAGAATATCCTTTTTGAGATGAGGCGACCAGAACTGTATACAGTATTCCAAATGCGGCCACACCATAGATTTATACAACGGCATTATGATATCGGCTGTTTTATTTTCAATAACTTTCCTAATTATCGCTAGCATGGAATTTGCCTTTTTCACAGCTGCCGCACACTGGGTCGACATTTTCATCGTGCTGTCCACTACAACCCTGAGGTCTCTCTCCTGGACGGTCACCGCCAGTTCAGACCCCATGAGCGTATATGTGAAATTAAGATTTTTTGCTCCAATATGCATAATTTTACACTTGTTTATATTGAATTGCATTTGCCATTTTTCTGCCCATTCACTCAGTTTGGAGAGGTCTTTTTGAAGCTCTTCGCAATCCCTTTTTGTTTTAACAACCCTGAACAATTTAGTGTCATCAGCAAACTTGGCCACTTCACTGCTCACTCCTAATTCTAGGTCATTAATGAACAAGTTGAAAAGTACAGGTCCCAATACCGATCCTTGAGGGACTCCACTTTCTACAGCCCTCCATTGGGAGAACTGTCCGTTTATTCCTACTCTCTGCTTTCTGCTTCTTAACCAATCCCTTATCCACAAGAGGACCTCTCCTCTTATTCCATGACTGCTAAGCTTCCTCACAAGCCTTTGGTGAGGTACCTTGTCAAACGCTTTTTGAAAGTCTAAGTACACTATGTCCACTGGATCACCTCTATCTATATGCTTGTTGACACTCTCAAAGAATTCTAATAGGTTACTGAGACAGGACTTTCCCTTGCAGAAGCCATGCTGGCTCTGCTTCAGCAAGGCTTGTTCTTCTATGTGCTTAGTTAATCTGGCTTTAATAATACTTTCTACCAGTTTTCCAGGGACAGAAGTTAAGCTAACTGGCCTGTAATTTCCGGGATCCCCTCTGGATCCCTTTTTGAAGATTGGCGTTACATTTGCCACTTTCCAGTCCTCAGGCACGGAGGAGGACCCGAGGGACAAGTTACATATTTTAGTTAGCAGATCAGCAATTTCACATTTGAGTTCTTTGAGAACTCTCGGGTGGATGCCATCCGGGCCCGGTGATTTGTCAGTTTTTATATTGTCCATTAAGCTTAGAACTTCGTTAGTCTTTACCACATTTTCCTGAAACTCTGACTAATCCTCTTTAAATGAACAACATCAGAGTCTTTCATTTGACACAGGCAACACATATACAAGAGATACCTCTTTGCTTCCAATTACCTGTTGGCTGGGAGAAGCAACAAAAAGGTGTATTCATAACAAATGGTTCACTAATCTAGTTAATGTTGCAGTTTCACCATTAGTATAACCCCAGCCAATTAATGAAACACTATTCCCCCCCCCAAAAAGTGGTAAATTGTTTGTTAATTTAAAGCAATTATATTCCCTCTTTTAATGATTCCAAGATTAAAAACAACATTAAATACATATAAAACAGCCAGCTGATAAAGTTCAGTTAAGGGTCAGAGAGTTTTAAAGACTGTAAGGGAGCAAAGTAAACCCAAGATCCACTGGGATAAATGAGTTAGGATCTGGCAGATCTTCGGCTCAGCCAGCAGAACCCTGGCTCAGCTGGGCTAGGAATGGAATCCGCCCGCCGCTGATCTGCCCCGTGCCCACCCATTCCTGCACCATGGAGGAGGAGGGAGGAGAAGAGCCTCCCCATGGAACAACTGATTAGGAGACTGCAGCAACAGCCTTCATAGTCAGAACTGTGGATTTTTCACGCATCCCAGTCTGCTGTTGGAATATGTGGTTCAACTCAAACTCGTGGGTTGAGGCTGCATGGGGTTAAAAGGGTAGATAGAGAGGAGACCTCCTGATTGCCAGGCTAATACCTATCCTTTGATCTCCTGCTGACTCTCCCTTCCTGCTAGACTGATATGCTTAGGATGTTGACCACATTTCTGGTCTCCTTCCTTCTTCTTTCTCTTGAGAGGGAGAGCAGACAGCTTCTTTTTATCTCTCCCTCTCCTCCAAGCATGAGGGCAAACACTAGGCGTAGTGTTTGCATCTCCAACTTAGCTAGTTAGCTAGATGTAGAACTCTTTCCTATCAAGTATGTACTTCCAGAATAAAGCAGTTATTTCTTATTTAAAGCTTAAAGACTCTGTCTGACTAATTCCAGGAAGGTGTAATCTTTAGCAAAGATTCAAATACACAAAGCTCACTCAGACACTCAAATACCTAATTTCGCTACTCTGCAACAGGTTACAGGCCCAGCCATGCAAAAGATTAATGGAGCTCAGATCTGAGTAATTAAAGGAGCTTTTGTGTTGTGAATCAAGGAAGCTAGCAAAGACCTTTGGAGTTTAGTCAGTAAAGAGTTAAGCCTTTTTCTTAAGGATGGCTACCATGGAAGAAAAGCTAAACATCAGTAGACCTTCACCTGGAAACTGGAAGCTCTGGTTATTTCACATGGGATGTCACTTAAGGCAACAGAAGCTAATGGAAGTGATTAAAAATCCAGAGCTGAGACAAGGAATCTTTGTTGGATATTCAACAAAACAAAAAGGATACAGAATCCTAAATCCCAAAACAGAAAGGATTGAAATCCAAAGAGCTCTCTGCTTTAATGAAGGTCAAGGTGTATTTCAACCAGAAGGGGCAGCATCCCAAGACCACAACAGTGAAGAAGATAAAGTAGAAATACCATACAGTAATGCAGATTACAGCAACATGGCAGCACTGGAGAACAGTGAGGAATCTGAGCAAGAAGGAGAACCTGCACAGCCAGAAGAGGCAGCAGAGAATCCTGGGCCAAGACGCTCCAACCGCACCAACAGTGGTGTACTTCCACTGAGACTGTCCTACCTTACAAGAACTGATGAACTTCCAGAGCCAAAGCTATAGAAAGATATTGAACCCTTACCCAAAGCTGAAGCTGAGAGGTGGAGGCAGCCAGCCAAGGAAGAGCTGGAAGCTCTACACGAGAATAAAACTTGGACACTTACCAAGCTTCCTCAAGAAAGGAAAGCTGTAGGTTGCAAGTGGGTATTCAAGAAAAAGCCAGATGCTGAAGGGAACATTGAGAGATACAAGGCAAGACTAGTGGCCAAAGGATACTCTCAAAAGTATGGACAAGACTACTATGAAACTTTTGCTCCTGCAGTCAAACATACAACAATCAGAACTCTTCTGAGTGTTGCTGCTAACAAGAAAACGCAGGTGGAACACATGGATATAAAAACAACGTCCTTGCATGGAGAAATAGAAGAGGAAATCTACATGCAACAACCACCAGGTTTTGAAATACAAGGAAAGGAAACCCTAGTATGCAAACTACAAAATAGCATCTATGGACTGAAACAGGCTGCAAGAGCATGGAATGACAAACTGAACCAAATGCTCTTGAAAGAAGGCTTTAAAAGAGGTGAAGCAGACAAATGCCTGTACAGCAGATTCAAGAACAACAAATGGATTTATATTTTGCTTTATGTAGATGATTTACTACTGGCTTATGAGAGTCCACATGACAAGAAAGAGTTTGTAAATAATCTAAACAAGGAAGTTGAAGTGATATGTCTAGGTGACATTGCATACTACCTTGGAATACAAATTGAAAGTGAGGAAGATGGATCCTTTCTACTGAACTAAAAACAAAAGATTCAAGACCTACTTGAGAGTCTAGGACTGAAGGATGCACATCCAGCACCTACACCAATGGAAGTAGGATACTTGAAACCAGACCAGAACAATCAACCATGGGAAGACAATGAAAGGTACAGACAAGCTGTAGGAAAACTCCTATACATCAGCTCAATAATCAGACCAGACGTGGAAGACTGGAAAGCAGTCAAGAGAGTGGCAAGATATCTGAAAGGCACTGCAAACCTAAAACTAAAGCTATAAGCTACTCAAGATCCCAAGCTTCTGGGATACGCTGATGCTGCTGGGCTGGAAACACTAAAGATCGCAAGTCAACCAGTGGAAACCTGTTCTACTATGGGCAGTCACTATCTGCTGGGTGAGTCAAAAGCAAGAGACTGTAGCACACTCATCTACAGAGGCAGAGTATGTATCAGCTGATGAAGCATGCAAGGAAATGATGTGGCCACGCAAGCTTCTACAAGACTTAGGCATATCTGAACCGGAGGCTATCAGAATACTTGAGGACAATCAAGCTTGCATAAGACTCGCAGAATCAGAAGGACAAAGTTCTCACATGAAGCACATCAATGTGAAGTTCCACTACCTAAAGGAGATAAGGGAGAAAGGACTTCTAGAGATGATCTATTGTCCAACAGAAGAGATGACAGCTGATGCATTGACCAAGCCATTGGGCAAAGTCCGACACCAGAAGCTATGAGGCAAGATGAACCTTGTAGAATGAACCAAGTTCTCATTGAGAAGGGGTGTTGGAATATGTGGTTCAACTTGAACTTCTGGGCTGAGGCTGCATGGGGTTAAAAGGGTAGATAGAGAGGAGACCTCCTGATTGCCAGGCTAATACCTATCCTTTGATCTCCTGCTGACTCTCCCTTCCTGCTAGACTGATATGCTTAGGATGTTGACCGCATTTCTGGTCTCCTTCCTTCTTCTTCTTTCTCTTGAGAGGGAGAGCAGACAGCTTCTTTTTATCTCTCCCTCTCCTCCAAGCATGAGGGCAAACACTAGGCGTAGTGTTTGCATCTCCAACTTAGCTAGTTAGCTAGATGTAGAACTCTTTCCTATCAAGTATGTACTTCCAGAATAAAGTAATTATTTCTTATTTTAAAGCTTAAAGTCTCTGTCTGACTAATTCCAGAAAGGTGTAGTCTTTAGCAAAGATCCAAACACACAAAGCTCACTCAGACGCTCAAATACCTTATTTCACTACTCTGCAACATCTGCAGCCTGTCACATGCCTTGTAGGGTGGCACATCCTCTTCCTCGTCTTCCTCCACAATCTGGCTGTGCTTGGCAAGGCTGTTGCCATGGCCTCCACTCTATCATTCCACCCAGAGGGGCTCTCCTGTCCACCCTCCTCCTCCTCTGTGGTGCGGAGGCAGGTAGGCATGGGGCAGATTGGCAGTGTACGAATTCCATCCCTAGCTGGAGCTACACTGGCATTAAGGCCCCAACCACAGCTCAGCCAGAGATATGCCAGTGCAAGTCCCTCATGCCAGCTCATTCAGGACTCAGCTAGCTCAGTCAAAGGCAGCTCAGCTGAGGATGGCATAAGCCCTCCCCCAGGGGCATTCTAGAGGTGTGTCAGGGACTGGGACTGGGCAGGGGGGCTTACACTGGATCCTAACTTCATAGAGCTCAGTCATGTGACCTGATAAACCTGGTAAAAAGAGTGGTGTAGTCAGACTCTCTTTTAAAGGCTTGTTTTCCCTTTCCCAGGGTTGGGCCAGCTCAGAGGGCAGTAGCCTCACTCCTGAATGGGGTTTGAATCTGGTGTACTTTATGCCAGCTTCATTTAAACTGGAGTAAATTATGCTGGTTTAGTTAGGATTGTTCCCTAAGACAGTAAAAGGGTTAAAACATGAGCTCAGTTAAAAAAAACTTTTAACTTGACTGGTACCTAAAAGACAGCAGTGTTGGCACTAGGCATATCTCCTTTAGGAAGGCATCTTATAGCTCAGATGTCTCTAGAGGGCAGCTCAGCAATATTTTCAATGGACTAGAAACCTAAGCAGCAAACAAGGAAAGCAATTATTCAGGCTTACCAAATTCCTTGGAAAAGCAAAGTGTGCTGCATGCACTCTCTCTTTCTGTCTGATCCGGGGGAAGGGGGAGGAAAATGACCAGAAGGGGTGGTCCCCACAGCACTTGCTCAAAAAATTAAATATGCTCGAATCCCCACACAGCCATGAAGAGTACTGGGTGACCTTGGGCCAGTCACTGCCTCTCAGCCTCAGAGGAAGGCAATGGTAAACTCCCTCTGAATACTGCTTACCATGAAAACCATATGCATACGGTCGCCATAAGTCGGGATCGACTTGAAGACAGTCCATTTCCATTTTCATGGGCCTAAAGAGATTGGTGTCCTTTTCCTCCTTCCCATACTAGACCCTTATTGTTATGGATAACCACTTTGGTATTTCTTCTTGAAATGAAAGGCTGTATACTACTGCTACTACTGCTGCTGCTGCTGCTGCTGCTACTACTACTACTACTACTACTACTACTACTAATAATAATAATAATAATAATAATAAATAAATAAATACAACCACCAAATTCCAAAAGTTGGGAGAGACACTGAATGCAGGAATAAGCCAAAGAGAAAAGTTTTCGAAGTGCCTAAAATATTTTATTGTTTTCCAGTGCATTTCAGAAACAAAAAATTCCTTCCCTGGGGACAAGCCTCCTTATCAGCATTCTGCAAAAATATAGTACCATAGCTTCCTCCTTTGCCAAATGCAACAAGTATAGCTTGCCATAAGTATAGCTTCTGACTACACAGGAAAGCATCTGACTATACCCTGCAGTGTCTGAGACTTCCTTTTCCCTTCCAACTGCAGTCTCCCACCGTCTCTAAGCTTATGCACAAAGTTAGGAGAAAGAGTATAAGACCTTGCAATCAGAAGGGAGAATTCTGAGGGCCCTGGCATGCACAAAAGACTTTGGATCCTGGCTTTTGTTTGGATTCTCTACACACATGCGCACACACACACACACACACACACACACAGAGAGAGAGAGAGAGAGAGAGAGACCACCTGCCAAGGCTTCTGTCACACACATGTGCATGATGCATGCACACACTGACGCACAAAGTTTTACAGGAATACATAGCTGAGTTGAAGCAAGAATGGAAAACCTCAGGTGAATTCATGACTCTCTAACACAAAGCCTTGGAGACCAAAATGATTTCAGTAGAATATATGATCACATACTGTGTTTCGATCTGCATGCCTAAGTCTGTTCATGATAATCAATCACAAATGTGTTTGACAGCAAGAGAAAGGGAACCAACTGCTAATGTGCAAAGTTTCCATAGAAAAGTACACAAATGTGAGTTGCAAGAGTAGCTGGCAGCAGGGAGGTCTGCTTTCCTACCATATGTCTTTTTTCTTATATTAGATCCTCTGTGGCATGTGTGACTGTCCGTACTTGTTGATTTCTTCCGTTACCTGGCTTTAATTAACCCTCTAAAGTCCCTTTGTGTGCTTGGTGATGTCAGCTGTGGCTCTGAACAGAAGCCATCCCGTCAATAATTTTCAGAACAAGCTTCTTCTGAATGGGCCCAATGAGCCAGGAGGCTGTTTCCTCTTTAATCCCACATTTAATAGCACGAGCTGAAGACAATAGGCAGCTTCTTCAGCCTGTTTAAGATATATTCCATTTGACATATCCAGCCCTCTTTTGTCAGCTGCACAAGGATATTCCACCTCAGTGTACTCCACATAAGATTCACTTCACAAGTGTCATTGAGATGAAACAGTTCAAATCCTGGGATCTACAGCTCTAGGCCTCAGCCTCCATGACTAATGCTGACACTCCTCTCACATCCCTTTGTAACTATATACCTTCAGTGAATAAAACCCATTTTATTTTCTAGAATACTTGTATAGCTATAGTCATCAAAGCAGAGCAAACAAATACTGCAGACCAGTTTCTCCCTTATATTCCTATAAGGACATGTTTGGATCAAGGAATAAAGGATTATAGATTTCGCCATGGCAACAATCCATTATGAATTCAAATGTACTACTGGAAAAGCAAAGGAAAAGACATTTATTTCTCATACTTAGGCTTTCAAAAGGGCAAAACATTGCATTTCCCCACCCTTTTTCATAATCGCAGATTGTACGTTGTGCTGTTTCATTTTTTTCTTATAGAGCACTTCAAATGCAATTGCTATTTATGCAGTATTTCATTCTGAATAAAATCCAGAACATTTATTCTGAGGCCCTACATACTGTATATTATTTTAAGAAATCTACATTTTTCTCAAGGTGAGGAATGGCATAAGACTTTGAATTGTTTAGGACGGCCTTTTGTAGAAAAGCCTGAGCAAGTGAGAAGTTACTTAAGATGCGTTTCAAATATTGATCTTATATATCAGGGATCAGTGGCCCTCCAGATGTTGTTAGACCCCACTTCCCATCAGTCCCAGCCAGCATGGCCAATGGTCAGGAATGAATGGAACTGTTGTCCAACATCTAGAGAGCCACAGGTTCTCTGCCCCTGTTGTGTATCTATGAATACCACCGATGAGCTTAGATTTTTGCTTTTTACAGGTCTTTCAACTCTTAGGATTGCCAGTAAATCACAGCAATAGATAAATGAGTGATATCTTTCTTCATGGACTCAGCAATGTTTGGTTCGGTTCTACCAGCAGAAGGTAAAACTTCATAAAAATGGAGAGTGGAAATATTGTACATTATTCAGGCATTCTGTGTTGAACAACACAGGAGCAAAACGCAGGGCTACACTGAGTATTCTCACCCCAGACACTGCGTATACACCCCTAACATCTATTGGGGAAAGAAAGCAAAAGAATGAAAAGCCCTATTTGGGTGTTATTATCTCCTCTATATATGTAAAAGGCTTTCCGTGAATCTGCAACCGTGATCCTGAAGGAATCCAAAGAAACCTTCATATGGACAACTATACATATGAAACCCTCCTCACTACAGATGCTCATATTATCTGTGCAGACTTCAAAAGAGGAGTGTGAGACATCAGGACTACTTTTGTTCCCTGCTTCTTGTTCCCATGTTAGTTCACAGGAGCAAAGAACACCCAAATAGGGCTTTTCTTGTCTTCTAAACTTTGAGTCATTTCCGATTTCTTTCCCATTATTTTGTATGCATGTTATGAAAGCATAGGAAAGGACCCAGAAAAAAGTAAATGATTTCAGGTAAGGGATACATATGGCTCCTATGATCAGTTAACAAGGAAGTTCACAGAAGAAGATTCCCTATTCTGGCCTCCTTCCTGCAGCCACCTGTGTCCCAAAAAGCCTCTCTGAAAATGGTCTTCCTGAACACCATGGAATGGGGACATAGGGGGTTGCAGGGGAGGAGACAATCATCCCCAATTTTGTGTGCACATCCACATGGTGGGCATGGCATAGCTATGTGAGCAAGGAAGAGATAATTCTGAACAATTAAAATGTAAAAATAATTTTAAACCAGTGTTTAAAATTAGGTGTCTGTGGTAGCCAGGAGTGCTTTTGGCAATCTCAAAATGGTCTACCAGCTGCGTCCTTTCTGGAAGCAGTTGACTTGGCCACAGTAACACATGCATTGGTGACATTGAGGCTTGACTACTGTAATGCACTCTACATGGGGCTGCCTTTGAAAACGGTTTGACAGCTACAGTTAGTCCAAAATGTAGCAGCCAGAATGTTAACTGGAGCACAACGCAGGAGGCATATCACCCCTGTGCTTTATCGACTGGCTCCCAATTTGTTTCTAGGCCCAATTCAAAGTGCTGGTTTTGACCTTTAAAGCCCTAAATGGCCTTGGACCAGTGTACCTGAGAGACCGCTTACATCCATACCCTGGATTTAAGATCATCTGCCTCTGGTCTCCTCTGTGTGCCTGGATTGAAAGATGTTAGGCTGATAGGCAAGCAGGAGAGAGCCTTTTCAGTTGTGGCTCCCAGGCTCTGGAATTCCCTGCCTCAAGAAGCCCGCTCTATTCCCTTCCTGATGGTTTCCCAGAAATTTGTGAAAACTATCTTGTTCCGGAGAGCCTTTGGGAGGGTCTAACGGGTGAGCCTGACACTGTTTTTATGCTCTTTATTTTTACACTCTTTATTTTTATCTTGTGAGTCCTTTTAGTATCACTCCCCCATATATCTATGCATATATATACATGTCTGTCTATCTGTGTATATATGCATGTTGTATGTATTTTAATTGTACTTTAGGTATTTTAATTTACTGTAATGTTTTGTGTTTTTATTGTCTATAATTTTATGATATATGTGTGTGATTTCATTGTACGCTGCCCTGAGTGCCCTATTGAAGGGTAAAAGGGCAGGATATAAATATTTTAAACAAACAAACAAACAAACAAACAAATAAATAAGCAAGCAATATAGGTGTTTTTATTTAGGTGATATTATGTGAATAATAGACAATTAGAACAATAGACAATAATAGGTGACTACTGAAAATATATTTGTTCGTTTAGTCTTTTGGTAGATAGCTGGAGTGGAATTTAATATTCCACTGTCTGCTGCATTATATTTCATTGTTGATGCGGGGTTGTTTTTTCCCCACTAACTGTATTTATTTGTTGATAGCCCTATAATTTGTAAAATCTTCTCTACAATGTTTTTGCATTTAAACACCGATTTTACAAACATTTCAGTATTTATTGTCAAACTGAAATATTAGTGAAATATTTCAATAATTTTTAGAAACCATAAAAGATGTTTTAGTGCAAATTAAGAAGCTGAATAAAAAATAAACATGTAGATTAACAGGAGAGGTAAAACTGATTGTGTGCTGAAGGAGATGAGTCGCGATAGCATCACTCACTTGACATCACTGCATGTGTCAAAACCGCACACACACCTTTTTTTAAAAAAGGAAAGTAGCACTAAGATAATCTGTATCTTTGGAGATTGCACTATGGTTATATTCTTTTTTAAAAGTCTGATTTACTGATTTATTTATTTATTTTTGCAATGTGACAAAAAATGGAAGAACCATGGGGAAAATACAGGTGAATAATGAGAATAATGCAGATGCCCTGTAAAAGGTGAGTGAACAAAGTGTGGCAACTCCACAGAAAATATCTAGTGTGGAAGCAACCTGGTTCTTTAGCTTTCTCAGGGACAAGTTGACAAGATGTTAATTGCATAAGTGTAATTAATGTGTTTAGTTTTAAATCTTTAAATAGCAGCCATAGGTAGGGGGAAATCTAGATCGGTGGTATGGCATATTGGGAGGAGGATTAACTCCCACTCCCACACCACAGTTCTGAAGAAAATTTCCCACCTCAAAGCTTTTCCAGGAAGCAAGCTTCAATTGGCACTTAGAGGAGGAGATTTTAATCAGGACTGCAGCATGAGGAAAAGAACTATATCTCCTTTCTGCATACTATGGTGCTAAATATGATCCCCATTACTACCACCACTGCTATTTAAAACTTAAAAACTAGATACAGATACTGCAATCATATATTGTTTGGCTGTATGTTCCAGGTTTTAGATGCCTAGAGCTCTCCCCAGTTCCTGAACTGATGCCAGTAGTGGCCGGTGGGGAGGGGCAGTGTCAGACATCTGACCTCCCTCGAACGGAGTCACTGTCACTTACTGAGAGGGAGAGGGGGAGGGGGGAGGCAGCAGGGACATTTGCTCTGCACAAGCACCCTGGCAGGAGCACCAAAGTACCCATTCGAGGGAGGTCACTTCTAAGTGAAACAAGGAGAATAAGAAAAAAGAATTTACCATCTTTTTGTGACTTCTTTTTTTAAAATTCCAAAGGCTGTTCACACTGCATTCTGCTGTTTCAAAAATGGAAGACCTGGCAAGAGCTGGAATGTGGAAAAAATCCATGTTTTCTTCAAGTGTTCCTCTTACTGTAGTAGTGACTGAGAGGCCTCAGAGCGGGGAAAATCAATTATTCCCATTTGTGACCCTTTCCAATTGCTGCTCAGTAGAAATTAATCAAATGGGGCAGCATGAAGACTCTGTTCCTCTTATCCAAGTAGCAAAAGTAAGGAAACTAGAAAAGTAGAAAACCATGGTTTGGATCCCAAAATTAATTAACTTAAGAAAGTTCATGGAAGAAATGTTTCCTGTCCCCTCTTCTCTTTTACAGCCACATGCTCCTCCCAAGTCTCTGTCAGGGTAGGGATGGACAAATACTTATTTCTCAGTTTCTCATTTTTCCAGACTTAAGTTCTGTTCACCAAACTGCCGCATTAGTTTGTAATTATTTTTTTAAAAAATTCTCACAAATATCAGCATTTTAGTGCACATTTCTCCTAAAATGCACATTTTTGCAAGCAATGTTCCCTAATATAATGCATTTTATATGTTATTTTCATTAATATATGCATTTTATGCACATTTTCCCCTAATATACACAATTGTTGTATATATTCTTTTGGATGGAGAACTGTATCACAAAATTTGGTGAACTGTAGATTTTCAATGGATAGCATATTGTTTTGAGAACTGCAAGCTAGGTAAATGTAAATATATTGCCTTCAAGTCGATTCCGACTTATGGCGACCCTATGAATAGGATTTTCATGGTGAGCGGTATTCAGAGATGGTTTACCATTGCCTTCCTCTGAGGCTGAGAGGTGGTGACTGGCCCAAGGTCACCCAGTGAGCTTCATGGCTGTGTGGGGATTCAAACCCTGGTCTCCCAGGTCGCAGTCCAACACTCTAACCACTACACCACTCTAACCACTGGCTCTCGCAAGCTAGGTAGGTTCATATTAAAATGAGAACCAACCCAAATTCCCACCCATCCTTAGCTGGGTGGTTCAGCAGTTCTCTTAAACAATATGGGATGGTAAATTGTGCATTGGTAAATTGATGCATATTCAGTCTAATCTGTAATTAACACTGAATTCTTAGAATCAGTAAATGTATCTAACATCCCCATCCTTCTATTTCATCTTCTAGTTTACTAAAAAACTATTGCAGAGGAATTATTTGCATTTTACTCAGAAAAAGTCCAACTGTATTAAAAAAAGTTTACTCTCAGGTTAAGTGTGAATAGGATTGCAACCTCAGTGTATAGATAGTGCACCTAGGATATTTATTTTGTAATGGCCAGCCAGTCTAGTACCAAGAAAGAGAGTGTATGCTTCATTTCTTCCATTACCCAACTATTTTCTGACTTCTGTCAGTGGCAATAGGGAAACAGTAATCAGTTTCTACTGCTTTCTACTCTTCTTTGTTACAGTTTCCCAGAGCAGAATCATTCAAATTCTAACTGCAGCTGTAAGTATATATGGTTCTGGATGGGTTGTTTGTTGTTATTCATTAAATGAGACTTGTTCAAAAATCATTATAAAAATGGAGAAAATGTAGACAATAATGGAAATGCCTATTTTTAAATATTTTATTTTAAAAAACCTGTAACTGACAAATGCTAGATTTAAAAGGAATTGCATGTTACACACTTTTGCTCTTAGCCCCAAGTTCTCTGAAATCCTGTTCCTAGACATCTGCAGTATTTGTTTGTGTACTGTTGTAGCTTGAAACATTGTCCTGTTATATCCAGTACAACATTTGTTTGCTGGTGCTACAAGTCTTAAGACTGAGCTGTACACATTGGTAAAGCAATCTAGCTATTATGCTACTGTGTGGAAGATTATCTTCATTTTTTAAAAAGTAGTTCTGTAAGGACTTGTACTGTAATTTAAAATATGCAGAGCAAGTATATTCTATCTAGGCAAACAACTGCAAGTTAGGTTACATAGAAACTTTCCTACAGGGTTACTTTGGCCCCCAAAGATTTAAGAAAGATATAATTTTACTACTAAATATAAAATAAATAACAGCAATATGCAAGAATAAAATGTTAGGGAAAGGATTGCAAGGTTGTAGAGAAAATGATGTAGCATAATCTGATATAGTGCTGAACTTAAAAGTAGTAAAAAAGGAAGGCAGAATATGTCACCTGTACATTCCATTCTTTCTACCTGAATTATACTCACTCATTCTCTTGGAGACTTCTAAATGATTTGTTAAGCTTGGGGATGGATACACATACCTAATATCAGTTGATAATAGCACTGACATGTATAAATCACTACATTACAGCAGCAGGTCTATGACCTGAGGCCAGCCTTGTATTATACAGCCATGAGAGTGGCTGTATACTATAGCCAGCATGGATTTTTCACATTCCGCAATGTTAAATTGAAAATACTCCCCATGCCATCCTGATGCTTCCCATAAGCTCATTTCAAAATAAAACCTTACAAAACTTATAGTCCTGAACTAGAAATGCTTGCTTAACAACCTTCTCAATTTTCATGGCGATAAACAGAACAGTCAGAAAGAATCGAGATTTCAAAGTCTAAAGAGAGAGAGAAAAAACACCAGACCCCTTTTGGACTTTTTTTCTCTCATGAGTTCTCATAATCTGTTGAAATTCATTTAAAATCAGTCATGTTCACAGAGGACCTGTAATCCTGTGACTGACCTTGCCCCACACTCTGACCTTCATCTTCTGCAGTTTAAAAGTTTAAAAAATGCCTGGCTGATTTTTAATTAATTTAAGAAATTTAGGCTTGAACTCAATGATAATGTGGGGTATGCTCAGTAAGAACCAGCTGCCAGTGTTCTAAAAGCCAGACTCACAGCTGCTGGGCTTGCCTAATCAGCAGGCCGAACCCACACCAGACTTTGATTTCACGTGAGACAGTCATGGCTTCCCTCAGAGAATCCTGGGAAGTGTAGTTTGTGAAGGATACTGAGAGGAGACTGCTAGTCTCCTGAGAGAACTCGAGTGGCCAGAGTGGTTTAACAGTCAGCCGCTCTGACTGAAGTTCTGTGAGGGGAACAGGGCATCTCCTATCAACTCTCAGCACCTTTCACTAACTACACTTCCCAGGATTCTTTGGGAGAAGCCATGACTGTCTAATGTGAAATAAAGGCCTGGTGTGGATGTGGCCAGGGACAGGTTTGGTTTAAATTTGGGTGGGAGGCTACATGTGCCTGCTGTAGAATAAAAAGGTGGGGGAAATGCTGAAAAGCAATGATACTGTTCACAGTGTTTTCCTTTTGGAAAGGAAAGGGGCTTCCCCTTTGCCCAGTGCCCACCCACCCAATCTCCTCTCCTCCCCCTTCTCCTACCCTCGCTGCCCCTCTCCCAGGTCAGCATTGGACTATGACCTGGGAGACCAGGGTTCGAATCCCCACACAGCCATGAAGCTCACTGGGTGGCCTTGGGCCAGTTACTGCCTCTCAGCCTCAGAGGAGGGCAATGGTAAACCACCTCTGAATACCGTTTACCATAAAAACCCTATTCAAAGGGTCGCAATAGGTGGGGATTGACTTGAAGGCTGTCCATTTCCATTTTCAAACATGATAGCACAGAAATAAATCCCATTGAACTCAAAAAGTATGCAAATGATCAAACCCACCCTACCTTCTCCTCCTTCCTATCCCCTCCCTCTTGTCCCTTCCCTCCCCCTCCCCCTCTCTCCCCTCCCCATGGTCAGTTTTACCTATCTTAAGCATGATTGCATGGGAGTAAATACCATTGAACTCAATAAGCATGCAAATGATCAAACCTGCCCTTCCCATGCCCCTTTCTTTGCCCCTCCCCCTCCTTCCACTCCCCTCTTCCCTCCCTTTCTCCTTCTCTCTGCTCTCCCCTCCCCTCCCCCATGGTCAGTTTTACATATCCTAACCATGATTACACAGGGGTAAATCCCATTGAAATCAATAAGCTTGCAAATGATCAGAGCTGCCTTTCCCCTCCTTCCCCTCTCCTCTCCCTTCCTCTTCCCCTCTCCTCTTCCTTCTTTGTCCCTCCCTGCCCACTCCAGCCATCCCTCCCTCTTCCCCCGGTCAGTTTTACATATCCTAAGCATGATTGTATGGGAGTAAATCCCACTGAACTTAATAAACATGCAAATGATCAAACCTGTCCTTCTCCTCCCCTCCCCTTCCTGCCTGCTCTCCTCCCCCCCTCCCCATCTCCTGTGGTCAGTTTCACCTATCGTAAGCATGATTGCAGGGGAGTAAATCCCACTGAACTCAATAAGTATGCAAATGATCAATCCATTCTCGGCAAGCTTGCACAAGATCCCATTTCTTACCTCCCAGATTAAAAAGCAGAGAAATTCACTAATAGACAAAAAACCTTGCGGTTTAAGAACGTACCTATAGCCCACAGATATTTCTATCAGACTTTAAAAAGCAGGGAAATTGGGCAGCTATAGTGAATGCACCAGTGGAGCAGGAGACCTGACCTCCTCTCTGAGATATTGTACTGCCCTACAAATTGGTCAAAATGCAAACACAATTTGGGTTGGTCTTTCACATGTTACCAAATTCTTCCAAGCTACACAGGAAGTGGATTGGACTGTGAAAAGGTAAAGGTGTCCCCGCACTTATAGTGTGAGTCGTTTCCGACTCTTAGGGTGACGTCTTGCGACGTTTACTAAGCAGACCTTATATATGGGGTGGGATTGCCAGTTCCTTCCCCGGCCTTTCTTTACCTCCCAGCATATGCCGGGTACTCATTTTACCAATCACGGATGGATGGAAGGCTGAGTGGACCTCGACCCCTTTTACCGGAGATTCGACTTCCTCCTTCCATTGGAATCGAACTCTGGCCGTGAGCAGAGCTTCGGCTGCATTACTGCTGCTTACCATTCTGCGCCACGGAGGACTGTGAAAGACCAACCCAAATTGTGTTTGCATTTTGCCAAATATTTGCATATTTGTACACGAGTGATTAGAACATAGATGTGTACTGACTGTAATAATTAGATGCATACCTTCATGAATTTGCAAAACTATACAAAGAAGTGTAAATTGTGAATTAAATTATACTTGGAATAATGATCTCCCATTTTCCCTGTCTAGAAGGTAAATTGGCTACTTTTGTTGCACACACACACACACTCCTAAACCAGGAATGGAGAATATGTGGCCCTTCAGATGTTGCTGGACTCCATATCCCTTTAGTCCCAGCCAGCATAGTCACTAGTCAAGGATGACTGGTGATCAGAGTTGTAGTCCAGCAACATCTAGAAGGCCACAGCTTCCACACCCCTGCCCACTGCTGTTGCTGCTATTACTGCTACTACTGCTTACATCCAATTTTTAAAGTCAACAGAACTAACATTATAACCCAAGCAAATTTTACACTTTACAAAAATCTCCCAGAAATTCTGTTAACGAAACCTTTAATCGTAAAAAAGACAGTCTGAATACTTCATCTTCTCCCTGTATTCTTTTCTGTCTAGACGCCATATATTTTGAAGACCATATATTTTCATTAAAAAAGCCCCCTCCCCCCTCCCTCCTTTTTCCCTCCTAAAAATAGCAGTCTGCCTCTCTCTAGCACAAATTTAATTTTCATAAATGTAGCATAGCCTTCATTTTCTTCATTATAACGAAGCACTTTCAGATTTGTTTATTTTGTTCTGTTTTTCCCCCTGTGGTTTGCCATGTGCTATCTTTTTGTTTATTTCATGTCATGAAATTAACATGGTTTAGTTTTCTCTTATATTACCTATAAGCCTTGAAAACAGATTTTGTGAAGGTTCCTCCTAATCATAGTTATATTTCCTTAGACTTTTGGTGTGAGTTCTCAGTAACATTTTTTAAAAACTAAAATACTAATGGCTGATACACAAATTTTCTAATCTTATCTCCAAACAATTTCCAAACAATACCTTCCAATGTTATCATAGTCACTCAATGACTTGTCTGAATGGCTGGAAAATGTTGTGCAGATTCTAATTTTCATCACCAAATGTGCATGTTCAAGTGTACTATACTATTCACTACTGATTTTTTTAAAAAAAATCTAAATATATTTATTTATTTATTATTTAATTTGTGTCCCGCCCTTCCTCCCAGCAGGAGCCCAGGACGGCAAACAGAGCGCTAAAAACACTTTAAAACATCATAAAAACAGATCTTAAAATACATTAAAATAAAACAGCGTTAAAAACATTTAAAAAACAACTTTAAAAAAGGGTTAAAAACATTATTAAAAAACATATTAAGCAATTCTAGCACAGACGCAATATATATTAACTTACAACTTTTCTGAACATTAACAAAATAATGCTACAGACAGCTGCTTTTAAGTTGTAGTCGTATGCACACTTGTCTGTGAGTAAACTCCATTGATCAAAGTGGGACTTCCTTCTGAGTAAATTTGCATAAGACAGCCATTAGCTGTCTTATCAAAGTGTGAAGAAAGCAAAAGAAGCCAAATAGCGCCCTCTGTAGATATTGTGTTGTCATTACAGCCATCTTTCTCACTGTCAGACTATTAACTTTATGGTGTATTTATTCTACAATAGCACTCAGTGCCATATTCATGCATAGCAGGGATCAGAGGTGTCATTACCACAGAGCTGTAGTAATTTTCTGCCTGCTCCTAGTTGAGATCCTAACTCCACCACTATAATCCCACCAACATAAATAACAGATCCCTCCAATCTATATTTAGAGAAATAGCAGAGTCCCAGTTCACCCTACTAGTCGGTATCTAGTTGTGTAGCTGTAGGCTAATCAAGTGTTTGGTGAATGGTAAGGTGTAAGCCTATGTGAAGAAGGGATTTCTCTAGGAATTTCTTGCCATGGGCCTAAATCACAAAGATGCCATTGGTATATCTCAGGTATAAAAAGGAACTGAGAAACCATTGTAAAGTACCACCATTAGGAATCGTGATGGTGATCCATGATGTAGGATCAATAAATATTTGGAACTCCAGCCACATTCACACCATACATTTATTCCACTATTATTCTATTTATTCCAAAGGATCCTGAGAAAGGTGCTGAGAGTTGTCAAGAGACCCCCTATTCCCCACACAGAGCTACAAATCCCAGAGTTTTCTAGGAAGAGGGACTGACTGGTAAACCTCTATGATTATTATAGCTCTCCAAGGAGAATAGGGGTCTCCTAACAATTTTCATTACCCTTATAAACTACCCTTCCCAGGATTCTTTGGGGGTAGCCATGACTGTTTGAAGTGGAATAAAAATAGAATAAATGCATGGTGTGAATGTGGCCTCCATGGTTTGTTCAGTGGGGAGGGGAGCTGATCAGAGTGGCAATCTCAGGTGGAGAAATGTTGTGCAGTGAAACATGAAAGCACCCCTCCTCCCCATTTTTCCTTGATCCCAGTTTTCATTTTTGGATTTCTCTAAATGCATTCTTCCTGTTTAAAAAGAGCCATCAGATGAACGTTATGTGCATCTATGGTAATTTCTAGATTGGGCCTCAGTGCTTTAGGTTTAGGTCAAAGATACTTCTGTAAAATCTCTCAAACAGAGTCTAAAGCGGCAAGCCTAACCCTACTTACCTGGGAGTAAGCACTACTGAATTCAATAGGGCTTATTTCTGAGTAAACATGTTTGGTTAGGATTGTGCTGTAATTGCAATCTATAGCCAAATGATTGGACTTTTATGTATTATAACTTGCTGGAGACTAATAATATTCTCAAATGTGGTTTAACCATAGTGTCACACTATTTAATTGTTGTCCATTATCATATTGCAAGTACATTTGTACACAGGGTGATGATAATTTCTACAAAGAGCATAATATCACAGAAACTGCACCATAGCCTAAACTTTGCATTAAACACTATCAAAGTTTCACAACTCATCAATAATATGCCTTATTCAACAAATAGAAGTGAATTATTTCTCCTCTTGTCGCCATCTGGACAAATAAATCTTTGTCCCCCAGGTTGTGTCTCTATACCTCGGGGACCTTCTCCTGAATGACAGGGAAGGAACACATCTACAGTTGCTCAAAGGCATCTGTTATGTGTTCTTAACATCTGGTGCTACTCTTCTCTTTAACCTCTGGCCTGACCCATCTACTATGCATTAAGCACTGTACAAAAATACAAAGAGCAAATCCTTGCCCAAAGTTTTACAATTTATTTATTTAAAATATTATAAACCACCTTTAAGAGTAAACACTTTCAAGGTGGCTTCCAATAAAAATCCTAAATTATTTATTTATTATGTATTTATTAGATTTATATCCCGCCCTTCCTCCCAGTAGGAGCCCAGGGGGGCAAACAAAAGCACTAAAAACACTCTAAAACATCATAAAAACAGGCTTTAAAATATATTAAAATAAAATATCCTTAAAAACATATTAAAATGAAACATCTTTTTAAAAATCTTTAAAAAAAAAAGCTTTAAAAACTTTTTTTTTTTTTAACTTTAAAGATGCATTAAAAAGCAATTCCAACACAGACCCAGACTGGGATAACGTCTGGTGGCGGAGTCGCTCTATACGTGAAAGAAGGCATTGAATCCAGCAAGCTGGAAACCCCAAAAGAGGCGGACTCCTCCACAGAATCGTTGTGGGTGGTGATACCATGCCCCAGGAGGGATTTAATTCTGGGAACGATCTATCGTCCCCCTGATCAAAATGCTCAGGGAGACCTTGAGATGAGATATGAAATTGAGGAAGCATCCAAACTAGGAAATATGGTAGTAATGGGTGACTTCAACTACCCAGACATAGACTGGCCGCATATGTGTTCCAGTCATGACAAAGAAGCAAAATTTTAAGATATTCTAAATGACTATTCCCTAGACCAGTTGGTCATGGAACCGACCACAGGGACGGCAACCCTGGACTTAATCCTCAGTGGGGACCGGGACCTGGTGCGAGATGTAAGTGTTGTTGAACTGATTGGAGCAGTGACCATAGTGCTATTAAATTAAACATACATGTAAATGGCCAATTGCCAAGAAAATCCAACACGGTCACTTTAGACTTCAAGAGAGGAAACTTCACAAAAATGAGGGGAGTGGTAAAAAGAAAGCTGAAAAACAAAGTCCAGAGGGTCGCATCACTCGAAAATGCTTGGAAGTTGTTTAAAAACACTATATTAGAAGCTCAACTGGAGTGCATACCACAGATCAGAAAAGGTACCGCCAGGGCCAAGAAGATGCCAGCATGGTTAACAAACAAAGTCAAGGAAGCTCTTAGAGGCAAAAAGTCTTCCTTCAAAAAATGGAAGTCTTGTCCGAATGAAGAAAATAAAAAAGAACACAAACTCTGGCAAAAGAAATGCAAGAAGACAATAAGGGATGCTAAAAAAGAATTTGAGGAGCACATTGCTAAGAACATAAAAACCAGCAACAAAAAATTCTATAAATACATTCAAAGCAGGAGACCATCTAGGGAGGCGACTGGACCCTTGGATGATAAGAGAGTCAAAGGCGTACTAAAGAACGATAAGGAGATTGCAGAGAAGCTAAATGAATTCTTTGCATCTGTCTTCACAGTGGAAGATATAGGGCAGATCCCTGAACCTGAGCTAACATTTGCAGGAAGGGATTCTGAGGAACTGAGACAAATAGTGGTAACGAGAGAGGAAGTTCTAGGCTTAACGGACAATATAAAAACTGACAAATCACCGGGCCCGGATGGCATCCACCTGAGAGTTCTCAGAGAACTCAAATGTGAAATTGCTGATCTGCTAACTAAAATATGTAACTTGTCCCTCGGGTCCTCCTCTGTGCCTGAGGACTGGAAAGTGGCAAATGTAATGCCAATCTTCAAAAAGGGATCCAGAGGGGATCCCGGAAATTACAGGCCAGTTAGCTTAACCTCTGTCCCTGGGAAACAGGTAGAAAGTATTATTAAAGCCAGATTAACTAAGCACATAGAAGAACAAGCCTTGCTAAAGCAGAGCCAGCATGGCTTCTGCAAGGGAAAGTCGTGTCTCAGTAACCTACTAGAATTCTTTGAGAGTGTCAACAAGCATATAGATAGAGGTGATCCAGTGGACATAGTGTACTTGACTTTCAAAAAGCGTTTGACAAGGTACCTCACCAAAGACTTCTGAGGAAGCTTAGCAGTCATGGAATAAGAGGAGAGGTCCTCTTGTGGATAAGGGATTGGTTAAGAAGCAGAAAGCAGAGAGTAGGAATAAACGGACAGTTCTCCCAATGGAGGGCTGTAGAAAGTGGAGTCCCTCAAGGATCGGTATTGGGACCTGTACTTTTCAACTTGTTCATTAATGACCTAGAATTAGGAGTGAGCAGTGAAGTGGCCAAGTTTGCTGATGACACTAAATTGTTCAGGGTTGTTAAAACAAAAAGGGATTGCGAAGAGCTTCAAAAAGACCTCTCCAAACTGAGTGAATGGGCGGAAAAATGGCAAATGCAATTCAATATAAACAAGTGTAAAATTATGCATATTGGAGCAAAAAATCTTAATTTCACATATACGCTCATGGGGTCTGAACTGGCGGTGACCGACCAGGAGAGAGACCTCAGGGTTGTAGTGGACAGCACGATGAAAATGTCGACCCAGTGTGCGGCAGCTGTGAAAAAGGCAAATTCCATGCTAGCGATAATTAGGAAAGGTATTGAAAATAAAACAGCCGATATCATAATGCCGTTGTATAAATCTATGGTGCGGCCGCATTTGGAATACTGTGTACAGTTCTGGTCGCCTCATCTCAAAAAGGATATTCTAGAGTTGGAAAAGGTTCAGAAGAGGGCAACCAGAATGATCAAGGGGATGGAGCGACTCCCTTACGAGGAAAGGTTGCAGCATTTGGGGCTTTTTAGTTGAGAGAAAAGGCGGGTCAGAGGAGACATGATAGAAGTGTATAAAATTATGCATGGCATTGAGAAAGTGGATAGAGAAAAGTTCTTCTCCCTCTCTCATAATACAAGAACTCGGGGACATTCAAAGAAGCTGAATGTTGGAAGATTCAGGACAGACAAAAGGAAGTACTTCTTTACTCAGCGCGTAGTTAAACTATGGAATTTGCTCCCACAAGATGCAGTAATGGCCACCAGCTTGGATGGCTTTAAAAAAAGATTAGACAAATTCATGGAGGACAGGGCTATCAATGGCTACTAGCCATGATGGCTGTGCTGTGCCACCCTAGTCAGAGGCAGCATGCTTCTGAAAACCAGTTGCTGGAAGCCTCAGGAGGGGAGAGTGTTCTTGCACTGGGGTCCTGCTTGCGGGCTTCCCCCAGGCACCTGGTTGGCCACTGTGAGAACAGGATGCTGGACTAGATGGGCCACTGGCCTGATCCAGCAGGCTCTTCTTATGTTCTTATGTTCTCTGCTTAAAAGGTTGGAGTAGACTCTGATGTTCTTTGCCTGCCTTTTCCCCCTATACACCTGTTGGTGGTAGATAGCTCTGTGAGAAAGAGGAGCAGTCCAGCAGGAACAAGGCGGTACATTCTTTGCTCATTTCCCACTTTCTCCTATTCATTCACACAGGGCAGTTCGTACGGTGGCCATGTGTTCTACTTTGCAGAGGACATTCCTCGTTTGAAGGCCATTTCTTTGCTTCATTTTGTACACTAATCCAACCAGCCTCTGCAGCAGGAGATATGAAACAGTGAAGGCTTCAGAGAAGCAGGACCCGCTGGCCTTTTATCCAAAGCACCAGGACTGACTGAGAATAATTGGACTAATCTGTTATACAATATGTTCATAGATAAAATATCAGCAAGCCAGCAACTAATAAAACAGACAGCCAACCCCAAACCACTAAATATATGTATAACAAATCTATGAATAGCAAATACCCAGTAACTAAACCTCTTTCAAGAAAAGGAAAGAGTGAGAAAAAGAGGCTTATATCTCTTTCTCAAAAGCCTATACTGTGGTAGTCTATCAGAGTCCAACTGACCACAATGAAATTGTGGCAGAAAATGTTCATGATCTTTAAAACGAAATGAAACACCTTGTGACAAAAGAAGAAGAGAATTTGGTGGGCAACTCTTTTTCTTTTAATGTTTTGGTGTACTGTAATTTCAAGCCAAACTGCAAAGTATAGTACAAATATATATGGAGCTATGCCACTGATTTATTTTGCAAAAGAATTACATCCCTATTCTTTAAAGGTATCTGCATGAAGGTGACCAAAAAACAATGTCAACTGTCTAGTCTACAAAACAGTGGGCTGCCTGTATTCAAGTATGTTTATTGTTCTGTTTAAGGGATGGAGAGTTCAATGGGACTTACTCTCAGGTAAGTGAGTATAAGACTGCAGCCTTAATAGAGTTTCCTCAGTATCATAAGAAACACTTCAGATACTGAGAAGACTCAGAAACAGGAGGAAACATGTAATAATGTTTCCTGTGACATACACTCACTTTCAGTGCAGTCCTGTCCATCTCAGAAGTAAACCTCCCACTGACTTCAACAGGACCTACTCCTAGGTAATTGTGTGTAAGACTGAAGCTTTAGATATGTCTAGCCCCTTTACTTTTACTGTACAATACAGTATACCTGGTATTTCTTGTAATGTAACATAAATAAATAGTAAGCTACACTCATTGTATCACATTGACTAAGCTCAGAGAGGCAAGTTTGGAACCAAGATGTGAAGGAGATTTTGAGAGAAATTCTGCCACCTTGTGGAACCCCAAGTTATCTGCTGTTAATGTCTTTCCATCATATCTATCGCACAAGCACCACTTATCCTCTTTCCCTTCTTTTTCTTAGGGTCCCCAGTTTTGCCTTGAACTAATTTCCCTTTTAGTTTAAATTAATTTCAGGTTGTCAGCATTTAACTACTACAGGTCACTGACCATCCGTATCTTTATTATCTTAACTGCAAGCAAAAGCATATTTCACAGAGATGCATAGGAGCAATGGCTTCAACTGTCAGGCCAATACCCTTACTAGCCCAGCAAGGCCTTCAGTACAAATGATGGCTTTCAAGTGCTCCTAGTTCTTCCAATCCAGCATGTTACAGAACCTGGAATGGGTGATATTGCAAGGGAGTTAATTTGAAGAGCAACGTTTTAAAAGTCTCCAAATTGTCTTTCACATCTATAGGAAGTCTCTAGACTAGAGAGTGATGTCTAGATGCCAATGTCCCTTTCATCATTGTCATCTGATCCAGGAGCAGCAGCCTCAGACCCGAATTACCCCACAGAAGCTGCAGTGGATTGTATGTATGTTTGTCTTTTCTAACTGCATTAAGTGAATCATGTTATAGATGTATTATTTCATTTTCTACCACGAATTTCTTAGGGAAAGAAATATGTGAAGTCTACCAAAGATTCTCAGAAACTACTGCCAGATGTCCTGTGGCTTCATCACATTTGCACAACATCTAAAGCTGGGGTAGTCTGAATTCTTACTTTGCTCTGCTTTTTTAAAAATTGGCTTGGCTTGATTACTAGTATGAATTGTGTATTTGCAGAGCTTGGAAAAGTTACTTTTTTGAACTACAACTCCCATCAGCCCAATCCAGTGGCCATGCTGACTGGGGCTGATGGGAGTTGTAGTTCAAAAAAGTAACTTTTCCAAGCTCTGGTTGATATGTGTGCTTTTTAATTTTTCTTTTTTGTTAGTGTAGTACTTCATCTAGAGGCATGTACAAGGTGGCTTCAGCAGCAGCAGCAATACAAGTTATTCACAGAGGTCACCAGTTATCTTTTTGTTGATTGTACATATGATCCAGACAATGTGACATGTAACTGCTCACCTGCCAGTTTTATTATATATTGACCAAGTGAAGTGGAACAATGTCATATCAATTGTTGTATTTGATCAACCAAATGGATCAGTGGTGGAAGGATTTTACCATCATCACCAAAGAATTAAAAGAAAGATTTGCACGCCCGCACACAGTTCTGTTCTCCAACAAACGGGAAAGGCTGGGAGTATCAGAAGAACAGCTGTGGTGTAGTCACCTCACTTCACCTAATAGTAGGGCTGGTCTTGTCATGCCTTGTCATGGGCTCCTGCTGGGAGGAAGGGCGGGATATAAATCAAATAATAAATAAATAAAGATTTTGGAAGTGATATGTCAGTAGGGCATATGTTTGGTGTCAAGGCACTGACAAAGGTGAGAAGGGGACACATCTTTGTGAATGCTGCTCTAAATATTGGCCTAATGGCTGAGGCTTTGGAATGTCTCATTCCCCTACTTTGAGATTTTCCATCCTTCCCCATCATAAAATGACTGGCCTACATGAGTTTATATTGTGACAGTCATTTTAACTCCTTCCCCTCTAGGAGAGAACGTCATGTTGGCAAGGGAGGGAGCAGCAGTTTGGGCAGTGTGCTGAATGCAAATGGAAGTGAAGGCAGAAACGATGGAAGCAGACGCCGATGCTTTCTTGGTTACTGGCTTTCCGACAAATGCTGAGACTTGTATCCACAGGAAGCTACTTTAAACATCTACAGGCAACTGGACAGCGGCCCATTCCAGGCTCGCCCAAGCCGCTGCTGGCGGGGCAGGAGGAGGCGCAGGAGCCAGAGGGGAAGCAGCAGCAGCCACAGCAGCCGAGGAGGGAGCCTGGAGCGAAGAGACTGGTGCCATTTGATAATCTGGGTTGGGGCAGTCGGTGGTGGCTGGACTAAAATCCACTCTGAGTAGCATGGCGTTGCTAACCCATCATCTCAGTTGCTATGGAGAAAGGATCTCTTCTCCAGGTCTTTCCCTCAAGATCCATTTCTTTGGACTTCTCCTGTGCCCATCCTTCTTCTCACCCACATTTATTTATTTATGTATTGGCTACTGTAAGTTGTAAATTGTATTGTTTTATTGATGTATTTCGAAGTATTTTGATGTATTGATGTATTTTTATATTTGTGGGTTTTTTGTAAGCCGCCTTGAGGGGCTTTTGGCCGAAAGGCGGGGTAGAAATAAACAATAATAATAATAATATGTAACTCATCATCCATTCTGCTCATCCCTTTTTCTTAAACATTGAAAAGGTGGTGAGGGTCTGCTTGTCTGTCTGCCTTACCCTGAATCGTTTTGCTAGTGTGACTGAGGGAGGTTTTATTAGAAAGCTGAAAGGGTAATCTTTTTCTAACCGAGAAATCAGTTCTGTCCATAATACATGATAATATCTTATTTTATTATTTAAAGTATGTTTAATTGAAGCAAATCAGTGAAGAAATGATTCCTGGATTTGGGATGGATTAAGCAGCTGTGTGGCTTGAAGTAGTGATGGTATAAATGAAGAGCTCTGTATCTAGAAAGAGATTAGAGAAGAATATAAATTTCCTTCTATTTTTCCTGTTTGCCTACTTTGCGTATTTAGCAGCTTGTTCTGTACATCCAGTGCTAACTTGTTCTATAGGATTATTTTCATATTGTAAGTGGTTTCTTTCAAAGCATGGCAAAACCTCATAGTAAAACTACAAAAAAATGTAAAGGATGTTATGCCAAGTGAAATAGGTAACCATTACAGAAAACATTTTGAGATCAGGACATGTTCTTCTTCAAAACACAGTGCTTACCAAAGAAAAAATAGCCAGCCCCTCCTCCATCCTGGAGCAAAATTCACAGCACAATTCTAAACATATTTACTCAGAAGTAAAGCCTTTGATTTCAGTGAGACACATATCCACATACACATCATACATTTAAAGCACACCATTTCCCCCCAAAAATCCTAGGAACTCACAGAGCTACAGTACCTAGTGCCTTTAACAAACTACAGTTCCCATTATTCTTTGGGGAAATGAAAATGAAATGAAATTTTAATTAACGATCACAGGGATCCATACAACATATAAAAACATTTATAACATCTCGGTTTACATTCCCGAATATAGACATATTTTAGTTTAAAACTTACATATCATATCTGCTTCTCATGATATTAAAAATTAAAACTCTAAAATGACTCTTTCCTTTTTAATATTGCTATTGTAGCAAATTTTGCTACCTCCCATGTGATTTCTTTCTTGTGGTCCGACAATAAATAGTCTACTCGTAGAGCATCAGAATTTAAAATTTGGTTGTCTAAAAGGGGTGTAATAAAGTGTAATCTGGGTTGATCGTATAGAGGGCAATATAATAGGACATGAACATTCATTTCAATTTCTCTTCTTTCACAGGGACATAGGCGATCAATATATGGAGTCTTACTATATCGGCTTTCCAGTACCGCTGATGGGAGGACATCGCATCTAATCCAGGTAAATGCTTTTCTATATTTGGGTATGTTAAGATTGGTCAAATAGGGCATTGGAAGGTAAGGACTGATATTATATATATATTTCTTCACCATTTCTCGATGGGTTTGTAAGTCAATATCTCTGATACGTTGTCTAATATTTATCCTTGCCGATTCATATTCCATCTGTTTTATTGTTTGTATGGTAAAGCCAAGGTGTTGAAGTTTATCTATAATTGTAGTGTTCCATATTGACTTAAAATTGTCCTCCAAAATATGGGGCGCTAGGCCTTGAGGATCTAAAGATAGTTTTAGCCAATAATTAATCCTTGATGTCCAAATAATTGATTCTATGGATTGTACTCCAGTTTCTAGCCGTATAAGACTATTAGGGACACATCTAGGTAGTGCCATAATAGGTCGTATAAAAGAGGTTTGTAACACTTCTATCTCTGGGAATTTATCCCTTGTTGTTACTTGTAGTCCATACATGAGCTGTGGGATTATTTTGGCTTTAAATACTTTAAGGGCAGGGATGATTAATTGTCCATTGGTGTAATAAAAAGTTATCAAGGCTTTAGATGTTCTCTTAGCATTTAATATAGTTGATTTGATATGGTGGCTATGGCTGCCTGTCGCTTGAAAGGTGAATCCTAAATATTTAAACGAGTTCACCTGTTCAATTGTGCTTCCATTTAACATCCAATTATGTTTCAATCGTTTTTTTACTAAATACTAATACCTTGGTCTTTTGATAATTTATTTCTAGGCCTTCTGTTTGACAGTATTGGGCTGTTCCTCTTAATAGTTTCTTCAGCCCTATCGAGGTCTTTGATAATAGAGCAATGTCGTCAGCATATAGGAGGGCATTTCTTGGGATGTTAGCTAGCATAGGGGAGTGTATAGTGCAATGATTTATCTTTTTGATAATATCATTAATATATAAATTAAAGAGTAAGGGTGATAAAACACATCCTTGTCTTACCCCTTTTTGGGTTTTTATCGAATTTGTTAGGTGTCCCTGGATATTACATCTAACTCTTAGTTTAGTATTTTTATATAAGCCTTGTAACAGGGTTAATAGTCGTCTATCAACTCCAAGATGGTATAATTTCGACCATAATCTTGATCTTGGGATCGAATCAAATGCCGCTTTCAGATCAATATAAGCCACATAGAAAAATCCCCCTTTTCTAAGAGTATATTTATCAATAATATGCTGCAAGACTATTATATGGTCCATTGTTGAACGCTTTGGACAGAAACCAGCTTGTTCTGGCATTATTATATCTAATTGTTCAACCCAATTAATCAGTTTGTTAAATAAATGAGCGGAGTATAGCTTGCTTATGACATTTAACAAGCTGATTGGCCGACAGTTTGCTGGGTCTGTCCTTAGACCCTTCTTAAAAATAGGTACTACTGTCGCCATGCCCCAATCTTCAGGTATAGTAGTAGTATTATCAATATATGAAAACAATGTCGCCAAGATTGGAGCCCACCAATTAACATTATTTTTGAATACTTCAGATGGAATGTTGTCAGGACCAGGGGCTTTATTAGATTTTAAGTTCTTAATCAGTCCTATAATTTCTTCTTCAGATACAGGTGTCCATGTTTGAAAGTCATCCAATAATGCATATTCATATATTTCCTCTTTCCCTGAATTATTATAGAGAGTTTCAAAATGCTTTTCCCAGTCTCTAGCCAAAATATTACAATTAGAGTGTAGATGAGATCTTGGCCAGTAATGTGTAATCAATTTCCAAAATATATTTGGGTTTCTTAATTTGGAAGTTTCTAGCAACCGTGTCCATATTTCCGATCTTTCTTTTCGTTTTTTCATCTTAATTAATTGCTTGTATTTCTTCTTAACTATTACATATCTATGTAAATCTTCATGTAGGCCTGTCCTAATGTATGTTTTATATATTTCACGGAGTTATGTTTTTAACTGGATACAGTCCTGGTCAAACCAGGTTTTCCTTCTATTAACTTTACCTTTCGGGTTTTTTATGGTCTGTTTTGACAGGGATTTCTTTAATATCTCCATTATTTTTTGGAATTGATTCACTGTCTCATTTACCTCTAATTTAGTTATTATTTTTTGTTTAATCATCAGTATCTCTGAGGAGTTAAGTATATTTGTAGTTTGGTTAGCTATTCTGGGAATCCATCTAACTCTCTTGGTATTTACCTCAATATTCTCATCAGGGAAGGAGTCTTTAACTAGGTGAATATGTTCTTCATTAACATTTATTGTTAGAGCAATTGGAAAATGGTCACTTTCTATCCGTCTAATAACTGCAAAATTTGACACCGAGAGGAGAGGTTCATTTGAAATAAAACTTAGATCTATAAGAGATGTTCCTGAATATGAGACATAAGTAAATTCTCCTTCTATATCCCCTGGACAACGACCATTCATCAGAGTCATATTCATTTTATGTGTTAATTTCGATAACAAAAGTCCCGCATAGTTTATTCCAGGGTCTTTTGAAGCTCTCATGGGGAATATCGATAACTCGTCAGGAATTAAATGTTGTTGGGAGTACCTAGAATACAATGCGTCATCGGAACTGCCCATTCTGGCATTAAAGTCTCCCATTAATAACATCGGGAGTGCTGGATGTTTAATTGCCAATTCAGTAAGATATTTTCCTAAGAGGTTAAAACTGTTAATAATAAGAGCTTTAGCCCGGCCAGGGGGTATATAGACATTAATCAGGATAATTGATATATAGGAGAATTCCAATATTATAACCACTGCTAATTCGTCAAGGGAATTCAATTGCTTTAATTTAACAGTTAGAGATGTCGAGATTAATACTGCTATCCCTCCCTTAGGTCTCCCTCCCATAGAACTAGGGGTGGCTGGGATCTCAAATACAGTGTATCCATTGATATATAGGTTTTCTTTTAACCAGGTTTCTTGCAATAGGATAATATCATAAGTTAATAGGAACAGCTTTAGATGTTCATCATTTGCTTTGGCTTGCCAACCTGCAATGTTCCAAGATATTATTTTATGATCATCCAATATAGAATGTCTATTCAGTCAAATAGATGGATATGTAGTTGTACTATATTCATGGTTTTGGTCTTGTGTGATAGAGTTGGTTAACGAGATAATGGAGTTCATCTTTAAATGATCCAAATGTATTGGTTCTAGATTGTACTCAAAGGGTACAATGGCTATATTTAAATTCGAAGGGTGCTCTTTTAGTTCTTCGTTGATTGATATATTTCCTGTCATTTCTCTTTCAGCAATTGATAGTAAAGTTCTCAATCGAGTAATAATGTTTAGTCGCTCAGTTGTATTGTCTCCATTACATAGATCTAAAAGCATCAATTCTTCTGGTAGAAGGGCCGGAGATGTATAGTTTTCTATGGTAGTAGATTGGTCAGATGTTTCCTGTAGGCAAATTATAGACTTTTCTGGCAAAGGTGTTTTTGTTGTTAGTTTAGGAACTATGTTTCTCTTTATAATTTTTTGATAAATAGCCATTTGTTTAGTAGATTTAAATATATTAAGATTCAGCGGCGGAGCAGTATTTTCAAATAATCTCGATATTTGGATCTTCTGATAATTGAATATTGATCTTTTATTATATATGAGTCTCACGGTATTGTCATCTTTAAAGGTAATTATTGCTCTTGCTTTTTTATAATTAAAGAATAGATATTGAATTGATAGAATTTTATGTATGTTCAACCGTCCAGTTTCCGTGGCTTCTATAATCTTCCAGCAGTGTAATTTACGTTGGTAGGAATTTAACATGCCTCTCGGTTTTGGATAATTGATAAACACCAGTTTATAATCATTTAGGGTTAAATTCCATTTATATTCCGCTAGATTTGATTCACTATCAGGCAATGGGTCTGAATTAAGACACATCTCATCCTTGATAGGTTCCAATATAGTAATCTGATTACTCTCTCCGTCAGCCGCATCCTCCATCGTCTCTCCCATATCGTCTCTCTGATATGGCTCGAAGTGTTCAGCTGTGGCGACTCATCGTCAGGTAAGATCTCCGGAGTAAGGCACATCCTCTCTCCATCAGGCTCTGGCATAATCAACCGACCGCTCACACCATCGACCATGTCATCCATCATTCCTCTCCCGGCTACATTTCTTCGAAACTGGCTTATAGAAGGCAGAGGTGAAGGTAGATTTTGTTCTGGGGGCCGGCTCAGTGAGGGTGGGGGTGAAGGTGAATTTTGTTCTTGGTGAAGTCCGTTCTTACATTTTTTATGTTTCCTTCTCCTTCTCTTTTTCTTTTTCTTTTCTTCTTTTTTCTTTGCCAACTGTTGTTGCGAGGTGTCTAATAGAACAAATAATTTCTTAAAATTAAAAGAAGAATGATACTTTCCTTTATTAATTTTTACTTTCTGGTTTTTTTTTTTATTGTTTATTATCTTCCGATTCATCTTTATTCCCTTTTTTTCCATTAGCGAGGGATCAGTTAATGTTGTTTGTGTAGCTTGTGTTTTCCTGGTAGGTTTCTTATCATCTTTAATTTCAAGAGTCTTTGTATTTGTTATAATTTCTGTTAATAGTGTTAGTAATGGGACAGATTCTTCAATGTATTTAGAGATTTGTGCCAGGGAAGCAGTAACTGCTGTTGTCCATGTTTCTTCTGTTATATATCTGTCTTGGGTAGGTATCTTCTCTATGTTCTCCATATATCTCCAAAATGATGTTATTGATTCATCCATATTCCATTGTGGAGTCCAATCTTCAAGAGTTTCATGTTCTATGATGTTATGGGTTGTCAGGGATAAGTTCTCGTAGTACTCGGGTCTTTGGTTTATATTCCCGGGTTGTTGGTGCACATCTTCTGAAGGAGGTAGGTCTCTCTCGAAGGATGATTCTAATGTTGGCATGGAACTGCTTGTGCTATTATTTATAATCATATTTGTAGATGTATCTAAACTTGGATCGTCTTCCTCAGGGGGCGGCAAAAAGTTTTTTAATTCTCCTTCACCTAATAGTTCAAAGGCTATACTGTCTTTTGATAAGATATTTTCTCTCGTTGAAAGTGAAGGTGGTCTTTCTATTGAACCATGTTCCTTTAAATTACATCCACTTAGTTTGCTCACTAGCAGGTGAGTTAATTCTTCCTGTTCTTTCTGTTTATAATATTGTGTTATTTTTGGTTGTTGTTTTTTTTAAAAGGTTTTTTACTTATATTCATTTGTAAATTCATGGTTGTAGAGGGGGTAATACCCTGCTCTCTATAAGATTGTCTTGTTAGGACCATTTTGTTTCAATTGTTCCCAACTCCTTTTTATAATACACAAAGGTTTGGTCTTTCTTTTTTCTTTCTAGCACTCTTTATTTATTTTCCTATTTAGTTTTTCTTCTCTTTGTGAAAGTATATGCAAGAGTTTCAAGGTTCCAAGTTAAAATATCCGTCTTTCTATGATAAGATAAGACTAAAGTTTGAAAGGAAGTTCTTTGAATTACAACTGCGTTATTTACTGTCTCTGATGTCGAACGGACCTCAAATAGATAAGCACGAAGTTTGTAAATTGTAAAAGTCCCGCATTAATAGAGCTAGCAGTATCTTTTAAGGAGTAGTAGAGTGATAAAGAGTCTAGCATTCATGAGTCTTAGAAGTGAAGGTTAAAATAAAATAAAATAAGGTATATTCACGGAGCTTCTTTGTTTTGCGTCCTATCACGTAGCCATCTTGAACTCCTCCCCCTTTGGGGAAAATAATGTACTTTAAATGTTTATGTATACACAGCATGCATAGGATTGGTCTTGATATTTCCACTAGAAGTGGTTGTGCAGAAAAGGTTGTTTCTCTTACATTTTGTACTTTGATTTATGCCTTCTTTGACATACAGTGCAACACCATTCCCAGTATGGTCTGAGAACATGCGACATAGCCATCTTGCTAAAGATAAGCGAGTCTAGGTCTGTATGGGAGATGACCTGCAAATCCCATGTACTCTGTCTTCAGTCCCAGAATGAAAGAAAGGAGGGATATAAATGTACTAAATAAATAAAATAACACCAGAGTTCTCCAAGTTAAGATGGTGAAGCCTTAAGGACTTGGTGTTAAACAAGAATATAGATAACAGTGGTGTACTGAAAACCTGCTCAAATGGGGAGAATCAGAAATACATTTGGTATACTTTTATTTTGCTTATTTAGTACATTTATATTCCATATTTCTTTCATGACTATTGTGAGCCACTTTTGACACAGTTTACTGTGGGGAAATGGAATATAAATAATCTCAAACTTACATTCCCATTTGGTGGGCATTTTGGAGAATAAAATCTCCTGTAACCCCAATGAAAGGAATGGAAGCAGCTGCACAAAAGTAGAGGTTAGTCTTGTTTATTTTGGTTGGGCTTGCACAGGAGAATGTTTCAGGGGCTTGTGCCCATGGCCTCCTTACACTTTCTGGGCAACCGTGACCATTTTCCCCATTATTTATCAAACTTCTGAAAGCTGAACGCCTCCTTGTCCTTACTGTGCCTGTTTCTTATTGTTGCTTACAGTCTTACTTACATATTGCCCCATCTACTTCCTCCCCAAATAGATTATGAATCCCTTCCTAGTGCATTAACATATATCCCAGTCCTCCTAACACATACATATGAAAATAGGCCCCATTGATTACAAGATGATGCAGGTATCTATGCTTCACAAAATTCTTCACCAGACAAAATATCCAATAAACACCCAATGCGGGAAAGGGGGTATGCTCCTTTTCTATATGATTTTCAAGGAACAACTTGCTGATCTGGGCCAAACATAGAAATTGTAGGAAAACATTGGTGGAGTGCATACAAGCCAGCATTATATGAAATATGGTCTATGTGGTAGCCCCCCCCCACAGAGAGAGAGAGAGAGAGAGAGAGACAGAGAGAGAGAGAGAGAGAGAACACCATTTCACATCTTTCACATAATCATGGCAATGCTGAGCCACTAGATGGCATAATATTTCCACCTATAACAAATGCCATTAATGTTCCTTCTCTTCTCCAGCCTTTGACTTGTTTTCCCTATAGTTAATTAGTTGTGTCCAGTGAAAACAAGTTTGGCTGCTTCTGAGTTCCATATTTACTCTATCATTAGGACCTACTATAAGCTAACAAATGAATGTAGTTCTTTTCCGACACTTGTTGAAAAGGTTAGAGAGACAGAGGGAGGGGAGGGAGAGCTGCCTTCAGAAAACTGTGGGCAGGATCCAAAGAATTGCACAACCATACCTATGCACACAAGAGGGCTTTGGACTTGTATTTCATGAACAGCAGCCACTTGTGCCACACACATTTTTTTTAAAAATGGGGGGTTGACATGGTGCATGTGAATTACAGTTCACAGCTGATTCATGCCATCTAGAAATCAGGCATATATTGTTGCGCACCACCCCAGTCTCTGAGTGGTGAGAGATTTCCAGGAGTCCCTACGCTCGCCCAGGGTTTGGTTTCTTGGAAAGAAGGTCAGCGGAGTCTGTGGTGTCTTTATGAAATATGGTTTATTTATTTACACACATTCAAGCCTGAGTTTAGGATGGAGGGGTTCAAGACATCAGCAGTCCAACAGATCTTGCATTTTCCATCAGGCTTACAGGAGGCACCCCAAATCCATGGTGCAGAGAGCCAGCCTCTCTGCCTGCCTTCAGTCCCCAGCCTTTTTTTCTCCCACCCAACTTCAAACTCAAACCTCTCCTTGGCCTCAGGAAGGGGAGGGGGCTCTCCTGAAGAGTTTCAATAACAATAGGATCTTCCTGACTCATTCCCCAGTTAATGGGCACTTGATAGGCCTATTAACTCACCTGGCCATTCTATTAGACTAACAAAGGGATGTCTTGCCAGCAGAGCAGATTTCTCACCTCCAGGTGCAGAGTTCCAAATTAGAGGCTGAAGGGGACATAGAAATCATCTATCTCAACTCCACACCCATAAAACTACCCCCTTCCCTGACAAAGGTCTGTTCCAGACCTGCAAACAAACAACAGAATAACAGCTTTTCCTACAAACAAATAACAAATACAGGCTAATAAGACATTGAAATATACATCATAAAAAGCATAGCCATAGTACAGTCTCATTTCAAAACAACACAAATTCAAAAACAGTCCATTCCTTTGCAGCAAGTTCTCAATTAACTGCTCTCTCTTTAGGCTTCCTCTTCTTTCTTGGAGCTCCCAGTCACAGTTCTGCATCTAAACTGCTTACCCAGTCCTCATACTTGGCAGTGGCCTAGATAGTGAGTTCCTGACATGATTAAACCAGATTACAGCCTCAGTACTGGAGCTCCTTTGTCCTGCCTTGTGCCACTGCAGCACAGCAGCCCTCAACCACGCACACATTTTCCCTTGCTCCCCCAAACATTTGTACACACACCCACAATCTAACAGACAGTGCAGTAAATCTTAAACATTAAATCTTTATTGCAAAAACCTATCAGCATAATTTCATCCAAAAAATCATTAAACAGCTCATATCCACACAAGCATGCAAAAGCACAAATCAAAATCCAAAAAGCAATACTGAAACCATCAGAAGAATTCCTACAGCAAATCAGTACACAGTCCCATAAGCACAAACCCCACCCCCAAACCATGTGGTTGCCCACATGGCCCTTTGTCTTGGGGCTTCATGGAGTTCCCAGTCCACACTGATCCCTGCTGCTGCCTGCAGGGTCTTGGGATGCATCTCCAGGGACACATTTGTTTTCTCATCAGCACACAGCAGACTGTAGCCATTTTCCTCCCACTCTCCGCCCTGGGAAAAGTCTTTAAGCCAGTCCACCTCATCTCCGGCCCCAAACTCCAAATCAAAGTCCTGCCACAAGTCTTTATCTGGGGGCATCTTCTTCAGGACTAGCTGGTCTAGCCCACCCAGGTTGGCAGAAAGAAATCTTCTCTGTTCTTCCTTGCCAGTATGAATCATGGGCCCAAACAGAGGAAGGTAACCCTCCCAGTTTCACTTCCCCTCCAAACTCACAGGGTGCTGGGTGCCTCTAACTGCTGGAATTTGCTCAGGGACTGCACCCATCATAGGAACTGCATCCCACCCTACAAGACCATTATGGGACACCCAAGGGGCAAAGTCACTTAGGGATTTTATCTCACCATCTCTCCAGGTGCTGGGAGCTCCTCTTGGACTTGCACTCCCACCTCAGGCTTTTCCTCCTGCATTTTTTCTTGCACAGCCATTTCTTCAGCTGCTGGCAGCTCCTCTTGCACACACATCTCCAACTTTTCCTCCTGCACTTTCTCTTCCACAGCTGGCACACACGGGGTGAAGAAGTCTATCAACAGCTGCTGTTCTCCAGCCTGTAGTTCACCTTTCTCTCTAAGGTCTTTTCTTCCTTCTGCACTACTTCTTCAACAGCAGGCACACAGGGAGCAGAGAAATCTATCAGCAGCATCTATTCTCCAGCCTCTACCCCACTTTCTTCTGAGGCATCTTCCTCTTCATTTTCCAGCCTGCCCTCCTTCAAACATTGGGGCTTTACTTCCAGCTTTCTGGTGTCTTCCCCCCGGCAGGCTCCTGGACAATCAAAGCCTCTTCTTCCTCCTCCGGTACTGACTGCAACTCCTCACAGTCCAAGCCCTCCAGCTGCCCATCCACTTTCTGGATCTCTTTAGCCACCCCCATCTGGGTGCTCTGCAGCTGGACTCCTGGGACACTCTCGACCCCTTGTAGCGGCTGATCAGGCAGGGCTCTTACTTCCTTGCATGGGGTCTCCTTTTTCTCTCCAAAGATGCTTTCAAACATCTCCCCCATTTGTTGCCAGTGCTCCTGGCACTCTCATTGCCTTTGCTGCTGGACCTCCTGCCATTCTCGGTTTCCAGTCCCCTGATCATCTTTGTTGCCCTCCTCTGAACCTGTTCCAGTTTGTCTGCATCCTTCTTGAAGTGCGGAGACCAGAACTGGACGCAGTATTCAAGATGAGGCCTAACCAGTGCTGAATAGAGGGGAGCTAGTACTTCACGCGATTTGGAAACTATACTTCTGTTAATGCAGCATAATATAGCATTTGCCTTTTTTGCAGCCACATCGCACTGTTGGCTCATATTCAGCTTGTGATCAACGACAATTCCAAGATCCTTCTCACACGTTGTACTGCTGAGCCAATTATCCCCCATCTTATAAATGTGCATTTGGTTTCTTTTTCCTAAGTGTAAAACTTTGCATTTTATTAACAGAAAACATTCTGTTGTTTTCAGCCCAATGCTCCAGCCTGTCAAGGTCCCTTTGAATTTTGTTTCTGTCTTCCACGGTATTAGCTATGCCCCCCAATTTTGTACCAACTGCAAATTTGATAAGCATGCTCTGTACCTCCTCATCCAAGTCATTAATAAAAATGTTAAAGAGCAAATGCAGCACAGTAACCAGAGAGGGTGGTGGAGGCCACTTTGTGTGCCAAGTGCAAACACAGAATTCACACACACACACACACACACACACACACACACACACACACACACACACACACACACACACACTGTCATCTTTTACCTCCACAGTTCTTTATCTCCATTCTGCAGTGACACCATCTGCATAGCCAGCTGTTCACTTCTAGTATCCTACTTTCTTTACCAACACTATAGGAAGTGATAACACCACGTACTTCTCTTTCATTTTCTTCCCCCAAGCTTCCTGCTGTCTGGAGACCCATTCAGGATTTCTTCTGGCTGTATCATTCATTCCCACATGAACAGTAGTGTAGTGGTAAATTCAAAACTACAGGGTCCCTTCATAAAAATCACAGCCACTCCCCTTCCCCTTTTTGCTGCTGGGTTGAGAATGAGATCCTTGTTAACTCCTTCTCCCACAACAACAGATGTACATAGGAGCCAATCAACATGAAAGAGTCTTCTCAGTGGCTGGAAACAAAGCCCTATGAGGACAGACTAAAAGAACTGGGCATGTTTAGCCTGGAGAAGAGAAGACTGAGGGGAGATATGATAGCACTCTTCAAGTACATGACAGGTTGTCACATAGAGGAGGGCCAGGATCTCTTCTCGATTGTCCCAGAGTGCAGGACACGGAATAATGGGCTCAAGTTGCAGGAAGCCAGATTTTGACTGAACATCAGGAAAAACTTCTGGAATGGTGTATCCAGTTCTGGATGCCACAATTTAAGAAGGCCATTGACAAACTGGAGCATTTTCAGAAAAAGGTGACCAGGATGGTGAGGTGTCTAGAACCCAAGTCCTTAGACGAACAGTTGAGAACTGGGTATGTTTCGCTTGGGCCCTGTAGAAGAAAATATTTAGGGGAGACACGATAGCAATCTTGATGAGCTGCCACAGAGAAGATGGAGCAGGCTTGTTCTCTGTTGCCACAGAGGGTAGGACTAGAACCCATGGGTGGAAATTGCAGGGAAACAGATTTCAACAAAGATAAAATTCCTAATGGCAAGAGCTGTTCAAGTATAGAACAAACTGTTTCAGGAGGTGATGGGCTCTGCTTTACTGGAGGTATTTCAGAACAGCCTAGACAGCCACCTATCAGAGATGCTGTTGTTGCTTCCTGTATTGTAGATCCTACACCAGAGGGCTGAACTAGGCTATTCCCTTCCAACTCTAATTGGTCTTGCAAAGTGTATCCGCTCTAAGGAACAAAAGTCATCCTTCCTCATGTATTCTCTGTCCTTTTGTATTCCCTGCATTCATTCCTCCCTTTAATCTCCTCTAAAGTCTGAGTTGCAGAAGTCCTTGGGTGAGGAAATGAACATCATTGGGTGGTATCCATTAGAAGTTCCCCTCCCTCTCCCCATGCACCCCCATCCTCCCCCCCAATCTGGGCTTTTCCTCAACCCTCTGAAAAAGATTTGGGGATGGGGGGCGTGGGTAGAAGAAATAGAGAACTACCATTATGCAAACTGAAAACATTGCAGTAACAGAACTACTTCATTGAATACTGCCCCATGTTCTGAAAACATTTATTCTCCATCTATAGCTGACAACAAAGATAAATGAAAACTAGTAGTGTACAATAGTTCCCCCCTCAAAGCCTCTGCAATATTACTGGGGATGCTGAGTACAAAAATTGACACATTTTCCAGGTAGAGATTTACCTGGTCCAGGTACCAAAAATTTGCTGTTCTCAGCAAACGAACATAGAACATAGACAAAATCTGTTCTCAAGTTAGGTTTGAATTTGTGCCCTCTCCATTGCCACACCCATCTCAGTGTCCTGCTGCCACCTGACCCCAACTTGTAACTATTCTATACAAAAAGTGCTGACATAAAGAAGAAACAAACTCTCCGTGTCCTGTTGCTCTTTCACGGGTATTTAACAGACAGACTATTTTGGTTTACAACTGTATACCTGCTTTCCTATATGATTTGTCATTTCCAAGATAAAATCTTAAGGCATCATGCTACCAATCTGTGATGCAAGGAGGACTAATAAAATCAGGTCTTTATCTTATTATTAATGAAGTGGTGTGGGCCTCAAGCCTCTTTCCTGGTTGTCATGGTAGCTCAGGCTACAAGGCTCCAGAAAACATAAAAGAACAGCAAGTGCAAGACCACACATTCCATCCTGTCTTGTTGATTAACCAGGCTGTCAAATGAAAGCAAAGCACCAGTACTTTCGTAGATCAAATCTGCAAAGTGAAGAGCAACACAGCAAAACGACTCAATGGACTGCAAGTGTAAGTACTCTTCTCAGTTGCTAAACAAAACTGTGTGCCATGATTACAGAAAGAGCAGAGCATAATTCTTCTTGTCTGGGAAACAAGCCGTTTTGACCACAACAGCATTATTTCTCTGTAATTAAGCTTCATTCCAAAGTGGAAATCTTTTTCTGAATCTCAAACTTCATTCCCATGCAGTTTTTGCTGTGAATTAGTTTGTAAATAAACTTTTAATATCAGAATGTTGCATGCAGGTGTAGGACTTTATTATTTGTGAATGAATATTCTTTACTATATAAATATAAGCAACAACACTAAAGAATGGTTTTACTAGAACAATTGTTCATCTGATCTAACAACTTTTGCAAGTTCAAAGGTACTAGCTTTCTGAGCTATGTTGACTGTATAGGAATAAGGACAAAGTCAAATCATATTTTTAGTGTTAACCTTGTCCTTAGAAAATTGCCCGTATGTTGCAAGGGTTTGTTTTGTTTATTTGTAAAATAAAGGTAATAGTGCTGATTAGCTAAATTTATAAAGCTACAAAACATGCAGCTCAAGGCAGGGTGGAACAGAGCACTGTGTTTGGAGAAAGATGGTCATTTAACATAACTAGAATTTGAAAAGGGATAGTTCTGGTGTATATGCCCCCCCCCCCCGAATCAATAATGAAACCTATGGCATAATTCTAATGTAACTAGTGATTATAAATGCCTCCGATTTTAAATAGATTTTAAGACCTGGTTAATGATATGCACTTAATATAACTTCTTCATCAACATGTAGGCAGTCCAAAATCAGTTGTCAGTTGGCAAATTTAAACTGTTGTCATTTGTTTGGGAGATAATACTTTCCTTTGCCTGCTTGCCTTTCACGTTAGTTTGCCTCCTGTTAAATTTTGAATTCCTATCTTTTTCAGTCTCAGTTAAGGAGAATGCTTTCTTCCAGTATCAGTAGAAACATTTAGTGGGAGTGACAGGCTGCTATGATACCACATGCTTGGGTAAAACAAACATTGGCAATGCGATCATTCCACTGGCATTTGTAAGTTTATCTAAAAGAAAACTAATTCCAGGAGCTGAAACCTGGGAGGCTTTTATTTTTAAAAAAGTTCTCTCTTATATAGCTTTTCTCATTTTAATGGCAATGTTGCTGCTTAAAAATGTAACACAATATAATATGTAGTTTGGGGTCAAACTACATCTAGATCATTCACATAGCACTTAGCCATTATATGGCATTACATCCAAACCAACCCAGCATGTATAGTATACTGACAAGGTAGACCACAAAAAGTTGCTTTGAAATTAAGCCCTTACAGAATTATATTTTTAAACCAAATGTTCATAGATCTGATTAAATATACAATGAGACAAAATATCTGTACAAACTCATCCTGCAGGATTTTGCAGTCATGAGAGTAAAATAGGTTGCAGGATTTATTTACACAAAACTGGCTTTTTTGTAGCAGTTCGGCTTTTGTTTGGTTTTTAAGGATCAGAGGGCTACTATCTAGTCCTATTGGAATGTTACTTATTGGGTGAATAAAAACAAGTTCCTAATTTAATTCCATCTTATCTTGGAAATGCAGTTTCATGGTTTTTCCTTCAGAAACAACTGAACTGCAAAGCCTGAACATTGTATATAAGACTTCTCCTAAACTAAACTGCTCTTTGAAAACAGATTGCTTTTTATATTCGCTACAAGGTTTTGGTATTTCACCTTTTTTCTCTTCCTATTTCCTTGTCACTTATTTCTGTTTATAAAATAATATGGGTAATATCCAATGTTATTCATACAGAGAGTATTAACAGAAAACTAGCTGTTGGACTGTCCATTAAAATCAATGGACAAATAAAAAAAATAATGGGTCTACTCTGAGTGTGATGAATGTTGGATATCATCCTAAAATTGGCATTTTATAGTTGCATTGTTGGTACTGACAGGTTTGTCTCAATATATTATGAAGTTGGAATTCTCTAAGGCCAGATCAGGCACGTATTATACAGCCACAACAGTGGCTATAGCCAGTGTGGATTTTTCACATTCCGCATTGTTAAATTGAAAATACCCCACCTTCCCATTCTGATGCTTCCTATAAGCTCATTTGAAAACGAAACCTTACAAAACTTATAGTCCTGAACTCAGAAACACTTGCTTAACAACCCTGTAAACAATCAGAACAATCAGAGAGAATTGAGAGTTCAAAGTCTAAAAAGAAAGGGGGGGGAACCAGATCCCTTTTGGACTTCTTTCTGTCAGAGTTCTCATAATCTGTTGAAATTCATTAAAAATCAGCCATGTTCACAGAGGACCAGTAATCCTGGCATCTCCTAGCAACTCTCAGCGCCTTTCACTAACTACACTTCCCAGGATTCTTTGGGAGAAGCCATGACTGCCTAAAGTTAAATAACAGTCTGGTGTGAATGTAGCCAGGGACAGCTTTGGTTTAAATTTGGGTGGGAGGCTTCATGTGCCTGCTGTAGAATAAAACGATGGGGGAAACGCTGAAAAGCAATGATACTGTTCACAATGTTTTCCTTTGAGAAAGGAAAGGGACTTCCCCTCTGCCCAGTGCCCACCTACCCCATGTCCTGCTCCCCTGGTACATTCACTATAGTTGCCCAAATTCCCTGCTTTTTAAAGTTTGATACAAATATCTGTTGGCTATAGGTACGTTCTTAATCTGCAAGGTTTTTTGCCTATTAGTGAATACATAATATGGGCAGACTTAGGGCCAAATTGCACATTGTATGCAGTTGTATATAAACTTGTCTAGGCAGGGGTGTTTTTTTAAAAAATAAAAAGCAGTGAAGGGAATTGCAGTCTTCAGTGGAGGACCACTGGGGAAAGGGGCTGCTTAACCTTTTCTTCCTGGGCCATTTGTCTGCTCAAAATTGCACACCAGATGCTTTTCTTCCTATTAGGATGGCCATGTGTTCAAATAGCCCTCTATTTGATGGGTTGTCCAGTTCAATTCCTACTGAAAGATAAAGAACCATGAGAAGGGAGAACAGGGATGTTTAAGTTGCCCATCAACAGTTAACACCTGAACAGCAGACTGAGCAGGGACACAGGTCACTTGGTCACAGTCTTCCCCCTTGCTGAGATGTGTTGCATTTCTATTTATTTTATAGTAATTTCTAAATGTGTACCTATCAACATAAGTTAGCAAATGTAAATTTCACACAAAACTGTGTCCACTTCTGTCCTCTATTTTTGGGGGGGGGTTTCTCCTTTTTGGCAGTGTCTGCCACCCTACAAGGAAATGAGGTGGGAACACAGTATATATTTTGTGGGGACAAAAACAGCTGGGGCTAGTTTTGAGCATGAAAAAAAGCAGCCCAATGGCAAAAGATTAAGCAGTCCTTCCCCACACTGATCCTGCTCTCAAGATTTTCAGCCACTCATTTTTTTAAAAATCAGGTCAGATTTATATACCACTGTGTATAATATAGTTTGGCCTCATGCAGAAAACGTATTTTATTGCTAGGTGTCCTTGTACGATTTTTGCAACTTTATCGTGTTTTGACAAATAATAATCCAGCAATCACATGATCTCTGTGGATTCTAACTCCTCTTCACATTTCCAACATAGGTCTAATGCCAAAGTCTTGGTAATATACTCTTTATCATGATTTGGAGGTAATATATTCAGTTCATCTTTGGAAATCCCTCTTAGAAATCCTTATCTTTTAGTTTTCAGGTAACTAGCCTTCAGCCAATCATTAGACAACTTATCATCAACAACCTCTAAGGCTTTCCAGATATTTTCCATGCAAGGCCTCAGACGTCAAGCCTAGCATTCTGTAAAAGTTATTTATTTCTGTTCATTCAAATTAATTGTCTTTCAAATTCAACGGTGTAAGCCTAGCATTTGTTTCTACTAATTGCTTGAAAGATTGATAGGTCAGATGTTTTAAAATGTTTCACAGAGAGCAACCGGACCCTTAAAGAGTGAAAACAAGTTAAGGAGTCTCTGTCCTCACATAGATCTTGAACTATATAGTCTGTCTACCAAAGAAGCTGGAGTGGTGCATTCTGAAAACTTAATTATTAGTGTTATACCTTAAACAATATGAGATTGATTTGGATACTGAACTGGAACTGAGGTTTTCAATGCTGACTTCACTCAGGATTTGACTGTTTCTCCTCATTTGGTACTTTCAGTGTGGTGTTAGTTTAAGGAGTTGTTGAATGAAATGTATTATTCACTAATAGGCAAAAATACCTTGTGGTTTAAGAACGTATCTATAGCCCACAGTTATTTCTATCAAACTTTTAAAAGCAGGGAAATTGGGCAGCTATAGTGAATGCACCAGGGGAGCAGGAGACCTGACCTCCTCTCTGAGATACTGTATTATCGTACAAATTTGTAAAAATGCAAACATAATTTGGGTTGGTCGGGGCCTGACCAGCAAAGCTACAAGATGGCTGCCTAGTTTCCCAGCTCTGCTGTCCTCTGGATAATGTTCCCAAATTAAACATGGTAATCTCTAAAATTTTACTTCTCTTTAAAAGTTAGCCCCCTGGGGTATGCTACCGACCATTTCTAAAGCAAAAAAAGGGGGCTTAATGGGCTATTTTAGGCCCTTAGAAACAGACTGTTTGATAGCAACAAAGAGATTAGTGGTAGACAACATGGTGCCATGTCAGGCAAAAAACTCCAGCGCGGCTACCCAAGAATCTGGGACTGCACCTCTTAACTTTCGTGAGGAATTAGCTATGCAATTTAGACTATTAAAAGGAAAAATGAAAAGCTGCTGGGAAGCAAAATTAAAACCCCTAGAGAATAAAATGGAGTCTTTGGCAACAGGTTGGGGGATATAGCAGCCTGTGCATCAGAAGCCTTGGATTTGGGGCTGGCTAACACAGAAGAAAATCTTTTACTCAAACAAGAGAATAAAATGATAAAAAACAAACTGGAAGAAATGTATGATCGGGCCCGTCGCTCAAACATATGCTTTCGTGGCATTAAAGAAGGATCTGAAGAGCATTCAGCATCCATGACTGCTTTTATTGTGCATGGCTCGCAACTGCGATCCCAGAGTTTGAACTTCACACTGCAGATTTAGAAAAGGCACATCGGGCACTGGCAGCAAAACCTAAGGATGAAGCTGCTCTGAGAGACATTATAGTATGTTTTGCACGATATACTAAAAAGGAAGAGCTTATGTAATGAGTACGAAAAATGAAGGAATTAATGCATAATGGACAAACTGTGCTGACTTTACATGATCTTTGTCCCGAGACGCTGCAATGACGAAGAGAGCTCCGCCCCATCACAATGGCACTACAAAAGGCTGGTATAAAATATAGATGGGGATTCCCTTTTAGATTAATAGTTATTCGTAACGGTCAACAACTTATCGCAACATTGCCTAAAAATGCTCTATCTTTACTCACTGCCTGCAGTTTGGAATGGCCAGAGAATGAAGAAGGTGCAGAGGTGGAAAACAACGGGCACAATAAAAATCAATGCTGGAAAACCAAACACTCAAAGATAGCATCCAAGTCACATAACACATTAACAAAGAATGCTTCACGACTGCCAGTTCGACAGGATGATGGCACCACAAGCGACTAACCAAATATTTAACTTTTGTTCATCCACAATAGGATACAGACCATTTTAGACTCGCTACTAGGCAGAGATTACCAAATCAGGATCATAATAAGTGGTGATAAATATGTTTCTTTTTCCTGCTTGTTTCTTCAACATATTTTAGACTTCATATTATTGAAATGGGAACTGGAAAAAACAGTGCGAAGGGATTTCCCTTTCATGTACTGATTTAATCAGATGTAATATTGTTTATCTGGAGGAGGGAGGGTTTTTTGGGGGGACTATTGTTTCTATATAGCGTTTATCAGTTTTCTTTGCACAAGGAGCTTTCCCCTTATAATTTGCATACCAAGACACGTGCAAGGTTCAATTTTAAAGCATGTGCTATGAAGCACAGGCGCTGGCTGGGTTGCAGACCTAAAGCCAGTTATGATGGAATGGATGTGTTGGGTCCATGGTTGTTCACCTGGTTAACTTGTTTAGATATAGGGATGTTGGGGAGTTGGTTGAGGGGGGTTGGGAAAATTAGGGAGGGAGGAACAGGGAAGAAGGGAACAGCCCAAAGGCTTATATCACTGTCACAGCAGTATCCAAGTCTACTTTCATTAGGTAGAAAGGTATACAAGGGTAATCTTTTACATATCAGTAGATATGGATGAGTCAGAGAAATTAAAAATTGTAACATTAGATGTTAAGGGTTTAGGTCATGACTTTAAAAGGAAATGCATTATAAGCTATGTAAAAAGAATGCTTCCCTCAGTACTTTTCTTGCAGGAAATTCATAATCCAAAACCAAAAGAGGTGCTGTTAAAACATGGATATTTTGGTGATCAGTTTCTGGCTACTGGAACATCCAAAGCCCATGGAGTTGCTATAATTTTCAGGTGCAATTTTCCTTTTGTGGTCCAAAAGATCTGGCAAAATCCAGAAGGTTGTTTTATATTTATAGCAGGACTGTTAGATGGTAAGGATCATCTAACCCTTGGCACAGTATACGCTCCAAACCAAGAGCAGATGAAATTCTTTTAAAAGATTTTCAAAAACTCTCCAAATTTCAAGTTGGTCAACTAATTATGGGGGGGGGATTTTAACATCAATATGAAGGGAATGGATGTGGATAGTTTGAACCACAGCGCCAAAACCCCATGGAAACCCTGGGGGAATGAGAATTACTCTAAGACAAGGGCGGTTAAAAATATTTTTTTTATTTACTGCGCTACCTAAATTTAAAAGAGGTTTGGTCAACAAATATATTCCAAGGACCATAGCTTTACCTTTTTTCTTTGGTCTACCACACGCACACATGGTTGAATGGGATCCTCTTCTCAGACACACTTCTCCACTCTATTACAGACACCTCAACAGGATCAATTAGAATAATAGATCATGCCCCTGTAACAGTTACACTTGAAGTGAGACAACGTATAAGCACACCCCCTGGTTGGGGGTTACATCAATGTCTGCTCACTTCATCACCCTGCAAAGACACACTAAAGGAGGAGCTGATCAATTATTTTCAAGAAAATGATATCCCAGGTATACCAATAGGCATTCAGTGGGATGCTATGAAGGTGGTAATTAGAGGAGTCTGCATTAAGGAATTACATAAAGACGAAATAATAGCAAACAAAGAGAAACTTTGGAGACTGAAATCACAAATTTATTGAAAGCTTATGAGGAAACAGGGTCACCTAGAATCCTCCAAACTGTGGAATTAAAAAGAAAAGAATTGGATCTCCTTGATACAAATACAATTCTGGTTAATATGCTACATACAAAACAAATATTTTGAATATGGCAGTAAAGGCTCCAGACTTTTAGCAAATAGACTCAGGTGGAAACGTAGAGCTGCCTGGGTATTTACAGTGCAGAAACCAGATGGTTCAAAGGCCTGGACATCAAAAGAAATAGGGATTACATTTGCATCCTTCTTAAAAGACATATATCAGGAACATCAGATGCCAAAAGAAAAGATTACCAAATATGTAGATAGCCTGTGTTTTGAGCAACCGGAGGAAGAGGAGAAAAAGGAAATTATGAGAGATATTACTCTAGAGGAAGTCAAATTAGAAATAATTCTAAGAAAGTGAATAAATCTCCAGACCCAGATGGCTTTACCAACACATTTTATAAATATTTATAATATCTAATTTCTGTTCTAATATCTAAATTATTAATTTTGTTTAATGGTATTCTTCATGGAGACCCTCTTCCTCAAACATGGTCCATTTCCAAAATTGTGGTTATCCCAAAACAACTCCTCTTTGGTTGACTCATATAGACCCATAGCATTATTAAACACAGATGATAAAATTTTCACCTCAGTTATTGCATGTAGATTGAAGTCAGTTATAAAGAAATTAATTCACCCGGATCAATCAGGTTTTGTGCCCAGATGGCAAATTGCAGACCCAGTTAGACGTATTTTAAATTTAATTCACTACAGTAAACATAACAAAACCCCATTAGTTTTTTTAAGCTTAGATATTTACAAAGCATTTGATTGTGTTCATTGGCCTTTTTTAATCGAAGTGATACAAAAAATGAATTTTGGTAATAAATTCATTCAATTATTAAATAAAATATATTCTCCAACCACAACAACAATATGAGTGAACAGCACAGAATCCACAAAATTTAATATTTTTAGAGGTACAAAACAGGGGTGTCCTCTTTCTCCCCTCCTCTTTCTACTTGTTATAGAACCACTGGCCATTTCTTTCTGGGGTAATCATAATATAAAAGATATTAAAATAGACCAAGAACATCATCTTCTAAGTATTTACGCAGATGACATGGCCTTGTTGGTGACTAATCCCTTAGAGGCAGCCTTACATATAAAAAGAGAGCTCCAACAATTTGTGGAAGTATCTGGACTAAGAGTGAATCTGAAAAAATCTGAAGCTATGTGCTTTCATTTGCCATCACACTTGCAAAAACAATTTGCAGGTGACTTGGACATAAGACTATGTTCAAGACAGATGCGTTATTTAGGAATACAGGTGCATAAGAACCTCAGTAAAGAATTTTTGGCCAACTATAGACCGACCTGGTATAAAATCAGAACAACTAAATAAGTGGGGAAAAACTACAATTACCTTTATCAGCTAGAACTGCAGCAGTTAAAATGACAACCTTATCTAAACTTACCTTTCTTTTCCATGCCCTTCCAGTGCATATCCCGGACAAACAATTAAAGATCTGGCAGAAAGAAATAGAAAAATTAATATTCAATGATAAAAAACCCAGAATCAGAAAGTCATTACTGTATGGCTCCACCCAAAAAGGAGGCTGGGGTATTCCACATCTGAAACACTATTACCATGCTAATCAACTATATTATCTAATCTATATAATGTTAAGACGATAAGATTAAATGATGGGTAGCACTGGAAAACATATCACTGCGGGAGATCCCTTTGGGAACAATCTTCTTCAGGAACACACCAAAATACATATGGAAAGAAGGGGGGGAAATCCATTCACCAAGGCGCTGATTCTGAGTTGGCGCTGTTGGGGAAAGAAATTATTGTCAAATCCATCAGCACTAACACCACTATTTTTTCACACAAACTTTTTAAATAGAAACAGGTACTTACCGTGCCAATTATGAAGAGAAAGAGGGTTTTATAGATTAAGAGACTTCTATATCAACAAAGTCATGATAACATATCAAGCATTTACCACAGCTGTAGGTGGTCAGGATGTCCTCTGGCTACACTGGAGACAGATCTTGGACTTTTTAACCCACCCTGAAATTAAAGCCCAAGCCATTGCAGTCTTCTCTCCATTTGAAAACATCATTCTAGCAGCCAGAGATAGAAATAAGGGAATGATTTCTCAAATATATAGAGTGCTACTATCACTGGACACGGATGGCAGGAATGGGTTGAAAAAAGTATGGGAGATTGGGGTGGTGAGAATGATGAAGAGGAATGGGAAAAGTTGTGGAATAAACCATTTGTCTACACATCCTCCCCACAGATTTGGGAGACCATGTTAAAAGAATCAATGTGGTATGTACTCCAACCTGCTGGAGGGGATGCCCCTCACTGGTGACATGCCACCACATCTGGTGGGGATGTGACAGAGTGAGGCCTTTCTGGACCTGAGTCTTTAAAGAGATACAACATATCACAGCCTCGGCTCCAGAGAGGACCCCACAACTTGCCGTTTTGAATCTTTTTGTAGGGACCAATAAGGACCTTAAAAATAAACTTCTTATAGGTAATTTACTGATGGCTGCTAGGATCACAATGGCAACTTTTTGGAAAGATCTAAATGGAGCCACTCTGGAATACTGGTACCCAAAGGTCTAGTACTTAGCCCTCATGGAAAAGCTAACAACTAAATTTAGATTGGCGCAAGGCATAACTAAAACAGACAAAATTTAAAATATATGGTACCCGTTTGTAGCCTGCATTAACCAAAATGAACATGGTAAAAAACCACCTTCATATTATACCCACATCTGGAATGTTTAAGAGCTGTAATATTTAATAGGAGTTGTTTAAAACATAATGGGCCCAATATTAACACTTGATTTTTACTTTTACCTTTGATGTTGTGTAAAAGACTTGGTAAACATTCTTTAATATTTGGTAAGGAGACAAGATGCCTGCAAAAAAAATTTTTTTTTAAGAGCCTAGATGGGTGGGGGGAGGAATTTGTGGCGGGGGGAAGTTTAGTTTTGAGAAAAATGTTGTTTTTTCTTTTTAATGACTGTATTACAATGGAATATGTTTAACTTTAAAAATTAATAAAAATAAATACAAAAAAACCCCAATTTGGGTTGGTCTTCCATAGTCCAATCCACTACCTGTGTAGCTTGGAAGGATTTGGTAACATGTGCCTCCTGTGCAATCATGCTTAGGATATGTGAAACTGACCTGGGGGAGAGGCAAGGAGGGGGGAAGAGGGAGGGAGGGGAGGAGGAGGGCAGGAAGAGGAAGGGGATGGGAGGAGATTGGGTGGGTGGGCACTGGGCAAAGGGCCCCTTTCTTTCCAAAAGGAAAACATTGTGAACAGTATCATTCTATTTCAGCGTTTCCTCCACCTTTTTATTCTACAGCAGGCACATAAAGCCTCCCAACCAAATTTAAACCAAACCTGTCCCTGGCCACATCCACACCAGACCTTTATTTCACTTTAGACAGTCATGGCTTCCCCCAAAAAATCCTGGAAAATGTAGTGAAAGGTGCTGAGAGTTGCTAGGAGATGCCCTATTTCCCTCACAGAGCTACAATCAGAGCGGCTGATTGTAGATATAAGATTTTTTTTACAGTGCTCCAGATCTTGTGAATATTCATCCAAAAAAATAAACTCTTGCCATTTTTCTAGTAGTATAGATGCTTTAGTATTGCTGTATGAAACATACAATCGCTGCATTTCTTTAAAGGCTCATAAATTAAGGGCAACAATTTATATTAAAATCAGTTTCTCTTAAACTGTAAGTTAGTTTTATAAGCTCGAGTGCAGCACATGTTCTCTCTCCTCAGTTCTAATAACAATTCAAAAGATGGGTTAAAGTACTGGAGCCTGCGTGATTGATTGTAACAGATTTTGTCATTGTAGTCAAACACATTTTCTACTGTCATGAAGAACAGCTTGCTAATTGCTACAGGGAAACTATTTTCAAAATGCAAGCAGTAAAGTAGTTTGAGTAGGAGTCTTGAAACACACACATCCATGTAGGTAACCAGTGGATCAAGTATCAGTGCAGTGAGGGTGGTAAAAATTATCAGAGAAGAATATGTGGCTCAGGATGGTACTTGTTGAAGCACAAAGGAACTTAACATTCAGGACTCACCGACACTAGTTTGTGTTGCAGAGAGAACCAGAAAAGGTGAGCAAGAATTTCCAAAAGTAACTCTTCTTGCAACATCAAAATATACAATATTGTTTCTATGGAATAAACCAGCTCAAGCACTGCAAGTCAAGTCAAGTGTGAAGTTTGGGAGACATAGAAACAAAGCAAAGCTCAGGTCAGTAAAGAGACGCAAGAAAGAAAGAAAAAAGTTATTTTTCAAAAATAGTGTGTTTTTTCTATGTCGTTATTATTCATTACAGCATATATTTCTTGAGGAGGAAATCACCTATTCTGGTGCGTAAGGGATTATGATTCTGAAATCATGGGTTGATTTGGATAGTGTCATAAAAGTCCCAAGCCTAGATGGAATAAACCATAGTCACAGTAGCCACATCCACTCCATTTCTTATTGCCTCTCCTCACACAATGGACAGTGGAGAATCATCTTTATTCTAGCAAGAGAACATACGCACAGAAGGGAAGCTTCAGAAGTTTCCACTACCACTTTTCTATGGGACAACTAAAGTCATACGCTTCCTTCTCTTACTCCTTTTGTCTGCCCAGTTGGGCTAGCCATACCATTAGGAAGAATGAGGTTGCTGCCTTATGTGGCGGATTTGGGGCATCATTAAATGAGCCACAAGTCATCAATTATTTAATTAATTTTATTTTCACTATAGAAGGAGTGGTATTTGAATTATCTGCTTCAGGCAGGCTCCCAAATGTATTGTTGGTCTGGCTGTACGTACCTTCTTTCAGAGGGGTAGGCAGGACAAATGAAGGTAATCAAGAACTAAAATTGAGTGTAATCGTATTTTCCAATCCACAAACTTTGTTGCAGAAATATTCTCTTCCCACCCACTGCCCATTCCCCACCACTGATGCCCATTTGCTCCTTTTGTTAAAAACGACTATTTGTGTGGTTCGTCCTGCCATTGTAAAAACATTGTCTAGGATTGTTGTGTTGCAGCAGTTAGCTGGCAAATAGATAAATAAGTTCAGAGCTAAACAATGTGTGAGTGAAATATTAGTCTGTCTCTAGTACAGTCGTAGTACTGTAGATGTTTTGCTTTAGTTGACTTACCCGAGCTAGAAACCAAGCTTAAATGAGAAAACACCGAGAAACATGTTGTGGGGCAGTAACTGGATCTGCCTGTTAATGCATGATTGGGCTCCTAGATGCATGTGACCAGATTTACTACTGAGGTAATTCCATTGACATCAAAAGCATTGCAGCTGAGATGAATTTGACCTCTGAAGTTTAGTATTAACTGCATTTTTATTGGCATCTCTGGTATGCTGTTGAAGAGGTATCCACGAAGAGACTGGATTAAATACTGGATTTTAAAAGTAATCAAACATCTTTCTTACTTGTTTGGGTGGAAAAGATAAGCATACCATCATTAGAATAGAGACAGCTTTAGGATATCTTTTATTTCTTACCCACTGTGTTGAAAATCGAAGTACCTGGAACTGAATGTACATGCTAAGCATGCTACAGCAGAGAACTCCAACCAAAGAAGGATCATTATCTGGATGTTACCCAGTTTGAATAAGGTGCCTACTCTTCTTTGGGCACTACTTTAAACTCATCTGATCCTATTTTATTCTTGAAAGAGTAATCACTTCTCACAAGCCAATACTTGGTAAATGACCATGGTACCCTTTCAATATGGTACCCTGATAATCATGATGTGCAGAACATTCTCTGTACTGTGGAGCATTTGAAGTTCATGGTGGGATGCTAGCTTGGAACAAGGTTGAAGCTGGCTACTAGTTCCCAGTCCTTATGTGAAAGTTGTAAAGAGCGCTACATGAATAGGCTGAATAAGGAGCTCTATGCTCCTGCACCCCATTTCATACATCTCCATGACTGGAAGACTGCCCCCTTTGAGAAGTCATATGAATGAAAGCTGAGTATGTGCTGGAAGAAGCAAAAGCACAGCATAAGATTCTGGGCCTCAAAATATGGATCAGCAAGGTCACTACTGTCTTAATTCAGTCCTGGAAGTAACATAATTCAAGCACATAATTACATGGAATATAGAGGAAGACAGCTATACATTTCTCTGGCTTAAAGAAGTGGCAATATTTGTTTCTTTCTTACTTGCACTTCACCATGAGGTCCAAGGATGGGTTACAATTTAAGAATACAATATTACACACTGCTCTGTGATAGACCACACCCAGGCAACTGTTCAAGGATTGTACTTTTTCCAGGCAGGAAGGGATGCTGGGCAATTTATACCTCAAAGCAGAAATAGGTAAGCAGGAAAATTTCACATTGTCACCATTCTGATTCTTGTGCAGAGAGCATCAGCTCAGCTATAACACTGATCATGCTGGGCTAGTGCCTGGACTATCCTCTGGTTCTGCATTGTAATATGGTGCAGATCCACTGAGCTCTTGGATTTTATTTTGTTCTTGTATTTTCGTTTTGTTATGGTGTATGGCCAGACAAATAAAACTTGCTTACTTATTGCAGATCCTCTGAAGTGGCTGCATGTTGTCCTGATGCTTATGCAGAGCTAAGGAAGCACCTGTGCAGAAGTGCCTTAGAAGACCAAACTGCTCCAGTCTGTATTCCATTTAAATTATTGAAACATTGACTCAAGACATATTTCTCATTTGGTTATTGCATTAAGGACCGCAAAACAATTCAAACTGAAGCCTATGAAGGGAGACGTGAGGCTCAGCATCAAAATATTATTGTTTCTTATCAACATTTCAGTGTGCAATGCACTTCACAAATAATCTCAAATAAATGAATGGAGAAATGCGACTGAGAGACAGCCTTTACCAAGACAACCCAAAATCCTTATAGAGAAGTAGGAATTTCAGTCTGGGATTAATCTATCTCTGTTTCGCAAAGAGGGTTTTGTGATCACCATGACATATGAAGCCTTCCAAAAGTAAATACTGACCTCAACTCTCAATAATTTGGTCCTGCTTAGAGCAGATGCAAACCAGCCATAAATAGACAAGGTAGGAAATTTGTGGGATAAAGCAGTTTTAAAAGCAATGTGTGCTCTAAGGGAATAATGTCACTTTTATTCTCTGTAGGTTGCAGTAATCAGATGTACTAATTTAACAAAGTAGTGTTCCTGGAGCTATGAAACATGTACTAATTATGGCAGTATTAGCCTACAGGCACCATCTCTTTTTGGTCTGTTTCTTAGGCTTCTGTATGGATAGCTTTGTAAGAGGCCAAAAGAACAACACTGTAATTTTCACCAAGGAAAACACAATTCGTAATTGCACATGTCCTGATGATATTAGTGATAATGACTGTGATTACAATCTGGCAAATCTGATCTGCAATTGTAAGACCGTCTTGCCCTATACTATAGACAAAAGCTACTACAATAATCTGACAATTTGGTTCACAGAAACATCCATGTTGGGAATGCTGCTAAACTTTACAGCTGTGTATGACCTGAAGCTCTCACTATGTGGCACTATTCCTCTGTCAAAAAAATATTTGACCATTTGGGGACTGCGAAGACTACAAATAAAAAGTGAGATCAACGGCCAGTTACAACAGCAGAGTTTAACAATCTACAGCAGCCATGACAATGAAGCACAAGGCAAATTAAAGATGCCCTGCAAAGACAGGAACATGATTACTCACATTGCTGTTTTAGACACATCTCTCTTCAATGGCTTCTCCCCATTGAAATCATACAGCGTGGAAAACATCTCAAACATTACAGACCGCTTTCCACATCTGCCGTATTTGGACACGTTCTTCACCACAAATAACAAAAGCTGTATTATAACATTCATTTACTGACACAGTATGCTTGGCCATTTCTTCACTGCAGTCATAGGCCATCACCAGAAGTACAATGTTGCAGAAGCAGAGCTCCCACCATTCCTTTAAAAGAAGGATGGGAAGCTTTTTCAGCCTGAGAGCCACATTCCCTTTTGGGCAACCTTCTGAGGGACGCATGCTAGTGATGGCCAGGGCCAGAGACATAAGTCGGTGGAACAACAAATGTAAATTTTACCTTTATACAGTAAGCTAGTTTGTACACACACCCCTCTTTATCCTCCATTCAGTCAGGCATGAGGCATTCTCAAAGGACACATTCCAGCCAAGCAAAAACAATTGGGGTATGAAGCTGGGCCAGTGAGGGGTGTGGCTTGAGAAGCATTCCGAGAGCCAGATAGAGAAGCCTGGAGGGCCGCATTCAGCTCCTGGTTCTCCACTTTTGCTTTAAACTACACACACACACAAATCAAAGTAAAAAAGGAATCTTAATTAGCACTGGCTCTATAATTCCTATTTGAGTAAACTACAAAGGGAGCTCATTTTCATTTACTCTGCCAGCTGTCCATGTTTTCTAACTCTAATAAAGTTTGCCAGTTTTACCTAGCCTGCTATGTTCAATACTTAAGGTAACTGACTCCTTGACCTATTTGGTCTAAGTTCAAACAATAATACTGTTTGCAAAAAAACAATAGATTCAATAACAGTTCCCAGTCATTATTCTAGTCCTGGACAATGCCCTTAAAGTAACCAACAAGACTCTTAACAGGCTCCATAGGGATCATGTATCCTAGGACAGTGGTTCCCAACCTGGGGGCCAGGATCCCCAGGGGGGCCGCATAGTAATCCAGAGGGGGCCGTGAACAGTAAAGAAATGAACTATTTATTAATTTTTTAAAAAAAAGTCTTCACTCCCTCTACACTGTCTGTTTTCCACTGCCGCTGCAGATGACACCTCCCCCTTGCTCCAAACAAGAGGGGAGGCCTTTTCTGAAGCTCCAGAGCATCTTTCAGGCACACTAAGGGCAGGCATCTGCCTATAAAATACATGGCAGATGCCAAAGGAGGCTGAGGGTGGAGCTACCAGGAAGAAGAGGAGATTACTATCACTGATTCCTGTCTCCTTGCACTGCCGCTACTGGCAACACCCTTACTTAGAATGAGAGGAGAGGGCTTTTTGTGAAGCAAAAAGAAGCATGCCAGCAAAGAAAGGCTGCTTTTCCCTTTCCTTCCTGGCAGCCAGTCTGCCTCCCTGGGGGGAGGGGGTCACAATTTTTTCCCAGCTTATAAAGGGGGTCCCGTGCTCATAAAGGTTGGGAACCACTGTCGTAGGATATTGCTTTGCTAATATGAATTCATTTTGCCAACATTTTAAGTAGGAAAATACCATCAGATAGGATAAAAAAAACTCTTGGGTTTCCACTGTATTGCCACATCATTTTTACTTTTATACATGATGGTTTAAATAAAGAATGTGAAGGAGCCAAGAGTCCATAATTTTGTAACTAACGTTTCGGGTGACATAACAAGATGCCTCAGGCTCCTCCCCCACTTCCTGCCACACATGTATAATCACAAATGCTTGTTAAAATATGTAGTTTTTTTTTTAAAAAAGCTAGATTCTAAACAGCTGTAAAGAAAATCTTGAAGTGAAGTTTGAAAAAAATATGCAAATTTGGTTTAACATGAACTGAAATTAATGTCATTCTTTGGCAATACAAATATTTTGTGAGCAAAATATTTATATTGGCAATTAATTTCAAGTTCATTCATTCCTGGTTGCAATCCTATACGTTGCACTCAATGGGGCTGAGTATTGGCTAAAAACAATAACAATAAAGAATTGAATTGATAATGGGAATGAGTAGACATGTATAGGATTGTGCTATTAGATGATGAACAGCTTCAAAACATACTGACAACTACTACAACTTAATGCTTCACATATAATCTTATATGCATTGATGCTGCCAATACCTTAAGATTACTTGGATCTGTTCCAGTCTGGCTTTAGGCCTGGCCATGGCACTGAAACTGCCTTGGTTACCCTGGTTGATGGCATCTGTCAGGAGACAGATAGGGGGAATATGACCCTGCTTGTTGTCCTTGATCTCTCAGTGACTCTTGATTCTGTTGACCAGGGTATTCCTTCTGGAGTATCTCAAGGAGATGGGGGTTGGGGGCACTGTGCTTCAGTGGTTCCACTCATACCTCCAGTGATGCTTCCAAAAAGTAGTTGTGGGAGGCTACTGTTCAGCACCATGAGAATTATCCTGCAAGTTCTGCAGGGTGCCATCTTGTCCCCCATGCTATTTAACATCTATATGAAGCCACTGGGAGCAGTCATCAGCATGTTTGGAGTGAGCTGTACCTCTCTATTGCATTTGAATCAGCGAAGGTAGTTGAGGTATTGAACTGATGTTTTGAGGCAGTGATGGACTGGATGTGGGCCAATAAATTGAGGCTGAATCCTGAAAAGACAGAGGTGTTATGTGTCCAGCGTTCTTATGTCCAGGAGGTGGGAAGACGGCCGGCTCTGGATGAAGTTGCTCTTTCCTTGAAGGAGTAGGTCCGCAGCCCAGGATTCTCCTTGATCTAACACTGTCACTGGAGGTTCAGGTGGCCTCAGTGGCTAGGAGTGCCTTTTTCCAGCTCTGGCTGGTTCCCCAACTTTGGCCCCTTTTGGACAGAGAAGACGTGGCCACAGTGCTCTATGCTCTGGTAACTTCCAGACTGGATTATTGCAATGTGCCCCATGTGGGGCTGCCCTTGAAGACGACTCAGAAACTTCAACTGGTCCAAAATGCAGCAGCCAGATTACTGGCTGGGGTTTTATTTAGAACTCATATAACCCTCAATTTAAAATAGCAGGCCCAGTTCAAGGTGTTCATGTTAGTGTTTAAAGCTCTAAACAACTTAGGTCCCAAATATCTGAAAGAGCACCTCCTTCCCTACAGATCCTCTCCAGTGTTGAGATCAGCAAAGGGAGCCCTATTGGTAGTTCCACCACCCTCAGAAGCTTGGGAGGGTGGCCTGGGAGAGGGCATTCTCTGTGGCAGCCCTAAGCTGTGGAACTCCCTCCCCACAGGTACGTCTGGCAACTTCATTGTACAACTTTTGGTGAATGCTAAAGATGCACCTATTTACCCTAGCCTTCAACACCTGAGATGTATACTTTTAGGACCAACCCTATTTTCTGTGATGTTGTTTAGGTTGTTTTTAACTGTTTTAATTATGTGTTTTTGAATTGTTGTAACCTGCCCTGGGACCTCTGGGTGAAGGGTGGGTAATAAATTCTAATAATAAGAAGAATATTTAGCTGTCTCTGTTGGGGATGGGCAGAACAATCCAAGTCATGCAAAGCTGGTGGGAGGGAGCCAATAGAGGAGCTGGTAGGAAGCTCTGCAGCATCCATTTGCTGTTCAGGAGCCACCAGGCCACCTGAGTGTTGGCTCAGTCAGGAGTCACATGCGGGGGCTGGAAAGTAAAAGCCAGCTCCTGTGAATACCCTACTGGGGAGTAAGCACTCCCCATTGACTGGCACTGAAATAATTTTACTCTGCTGGCCCATTGCCCAGCAGGCCAGGACCTGTGGGAGATCTCTGAAGGGGAGTTAGATGCTGTGGAAGTCCCCCGCTGTTGGCTCCTCCTCCACCACGTCCCTGGAACACCCCATTTTTGGTGCCGCGGCTCAGCCAGGAGAAGGAGCTCAGCTGGGGGGTCTAAAACAATCAATTCCCCTAGCCCGCCTCACATACAACTTGGATTGCGCCTTTAATATGTGTCTAACTGTTCCTTCTTGCTTTGCTGCATATCCCTATATTCTTCTCAGTTTGTTACTAAGCAGAAGCCAGACACATTAACAAAAGCTAATGTTCTAAACAATATGACAGAGAAAATATTTTAACAATTGTAAGGGTAGTTAGAATAATTAAGGAATTTGTGATGAGGTTGCTTAACTAATCTTCTTTCATTTGAAAGAATCAGTACAAATCCTGAAGACAGGAGGCTTCAAAACAGACAACTCTTCTGGTAGCTGGATCATAATTCATGATGTTATAGGCCTTGACATGGGTACTTAAATTCAGTTATAACAAAATCAGCTAAATTTTGTAATAAATCAGCTTCCTGTGTGAAAAAATAAAGACAGGACATACTTGTTTTCCACTTCATGCTACAGGCCTGTCAAAGAAAGATAAGCTAGAGATGTAACCATATACAGGTTTCAGTAAGTGGACTACTAATTCAAGCTGAGGAAAAGATTGTAAGTGTCCAGAACCCATGAAGTGGTGGCAAAAAATCCCTTCCAAGTTGTGAAGAATTCAGTAGTGACAGCCTTAAATATGGGTTATAAGTGTCAAGTCGTTACGTTGCAGAAGTGATGGTGCTGGTGCTGCATTTCTGCGGTTTCCTCCCATGATGCTCTGTTCTTATTAAACATTTATAAGGTGATTTAAATGTACTAAGCACTGTACAAACATGAAAAAGCAAGACAGTAAGCGTGCAGGCAAGGATTATCTACCAGACACAACCGAAAGGGAAAAGGTCAGTAAGGATGAGGAAAAATGCAAACTCAGGTACCAAATTTTAAAGTTACATAATTGTTCAGAGAGAAAGCGGCTGGAATTGCAAAAGTTCAGGGAAGGGAGGGAGGAGCCAAATGGCAGTTGTATGAGTGTTTAAACATGGAAGATCAGGCAAAGGAAATACTTCTCATGCCAGCCATATTCCCCTTGGCAGCTGGTGCAATTGGCATGAGAAGTAACCATGCAATTGGCCCTTCCATCATGAAGTTACGTAAGTGTTCTCAGAGTGACCAGCTGGAATGGCAACAGTTCAGGGAAGGGAAAAGCCAAATAGTAGCTGTATTTGTGTTTAAACATTGGGACAGGAAGTAACCATATAATTGACCCCTTTCCTCATGAACATTTAAGTTCAAACATTACTGAAGTGGTGTGGGATGTAGCAATGGGGGAGTGGGAACCACCTTTTCCCTCTAAGGTGAAGAGCTGCTCTGGACCCTGGTTTAGATACTTCATGACTTGATTACCCAGAATTAATTTCATACCATAAACAGTACAGAATAAACATTAAGTGTGAATAAATTAAAACAAACAAAATACTGGTTTCCTTACAGAACATTACATTTTTTCCAGAGTGCTTCCCAGTACTTCCTATCAGAGTTGTCAGCTACATGCAGAGAAAAACATGTGTTTTGCTGCTGTGTAATGTAAAGTGATCCTCAGTGAGAATAAATCAAAGAACAAAATTCTGAGTATTAGACTGTGTTGACAGTCTAAAAACAATCTAGATGAATGCAATGTCAATGAAAATATCAGTTATTGTGGAAATAATATAACCGAGTGTTAAATGACTTTCTTATGGAATATTCCTGATTGCGTTATTGAACTGTATTTCTCTTTGTAACTCCATACCTCTTGACATTTGACTACCTGATAATAATTAGTCATGTGGGTTATGTTCTTTGAGATGTGATTAGTATTTGGGATACTCAGCTCTGTAAACAGGATGTACAATAATGTATCCAGTTTTACCTGCTGAATATTTTATTATGTATATAACATTTTCACTCAGCATGGCCTTTTTCTTTGTAGTTTTTACTAATGCCAATCTACAAGTAATTTTTACTGGGCTGCATGGCTGTGATTAATAAAAGACAGTTTTGGAGTATTTTATATTAATTGATATTATTTCCTATCACAGTCACACTATTCCAAAGCTTCAGTGTGGCTTGCAAATATGCCTGCAATGAAATATTACACTAGGGTTGCCAGGCTCAGGGCCTGAGACTGATCCTGTATCTTTAGGAGAAGAGAAAGTCAGCCAAGTGCAGGTGTTCTCGCAACACCGTAATGGGAAAAACCACCAGGTGGAATTCTCCCTTCCCCTGTGCAGGGGGAATTCCACCTGGTTGTTTTTCCCATTACGGTGTTGCAAGAACACCTGCACTTGGCTGACTTTCTCTTCTCCTAAAGATACAGGATCAGTCTCAGGCCCTGAGCCTGGCAACCCTATACCACACACATCTCTGAAGGGCTCACAATTCAAGTAACTGACTTCTTACACTAATTCCTTAGCAGAGCTTGGAAAAGTTACTTTTTTGAACTACAACTCCCATCAGCCCAATCCAGTGGCCATGCTGGCCGGGGCTGATGGGAGTTGTAGTTCAAAAAAGAAACTTCCAAGCTCTGTTGCTTAGTCCTAATTAAATGCATGTCACTCCTTCAGTCATTCTCAGCCTTTTTCAGGCTATAGAATCTTCTTCATGTCTTACCCCACCCTTCAGCAACAGCAAAGGATGGCAAAGGTCTTGTCCCTTTTAACATTCAACCCCGATGTCATGGATTTCTCCTACAGGCTGGTTTTCTCTCACACACATACACACCAGTATTTAGGTCAACTCTATGCTTCTCAGTAAACTAACATTTTAAGGGGACAATCCTAACTCTCACTCCCTCAATAGCTAGGCTTTGCGGAGCGACGGGGACCCTGTGGTATCCACAGCCCTGCCAAGTTGTTGCAGCAATTGGGCCCACATTGGGCCTGACATGACCATGTGATGGCAGTGAGACTGGCTTGGTTCCTGGGCCAGCTCATCTGTCTCCTCCCTCAGAACCTTTAACAGGAGGCCAGCAAAGCTGGGAGAGTTGGACGCAGGGACACCTTTGCCTATCCAAACATATCCACCCTCAGCTCAGTGTAATAGAGGCTGTATTGCTCTGCTAATGAAGACTCAATTTCCCATGAATTCTGTAGAAAGTACTGACATTTAATTTGTATAAAAAACATGAGGCAAATATAAAAATATGCCCACACAAGCAGTAAGCAGATATAATCTAGATTTTTTTTTACTGAATTTCATTAAATATCATTATTTCTCAGTGAGACAAAATGTATTTCCAAGAGCGAATTCTGCATGATCTATAGTCTTGAAGAAAAGGTGTGGTACAATTTCAAAAGATGATCTATAAATCCTAATCCTTTGGTACATTTTATTACTATACATCTCCATGTAGAAGAAACCCTGATACAATCAGATGATGAGAGTAGTGAATATCTTTAGAATCTACTGCCCCCTAGTAACAAAAATATATAGTGAAGTAACAAAAAATATTGAACTATAATAGTAAGACAGCAGCAATGACAAAATTGTAGTAGTATTAATGAGAATCAGGAAACAGCTTTGTTTTATGCTATTTTATGGAGAAAACTGTGGCTATAAAAGCTGTTAAAGACACAGGAGCTCTGCCAGAAAAGGTGACAACTCAGACAGTATTACTCACCATGGTGATTTAGCAAGCAAGGAATAGAGATATACTCTGATTCATTCGATTTTTACTTAACATTGTCAAGGACTCAACTATGACTTTCAAACTAGGTTTGAGGGATAAGTGCTGGATCTGATTTTGAAGTGTAGATGAGAAAAGTTAAATAATGAGATGTTGGCAGGCATTTATTTATCAATTTATATGCCATCCCGTTCTTTTAAAAAAAAGGTCGAGGATATTATGTTCTGCACAATAGCAACAACTATACATTTTTTTATTTCCTAGGCCTGGTCCACACACATATGTATTCCTTAGTGCTCTACTGTACTTGGTAACTAGTAGCTGGATGTACTAACTGATTCCACTGAAAATCTGACAAGTTATTTATTTATTATAGGCATTTCTATACTGCTCCTTCAATAGAATTCCACAGATACCAAAGTTCCGTGATCTTAAATCTGTATAGAGCTGTCAGCTTTTTAACCAGCTTTTAAAACTGCCCTGCTGAGAACCAAACATGACTGCAGCAGATCCACATGTTTAAGCACAGACTGGTCCCACTTAGATAGAAAGTGTGGTAAACCCTCACTCTGCATGTAGCTTACTTCCCTGCAGTTTGTCCATCCACATGCTTTTCTCCACAACCAAGCCCTAATACTGGAACTGAGCTCAAACTCTCTTCACACCATGACTGAGGTTGGGGCAGATTAAAATACACTGACCTGCTACCATCGTGGTTAGTGTGACTCAAAGAGCAACTTGAGCTACAGGTGAATCTTTCCAGAAGATTAAAATAACCATGGCCTAGTCTACAGATGGGCAGAAGTAGACTAGGAAGACCTACAGGAAGGTTTGAAGTAGATCAGTAAGGATTTTTGACTCCTAATTGTTTAATAGCATAACAAAAGATCAGGCTATTATCATATTCTATATACCTATATCAATCTCAAGTCTTTGAGTACTTGTACATGTGAATATATGTATGTAGTGTTACTATTGAGTGCTTACCTACCCTTCACTCTAACAACAACAAACTTCACCAAGCATGCACAAGAGAGAGGTATCTCCCAAATCAGGCTAACTGAGGTTTGTAGAACTTAGCCCCCCCCCAAAAAAATCTTCAGAAGAAAATCCTAGTGGGCACAACAAGGAGACCAATGAAGACTGGGTATGTTCAGTAGGCACTGAAGGCTGACTAGAGATGGAAAGCTGTGTCAGTTTTGTTACTCATTTTTCTAATCTTAAATTCAATTAATTTGCAATTTTTAAAAAAAAAAATCCTCATGAAAATTCTTCAGCATTTTAGTGTGAATTTAGTGTAAACACATTTTTGTAGGCAGTTTTGACTAATGTACACATTTTTCCAAGGCTTTTCTTATCATATAACATTTTTTTCATATTATTTTTTCTGACATATTCATTCTTATGCACACTTTCTCCTAATACATGCATTTTGTAAACATTGTTTGGTTGGCAAACTGCATTGCAAAATTCGTATGTGTGGAATTCAAAGGATGTCTGTCTTTTGGAAATTGCAAATTTGATAGATTTGGCTTGAAATACAAGCTGAATTGAAATTCTCACCCATCCCTAATTCTGACTGACCACTGAGAGAAATCCCCCCTGAAAACATCATGATGTAAAACAAAACATCTTAAACATCTTTAAAAAACATCTTTGAAAACATATTCAGAAGCAATTCCAGCACAGACGCAGACCAGGATAAGGTGTCTGCTTAAAAGGCTTGTTGAAAGAGGAAGGTCTTCAGTAGGCGCTGAAAAGATAAATGGCGCCTGCCTAATTTTTAATTATTGTTGGACTCCAACTCCCATCAGCCTCAGTCAGCATTGCTAATAGTCACAGGTGATGAGAAGGAATCAGACCATTGGTCCATCTAGCTCTGCATGGTCTACACCAGCCTTTCCCAAGCTTTGGGTGCCCAGATGTTGCTGGACTACAGTTCTCATTAATTCCTGATCATTGGCCATGCTGGCTGGGGCTGATAGCAGTTGTAGTCCAGCAACATCTGGGAACCCAAAGATTGGGAAATGCCGGTCAACAAAGACTGGCAAGCAGCTGCCCAGGATTTCAGACAGGGGACTCTCCCAACCCTACATGCAGATGCTGAGGATTGAAGCAGGACCTTCTGCATGCAAACTAGATGCTCTATGATTCAGCTACAGTCCTCCCCCAAAATCACAGGAAGCTGCCGTATACTGAACCAGATTAGTCCATCTAGCTCAGTACGCTCTACAATGATTGGCAAGGGGCTCTCCAGGATTTCATAGCGGAGTTTATCTCAGCCCTATTTGAAGATGCCAGGGATTGAACCTGGGCCCTTCTGCACACAAAGCAGATGCTCTGACTGCCACTGAATCAGAGCAACGTCTGGCCCTTTTCCTAAAGCCTAATCATTCTTCTATAATTCTTCGGAAATTATTATTTGATTAATAATTTGTATAATTATAATTTGAATAATTCTTCACAAAGTTGTCAACCCGTCATGCGGTCTCTATACTTCCACTACATTGCACTTGACACGACCTTCACTTTTAATGCCTTTCTCCTTGTTATTGTCGTTTCCAAACCCGTTCCCAGCAGAAAAGAATTCCACAATAACCATTCTCTTTAGGCTCAAGATGGCGGATTCCTATAACCACCAGCCTGGTGGTCGCTCTTGCCGCTGTCTATGGTGACTAAGGGAACCGTTCGGAAGTATAGTAAGCCGGCCGTTTCCCCGCCTCCCCATGACGGCGGCAAACAGCAGAGGGCGCTGCAGCCACGTCTGGGCTGCGGAAGTGATTATGCAGTGGAGGGGAGCGAGAGAAAAGTGAGTAGCACCGCGCGCGCGCTCTTGGGTAGTCGCTGCAGTGGTTGCGCTCTGCTCTTCTTCGTGTTGCTTCCCGCGCCGGTGGTAGTTGGGCCTAAGCGGAATGTTCCGCAAGGCGCGGCGCGTGAACGTGCGGAAGCGGAACGAGTCTGAGGAGGACGACGAAGAGCGAAACGAGGAGCCGCCGCTGCCGCTGCCCCCACCAGGAGGGGATGGGCCTGCGGGAGAGGCCGATCCGCCAGCACCAAAGCCTCCGCTCTTGCCGCTTCCGATAGGCTGCGTCCCCCTTGTCTCTCCCGGCGGTGGCGGCGGTGGCGGCTTTCCTTTTGGCGGCGCTGAAACGGTCGGCCGGGGCGGCCTCGGCTTGATGGCCCCACCGCTCCAACCGCCCCCACCGCCGCCTGTTCTTATTCCTCCTCCACCTCCTCCTTCGCAACAGCCGCCCCTGGGAAACAACGGGCTCGTGCCGGCGGCTTCTAAGCTAAAAGAGCGGAAGAACAAGAACAAGGAGGCCGCGGCGGGTGCGGGAGCGCCGCCACCGCCACGCGGGAGTCTCAGCTTCCAAGATGAAGAAGAGGGTAAGTCAGAGAGCCAGCGAGCCTGGCCTGCTCTGTGGTTTGCTAGCGCTGTAGTCTCCACGTCTTAGCTGAGGCCTAGTGCTCCCTCGTTGCCCCGGTCAGCATTGAAACTGGCTTAAGGTCATCGTGGATGGAGGCTCGCTTTCTCCAACCCCTACTGCTGCCCTTTGCCTTTCTAGTAATTAAAAACTCTCGGTCGCTTCATGGGGTACTCTGCCCCCCCCTTTGCCATACGGCAAGCACTTCCGCTTAGGTTTCACGTTCATGCCATGCTTGTATTTTGCAGCGCTTCGATATATTTGGGATTTGTCACACTTAACTCAGAAATCACAGTTCATAACAAAGCAAGTCAGAATGTACACAAAAACATTTAAAAAATCATACATCCAACTAGATTAAAAGCATTAATAATACAAAATAAGTATAAAACTATAACATCCAAAATACGAAATAGTAGTTGCAACACTAATGAAAAATCCAGATATCTAGGTGAGTGGTAAAACTACAATTTAGCCAAACATCTAATGTGAGTAGGAAATAGGTATGTGTACAGATGGCACATGTTTGTTTAAACTTTAAATACTGCATTTCTCAGTTAAAACAGCCTCAGGAGAGATCGGGAAAGTCTCCTGTGTGCTGCTTGTTGTTATATATACCTTCAAGTCAATTACAACTTACAGCGACCTTATGAATCTTTATTTGGATATATTCATAGAGTTTTCATGGTAAGGTATTCAGAGGTGGTTTACCATTACCTTTTCTAAGCCTACTTCACCTGGTATTCCCAGGCTGTCTCCCATCCATGTACTAATCAGGCCTGACCCTGCTTAGCTTCCGAGATCAGGTGTGTTCAGGGTAATATGGCCGTATATATACATACACACACACGCACACACATATGTATACATACACAGGCAGAAGTGGGGACCTAGTTCTTTCCTGATTGTGCATTTTTAAAGGAAAACTAAACATACTGAGGCACAGTCTTGTGTAAAAGCCCAGTGAGAAATTCTCTCCCTACCTTATGCATGTCAGTAATAAGTGGCAGTTCTATTTCCATCAAAAATAAATTTGCAGCCAACAAGCCCTGTTCCCAGAACAGCACTGTCAGTCAATACTGAAAAAAAAACGCAAATAATTTTGTGTGCCAACTTGGTGCCACTGCATTCTCATTAACACTGGAAGAGCATTGTGAAACAAGAATAACAGTTGAAGCAGACAGGATTGATTGATTTTAAATTAGTAAGAAAATCATTTAAATATTAATATAAATTAATTTTCCAATTTATGTTATTTCATATATTTTCTTAACAATGGTGCAAATCTGACCACTAGGCCAAATTATACAGCCACCATGGATTTTTCACATTCTGCCTTGTTAAATTGAAAATATCTCCACATGCCATTCTACTGCTTCTCATAAGTTCATTTCAAAGTAAAGTATTTAAAAACGTATAGTTCTGAACTCAGAAACACTTGCTTAACAACCCTCTTCAAGTTTTTACAAAACAGTCAGAGCGAATGTAGAGTTCAAAGCGTAAAAGGAGAGAAAAAATCCAGACATTGGACTTTTTTTCTGTCAGTGGTCTCATAATTTGTTGAAATAAATTAAAAATTGGCCATGTTCACAGAGATCGTGTAATCCTATTACTGACTTTGCCCTATACACTGACCTTCATCTTCTGTAGTTTAAAAAATGCATGAGTGATTTTTAATTAATTTAAGAAATTTAACATTAGAGTCTATGATAGCGCAGGCACACTCATTAAGAACCAACTGTCGGTGTTCTAAAAGCCAGACTCACAGCTGTTTGACAGAGCACCAGTGGCCAGAGTAGTTTATTTATTATTAGTTTAACAGTCAGCTCCTTCTCTGGTAATTGTAGCTCTGTGCGGGGAACAGGGTGTCTCCTCTCATCATCCTTCACAAACTACACTTCCTAGGATTCTTTGGGGGAAACCATGACTTAAAGTGGAATAAATGTCTTTTATTGTTTGTTTGGCACCCTGATGAGCTGGTGTTTAAAAATATACATTGAATAAATATGGGGCCAGCACTGCTACATGGCTGACTTCTTATGGGCATCTGAGAGTGGGCCAGAAAGGTGGTACCTGCCTTTTGATATTGTGTTTCTCATGTTCTTGGCTCTTTGCTGTATCATCCAGATTGGAGCGCAGGGAGCTGTTGTTTAGGCCCAGGTTAAATGACAACTGAGTAGGCTCCAGCTGAATTCCATGGGGGAGGGAATTCGATAACCAGGGGACTACCACAGACAAGGCAAACCATAAATCACTGTAGTAACCAGACATCTGAGAGAAACCTACGAAGATCACTTCTGCTATATAACTGTCTCTGGCAGAGTTGCACTGACAATTCTCAAATCAAAGAGCTTGATAAATAGTGTTTTCTTAAGAAATTGAGTAAAAATATTGTCATTGCACAGGAAACGTAACTAAAAGTAATGTTTTTAAATCCCCCCCAAAAGTCACTAGCAAAACTCACAACAAACAGGTTATTTGAAACAGTTTAGAAACATTTCTAAGCTTAAAGGGGTAGGCCTTATAGCTAGATGCTTACCACTGCTGATCAGGACAGTTTGTGAAGAACCTAACCTCACTCCACTCCTTTTATGTAACTTGTTCCTCATGAATTGACAGGTATGGATTCCATCAATTGATTTTTTTAAATTCAGTTTATAATCTGAAAATAACATTGTTTTATTTTGTTTTCATGATCTCTACCTTAGTTTTATGATTAATTAATTTAATTTAATTTATTTGAAATCCAGCATATTCCTTTCTTCTTAAAAATCACTGGCTAACTCACTGTTCCACTAACTCCATCCTTATCAAAGCTTTGTTCTCTCCCTTAATCTATTAGAGATAGCAGTCCTGGTGGCCACTTTTAATCATGTTTGTTACTAATTTCAAATGCATGTCTGAAGATAAAGTAGCCAAGGAACTAGATCAAGTTTGACTATTTTTGCATTGAGTCTTCATCTGTGATTTACCTAAATGTAAATAAAGAAGAAAAAGCAATACAGTTATTCCCTATCCCAAATATTTTACTTTGTCACAGATATATTTGTACTCCAGCCACCCCCAAACTGGAGACTTGTGGTTCTATAACACTCACAACATACTAGTTTATGTGATGGGTGTGAATCAGTATGAATTGAAACCTCTGTGCATGTGGACTGTTGGGAACAAATGTAGGTTGGAAGTGAGGCAAGAGCAACTCCTGTTTGGGTTCTTTTGTTTATATTCCAGAAGGAAGATAGAGTTAGACCAGCTGGCTAGGCTTGCCTACCTTTACCTGTACTCTTCTCTATCTAACTTCCTGCTGTTGTAAACTGATATGCTCAGAGAAGCTGACCTGCCCCTCCTTCCTTTGTCTTCTTCGACTGTCCAAGGAGAGAGGAGACATCTTTGTCTTTGCTCTCTCTCCTGAGCCATGAGGGTAATACCCAAGCCTGGGCATTGCACCTTCAACTAAGTTAGTTAGAACTAGGTATGCCTTTCCTATCTACTGTGTATTTCTATAAACAAATTAGCTTTTCTTATTTTTAAGTCTCAGTGATATAAATGGAGGGTAAAAGTCTGCTACTTAGGTAAATACACACACTGGCACACACGCAGCTCAGACACTGTGAGTATCTCTGCATATTTCCATAACAATGAGCTCATCAGATCTCTCAAATAGTGAGCTTGCAGAATACTTAAACTGCACTCCTTTGATACTTGTGTGATAAGTTCTGTGATACTCAAACTCGCCTGCTAAAATTCATGTGAGCTTTGGACGTTTGACATTGATCTGGTTCATCTAGGATAGGAGGTTCCACATTTGTGTTTTACTGAGCCTCCTAAGAACCCCCTTTTAAAGGATATTTTGTACTTAGGAATTAATAGCCGAGTGCACAGCAATTATGAAGAATCCTATTATTTATACTTCCTTCATAATTGGCCTTACATGCATTGGGTTTGCATGCATGTGTTTGTACCTGACTGGAAGACATTGTAAAGAGCAGTCCTAAGTTGTAGAAACGACAAGTAACCTTCCCCAAAGGTAGGTTATCCAAATTAAAGATAGCTCAGCCCTTGTCCTGACTCTTGTGAGCAAATAGAGTAACAAAACGGGAATGTGTGTGCTAGGAAATCAAAAGCCTTTGTAGAAGTGTGTACTGACCCAATGATCATCTTGGAGTGGGAGCTGTAGAAAGTGGAACTACAATTCAGAGAAGGACCTTGATCAAGGATAAGTCAATACAGCAAGCAACACAACGCAAAACATGTCAAGTTTTAGAACTTATGTTAAAATTATCTTTACCTATTTTGTATTCTGCTTATGCTGCTTTCTATTTTATTTATGAAGCTTAAATTCACATTTTAAAGTAACTGAATTGTAATTGTTATTGAACTGCCTTTTAATTATATGCATGTAGCTTTTAAGAAAAGTACCAGACAACTGAAGATTGCAAAAGAAGAACATTGGGCTATATGGCTATTGCCTTGTTTAGCTCTTGGAATCCATTCTTGCAACAAGCTAGGACTTGTGTTATTGGGGTAACACAGATGCTGTTTGTAGTGTTTTCCTATTGTATGGATTAGCTGCTGTTGTGAAAAATAAATCAGACTTGCAGATTTGTACAGAGGAAAATGATTTGTTATTTTCTGCATATAGCTGAAGAGATGTCAGTTACTGTTTGGTAAATTTGAAATTTCTCTTTCACTCTTATTTTTTTCCTTAAAGAAACTGAAGAAGTCTTCAAAGTGAAGAAATCAAGTTACAGCAAAAAGATAGTAAAGCTGCTTAAGAAAGAATACAAAGATGATCTTGAAAAATCCAAGACAAAACCGGAAGTTAATTCTTTAGCTGATGGTAATCCTCTTTCTCTTGAAATTGTAGCCGACAATGAAATATGAATAAATATTTATATGCAGACCGTCAACCAATTCAGTGTGGTTTACAAAGTTGAAAATATCCAGATATAGCAAATCACATATTAAAAATAATTGGTAGATAAAAGCAGAAGGTGGTATTCAGTGTAGCACTGAGGCAATCTTTCAGTCAGCGCAAGGATTTTGTCAGCACAAGTACAATCTCTTGGAAGATGCCCCACTTGACTTCCCCAATCTCCAGTGCTATACATACCTCTTCCCCTCACTACTTTAATTTAACTGCTGTGCATTTCTGTAATCATAGACTTATTCCCAAGCACCTAATATTATCATGTGAAGTAAGAGATTTTAGCAGATAAATACTTAAAAATGAATAACAAGCAGTTGCTGTAGCACCTTGCAAAAGTAATCAGACCCCTGACCAATGCTCATATTACTGAATTACAAATTGTGCATTGTAATTTCATTCTGTATGATATTTTATTTTGAAACACAAACTCAAAATCAATTATTGTAAGGTGACATTGGTTTTATGTTGGGAAATGTTTGTAAGAAACATAAAAAACTGAAACATGTTGCTTGCATAAGTATTCAACCCCCACACATTAATATTTGGTAGAGCCACCTTTCACTGCAGTAACAGCTTTAAGTCTTTGGGGATAGGTATGTACCAGCTTTGCACATAATGTTGGAGGAATTTGGGCCTAGTCTTGGCGGATTTGCTCCAGGTTGTTCAGGGTAGCTGGAAATCGCTTGTGGACTGCAATTTTCAAAGAGCACAACAGATTCTCAATGGGATTGAGATCAGGATTTTGACTCGGCCACTATAGGACATTCACCTTTTTGTTTTGAGTCACTCCAGTGTTGCTTTGGCCTTGTGCTTGAGATCATTGTCCTACTGAAAAGTGAATTTCCTCACAAGCTTCTGTTTTTTAGTGGACTGAAGCAGGTTCTCTTGCAGTTTTTCCCTGTATCTTGCTCCATCCGTTCTTCCTTCAGTTTTAACAAGATGCCCATTCTCCAGTGGGCACCAGGACACCCCCAAGTGGGTATTGTGTTCCTTGCTAGTGCTTGAGACAGGAAAGAGTTAACACTCCAAACCGACCGTTAATGCGGCCCCTCCCACGGAGTGCTAGTTCGTTTTCCTGCCTCGCTTGAGCAGTACTGATTTTCGCCTTGCTCTTCAGTCTGGCCGAGTTATATCTTTATCTTTTTCTCTATTTATGTTATTTATTAGCAGTTAATGTTCACTTAACTCTTCTCTCAGTGTTGTATATAGGTGTTAGTCCTAAGATTAATTAGTACAATGTTTCTCCTCAGCAATGAATTTCTCTGTGATTTTTCCAATTAATGCATTCCCTTAGTGATATTTCCCTCACTTAATGGTTTTCCAGGAAGATTTTCCTCACTAATGAATTTCTCCGTGATTTTTCAATTTATGCATTCCGTTAATATTTCCCTCATTTAATGAATTTCTGGGGAGGTTTTCCTCAGTAATAAATTTCTCTGGATTTTTCTGTTAATGATATTTCCCTACGTTAATGAATTTTGGGGTGATTTTCCCTCGTTTAATGATTTGAACAGTAGCCTTCTTCCCATTATAAATTGGTCTTTCCTGCTGAAAGCGAAATGCCTAAGGAGCAAAAAAGTGTCTCTTCAAGGCTTTCCAAACGAACGGTTGCAGCGCTTGGTGCGGTAGCACCTACAGCTCGCTCGCATAAACCAGCAGTTAAAAAGACAAGCCGTTGCAGCGCTCTCGAAGACGGTCGCCATTTTAATCAGCCTCACAGGCACCGCGCGGCCCAATTGCTCTTGCGGTAGCACAGAGAACGGCCGTTAATCAACATGCACCTGTTTCCCCTGTAAGCGATGAGGTATCAGAGCAATCAGGGTGGAAAAATTTAAAAGCACTTAACGGTACTGCATACCCTGTAGCTGGTGCAGTAGCACTGCAATCAGGACGTAAAAGTATGGAAGCAGTTAAAGCTTGTCAGCACTGCGGTAGCAGAGCAATCAGGATGCAAGCATATGACTAAAACAAAACATATAGTTAGCCATACAGCAGAGCAATCAGGAAGGGTTGCTGCTGAGGGAGCCACAGAATATAAGAAAAATGCTTCCTTACAAAGCAGAAGGGCGCTGTATCTAGGACAGCAATCACAGCAGTTGAGTACAGTAAATGCTGAATTTCCCTCACAGCAGGAGGAGATTCCAGATCCTTCAGTCCTTTTTTGCTCAGATTCTGAGGAAAATGATGAGGAATTTACAGGTTTTAATATTCATCACCCTGAGGTTCCACAGAGCACTGGGGCTATAGAGCCTGTAAGTGATATTGCGCCTAATGGGCACAGTCATAAACAGCAGCACAGAGTTTTGCGTGACAGAACTAATCATAACCAGCATCAATTCAACTCCACACAGATGGCCTCTCTTGCCACCTCGTGTTCAGATCAGGAACTTCAACAGGTGAAGTCTTTTCATTTAGGAGCTGCAGAATTAAATTATATTAGAAAGGCTCTCATGGGTGATATATCAGCAGAACTAGCTGCTTTTCGCCAATCTTTTCAAGTGGTTCCTGTACAGGCACAACAGCGCAGTCATGCACCAGGACAAAGTCACTGGGAACACAATATACGACAGTGCAGTGATCAGATGAATCAGGCAGGTTTCCCTGAAGTTGAGCAACAGGAGCTCCACACTGAACTTGCAAATGGATCACCAGATCCACATGATGTGGCCAGGGGTAGAGCACAGGGCTTATTAGCTGACAGACCAGACAGATCAAAATTTGCTAGGCAACAGTTTATGCACGATGATTCAGTGCTTGATTTCGAAGACGAATCAGATGAATGGAGTGATACTTCACAACCGGAAGAGCACCACTCGAATAGGTTGTTTCATAGCACTTACTATATGTCTCTGCTATGCAAGGCTATGGCGGCTTTAGATTTGAATGATGTTGTTACAGAACAGGCACCTTCTACCTCTAGAGGAGCATCTGTCCTTCCGGAAACAAAGTCTACTGATAAGGTCATTAAGGTACCATCACTGCTCAGACAAATAGTGGAATCTGAATGGCACTCACCAGTTCAGTCTACCAAGTCAATGACGTATGCTAAGAAACTATACTTATTGGACCCAGAGTTTATGGAGCAGCTGAAAACTCCAGACATTGATTCTCCAATTTCTGCCTTAGTTTCTAGAAACTTCCTTTTAAGAGAAGGAGATGCTCAATTGAAAGATCTTACAGAACGAAAGTTAGATATGGCACTTAAAAAGGTCCATGAAGTGTCAGCCTTGTCGGTACGTGCATCTATAGCAGCATCTGTGTTTTCAAGGGCTGCATTATTGTGGTTAGATGAAGTTTTGGAAAATCCAGATCAAGACCAAGACAGACTTAGGAAAACAATTTTGAAGGTATCAAGGACACAGGCTTTCATTGCAGATGCAACAATGGATGCTACTCAATTCGCAGCTAGAGCCATGGCTGCTGAAGTTGTAGCTAGGCGTATTTTGTGGCTTCGTCATTGGGAGATGGACGTTTCTTCTCGCATGGTGTTGGCAACAACCATATGCAGGCAAGAAATTATTTGGTGAAAATGTGCTCAGTGAAGTACTAGTTGAAACAAGAGACAAGAAGAAGGCAATGCCAGTAACAAGTAAAAGACGAGATGACAGGCGACCTTTTCGCTGTTTTCAGCCATACCAGTCCTTTCGTCCATCTAGGTTTGGAGGCAGGGGGCGAGATTTCCGTGTTAACAGACAAGTTTGGAGTCGTCCAAGATTCCAAGTGCGCAACCAACAACAATCAGCAGTGCAAAATACATTCTCAGCTACCCACAGGGGTGGAAGACAACAAAGACAATTCTGACTTATTGCAGATACCAGTGGGAGGCCGCCTGATGAAATTTGCACACATTTGGCAGATGACAACATCAGACCGCTGGGTAAAGAATGCTCTACAGTATGGGTATCAGATAGAGTTTCAGGCTACGCCTCCAAACAGATTTCTCCCGTCACCTGTTTCGGCACATTCCGAGAAGTGCAGGCTACTACAACAGGCAATACAACATCTGTTGCAGATAGCAGCCATAGAACCGGTTCAGCAGCACCAGAAATTTCAAGGGGTTTATTCTGTTCTCTTTCTTGTGCCCAAAAAAGGAAACAATTGGAGAGCGGTGCTCGATCTAAAATTTCTAAACAGATTTGTCAGATACCGGAAATTTCGCATGGAAACATTGGTGTCCATAAAAGAAGCTATTCAGCCTCAAGACTTCCTAGCTTCCATAGATCTAACCGAAGCATATTTACATGTGCCAATCCATCCGCAGCACCGCAAGTTCCTCCGCTTCGTTTACAACAATCAACACTATCAGTACAGGGCAATGCCCTTTGGCTTGGCTTCAGCGCCGAGGGTCTTCACAAAAATTATGGTGACCTTTGTCGCGCATCTCCGTCAACATGGGTTGAATCTTTACCCATATTTAGACGACATTCTGATTCGTTCACACACAGCACAGTCAGCTTATCAGGACATTCACACCATACTAGCAGTTCTCCACGATCACGGGTTCTTAGTCAACATACCCAAGAGTCAATTGTTCCCTCAACAACGTTTACAGCATTTGGGAGCAATGATAGATACGGAACTGGAGACAATTTCTCTTTTGGAAGACAGAGTTCAAAAGATAAAGTTGGCTGTTCAACCATTGTTAGCGAAGCCTGCAGAGGACTTAATGGTCTTAGCACAGGTTTTAGGCATGCTTGTTTCCTCTATCCAAGTTACGCCATGGGCCAGATTTCATGTTCGTCCTCTCCAATGGACACTGTTACCATACCAGTGGCAGATAGCACATTCCATGCATCTCCAGGTTCCTCTGACGTTACGACTGAGAACCGCTCTTCATTGGTGGACAAAGGATTGCAATCTACGCAGAGGACTTTCCTTAAAGGACCCACCACGGGAGACTGTCACATCAGATGCGAGTCTCCAGGGGTGGGGAGCTCACTGCAGAGGTCAAATCCTGCAGGGATCTTGGTCCCCTCACGAATCAAGCCAAAGCATCAACTTACTAGAACTTCGGGCAGCACGGTTGGTGCTGCAACATTTTGTGCCTTTATTCCATCTCAAACACGTGCTGCTGAGAACAGACAACAACTGTGTGAAAGCGTTCATAAATTGTCAAGGAGGGACAAAGTCACTGGTTCTTCATCAGGAGGCATCTCTACTAATTTCCTGGGCAGAGCACATGCTACAATCATTGACAGCGGAATATATAAAGGGAGTAGAGAATGTACAAGCGGACTGGTTAAGCAGACAGGAGATGTTGCTGGGAGAGTGGCAGTTCCACAAAGATGTGTTCCAACAGATATGCAGAAGGTTCAGAAGGATGGATGTGGACCTTTTCGCTTCAGATGTCAATCATCAACTGAAGAGGTATTACACTTGCTATCCATCTCTCATAGCAGAGGGTGTAGATGCCCTAAATTCTCCTTGGCCGAAGGCAACACTGTATCTTTTCCCTCCTTTTCCATTGCTATCTCGGGTAATGAAAAAGGATGGAGAGGGCCAATGTTGTTCTACTAGCACCAGATTGGCCAAGGAGGCCATGGTTCTCAGAGCTAGTCAACCTATCTGTCGAGCCCCCATGGCGTCTGCCTCTTTGACCAGATTTGCTGATACAAGGACCGCTTCGCCACCCCGATCTCCAATGGTTGAGCTTAACCGCATGGAAATTGAGCAGGGCAAACTGCTGAGGGCTGGATTACCAACGGAAGTGGTAACCACAATATTGGCATCTAGAAGACAGTCCACAATAAGAAGCTACCAGTATACCTGGGCTGCCTTTTTGAAATGGTGTAACAGGAATCATGTTACACCTAGGAAGTCGGGAATTACAGAGGTGTTATCCTTTTTAAATGCTGGTTTGAAGAATGGGTTGAGACCCAATACTTTGAGACGACAAGCATCTACGTTGTCAACAGTCCTGTCTAAGTCTTCTTATGCATCACTGGGAGCTCATCCCTATATGAAACAATTTCTAAGAGGGGCTTCACTATTGTCAGCACCTGTTCATCATCGTTTTCCAACATGGAATCTTCACAAGGTCTTGGCAGCTCTTCAAAAACCGCCATTTGAACCATTGAAAATGTCTATGTTACGAATACTTTCCTTCAAAGTATTATTTCTCATAGCAATAACATCAGCTAGACGAGTATCTGAACTTGGAGCTCTCTCGGTGGCAAAACATCTATGTATCTTCCATACTGACAGAGTCATTTTGAGAACAGATTCTACTTTCGTTCCAAAAGTTAATTCAGCCTTTCACTGTCAGCAGGAAATAGTATTGCCAACATTTTGTCCTTCGCCAAAGCATCCTCTAGAACACGCTTGGGATTCATTGGATGTGAGGAGAGCACTTAAAGTATATATAAATAGGACTAGGCCAATAAGGCAAACTGATTCTTTGTTTCTTACCACCCAACTACTCTCAGTAAAAAGGTGTCCTCCTCTAGTTTGGCGAGATGGATTAAGGGCTGCATTGCCTTAGCATACAGATCTCTAAACATACCATTACCTTCAGGCATCATGGCTCATTCCACTAGAGCAGCAGCTGCCACTGCAGCTTATTCAACAAATGCATCTCTTCAAGAAATATGTAGGGCGGCCACTTGGGCAAACCCTAATACTTTTACTAAACATTATAAAATAGATATTTATGCTTCAGCTGAAGCAGCCTTTGGGAGGCGAGTTATTCAGCAGGTCCTGAGTGATCATGGAACATTTATGTACCCTCCCAATCAATACGTCAGCTCTGGAACATCCCACTTGGGGGTGTCCTGGTGCCCACTGGAGAAGGAACCATTTTACTCACCAGAAAGGTGTTTCTCAGTGGGCGCCAGGACACCGCCAAGGCCCACCCTGGGATACAAACGACAGGAAACATGATAATAAAACGGGTGGACACTGAAGAGTCAATGATCACTCCTATCCCATGTATCATTCAGTGGAGTTGGCAGTCGCTCTGAGTAGAGACTGTATAGTTATTTTTACAACTTAAGTGTAAATTGTATGTTTTCATGATAATTACAGTTAATGTTGTCACAGTTTTTTAGGTATGTATAAGTTTATATTTTAAGCTTGGCCAGACGGCGAACTAGCACTCCGTGGGAGGGGCCGCATTAACGGTCGGTTTGGAGTGTTAACTCTTTCCTGCCTCAAGCACTAGCAAGGAACACAATACCCACTTGGCGGTGTCCTGGTGCCCACTGAGAAACACCTTTCTGGTGAGTAAAACGGTTCCGTCCCTGCTGATGAGGAGCATCCCCACAGCATGATGCTGCCACCACCCTCCTTCACTGTAGGGATGGTGTGTCTGGAGGCATGGGCAGTGTTAGGTTTGTGCCACACACAGCACTTTGAGTTTTGGCCAAAAAGCTCTATCTTGGTCTTACCTGACCACAAAACATTTCCCCACATTGCAGCTGGAGCACTCTCATGCTTTCTGACACACTCCAGCCATGCTTTCAGATGGTACTTTTTGAGTAATGCCTTCTTTCTTGCCACCCTCCCATACAGGCCAGTGTTATGCAGAGCTCTTGATAGGTTGACTGGTGCACCATTACTCCACTCCCAGCCACTGAACTCTGTGGCTCCTTCAAAGTGATTGTTGGCCTCTGTGGCTTCTCTCACAAGTTCAAGGGCAGAGTTTTGAAGGACGGCCTTTTCTTGGCAGTGCCTGGGTGGTATGATGCAGCTTCCACTTCCTGATTATTGATCCAACTGTACGCACTGGAATATCCAAACACTTGGATATTCCTTTGTACCTTTTCCCTAATCTGTGTATTTGTATCACATGATCTCTCACTTCTGTAGAATGCTCTTTGGTCTTCATTTTCCTCAGATCCACAGCCTGACCAATGATCCTTCAACAGTGGGGTTTTTATCCTGACAGTGTGACAGCAATTTTAATAGTTCACAGGTGGAGGCCAATGGTAAGGTAACTGTGTCTTCGATAGGTCTGTTTCTTTCATCTGTGTAAACTGGGAGCTTATACAAGCAACATGTTTCAGTTTTTTATGTTTCTTACAAACATTTCCCAACATAAAACCAATGTCACCTTACAATAATTGATTTTGAGTTTCAGTGTTTCAAAATAAAATATACAGAGCAAAATTACAATGCACAATTTGTAATTCAGTAATATGAGAGCATTGGTCAGGGGTCTGATTACTTTTGCAAGGCACTGTAAGTACACAGTATACATTTATATGTAATCTAGAACCAATAAGTTATCAAAGTGCCAAGTACCAATTAAATATAAAAAATGCAGATGTTAAAATACAATACAATTCAGAGGACTCCAAATTTCCTCAGTTATAAAGTGCAGAGTGCCCAACAATCCAATTCAAGGTACAGTAGTATCCTAAACAACATTCCTTATTAAACCTCAAATTTTAGTGAAGCCCTTCCTACACATGCTTTTTCCAGCTTTTTGCCAAGAAGCAGTTAAAATCCAACTTATTTTTCATATTTGGCAACTGTTTCACTGCACTTCCAAGTTCCAATATTCATTAGTCACATCATTGGCTACATCTATGTACTACTCAGTGCTTTTCTCTCATGTGTATATAGTGTGTTTTTTTAAAAATGTATTTAAGATAACTTCTCCAAGAAGATACTTGAAGTACACATTTGTTTTACAACAGAACAGTCTACAGACAAAACAGGACAGATTAAAGAAGCAGTTCAAGAAGATGGGACTGCAAACAGTGAACACGGAGAAGAGGAGATGGAAGTTGAAAGTGAGAAGGAAGAAGAAAAGCCAAAAGCTGGAGGAGCATTTTCAAGTTCTTTGTCATCTCTGAATGTTCTGCGCCCAGGTTAGTGCATTCTCTCTCAGTGGAGGAGGGTATCGTGAAATGGGTTATTTGCTTCCTCACTCCAAAGGCTGGGCTTTGTCAATCAATGCAGTCAATGAGGGGACCACATCCCAGTTCCAGTTCTGTTGTCTTCACACCATTGGGATCTTTCTGGAGCTCTTGCCTCTTCTTTCTATGAAGAAAGGTATTTTCATTTTCTATGAAGCAGGTATTTTTACCTGGTCTTTTAAGCAGAAATTAGGGGGAAGGTGAAGTCCACTAATTATCTTAATTAAATTAGTTCTTAATAATCACTTAACAAATTGTTTAGATTTGATTAAGTATATTTAATTGATCCACTGCTTTATTTAAATATCTATTTAAAAGCCTTATTGAACAAATTGGCTCTGTATATTGTCATTTTTCTTGTTTACTTCTCTTTAATGAATTATTTAGAATTCTGGTGTAATAAATTTGAATCTTTTGGTCTGATTTATTATTTCTGGTTCACCTTCTGCATTTTCTTCAGATCCTATAAACCAGTGTTTCCCAACCTTTTTAAATTTTTTGTTGTTGCTAGACTACAGTTCCCATAATTCCTGACCATTGGCCGTGCTGGCTGGGGCTGATGGGAGTTGTAGTCCAGCAACAAAAAAATAAAAAGAGGTTGGGAAACACTGCTATAAACATAGCAGCCTGTGGTGGATGTGGTCTGTCTTTTCTGCCTAAACATGTTAAAAGTTTTTCATCTTCTGTTTTCTAGTCTTTATCTAATAAAGCACTAATCTCACCTATGGGGTTACTCCTTTACAATATTCAGGGATCTTTAGACATTCACATAACCACAGAATTGAAAGTGGCTCAGTGGTAGAGCATCTGCTTTGCATGCAGAAGGTCCAAGCTTCAGTCCCAGGCATCTCCAGCTGGAAATGTTCCCTGCTTGAAATCCTGGAGAGCCGCCACCACAGTGGGTAGACAATACTGAACTATACAGACCAACAGTCTGACTTGGTATAAGGCAGCTTCCTGTGTTCCTATGCTGTGACAACAAGCCTTGCTGTGTCAACTTCCTTGTTGATGAAGCCAGGTGCAGTAGCCATTGGGGGGGGGGATTGGGAGAAGATGGCAGCTGATCCCAGCCAGGTTGATGGAGTAGGTCTTGATGTCATGGCTGTACCTCTGCTGCAGCCAGGTGGAATTAGAATGCAGGTGGAACTGTAACATGTGGATACATGATTGAAGATAACTGATGGCTTTTAAAAAGCGTAACCTTTTTTTCTAGGAGAAATTCCAGATGCTGCTTTTATTCATGCTGCTAGGAAAAAGCGCCAAATGGCTCGTGAGCTTGGGGATTTTATACCTCTTGACAATGATCCTGGGAAAGGGCGCCTTGTTAGAGAAGATGAAAATGATGCTAGTGATGATGAAGATGATGATGAGAAGCGAAGAATAGTCTTTTCAGTGAAAGAGAAGTCCCAAAGACAAAAGATTGCAGAGGAAATAGGTAAAATATAAAGATGAAGAAAAAAGTTGCAATGAATTCCAAATGTTATTCCATGGCTATTAAAAGCATTTGGCATAAATTATTGTTTAAAGTGGTGTTTTCAATGTCTTAATAGCATAATGTACTAGTAAACATTGTGTGTTACAAATTTGTTTGTAGATTGGCTGTGATCTAAAGAAGCATGAATGAAAAAGAATTGCTTAGTTATGCTTTCCCACTAACTCCTCACTGGAGCCCCTGCACCACCACCCCGAACACGCCTGCGGGTCAGGTACAGTGTAGGATATGGCACAGTCGTATCAGGAGTGGGTATTAGGGAAGACCATCTGACATAAATGGCTTCCTCCTTCCTCTCAGTATGCACTCTAGTTCCCTCCTTGACTTTCATTTTTGCAGCAGACCATATTTAGCCATTACGATAGGTTTGTGCAAACTATAGTTTGCCTGAAAACTAGAAATAAAAATCATTCATTGATTGTGGTTTCTAATTTTGGTTTGCAAGCTAACTAAAATTCCCTTCACATTCTATATATGTAAGGGGGGTTGTGCAAGGGAGCAGTAGGGCCATACTGCTGACTCTGCCTCAGTGTTACACAGCTTTTCCTTTGACTTACTTTATTTATTGTTTGTTTGATTTATATCCTGCCCTTCCTCCCAGCAGGAGCCCAGGGCGGCAAACAAAAGCACTAAAAACACTTTAAAACATCATAAAAACAAATTTCACACATTAGGTGTGGACCTCAGCAGGGGAAAAGCCTATGCATGTAGATTCTTAAATGTGTCGGTTACTCTTTCTTAGAGGTACACTGCCTCTTTAATTGCAAGGGCTTCTCACATATAATATGTGAAGGGGGTTCTTAGGCAGAGGGAGTACATAAGCCTAAAGTTGTCTTGCTTAATGCCAAGCTTGATGTGAATCATAACGTTTGAGTCACTGTCAATTCCCAGATGTTCATTAGGTGTAAAAATTGCACTAGATACAGATAGCAGAGACAGTCTTGTTTATACAATAAACAAGGCTTCTGATTTATGCCTAACTTCTGTACATGCACTGAAGCTTTCTAAACCTCAAGCAGTGGATTATATATATTAAGTATAAGATATGTTGAGGATCAGGTGAATGTTGGGAAGCGGGATTCATAACCAACTCTTGCATGGGTCAACGTCTACTTTCTTGGACAACCAGGAAAAGTGTTATTTGCATGCTATTATCCATATGGACCAAGCTCCCAAAACCCATGAAACTAGTTATATGGATCCAGTGGGGTTCTAGTTTTCTTGAAGAGTAGCCCTACCCCAAGCTGAATGGCAAATTATTTTTGACACTGAGGGGGATTTTAAAAGTTGTTTATGATATAGCATGAAGTTCAGCTGTTGTAAGAAAAAAAGGCAAGAAATCTTCTGGCCTAGCAGAATGACCTTCGATGAACCTAGTCAGCTCTTTGAGTCCCAGTCTGAATTATTTTAATAGCAGTGTAAAACATCTGAGCATCCCAGTTCAACTCCCTCTTATATCAGTTGTGTCACAGTAGCTACTGAGTCATTTGGAGCAAGGCAGGGCTGGAATATATCTTTCTGACATATGTCACTGTTGCATGTTTTTCTCCATAATTCTGTTTTGCTTCTGCATTAATCTGTGATTTAAAGATATATATCAAAATACGTATTTCATGAGTATTTTGATATGTTTAAGCTACAGCTAATGTCACAATTTTAGGAGAAGTGAAAAGTCTGGCAGATAGCAGAGTTCCATTCTACACCTTAGTGCAAGAAGTGGAGATCAGGTTGTTATTTTTACAGGAATTTGCAAAAATCTCCTTTTCTCAAGAATACCTATGTGCAGCCTGGTTCACTTAACAGAGTGGGGTTAAGACCACACGCTCCAGATTGAATTGCCCCTTGAAAAAGGGCCACATGTTTTTCATTGAGGGCAGTGCAGCTTTGAATATTGTGTTCCTATTTTCTCCTCTTCCATTTAGTGTGTTATTCCTACTGATTGTTTTTCCTTTCTGTTCAGGTATCGAGGGAAGTGATGATGAAGCTCTAATTGCCGGGGAACAGGATGAAGAACTCAGTCGATGGGAGCAAGAACAGATACGTAAAGGCATTAATATACCTCAGGCATGTATTCAAATAACTCTAAAATTACGGTAACAAGTGATGTTCCTTTGGCCAAACCTAGTTCCCAAATTGCCATCTTATGTCCTACTGACAGTGCAAGAGGGGAGAAGTGAGGTGTAGATGGTAGCTAATTCTGGGGATGACCATGTTCTGATGTTTCACTCTTCCTCACATTCACTCCATTCTCAAACAGGCCCATTTGTACTTGACCACGGTCTGATAAAAACATAATGGGTTACATCCAGACTAATGGCAAAATTCAAACTCCCACGCCCACCAGCAGGGCTTTATAGAGTGGCAGGGCAACCAGTATATCTGCAGCCCTGCTGCTCATTGTAACAGAAGATGAGTGTGGCAGGATGATTGGACCTGATACTGTTTCACAGTGGCAAAGAGGTTGACTATGGATCCTGGGCTAGTTTAGCTCTGCCCCTGCAGCAGCACATTTCAGGGCTTTCTGCTAGTTCCTACCAGTAGGGATACCACCACCTGAAATCCCACAAGTACATTTGCTGGACAGAAGGGGGGGAAGGTTGGGGCCAACGCATTGGCGGCATCTAGTGGGAACCTGGCTCATTCAGATGAGTTAGTTGGAGGGACACCTATTTCATCCAAACATCCCCTCATTCAGTGTAAGGGGGGAGTTGGATTGATCTGTCCATTAGTTGACCTTTATTCCCATTGAAATCAATGGAGCTTAACCATGTGTGGGGCACTGCCAGGCTAAACACAACCCCCCAAAGGGTCCAGTTTTGCTTGTAAGACCATTTTCTCTAAACCATGCCCATCAGCTGATACCACTGATGGATGGAAGGACAGGATTTAATCCTGTCTTAGCTGTGTTATCCTGTTCCCAGTAGGGAACAAGATCACACAGCCAAAGTAGCAGGATTTAATCTTCTCTCACCAACTGAGCAAGAGATTAAAACCCTGTGAAAAAACACCCTTTGCACACTGCTTCCTAAAGGCTTTTGTGGTTTTAATGCAGGTCCTGTGCTTCTGTTTTCTCAAACAGGAGCATAGGGGCTGCCTTAAAGTCTCTGTGATTGGGCAGTTAAAAGATAAGTGCAGGAAGACTTAGAAAATGCATTTAGCCTCTGTGATCGTGGAGTTAAAGGGGAAGGAGGAGACTTGCATAAGCATTTTCCAGGGGGATTTCCCTTTTAATTCTTCAGATCAACCAATTAAATGCAATTGGAAGAGCTTTTCTAAATCTGCCCCCCTCCTTTTAAGTCCCCAATAGCAGAGAATTAAAAGGGAAGTACGGGGAGATTTGGCAACAGCTTTTGCAAGTCCCCACTTCCCCCTTGAACTCCCCAATTGCAGAGAAGCTAAAGAGATTGTGACAGGTGGGTGCCCCATCCTCTTGCTAATCATGTGATGTTATAATGGTGCCATGTGATTGACAGGTGAGTGGCCCTGTCCACCTGTTAAATTTGGCCTGCAAGGCAGATCCTGATAAGGATCTGGCCTGTGTAGCCAAAATTGGTTCCCTGGGCTTAAGTAATGTCTAACTTAACCATTGATTAGAATGGGACCTCCTTTCAGTTAACTTAGTTTGAATTCAACCCAGTGGTACTTCAAGATCTTATAAAGCAGAAGTGTTGTGGCTGTATTGACTTTAATTTATCATCCTAAACAGGATTCTTTTTTTTTAAGTGCCAGTGACAAAATAGTTTAAAAACAATCAGGGTGTGTTTGGTAATTTTGATTAATGTTGCTTGTAAAGGGGGAATAGTGGAAATAGAAGAAGGGGGCTCCCATCATCAAAATGCTACCTCAGTGAAACAATTTGCAGACCAGGGATGTACATAGAGCTGAAAGGACAAATTCTCTAACCAAATCCTGTTTTGCTGTGATATGTCCCTGTATTATTGTGACATGATGAATGTTTTGAGGTGTTTCTTTCCTTACAAGTGCTTGTATGCACAGAAAATACATGATTGGGCTGGCCAAAAACTGGCGTGTACGATTTTACCTTGGTTTTATCATAAGATTTGTATGATAGCAGTTTTGTGCATATCACATATATTTTGTTCCTATAGGTACAAGCAAGTCAGCCTGCAGAAGTGAATAACCTGTACTACCAGAATACTTACCAGACAATGCCTTATGGTTCATCTTACGGCATTCCTTACACATATGCTGCTTATGGATCATCAGAGACAAAATCTCAAAAATCAGATAATACAATACCTTTCAAAACTCCCAGTAATGAGATGAGTCCTGTTACTATTGATTTGGTAAAGAAACAGCTTAAAGACAGGTAGGGCAGACCAGCTTCTTAAAGTTTAAGACCTGTCCTCTAGGTTTCACTCTGGGGGGCTGATGCAGAATTTCATCCACGGAAGCTCACAGATCCTCACTATAAAAAGGAAGAAAACAAACTTATGTTCAAAAAGCTGCCTGGATTACTTCTCTGGAAATGACCATACAGCAACTATTCAATCATGTTGAAGATTGGGGCATCTTCTGGACACTGAAAAATAATTTTGTAGCAAAGGAATTGAAAAGACTGTGATGTTTAGCTTACCATATTATATTTTTATGAAAAGTATAAATCTTTTCTGAATACATAAACATTTTAAACAGGCTTAAAATTATGTTTTAGAAGTTTTAAGCACTATAACATATTCAATTGAAATTCAAAGTATCAAGGGTTAACAGTTGCATGTGCTTCTTAATGTAAACAAGTATCTTAATGATTTGAAGGTGAGTCAAATTAATAGAAAAATTATGACACCTTAGATCTAAGGTTATGTATTTTAAGTTAACAAGCTCTTAATGTTAAGCTTAAAGAACTTGCTGTGTGCCTCTCATTTCTGCTGAGACCAAGAGGAATTAAGGAGACTGAGTATTGTGTCAAGACACAGACTGGGAAGGAAATGTGTGATAGACACACAAATTAACCTGTGTGCTTTATCTACATAATATATAGTGCATATGACTCCCAGGCAATTCAAGAATGAGATGAAATTAAGAAGAAACAGCCACTTTTGTGTGTGGTTGGGGGAGGGTCCAGCAAGAATCCCTAGGTGTGCCATGCACCAGCTGGAAGATGAATAAAAGCAATAGTCTTGAGCGTGGAGGATGCTTTGGGGGGTAAAGAAAAATATGATGGGTTTGTGTACTCTGCTACTTGGAGAAAAGTTTTAGGGTCGATGGATGTTGGGGCAGATTGGAGAAGCACAAATTTCAAGGGTGGAGTAGCCACTTCTCAACACAGTGTGAGGCTAGAGAAATGGGCCATCCAGATGTTGTTGGGCTACAACTCCCATCAGTCCCAGCCAGTGATCAGGGATGATGGTAGCTGTAATCAAATAACTTCTGGAAGGCCACAGTTTCCTTATCTTTGATGCAGTGAATGCAACTTTAAAATGTTAATGTCAGATTTTGTGGTTTGTTATAAGAAAGCTAACACACACACTGCAGCTTACAATAGGCTTTGGGATGTAAATATATGTGTCCATTGACGTTTAGGTTGGACTCAATGAAAGAATTTCACAAAGCAAATCAGCAACAACATGAGAAGCATCTGCAAAGCCGTGATGACTCTACCAAGACAATTGAAAGATTGGAAGGGTCTTCTGGGGGTGTTGGTGAACGGTATAAATTTCTGCAAGAAATGCGAGGGTATGTCCAAGACTTGCTTGAGTGTTTCAATGAAAAGGTAAGAATGCAAAATATATTCATCTTTTTCAGTAACGAAGTTTAGTCTGTGCTCAGTTCTCTTATACATGACAGTGAATCATCAGCACATGTTTGAAGGTTTGGTTTTAAATGTGGTGAAAGCAATGTAAGTCATTGTTGCAGTACAACAGCGTTGATAATAACGTGATTCCAGTTTTCTCACTCTTGGCAGATTTTTATCTCAGGAAACCATTGTAGTTCTCAGTTATGACTCAGGTTCTGGTTGTTTTAATTTGCATTTCCTGGTTCTTGACACACTGAGTATGAAAAATACTTACAACAACACTGAGTCCACGTACGGAGTACACATAACGGTTCCTTGGCAGCTAGGATTGGTTAAATAAGGACACTTAAAACCCTGGTTTTCAGTGGCATGTTGGAAACCCAGGCTGAGGATTATTGTTTTTTAAAAGCGGGGGGGGGGGGGTTCTAATAAGTATCAAGTGCCAGGTACCCTTTGTTATAAATGTTATTTTCAGCAATTCTTTACTAATCCATACACGTAACCTGGGAGTAAGTCTCGTTGGATACAGTAGGACATAGGTCTGAATAAATAGGCATAGGTTTGCACTGCAAGTTCAGGATGAATTTGCTATTTCCATGGTTTAGTTAAAAAATATAAAACCTAAATAAAACTGAGTTAGAATTCTTTTTAACCTTGCTGTGGTGATAATTTGCTCTTGATTATGTTACATTGTAACCTGTCTGGATAGGGATCAGACTTGTGCTCTGTCAAGTGCCATGCACGTTGATGGTACCATATAAATACATAAATTTTAGCTTCATATCTGTGTTCGTCTGTAAATAATATACTAAAATAATTCTTGCAAAGGAGGAAGGGTACCAGAAGAAAATCCAAGCAAGGCCTAGAAAATTTGGATAAACAAATTCAGTATGATCAGGAAGGAAAGAAGAAATGGGATATGCAGGCACCCATCATTAATATATCCCTTTTGTCTAAGCAAGACTGAGATTATCAAGATTATGGTGTTATTCTCATAGGCTCAGTGCTGAAACAATACTGCCCAAACACCTAAGCTCTTGTGAGGGCCATGTGAGCTCCCCTCTCACACAATCTATCCTCCTCTATCACACAAACACTTTCCCCTTGCCACTTTCAGTTTCAGAGCTAACTGCAGTTACCAATATTTATTCCTTTTCACTAATGGTAGCTAATGCCACACTGCAGTTTGCAAATCTACTTCTAATCATGGTTGCAAACTGGCCTGGCACTAACAATGATTAGTGAAAACTTTAGTGCACATAATATTGCTAACTATAGTGAGCTCTGAAAGCATGGGGATGACTACAGCAGAGGGGAAGAGCCCTGGGGGAGCGGGGTTCCTTGATTAGATAATCAAGCAGAGTTACATTTCCACTGAGCCAAACTGATGCTACCTATATAGGTTTGCCATGAAGAATATATTTGAATATAGTTGTAACCAGTTAAAGCATTTTTACTGGATATGTTAATGTGCCTTCTGCTAGTCATTAGTTTGAATCTATATAAATAGATGTGTATTACCAAAGCCTCTTTTTAAAAAAAAAAAAGAAAGAAAAGAAATTAGTGGAAATGTGAGCTGCAGTGGTTTTGGAGATATTGGTGGAAGTGGAAACTATAGTGAACTTAATGTTAGTACTAGTATTTCCATTTGCACAACAGAATTTTCCTTCTCTTTCCCCCATGTCCTCCCCAGATCTGTTCTGGAGGCATGGGGGAATCCCCAGAACAGATTTAGGGGGTGTGCAGGGAGAGGAAAGAGATGGGAAGCTTCATTGCACAGCAGGAAGACCTTGTGCTAGTGGAACTACCCAGCATTTACATTTACATTCCATATTCTAGTAACACACTTGTCCCCCTGATTGATCCATTAAACTGTCAGTTAAACCTTGCCAAAAGCCTCTCTGGGGAAGCTGCTGACATTGTGCACTATGTCTGGGACTGTGGGTGATAGAAAAATTGTTGAAACTGGACAAAAGGATCTGGTACCAGTGGAGCTCCTACTCATGCAAGATTCCTCTGCCCAATTTTGACAATCTCCCCCTCCCACTGCACCCTGTTGGACAGAGCCCACAACATTCAGTAAGTACCCCTGGCCATCTGGAGAGGCTTTTCATGGGGCTATAGTGGTGAGGAGGGGAAGAGAAAGTGACTCTGCAAGCTGCTTTGCACTGGCACTGTTAGATTTTGAAATTTATTTTCCTGTTTCTGTACCACGTTCTGTACTCTCTTAAGTAACATTTAAATATGTTACAATCCAATAAAACATAAGTTAGAATAATAAACAAGTTTAAAATCATTTATGTAAAAATTCTCATCAATGTCTAAAATGCAGACCTGAGTGTATCCTGAAAGACTACAGAAGAAGGAGGGAAAACAAGTCCAAATAATACTTTCACAAAAAAATAAAATCTTAGAACCCATTCTCCAGTGATAATTTTTTTAAAAATGTTGTTAGTTTCTGTGGCTTGGATTTAAAGGTGTAATTGTGCAAATGGAAGGCTCTTTTGCTCATGCAGTGGGTGAGTCCCTGGGTTTTTTTATGATTTCCCCCTTCGTACTTCACATCCCCTCACCATGTGCTGTTTGAGAGTCCCCCAGTCTTAGGAGCAGACTTTCATGGGGTGTAGAGGAAAGGGGAAGGTAGGAATATCCTGTTCTATGAATAGAAGTTAGGATTCAAGCCTGTATCTTTAATGAAAATATCATGATAATATTAGCATAGAAAACTAATATATTCAGATGCAGAAGTATAACGGCAAAAGTGAACAACGTTAAAACTGCCTGCAATCCTAAACTTGGTAACTAGGTAGTCAGACTCATCAAACACAGTGAGACTTAACTTCTGAGTAAACTTGCTTGAGATTGCACTGTAAGTGGGCGAAATGTAGACTTCTTCAGAGAACTATTAGCAGGTCTTAATCGGGTTACCCCATTTCTCTTCTGAGGCAGTCTGAATCCAGATTTCTGTTAGTAAAACAATGAGCTTAGACTGATGATGGTTTTGGAACATCTCTTGTGCTCCATCTAAAACTTTGAGGTCGCTATCTAGTGAAGTACTAGTGCAAGGATTTTCACTTGCACAACTGAACTCACTCTCTTCCATGCGCCCCCCCCCGTCCCCAAATAGGGGGCATTCAGGTACAGGAGAGGTAAGGGAAATTTCATTGTGTAGCCCAAAGCCCTTGAGCTAGCAGAAGCACTTCATTGGATATCACCCAGAAGCTCTCCAACAAATAAGAGAGTGCACAACAAAAGAACGGTGAAGTTACAAACTGAGTATAGGTAACCTAGCTTTCAGGTTGGGGGTGGGGGGGAGGGAGACTTGTTTAATATGGCTGAAAATGACATAATAAATTTATTGTAGCTAGCAGTACACTTTGAATGTGTGTGTGCTTTGCTTCATTTAAGTGGTGAATCCTAACTAATTCAAGAACAGTCCTATTCATCTTGCACCAGTACAATTGGGTGTTATGGATTGTGATGAGCATGTGGGGCAGAGCTGTATAGCTTTGCCCAGCTTGCTCACATAGGAGGCTCCTGCTTGTGAAACAACCGCCAGGTATATAACTCTGCCTGCCTGCCTTCTTTGGCTATGGCCTTTTCTTATGTTTGCTTCTGCCTCTTTCCTTCTTCCCTTGAATTGGCAAAGTCTGAATTGCGTATTTTGACAAAGAAAATAAATGCTTGATTAGATTTGAAGCTTGAGGAGGATTCTGTTCTGCTTAGGGAGGGGATACCATGTGCAATGTCTATGGAAGGATGAAGTGCACCCATGTGATAGTGCTTTCAGCCTCTCAGTAGCCTGGTCTGGCTGATCATACTTCAGTTTCTGTTGGCAGAATTGTCATAGATAGAATAACTAAAATAGGCCAAAAAAAAGGGTGTCTGATCTGCTCATGCTGGTGACTACTTTTGGACTGTTACGAATGCAAGTGTTCTCCCTGAATCTTTTCCGTTCCTTAAGAAAATACATTCTGTCATTGGTTTACAAGGCTTAATTTTTTAAAATTGCCCTTTCTGTAACATTATCCTTTTTTTAAAAAAATTGTTGAATAAAAACAAAGTTGTGGTTTCTGTCCACAAGATTTAAATCTGCTTTTTTCCCCTTACACCACCTGCAGTTTTCTATATGCAGATTCATGATCACTTTCCCCTTGAAGTGTTCTGCCTTTTCTATCTTGCTTTGCAAAGAAAATGTTTTTTATTCTTGTGCATTAATCATTTAATTAAAATAGCTTCAGGAAGTACTGTGAGGTCATCACAAAGTCCCTGCTAGAACAGTTTTTATTAATATATCAATTAACAGTTTAAACAAATTTGGAATTACTTGGATAGTAGTAGAAGGAAAGGAATTGAGAATGGATTCAGATTAAAAAAGCAGGTCACATGTGGCAGCTTGAAATCCAGCTCTATGGCAACTGCTTCAGATGGGGAGTTGTGCATTGTGACTAGCCACATAGGGGATCCCTGAAAATCAGACGGACACCCCTTTACATAAACAAACACATGGAAGTTTGTTTATATGATGAATGATCCAGGTTTTAAGTTCTAGTGCCTGTGCATTACTTTGCGCTGCTTGCAACCATTTAAAATCGCAATATTCTGTAAAACAGTAAAAAATACTTTTAGAATGCAAGGCAAGTTGCTTCTGTCTCATTTTTGGGGATCTTACCAGTTCTCTCCACCACAGCCCACCTCATTCAGCAGAGTTCCCCCAACACTTGTGGAGCATTTTGGGGTGTTTGAGTGCTGACACAGGGAGGAGAGAGTGGGAAAGTTGACTCTTAGCCTCATTACAGGTGCTTAACTTTTGGTCCAACATAACCTATTCTTTCTTGGGCTTTTAAGTAGACATTTATCTGATAATGTATGGCAAGTAAAAATTGCCCTCAGATGTCCAAGCAGAGCAGCTTTGGGTTCCTTTTTTCTTTCAGTTTACTCCCAAGTGAAATAATTTCCTAATGAGTATATACTGTAGGGCAATCTTTTAAATGTTCTTGCAGGCTAGTAAATGTTGTGGGCTTCTTTGCAGGCCTACTCTTTTGCTTTCAGTCAGGTAGTTTGTCATTCTTTTCCACGCACTTGCTTTGAGTTAAATAGCAGTCAGTTGTTAAAATAAAACAGTAAAAAGAAAGTGATGCAGCTTAAATAAATGTGCAGCTGTACACTTTGGAATAGTGTGGCATCCCAGACAGTTAAAACTTGAAGACTTTTTTTATTACGGAGTATTATATTTTTACAGGTGCTCCTGATTAACGAACTCGAATCAGCAATGCATCAGCTGTACAAACAGCGAGCTTCCCGCCTTGTCCAAAGACGACAAGATGATATTAAAGATGAATCTTCGGAGTTTTCAAGCCATTCAAGTCAGTCCATCTTGAAGGTTTTTATTATTCATTAAACAACCTTGTTTACTTAGTGCAGTTTTAACTTAAAGTGAAACCACAAAGTATGTCTGGTTTAAATCTGGTAGAAAAAAATCAGATTAAAGAATCCTAGTTCCAACTCTAAGGTGCCTTTCCTGTTTTCTGTTTCAGTGATTGAAAGCAGTAGCATTTTGCTTTGATCCCTTTTTATGAATTAGGTATGCAGGCCCGGCAACAGTAGACAGCCAGGTTGGGTCCTGGCCGAGGGCCCATGAAGAGCCCCTGCTTACAGTGGGAGGATGGAGCTCTCGCTCTGCAAAACATGCCAGCGTCGGGTTGCAGGACCCAATGATGCAACCCTGGTGTGGATCCCAGAGCAGGAGCTCACAGGCAACACACCACGCCTGATACAGGCAGTGTAGGCTTAAATAAGCCTGCCCACCTATCTGCTGCATCCGTGCATACGCATGCCTGCCATCACCCAAGGTAGCGGCCGGGGTGTCCCTAATGGGTTGATGTCCCTGCCACCATCTTGGGTGATGGCAGGTGTGCACACTGATACTGATGGGGGAGATAAGTGGGGTGGGCGGGCCTATTTAAGACCCACACTGCCTGCATTGGGAGGCGGTGTTGGGGAGTGTGACACTGCAGGCCTGGAGCAAGCTGGCACCCCGGTGCCCAGTCATGTCTGGTACCGGTCCTGTAGATGTGTATGTCTTTTGTTCACTCCCTGAAACTATATTTTAGAATGTTCTTTAAACCTAAAAATCATTTAGGTTATTTTGCTAGCAGTTTACATTTTAGTAATACTGGTTTCTGCAGCTTGGAAAAAGGGGGGGAAGGTACAGTTTGTCATGCCTTCCATACTTCATATATTGGACCAAATAATTCTTGTGCTAATATTTTTGTTTTACATATGTAAGACAATCTTGCTAGGAAAACATTGTAATAAAATTAATGGTTCAAAAGTGAGTCTCTCCTGTGAAATCTTATGCCCTTTTTGAAACCAAGCTGGTAGATATTAGGAAAGCTACATTTACCCCACTATCCCCCACAGTTTTTGCTTTCAAATGTTCAGCAAATGGCAACCATTAGGTATAAAGTTATAGCCAGCTTCAGTGCTAATTGTCTTAACACCAATTGAAAATCATTTAATTCCTGTTGCTCATCAGTATCATTCACCAAGAATGGAAATATGACCTGTTATAGATGTGCTAAAGGGCTGTTTTTCTTCCTTCTTTTATAAATGTTGGACACTTTTTTTCTAATACAAACATAGCTTTTTATGTTGTATAAAAAGTCTTTTAAGTGTTTTCTGTGTACTGAAGAATTCTTAGTGATTTGATAGTGGTTTACATTTTTTGTTTGCACATAATGATGAAGGCATTCAAATATTGGACCAAATTAGTAATCTCTTCAGAAGATAATTCAGCCGCCACCATTTTATTTGTGGGGTTGGTGGGGATGATAATTGTCAAACGTATAGATGTATTACAGCACGCACACACATCACTGTCATAATTATACTTCCTGTAACAGGAGATGAAGTTTTGGAGTCCTAATTTCAGTGTTTGTACTCTTACAGGTAAAGCACTGATGGCACCAAATCTTGATTCTTTTGGACGAGATAGAACACTGTACCAAGAACATGTAAAAAGACGGACTGCAGAAAGGGAAGCAAGAAGGTACAACAGCATTTAGGTTTCCCCTATATGTATTGGAATACATATTCTGTGCTTCAGTATTCCATATAATGACTCTCTATACAGTATATGGTTACACACACACACACACATATTTACGTGCTTGCAGATAAATGCTCCATAAAAAATAATGGGTCACTAGCCTTGTAGGTCGAGCATTGCTTGAGTTTTACACAGTGTGCCATAAAGAACCAGTTGCTGGGGGTGGAGATTGGCAACTAGGTATATGATGGATCTCAAACTAAGGAGAAGTTAAAAATCGCAAAATGTTCAGGAGCTGAGGTATTAAACATATAAAATAAGATATGTTATATAACATGTTGGATGGCTTCTAACTTTAGTATAATACCACCATGTTCTGTTCCTGTTAATAGAGCTCGCCGTAGACTTGCCAGAGAGCAATCTGGGAAGATAGCTGATCACCTTGAAGGCCTTTCTAGTGATGATGAAGAAACTTCAACTGATAGTACAAACTTCAATATGGAGCGAGGTTAGATGGTTCACTTTAATGTTAGCAGCCATAGAAATCTAAATCTTATTATTTTCAGGAGAAAATTTTGTATGATTAAACAGCATGCCATTTTAAACTACGCTATAAAGGCAACCTTAAATGTAGAGTTATCATTATTATCTCACCCACAGCATGACAGAGGCCAATGCTGCTCCCTTGTTACTCTTTCTTCTCTTTTGTGACTCTTGCTTTTCTTTGAGATATCACAAGGAAGAATTTTATTGTATGGGATGTTGTAAGCCCTCTTGAGGATGTGTTAGACAAAAGGCAGGCTTTAAGTTCCATAATTAAATATATTTCTGTAGAGGGAGAACTGTTCACAAACTCTTTGTCTCACAGAACTACTTTCATGAGGCTATATTTTCAAGTGACTGTCACCACAAGGGGCATTCATGAATTGAGTGATATACTCAGAAAATAAACACTATGGTTATAAACTCAGCTTCTGAAGAAAACGATAACTTAGTTCATTATATTTAAAAGCCTGGACATAAGCAATAGAAAGGGCTAGATCCACAGTTAACTGTGCATAACAAGGCTGGTGGAAGCTGACCTCTTCACCCCTTTCTCCCTATGGTGGTCCCCCCCCCCAAAAAAAATGCTCCACCAAGGGTCAGGAAACACTGCTGAATGAGCCATGCGGTGGCACAGGAAGCTGAAAAGAAAGGGAGTGACCCCAGAAATTAGGTGAAAGTACTGTTTTGGGGGATCTCCCTCTTTCCTCTCAGCTCCCATCCCAGGCCACACCATTCAGCAGGGTCCCCATCTCCTCATTGGGTGGTTGGGGGAGTCTGCCATGGGGAGACTTCTGCCAGCCTCTTTGTGCTTGCTTAACTCTGGTTCTAACCAAACGTGATAAAGAAGTTATTTTCTTGGTTATTTGTCTGAAAGTTTGTTTTGTAAACTACACTGTAGAAGTAAACCAGTAAAACAGAAGATTGATTCATGCAGTGTAAGATAATGAAAATTTTCCATCTAGATCGCATTTTGAAGGAATCCAGCAAAGTTTTTGAAGATGTGTTAGAAAACTTTTCCTCTATTGACTGCATCAAGTCACAGTTTGAAGCATGGCGTTACAAGTATTTATCTTCCTACAAGGATGCTTACATTGGCCTTTGCTTACCTAAGCTGTTAAATCCTTTAATAAGACTTCAGTTACTTACTTGGAACCCTTTGGAGGTGAGAGAACATTGAAGCATGATCACTGTTAACCATTTTGCCTTATTTAACAAAGTTAAGTAGAAGGGATTAAGTACCTACAAAATGACTCTGAATTAATTGGTATGTTGTCTCATATGCAATACTAGATTGGCCCTACAATGTAGTTTGCAACTGAATTGATTTACCAACTAAGTCCTTGATTTACCAACTAAGTCCTTGATTTACCAATTAAGCATCATGCTACCTATCTAATTTCTTGATGCTTGAGTCAAATGCCCAAATGTTATGCCTAAACTACAGAAACTAGCTGCTTTGTTATGTCTGCTGAGACAGTGCTTTGATGGCATTTTTATGCAGAAAAATGGTTTCTATAGCCTGATCAGCCTTGATGCACTAGTTAGCAAATAGGCAACTGAAGAACATATCCTGGCATCACTGCCAATGCAGCCTAAAAAAATATGAGGGTGGTCCAGGTACCACAAGAACTTTCTGAGAGTGAGATACACAGTCTAAACATTTGTACTAGCATATTAAAATGAGATGGTTCACATGTGATTGGTCCTTTTTAAAAAAAAACCCAAATTGATACCTGCAGTTTTATTTTAATAGGATAAGTGCCAAGACTTTGAGAGTATGTTATGGTTTGAATCCTTGCTTTTTTATGGATGTGAAGAATATGATCAAGAGAAAGATGATGCTGATGTTTCATTATTGCCTACAATTGTGGAAAGAGTGGTTCTGCCTAAATTAACAGGTACTTTATAAATATGCAGTCATTTAAAAAACAAAACAGTTAATAATTTTTAGCAATATCATCTTGATAGCCAGTTTTGAGAAGTCATGATTCTATTTTTTCTTCTTTTTCTAGTACTTGCTGAAAATGTATGGGACCCTTTTTCTGCAACACAGACATCTAGGATGGTAGCTATTACCCAGAAACTAATAAATGGTTATCCTTCAGTGGTACATGCAGAAAACAAAAACACACAGGTAAAATCTGTTCTTGAATTTGTTTGTAGGATTGCTATGTCTGGTTCAAATCAACACATTTAGCCATCTTGTTTGAGCATAGTTTTGCAAAATTCCTTGTTTTTGAACCGCTGAGCTAGCTAGTGTGACGACTCTGGTTTTTAGAACAGATGCAAAATGGCATTCTTTTACTCCACTTTAATAATATCTCAGAATAACCCCTTTCTATATTTCAAGTCCTTAATTTAAGCATGCTTTGAAAGAACAGGAAAAATTTACTTCTTAAGGTTCTTTAATCAATTGTTCTGTAATCACAACAAGAGCAGATAAAGTGTGCTAAGAGGTAAGTGATGTGTAAAATCATCTTGAGCAAGCAACTCTAGGCAACCTGTTCATCATTGTCTCCCTGTTTCCATCTTCAGGATTGTCCAGATATTATTTATTATGCATCGCTGTTATCAATATCCCTTTGCAGACAATTCACATTTGTGTGGTTTTCATGTGCTTGTTTTAAACATGTAAGATACTTAAACATGAAAGAGGCACTTTAACATTACTCCCATGTGGCAATTATAAACAGTGGATAAAACTTTAAACTGCTCTGAGTTACACAAAAAAGAATGAAATTGTTTTCCTCACTAGAAAGATTTTGTTGCACATCTGCAAATTAAACTCTTGTGCAGTTTCATGGACTGTTTTTATTTTGCTTACGTTAAATTCATTTGTTACTTATTTCTGGGAATGTTGTTAGATACTTTTATGCAACAGTTGTTGCAAATTGTGCCGCTTTAAGACATGCAGTCATGAAGTATCCATGACTTGAAGAATGTGAAATATTTTTCTTATCAGTCTAGAAAACTAATACACTAGTACCCATGGGCATTTTGGAACAACATGCAAAATGTTTGATGGTAGGGACAGGTATTTTATGTAAAAAATATAGAAAATCTAGTACATAAAAATTGGATTATGAAGTCTGCATCTGTGTTGGAATTGCTTTTAAGATGTTCTTAAAGCTTTTTTAAAAAAACATGTTTTTAAAGTTTTTTGTTTTAATATGTTTTTAGAGATGTTTTGTTCTGATATATTTTAAAGTCTGTTTTTATGTTTTAGAGTGTTTTTAGTGCTTTTGTTTGCCACCCTGGGATCCTACTGGGAGGAAGGGTGGGATATAAATCTAGTAAGTAAATAAATAGAGACTTGTTACTTAACTTTAAGATAGAAACAGTTGTAGTTCCCTTGTCTGATGAATGTTAAAAAATATTACTTCAAAACCTTATGTTAAATTTGAACTCTTTCAGACATTACTAAAAGCCCTCTTGCTTAGAATGAGGAGAACACTAGACGATGATGTATTCATGCCACTTTATCCTAAAAGGTAAGTTTGTGTTGTGGTTTCAACTCTGTGTTCTTAGATAGCAGAATTGTTTAGCATTATAGCAATGGATCATGTCAGCAGTTCACATCTTCTATGCTACTGAAGCTTCTTTATCTCTTTGATTTTTCAGTGTCTTAGAAAACAAGAACTCTGGTCCTTATTTGTTTTTCCAGCGACAGTTTTGGTCTTCAGTTAAGGTGAGCTAGCAAAGAGATGACATTTCAGACAAAGGTAGTGCCCCTGAAGTATTCTTTGGGAATGGGTAACTGACAGTGGGTATAAAGATAATTTGCTTATGGAAGAAAGAAGGTATGCTGGCTCCAAACCAACATTGCAGCTTAGATGGGGATCATCAGCCTTACAATTTGGTGAAACTGTTGTGGGTACCACACACGCCGTGCAATCAAGCATAGACCATAGTTACTGGCTACAACAGTTTCTTTCAATCCAAACTTTGGGGAGGAGGGGACCATGTGGTCACCAGGGAAGGCCTCCCTGGGTGCTTGTGCCCCTACAGGCACTACATTGGCAAGCCTTCCTTTAGATTATCATGTCGATTGCATCATGTGGGTTGGATTCCAAAGGCCGTGTTCGTGGAAGGCCATGTACACCTGATCGCTGATCCCTGTGCTCACTGAGAAGCCAGCTGAAGAGGCCTTCTGTGCAGTGTGTGTTCTGTTATGGGAGGCTGCTGGAGAAGGGGATAATTAGTTAAAACTTGCACAGACAGAAAGAGGTGAAGAGTAGAAAAATTGGTTGCTTGCATGGCCTACTGATCCAACTCTGTATGAGTAGGGAACCTCAGGGTCAGGTGCCAAATGCAGCTCCTCATGCCTGTTTGGCCCTCAGAACTTTCTTCAGGCCACACCATCCTTGAGTGCTTTTGCCTGCCAGAATGTGTTCTTGAACTGTCATGATGTCTCTTGCTTACCTGGAAGGAGGATGGAGAGAGAGAGAGTGTGTGTGTGTGTGTGTAAAACTGATTTTTGCATGACTGGATTGTAATCTGCTGTACAAAGGTAAGAGTCACATTCATTAATCTGCCCAGTTTTGCATCTGCCTCCACCACCAATGGCATGCAGCCCCTGGAAGGTTGCCCATAAGGTAATGCAGAAGCCCCCACCCCAGCTTATATAGTTTGCTTGCTACAACTTCTATCAATTTCTCACCATTGACCATGGTGACTGGGGCTTATGGGAGTTGGAGTCAACATCTGGAGGTCAAGAGGTTCTCCATCCCTATTGTCTATTTAACGTTAATCTATACATGTAGCAAAAGAAGGCAATTGCATTTTAGAAAGTGATAACATTACATGTAATTTTAAATTGTGAATGCCTCATACAATTAAAGGAAAAGGATTTTTGAATGTTTATGTTCTGAATCTGAAACTTCAAAAACTATAATAAGAAAATTGTAATTCACAAGGAAAATTGTGATTTAGCTATACACAAGACAAATTTTTAAATATGAATGTTATATGTGTGTGTGTTGTAGCAAATTTAGTTCTCCTGTGAATGCATGAGGCTCTCAGGTGGGATGTGAGAAATCATTTGTTACCTTATCCAATTCCATAAACTTCATTACTTTGATTAGGACAGGTAACATCTTGAGCATTCAAAGTACTATCAATTTCTTGGAGTGTGTCTTCTAACACTGGAACCAAATTTACTTCTGTAGCTGATCAGTCATTGTACAGTAGGGCCCTGCATATATGGCGGGTTAGGAAGCAGGCCCCCGCCGTAAAGCGGAAATCACCATAAAGCGGAACCCATTGACTATAATGGGTCGCATCGCGCGAAAATGCCGCAAAAGCGTAAAATCAGCTTTAAAACGGGGAATTTCCCCTAATTGAAAGCCGCCACATCAGCGGAACGCCGGACAATGGAACGCCGTAAAGCGGGGCCCTACTGTAGTTGACTACATAAAGAATTCTCTCCACTGCACTGTCTGCTTCTCTGATGGCAGCAGGACAAGTTTTGTGGCTTATAGGTCACCATAAAAAAGCGCTTATTGCTGGAGGAAAGAATACACATGCATAACATTTTTCTAATATAAATCACTGGTATCTAGATATACTTAATTTTGGCTGAATTGCACCACAGAAGTACTAGTTTTGACTTACTTGAATCTCATCCCAGGATAGAACAAACTCCAGCAATAGGGCTGCAGGAAATATGCATACCAATGGTTCATATAATTCAGATATAAATTATTATTTTAAAATGGAAATGTTCTCATTTGTATTCTCTAATGACTATCTGCCCATGTAAAAGATGTATATGTTAATACAGTTCTATTCTGCTTTTCATTTTCAACTTTTTACTCTGTGTTCAGTTGTTGGGAAACTTTCTGCAGTGGTATGGAATCCTTTCCAACAAAACCCTACAAGAGTTAGCTATAGATGGCTTGCTAAATAGATACGTTCTCATGGCTTTCCAAAATTCTGAGTATGGAGATGACAGCATTAAGAAAGCTCAAAGTGTGAGTAAATGCATCACTTTAATAATCTGTTTCTATTTTTAAGCATCCTTTTTTAGCGATCTGCTTCATACATCATGTTAAATTATAGTTTAAAAGAAACTATGCCTTAATGTGAAGGATCAGTATGCTAGTGCACATGGCTCAAAAGTTCCTTCAGCCCTGCTGCTGCTGTGCCACAGACAAAACAAGCCAGTGTGTGGCTTGTCATGTCATGCGAACCCAGGCTCCTGGTTTGTTTCTCTCCTTATAAACCACAAGCAATAACCAAAGTGTATTCTTGGCAGACGACTTGCGGTTTGTTTGGGGAAAGCAAAGCATGATTCCCGGTTCAGACAATACAAGAAGCCAGATTCTCATTTCTTTCGTCTGCAGTGTGGTGGGAGCCAGGGGAGAAGGAAGTTCTGCTGGAACTTTAGAGCAGTGTGCATTAGAACAGTGGTTCCCAACCCTTTTTCCTCATGGGCCACTTGAAAATTGCTGAGGGTATGGGCAGGCTACTTTTTTCTGCCTGGTGTAGCACTTGTAACATACTGTGTTAGATGCTGTATTGTTTTAATTGCATTTTTATTTCTTTTATTTCTTACATTGTATTTTATTGCATTACAATTTCCATTCCATAAAAAAACAATAAAATACAATTAAAAATCAGTATGAATATTCAGTGTGGGCATACCGTGGACTACCTGAATGAAGCTCCAGGACCACAGTTTGGGACCCTTGCACTAGAACACTACTTGATCACATTAAACCATAGTTTGTTTTCATCTATGCTTACATGTGATGTGCGAATCCGGCCAATATATTGCAAATGTATTGAGAGACAGTGTAATGTAATGGCTAGAATTTTGGGTATGAATGTGAGCTGTCCATATTCAAATCTCCATTCAGTTCTGAAGCTTGTTTGGAAGACCTAGACTTATGTCCCTGTCATTTCTATAGTATCCAAACAGGACTGTTGTGATAAAATGGGCATGTATGCAGCTTTTATTATTTGGCAAAAAGGTGGGATAAAAAAATTGATAACAGAACAAAGAAGTTTACTGATGTGCATTCCTAACAGCATTACTTTTTTATAATGCAAAATTAACATTTTATGATATATATTTATATCTTGCGTTTATCCAAGATTAACTCCCGAAGTAGCTTACAGTTGTCATCCACAAAAATGTACACTAAAGGAGTTGTTTATGTTAGTCTTTTCTAGTCTCTGGCAGCTGATGACATGGTCCAGTTCCTGGAGCAGAAGCTGCCAGTAGACTTGAAGGCTGACTGATGTTAAACCCACAAAAACAGCCAGACCAATGAGTTGCAGAGTCTGCCTTGGCTGCTGCCCTTTCAATAAATCTTTAATGTGCATGCTTTCACACATAACCATTTACACAGAGATCACTTGATGGTTATAAGGTTTGGGGTTTTGTTCTTGGTTTGGGTGGAAAAAAATACTTGAAAGTTAAGCACCTGGATATCAAGATTTTAATTCAGTGATTTGAGGTGAAATGTGAAAGTTGTTTGATGGCTCAGGAAACCTCAAGCATCTTAATAGTGTGTTAGGGACATTCCATTTCAGATAGGCTTGGCTGTCACTAAATATAATGTTGGTTGTGTTGCAGTTGAATAGCATTGTGTTTATATACTTAGCCATATTTTTCAAAAGTTTTTTCTTGTGAACTGTACAAATAGCCAGACCTTGCTTTATTGAGTTTTTATAGTGTCTACTCAGACATAAGCCACACTGAACTTAGTGGTACTTACTCTCAGGAAAATAAAGCTGTTCTTTTCATGTCAAAAGAGTAGCAGCTCTGCCAGATCACAATAGTTTAGGCTTTTTAGAAAAATCTACAAATCCATCTTTTCTAACTGGCCTCTTCCGTAAAGAGGTTTAGGATGCAATCCTCCTGGTAGTTACACCAAGCTGAGGGCTTCAGGATGTGGCATAGTTGCGGAGGAGGATGAAGGGGGTTGGTGCTGGTGGGCTTCATCAGCAGAAGTCTCCCCCCCCCCTTGAAAGAGTTTTAAACGTAAGGTCTTTTGAGGTGGCTTTCTATAGAACCCTCATACATGATACAGTATGTTTACAGATACAATATCAGCAAACCAGTGACGATAATATACCATTCACATTTCCCCCCCAGAACAGTAGACTCAATTACTTCTTTAAGCTTATATTCTAAACCACTCTTTTCTTCTCCATTCTATAGGTAATCAGCTGTTTTCCAAAACAGTGGTTCACTAATCTTAAAGGAAGTAAGACAATCTCCCATCTAGAAAACCTCTGTAGATATCTTGTTCATCTTGCTGATACAATATACAGAAATAGCATTGGAAGCTCTGATGTAGAAAAAAGAAATGCAAGGTAATGTGTCTTAAATTCTGTTTTAATTTGGATAGAAAGGTAGTTTTTTGTTGTATTTTATGTACATATAGCCCACTTTTAATTTTATCACAAATTTGAAAAGTGGCTTGATTCAAAGGGCCATGAAGGGTTGCAGGGTTCCCTTCCCATGCATCCCTATATGCTGTTAAGTTGAAGGGGATGCTTTAGGATGACTGCAGCGGGAAGGAAAAATTGCAGAATCCTTTTATGTATGGGAGTATTTTAGAAGTGTACATGAGGCTTTTTGGATCATAACCAATATTTTGGTAATGAAAATTAGTTGTGTGTAAACATTTTCATTTTAAAATTACCATAGCTTGATAAAAGTAGTAGTAGTGTCCCAACTTGATCATTACTGTGACAACTACATGGAAAAAGGTTGCCAGATATGTCCAATATTGTTGGGTGTAATAACTGCATGAGTCTACCTAGAGTACATGACATCTTGCCTCCTGCAGAATATTCAGCCACAGCTGTTGTTCCAAACCTGTACTTACAAACTGAACTATATGGAATTTATGACTAAGGTTGTGTGTCTGTTGTCTGCTTAAAAACATTACTACTATATGAAGACCTTAACATTGGCTATATTGGCTATTGCTTTCACACATTTTTCTTGGCTTGGGTGCCATTTGCTACCCATAGTTGGGCAATATTACCGCAGATAACCCCAGCTACTATCACAATACTTCCAGTTCCCAAGCAGCATTGTGAGAGTGCTTTCTCATTCTCAAGTGTGCATGTATAAACAATTAAACCACTTTAGAAATGATTTTTAAAAGCATTCTCCAATTATGCTTGTAATTGCTAACCCAGCTCTGAATCATACTAAGAAGAGTTTGTCAGTCACTAGTTACTGGAGCATGTGAGTATTTTATTCTGTGTAACCTGTATACGTGTAACGCCTTTACAGGACTAATTATAGGGTAAGAACATAAGAAAGGTCTGTTGGATCATGGCCCGTCTAATCCAGCATACTGTTCTCAAAGTAGCCAACCAGATGCCCGTGGGAAGCAAGATATATATTTTTTATTTATAAATAAGATTTCTTACCCACCTGTCACTAAGAGGTCCCAGGATGGGTTACAACAATAGAAAATAGAATTATAAAAACAAATAAAACCATTACAGTTATAGAACACTTAAAACATACGATGGGACTTTACTGTATATTTTCTTTCTCTCTCTGTCTGTCTCTTTTGCAAACTAGATTGATTTGAGATTTCAGCCTGTTTTGTAATATTTTGTGGTGTTATTTATTGATACTCTTGTAGTTTATTCTTATTATTATGTTCTGAATTGTTTTTATCTTACTGTTTTGTTCTTGCTATGGAAGTTGCTTTAAGGTCACCTGGTGATGAAAAGCGGCATACAAATATACTAAATAGATAAATAAATAAAACCATTCCAAATGGAACAAAACAATTCTACTAGGAGCAGGGATTATAGTGGTGAACAGGTTTAAATTTTGAGTTTGCACACTTCCTCAACCAGACTCCTGTTTGCTTATAGTGCAGTATCTTGGTTTATTCTGTACCTTGTTCTCACACAGTCAGCCAGCTGAGTTTAACTGCAAGTTATTTATATGTGAATCTCCTTTTACACACATCTCAAGGCAGTTTACTAATATGCTATAAAAACAGCTAAATTCCCTGTGGAATTCCCTCCCCTTAAATATTAGGCAGGCACCATCTCTGCTATCTTTTCGGCGCCTTTTGGAGACTTTCCTGCTTCAACAAGCCTTTAAGATGAGACCTATCCCAGTCTGCATCTGTGTTAGAATTGCTTTTAATGTGTTTTCTTTAATATGTTTTTAACTCTTTTTTTTAAAGTTGTTTTTAAAGCTTTTAAAAAAAATGTTTTTAATGTTTTGTTTTAATGTATTTTAAGGTCTTTTTATGATGTATTAAAGTGTTTTTAGTCGTTTTAAAACACTACAAAACCCCCCCCTAAAACTAAGTTTAAAACAATACAAAATGAATATATAAGACAGAGGCCTTTTTATGAACTCCTTAGAAGTTTTAATTACAGTTAAGTGGTATACAAATTTTGTTAAATTAAAATCCAGCTGGAAAAGCTTATTAAAACAAAAATGTCTTCAATTGTTTCTGGAAAGTACAGAGAGTAGATTGCAAAAACACTAATTATTCTTTCTTCTCTTCTTAGGGAGCATATAAAACAGATAATAAAACTTCTATCAAGTATCCGAGCACTGGACCATGCTGCAACAGTTGCAAATGATCATAATGTAAAAGAGTTAAAAAATTTAAGTGAAGGGAAATAAAATTTTGTCTGTTAATTCTGGGCTTTAAAAATCATTCCTGAAGTGTAATTTTGTACATATGTAAAGTTTTCTTAAGTTGTAAACAACTGATTGTTTTTAATACAAAGTGCATTCTTATATACAGCATCTATAATATAGTATTGATGTCTTTAAAGTGAAAAATAAACCAGGAGAACTGCATCTTCTTTGCAAAACTTTTATACTGCATGGTGACAATCTAGTCACTAAACTGCCCCTTAGTTAACAGGAAATTCTGCTCTGTAAAATTCATTAAGTGATCTGCAAATATTTATAGCCCCATAGTTATAAGTTTGAAATAATGATATATTTCAAAGTAAGATTTTTCCATTGCTGGAATTTAGTAGTGAAACCAGTCATAAATATATGAATATGGCATGACCCTGGTAAGAGTAACGAAGCGTCCAAAATAGTAACAGTGTTGTTTGAAGTGTATGTACTGGTGACAGAAATAGCTGAAAATTTGCAATTTCATTTAGGTAATGGTGTTGTCACTCTTAAAACTCAAGGCACTTCATTATGTAATTGTTTTTATCCCTTTAACTTTTACTGGCAAGACATTTCTCACAATATGGTAATTCAGGGTACTAAAGTCCCCCCATCTACATGTTTGTTTATATGCTATGATCACAGTATTGACTATTTCAAAAAGTTGCATTGTTTAATGAAATATTTTAAAAATAAACCCTTTTATTTTTGAGTCATGGCTTGCTACTGATGAGATTAGTTTGAATTCTGAAGAATATTGTTGCTGTTGTAGGTAGTCTGTTTATCAAGCGTAGTCTTTTTATACTTGAGAACAGTAGGAATTGGAATATTAAATAACATTGGATCATTGTACTTTATGATGCTCCTGTCGTGTGATGTAAAGAAAATATTAAATGTACAGTCTGCCTTTTGAACACTGAATCATTTTATGAATTTCTTACACTGATTATTTTCAATTATATAAGGCCAGCCATCTTCAAGTCCTCAGATTTAAAATATTAATACTGTGGCCTCATTAACATTCCCATTAAACCAGAGTTAAAATAAACCATAATGTAATGTGAACACACAGCATACTGGTACATGGGGCTGAAACTACAGACACTTCCTTCCTCCCCAACTCCTGCTGCCAAGAAACAAGCCATGGTTTGGGTTAGCATTGCATCTGAACCTGGGCTCTTTGTTCCCTCGCTTCCCCCACAAACAGTAGGCAAAGAACAATCCTCGATTACCCCCCCCCCAATGGTTTGTTTGGAGAGAAACAAGTCATACACCCAGGTATGGATGTAATGCTAAGACCATGGGGTTGTTTCTTGACAGTACAGCAACAACAGGAAAAGGAGTAAAACACTTCTGATTTTAGCAGGCTACATAAGCATGCTGTACATTCACATAAAGCCATAGTTTAACTTTGGTTTAATCAATGTGATGTGAATTCTATACATTCTGTTCCAATATTTATTTTAAATGGTGGGAAGATGGGCAAAGTCCAGTAAATAAGTGGGAGATTTGTTCAGAAGCTTCCAGTGTAAACAAATACAAACTGCGTAAGTATTAGATGGTAGCACTGACCACTATCAGTTATCCTTTCTTTTTCAAACTGTCAGAGATTATAATAGAAAGAACCTTGGTTTGTATTATTATTCAAGATTGTTGAGATCCCTCAGCAAACAGAGAAGACTGAATTAGCATCATTTGCTGATGGCTTAAGTTCAAACTTAAGGTTTAATTTCATATCACACAACATAAAAAGTTGCTTAAGTGGCAATGCTGTATAAAGATACCATGAAACTCTTAAACTTGAAAACATGTAATCTAGCAGGAGATTAAGCACCTATGAAATGATATGGAAGACTGAGTTGTTTAGGGGGAACTGCTACCAAGAAAATGTTAATAGTATTAAAATAGGTTGGGTTAATAGATGGCGACTTAGTTTGTGCCCGTTTGCAGATACTTGAAATGTTTATAAACCTTTTACAGTTCTTTGAGAACATATCCCATAAATGTGTATCAAAAACTCAGAGATGCATAGATTCCTCAGGCCAGACTTGTGAAAACAAGTTACTGCATAAGCTTGTAGACTCTAAAACCATCAGTTTCAAACAGCTATTGCAACCCTTGTTAGAACAATTCACTCATGAAGCAGCATGGATGAGAGGACCAGTTGTGTTTTGTTCCATACAACTAGTAGAGCTGGTTGGGGATGTTCATTCCCATCTAAAATGCTCACCACTAAATAATCCACAATTATTTCTTGGGGTTAAATTGTATATGGTGTTCCTGTGTCTGGGTCTACTGTAGTTAAGTTGCAAGTTATGCCTGGAGATAATTTTTTATTAAAGTCTGCATAATTTATTATACTGCAGAATGCAAAAAATATTTCTTACCATTCTGTAGCATAAACGCCTTACATTTACAACATATCCTTAAAGGTTTTTATGCTTTGTTGAGGTTGCAACTCTATGCACACTCAGAAGTCAGTCTTATTGAACTCACTAATAGTTAAATTTTCTCATATCTCTTTAGAGTGCATCAGCAACAGTAGCTAAGGTCTGGGAAGATAATAGTCCAAATTTAAATAGCAATTATTTTGAATCATATCTATATAATAAGCTTAAAAGTGATTGGTGCTTGATTTTTTAAGTTAATTTCTCATCCTTTAACAATGGCATATAAGTCCATAAATGCTAGGTTAGGACTGTAGCCAAGATGATAATGCAGCTTCACAAATACTTGTTCAGCTTCCAACTGATTTAAAGAGTAGGAAAGCCTGAAAGCAGATGAATGGTGTGTATTTAGCACAAAAGTGCCACAACAGTTTGTGGATGCACATCTTATCCCCACTGAAACAAGTGGTTATGCCTGTAAGGGCAGTGATAAGGGACCTCTGGCCCATGGGCCTAACACCAGGCTGTTTGGAGCCAATTACAGCCATCTTTCCCACAGGCACTAGAACGTTTTTAAAAAGGGAAGAAGTGTACTTTCTTTTCTTGAATGTTTATGAGATTGGCATGTGGCAGCCCTACCTATATGTCCAAATGGCCTTTGGAGGATTGGCTACTTCTAGATCCAGCCTCCTGGCTGGATCAGATTCCATACTCCTGGTGTATCCTAACAGAATACTTGTTGCGCAAAACAAAGCATGGCTGATGGGCTGTCATAGCACTTATTTGTTAAATTTATATAGTTCCCTGTTGATAAATATTCCCTGGGCATTTTATAGACAAGATAATATTAAATGCAGTATACCAACACTAAACAAAAGATAGCAAAATATGTTGTTCTTGGCAGACAAACCAAACAATACAGTTTGGGGTGGGGGGTGCTGAGAAGACCAGAGGGAAGGTGCCAAGCAAGCCTCTAGGGAGGCTATTCCATAGCTGGGATGCCACCATCTTGACAGTGCTCCCCCCCCCGCTCCACTGGGCAGGGACATCCAGAACAGGATCTTGAGGTTTAAAGATGCATGTACACAGGGAGGTAATTTTTCAGGTAACCTGGTCATAAGCCTGGAAAGAGACTGAGAGCAAGTGCAGTTGGTAAAGCACAGGCAATAATATGATCAAGTGTCCAGTCCCCATTAATAGTCTTACAGCCCTATTTTGAACTGCGGTTTCCAGACTGTTTGTAAAGGTAGGCCCAAATACAACACATTGCAAATGGGAGGTTTCCAAAGCACAGGTAACTGGCTCAGCTACACCATCCAGATACGGTTGTAGCAGGCATTATCAGCCAATGCTAATAAAAGGTGCTTTGAGTCACAGAAGTTACAAATGTTGATCCAAAAATATCCCAAGTTATAAACCTGATTCCCTAAGGGCAGAGATAGTCTGACATCTGGAAGTCCAAAAGTTTGCTATTAATTCCCACTATCCCTGACCAATCGCAATGCTGGCTGCAGCTGATGCAAATGGGAGTCCCAACAACATCTGGAGAAACACAGGTTCTGCATGCCTGCTTTACAAGGATGCAACACCTTCAGGAACAGGTTAAATACTATTCACATTGTTGGACAAACCACCCACCCTTGGTACCTCTGTAAGGGCAGAACCGGCACCAAGCAGTGTCTAACACACAACTCAGCCTATCCAGAAGAAAACTATGGTTGATGGTACTGAATGCCACTGAGTGGTCCAGATGAATTAACAGGATTGCATTTCCTGTCTCTCCTGGCAAAGATAATCCCAGAGTAACCAAGGCAGTTTCTGCCCAAACCTGGGCCTGAAGCCTAGCCGAAATACATCTAGACAATCTGTTTCATCCAAGAATGACTGAAGTGGCCTTGCCAACCAGTCTCTTGAGCAATTTGCCTAGGAAGGAAATTATAGCCATTGGCGTATATTTGTTAACATCTTAAGGGTCCAGGTTAGGTTTCTTCAGCAGTGGTCAAATTATTGCCTCTCTGAAAGAATAAGCCACGCAGGGCAAAGGATCAAGCACACAAATTGGTATCAGGACTCAACTAAGAACCTTGTCCATATTCATCCTACAAAATTGGACCAGAACACCTCCATTAACAACACTGCACTAATTGTGGAGTCTAAGTCATGATGGATATGAGCAATGTTGTCCTCAAAGTGTCTTGCAGATATGTCACAGCATTCTACCAATCTCCTCTTGGGCTGGATTGCAAAAGCCCACACATTCCTTAAGAGAGCTCCACTGGACAACAGTGAGAGAATGTAATAGCGGAATAGGAAAACATTTCTGTGCTTCTATCACCACCACAGAATAGACTCTGAATTGTTTGATTAGATCCATCATGAATTTTCCTCCACCTGCACTCCAGCCATTTTCCCATTTGCTTTGTAGCCCCTAAGCTCAGATATATACCACAAGGAGCTCTGCCCAGTGGAAAGTGGCACTTAGGGATCAATGTGTTAACCACCAGTCATCTCTCCATTTTGGCATATAAGCAATATATGAATCAATAAATAATAATAAATAATTCCAGGCAGCAATGAAGACTTCAATAGGAGTATCTGTCATACCAACTGGAAAATCCTCCAAAGCCCTCAGAAATCCATCCAAATCCATTTGTCTCTGGGGTGGGCCATTTTAAAAGGTCCACGCCCTTGCAGAGGGGAAATATCATAGATGTCTAAACCTCAACAGGAGCGATCTGACCATGACAAGGGAAGAGATGTGAAGTCTTCCAGTTTCAGATCACTACCCTCCTGCACAGGTGTATAGAGTGTGTCTTGTGATGTGTGTTGGGTTGATTACACATTGCAGGGGTGGAGATCCTTCACTGCCCAGTGGCCCAGATTATGTCCCCCCACCTGTACTGTGCACAAGAGGCTACTGTAAGGACAGAATATGGAGAAACCGATTGGTTCCCAATAGGAAAGGGTGTGAGACGGGTGTATTTTATCACCCTATTTATTTAATCTATTCACAGAACATATCATACGGAAAGCAGGATTGGACCAAGATGAAGGTGTGAAAAATGGAGGGAGAAATATTAATAATTTAAGATATGCAGACGATACCATACTATTAGCAGATACCAGAAACAAATGCTGATGGAAGTTCAAGAGGAAAGCAGAAATGCAGGATTACAGCTGAACATCAAAAAAAGACAACAGAAGATTTATGTAACTTTAAAGATGACAATGAGGACATTGAACTTGTCAAGGATTATCAATACCTTGGCATAGTCATTAACCAAAATGGAGACAATAGTCAAGACAGCAGAAGAAGGCTAGGACTTGGGAGGGCAGCTGGGAGAGAACTAGAAAAGGTCCTCAAATGCAAAGATGTATCACTGAACACTAAAGTCAGGATCATTCAGACCATGGTATTTCCGATCTCTATGTATGGATGTGAAAGTTGGACAGTGAAAAAAGCAGATAAGAAAAAAATCAACTCATTTGAACCGTGATGGAGGAGAGCTTTGCGCATACCATGGTCTGTGAAAAAGACAAATAATTGGGTGTTAGAACAAATTAAAGCAGAACTATCACTAGAGGCTAAAATGATGAAACAGGTTATCATACTTTGGACACATAATGAGAAGACATGATTAATTAGAAAAGATAATAATGCTGGGAAAAACAGAAGGGAGTAGAAAAAGAGGAAGGCCAAACAAGAGATGGATTGATTCCATAAAGGAAGCCACAGACCTGAACTTACAAGATCTGAACAGGGTGGTTCATGACAGATGCTGTTGGAGGTCGCTGATTCATAGGGTCGCCACAAGTCATAATCGACTTGAAAGCATGTAACAAAAAAAAATATTAACATACAATGCTTTGGTAATGTTTTATTGAAAAACAGGATAGAAACTTTTCTGAGAATTATCAATCTATCACTGCAGTCTGGCATTTGTTTTTTCTGCCTTCAAATTGATTCTTACAACGAGCTTCAGGACTATTTTGTTCTATTTTTTGATGACAGGAGTTACTTAACACTGCAAACCTTAGATACAGTGCTGGATTTACCCTGTTGTCTGTGTGCAATTCCAACTTAAGCAAAATTATTAATGATGTTTTAATAACATTACAGATATACATACAACTTTTCAAGTACTGAAAAATAACAAGGAAAATCCTTACTGTAAGCAAAAGTATGCAGAACCAGAGCCTGATGGCGATTTGATACAGTAGTCTTACCACTTACTCATTCACATGGATTGAGAGTAATATATTTAAACACTTCCATTAGAAGAAACATTGTTGAGGTCTTTCTTTCCTGCACCACTACCGATTTCATTCTGTTGTTGTTATGTGCCTTCAAGTCGACCACGACTTATGGCAACCCTATGAATCAGCGACCTCCAACAACATCTGTCATGAACCACCCTGTTCAGATCTTGTAAGTTCAGGTCTGTGGCTTCCTTTATGGAATCAATCCATCTCTTGTTTGGCCTTCCTCTTTTTCTACTCCCTTCTGTTTTTCCCAGCATTATTATCTTTTCTAATTAATCATGTCTTCTCATTATGTGTCCAAAGTATGATAACCTCAGTTTCATCATTTTAGCTTCTAGTGATAGTTCTGGTTTAATTTGTTCTAACACACAATTATTTGTCTTTTTCACAGTCCATGGTATCTGCAAAGCTCTCCTCCAACACCACATTTCAAATGAGTTGATTTTTTTCTTATCTGCTTTTTTCAGTCCAACTTTCACATCCATACATAGAGATAGGAAATACCATGGTCTGAATGATCCTGACTTTAGTGTTCAGTGCTACATCTTTGCATTTGAGGACCTTTTCTAGTTCTCTCACATCTACCCTCCCCAGTCCTAGCCTTCTTCTGATTTCTTGACTATTGTCTCCATTTTGGTTAATGACTGTGCCAAGGTATTGATAATCCTTGACAAGTTCAATGTCCTCATTATCAACTTTGAAGTTACAAAAGTCTTCTTTTAAATCCTGCTCTATAGGATTGTAGCCTAAAACCTATTAACGAGCAATAGTAGGCTTTCTAATTACACTGAGTCACAGCTAAGAATAAATTTGTCTGAGCAGTCCAGTGCTTTTTTAAGGATTGCAACAGAAAAGGCTTAAATCATAAGCTTACAGTAGTAATACAGCCTTGATGGACGGATCAAAAATTCCCAGCAGGTAAATATTTCAACAGCAAGTAAATGTAACAAAGGGTAGGCTGAAAGCCATGTTTACATGTCCAGTACCATTCAGGAAGGCCTCTCTAAAAACGAGGCAAATTATTTGCTCTATTTGAGTGTGTTTAAAAACCGAGAGTTCATTTCATTCTTTAGCAGCTAATTTATATAAAAAAGCTTGCTATAGAAAAGCCGCTTGGGCGGAGTGTTTTTATTGTTTGACATTTTAGCATTCGTCTTGCGCTTTGTCAGTGAGTAGAGCACAAGGCCCAGCCCAACCACCAGTTCCTCTTCGACCTGTCATTCGCCCCACTCCACCCTCCGGGCTTCCTCAGGTAATGGAAAAAAGGATGGTAAGAGAATCCGCCGCTTTGGCGTCTGACAAGATTAACATGTCTAATTACCCACGTTTATTCGGAAGTAAGCACTACTGAGTTCAGTGGGGTCTACTCTCAAGCAAGCGTGCCTAAAACCACAGTCTCAGGTGTACAGCGGCTAAGGAATGTTTATACACGGCGGAGGTAAAGACCCCCCCCCACCGCCCTGGCGAAAAAAGGAAGCCAACTTCTCTCCCTCTATCAGCACTAGCGCACGTTCCACGCTCCTCTCTTCATCCTCCCGCCCACGGCTTCCGGTGTGGGGGCGGTGCAATGCGGAAGCGGTGGCCTTGCCGGAGAGGAAGTGAGGCAGCCGCCTCAGGCAGCGGCCCTAAGAAGCGCCCCTGGAGGTGGCGGAGGAGCCGGTAAGGGAAACTGAACTGACGGGGAAATAGGACGAGACGTCAGTATTTCTCTCATTCTCTCCCCCCCCTTCCCTGTCTCTCTTCCTCTGTGTAAGCAAGTCTTCTTTTAGCCACCCCCCCCCCGGTCGCAAGGAGCGGAGCTACCTTTCCTGGGCTGGCGGAGCTGTTCGAGGGGAGAAGGGAAGAGGTTCCCTCGGCACAAGATGGACGCTTTTTGAGCCGCAGCGACACCCACACGGCGCTCTGCCCGTTTGCCTCGGTCTGTCACGGGGAGGGCGTCGGGGATTTAGTTCTGCTTACTATATTTATTATTAGTGTTGTTGTTATTATTATTATTACTACTACTACCATCCCCACCCCCGGATCCCGCTTTTCCGTCCACCTACTGCGCACCTAACCGCCCATCGAGGAAGTCGAGACTTCTCTCTGTCCTCTAATAACTGGCGGCAAACGGCGATCCTTTGGGCTTACTTCTCCCCCTTTATTTTACCCCTGAAGGGCGGGGGAAATAATTCCTCGAGCTCTATTCTCGTTTCCGTTACAATGACGTCTGAGAAGGTTGTGGTCGTCGCCACTATTCGTCGGGGCTGTGTGGCGAAGAGGGTGGTCTAGTTTGGCTTGAATGCCACTCCTCCCTCTTGGAGAAATGGGGGGGGTCCTTTTTCTGGAATAAGAGGGAGTTGTGAGGGGGAGAAAGGAGGAACTGTCAGTGCAGGTGCCTGTGGGAAGCACCTTGGCACTGCCTTGTGTCTTTACATATCGTTCCCGAAGTGCTGTGTTCACCGCTGGAGCAATCGCTTAAAAAGTATTATACTCTTCCCCTGTTACTGCTTTGATTACTAATCAGTTTCTTCTCGGCTGTGTTTTATTAAGAAATCGATTACCTTACTTGGTAATGCGGTGTTTCTGTCATACTGATGGTAAGAGAGTAAATAATGAAATGCTCAAAGCAAAATCATTGCTTGATGCTTTTGTAACAAATACGTTGGTACTTGATTGAAAACTACAATTTGCTTGTTCTACTTTCATAACTGGATATTAACTTCAAGTTCTGACTTACATGTTATGTGTACTGGTGCTGTTGTAGGTTACATATAGTCTAGCCAGTGTGTTTATGTATCGGTGTAGGATAGGGGTTTGATAACTTATCCTTCTTTAGTAGAAGATACTATAGCAAATGCAGTATCCTGTTCTAGAAATGAGCCCTGATGATCCTTGGTTCAAGCTAAGCCCTGACCGAGCACAGAGTGTATGTGGAATGCTCAGTAATGAAATATAAAGCCTTTTGTATGTGTTCTTAAACTTAAAACACTTAAACAAAAACAAACCTAACCTTACATTTATTTATTTATTACATTTATATTCCACCTTTCCTCCAAAGAGCTCAAGGTGGCATACACTGTTCTCCTTCCTCTCCATTGTATCCTCACAACAACACTGTGATGCAAGTTAGGCTGAGAGGCAGTGAAGGGCCCAAGGTCACTCAGCAAGCTTCATGGTTGAGTGTGGATTCAAACCCTGGTCTCCCAGGTCATAGTCGAACACTCGAACTGATACACCACACTGACTCTCAGGACAGGTTGGAAACTAAAATAACTTTTGCCTGTTACTAGTTACTGTTACTAGTTACTCCGTGGCGCAGAGCGGTGCGGTAACGCAGCCGAAGCTCTGCTCACAGCCGGAGTTCGATTCCAATGGAAGGAGGAAGTCGAATCTCTAGTAAAAGGGGTTGAGGTCCACTCAGCCTTCCATCCATCCGTGGTCGGTAAAATGAGTACCCAGCATATGCCGGGGGGTAAAGAAAGGCCGGGGAAGGAACTGGCAATCCCACCCCATATATACGGTCTGCCTAGTAAACGTCACAAGACGTCACCCTAAGAGTTGGAAATGACACGCACTGTAAGTGCGGGGACACCTTTACCTTTACCTTAGTTTATACCTCACAAAAAGCATACATTTTTCATTTTTGGCTATTAGGCTGCCACACCATACCTTTTGGTTTCATTTATGTTCATTGTTTTTTCTGCTTGCACTTCATTGTTCTGGGATTTTTTCTGGGGAATGCTCTTTCTGCATTTGTAATCTCAAATGGACAAAGAAGCAATGCAGGAGAACTTGCTGGTGGTTTCAAGAGGTAGTTTGAGATACTTTCTTAAAGCAGATATCCTTGGGAGGTGGCATGCCAACTTGCTGACTGCAATAACAGGCTGTAGCATTTGTGAGTAGATGTGTTTGAGAGTGGACAAGATAGTAGCAAATTGGAGTGTGTTACATTAATAGATCACATTATGAGTAAGCATCTTTTTATGTAGTAAGCTTGCCCAGGATAATGTTCTTTAATGTCTATTTGAACATTGTAACATTGTGCCGAAGACAATGCATGTTCTGTATGGTGCAGATCCTCCTATGAAATTGGAAGTGTAGCCCTGATTGGGAATGCCATTAGGTATGGATCGCATCTGCTTTTCTTGGGATATATTCTGGGCAAAGCAGCTGAAGCAGATGCAAATTTAGTTGCACTGTGGCAATTAACCATCTTATAAATATTTAGATATATTAATCCATCCTGAGAGTTTCCTTGTATGAGAACCTTACTGTTCTCATGAAGCAGTATGTTGTTAAATACCTTATTTTCAATATTTTTATCCTGCCTTTTTATAGAAAAATATCAAGATGACAGTTGTCAAAATTAGATTAGATTTATTCAATTTATGTATCACTTCATACTGAAGTCCCTAAGAGAAGCTATTTCTAGGGAGAGCATGCGATATAGAATAAGAATCTATTAAAATGAAACAAATATACTAATAGTGTTCATCCTTAAAAATCACCCAGTAATATAAAATAAACACCCCAGCTACTTAAAGTTGAACACAAAAAAATGAAATGACCAAACTCTAGGCCATTAGTACCATACAGATGTGCTAACTGAAACGTATCATTATAAAATTATAAAAAATTAAAATTAGACTTAACAGTGAACATAAACCAGTATAAAAACACCAGTAAATGAAACATTTTTAAAAAGCAACATCTGAAAGAGCTGTTAAAAGAGGTATGTTTGCTCTGCTTATTAATCGGTGACTAGTGATGGGGTCAAGCAGATTTTCTTTGGTAGGCTATTCCTTTGTTTTGGTGACCTACTCCTCATGCCCATCCATCATACTGTGGTAGGATGTGATTGAGTACATTTTTGGTAGACTATCTCAAAAGTTGTGTACATTGCTATGTGGGGGTAAAGGAAATTCTTAAAATACTTTGGTTACGTTGCTAGAACTTTAAAGGTTATAATTGAGCTTTGAAGTGAGCCCAGAAACAATTGGTAATCATTGCAGATTTTATAGAATTGGAGAAGGACTGTAGCTCAGTGGTAGAACATCCACTTTGTATGCAGAAGGTTCCAGATTCAATCTCCAGCATCTCTAGGTAGCACTGGGAATGTCCCTTGTCTGAAACATGGGAGAACTGCTGCCAGTCAGAGTGAATAATGTTGAGCCGGATGGATTAATGGTCTGACTTGGTTTAAGGTATACTTATTTATTCCTAGAGCTACTATGGACCAGTCCAGCTGCTCCAGGCAGAATCCTGTCAGCTGCATTCTGCACAAATTGAAGTCCCTAAATTGTCTTTAAAGGCAGTCCACAGAGAACTCATTCCAGTATTCCAGCCTGGAAGCATCTAGAACATGAATGATTGTGGCTAGTTACATTAAATAACTTCTGATACTTTATGCAAACTTCTATCACATTTAATCTGTAACATATCTGTTACTTGTCCAGAGTTGATTCTCTCAGCTAGTCATGACGTGATTCTTTCATTCATGAAAAGGCTGCTGAAGGGGCTAGGCTTATTAAAAGAAGTCTAGCAGAGTTCTTGAGTTCCACCAAGTGAAAATAAATACAGAATATTGTAGCTTTGTCAATTGGATAGGTTACTTTCAGACTGCTTTGGAATGGATGTTTCTGAATGTTGAGAAATCTAACACCCCTCTTTTTTGTACTTTGTTGCGCAGTTCTGCCTCTGACAAAAGAAAAATGGCATTCAGTAAAGGTTATCGTATCTTTCATAAACTGGACCCACCACCATTCAGTGTGATAGTGGAAGCCAGAAACAAGGAAGAATGTCTCATGTTTGAGTCTGGAGCTGTGGCTGTTCTCTGTAAGTTGAGAAACTCTGCAAATATAAGCAGATGGCTAACTTTATAAAAATTGTAAAAGTGAAACACAGAAGCAGATGAAGAACTGTTGAGTCACCCTATCTGTTCTGCCAGTGTTTTAAATGTCTTTTGAATATTTTCTAGTCTTTTTTGCTTAAATGTGTTCTGTCTTACTGTATTTTTCAGAGTAACACATTTTGTAATTATTGGTATCTTGAAAGTTGCCGTAAAACTCTGCCTAATGTCATCTTGTTTGCTGATAACCTAAATAAGACCTTCTCAAATATCAACTGCATTCAAATATAATGGTAAATTGAGGGGGTTTAGCATTATGTGAACAAGCCTTGGGTTCATCAGCTCCCTGGACCCCCTCCAGTGTGGCTACGACATCATAAGCTTTCACTTCTCTTTTTAGCTAAGGACCCTTTGGCATTGTGTCCAGACATGAACCTTCACATGCGCTACAATATAAGTGCAAGACTAATTAGTCCCCAGAACCATTACTATATCTAATGTAAGCACACACCCTTATCCTGAGGGATTCCTCCAACAAGCATTTTTCACCAGTAATTGGATTAAACCTAAATTTGCGTTTCCTGGGGAAGTGCCACTGTCTTTCCCCACAAGTGACATTTTGGACACCTTGGCTTTAAGTTCTGATTGGCCCAAAACCTCTTGCAACCTCCATGCTACTTTATGGTAAACTTGTGTTGATGTCTGGTAACTACTCTGTGCTTAATTGGCATTCAGTGGCCCTTTTCATGCACTAATCACCCTTTGTGCCATGGGCCTCATGGAGAGTTCTTGGCGGAATGACCAGGAGGAGGAGGAGGACTGGGATCCTGGGGAGGGACACAATGGGCTGCAAGAGGAGGGAGCTGAGTTGGAGATGCCCTTAGCAGTTTAGACACTGACAGCTCTGCCCCCTTAGTTCCAGTTACAACTGAAGAAGTGCTGTCTGATAATGAGCTGGTCCCTGCCCCTCCTCTCAGCCCTTCCTTGTTGTGGGAGCCATCACTTGCGCCTTCGCCTCTGGAGGAGCAACCAGAGGTTCACCAAAGGCAGTGTCAGAGCAGAATCTGGCTGAAGTGCCTTCACCCCCATTGCTAAGGTTGCACTGACAGATGCGCAGGCATGAGCTTTCCAACCTGTTCATAGGAGTGCCCGCTTGCTAACCCAGTCCTGCTCAGAGAAACATTCACCATGCAAATAAAAACCACCCCTGAGCCTACTTAAAGGGTCTCAAGGGGTGTGTCCAATTGCTGCTACAACATCTTAGCTTGAGTAATCATGTCTAATTATGCTGTGTATCAATGCAGAGTCTTGTGTAAGCTGATCTATGAAACGCTGTAAGCGGAGATTCCACATTAAACATAACGGAGAAAACACATTAGTGAGTCTAAGTCTGAATCCAATGGGGTTGGTCAGGATACTTTGTGTTAGAGCTCATACTTGTCAAGAAGCTTCTTTCCTGTAACTGGGTGTCTTGCAGATTCCGTGTAGTCTTTGGTCCAGGAGGCTGTTGCATGGTTCAGTCTTTTGTTCTGGAGACTGCTCCACACATTTCTATTTCAATCCTGTTCTAACCCTGTGGGTGCTTGCTAGAGCAAAACTTCTTAATCCTATGCTGGGTCTGTTATCCTCACCGTTTCCCTGCCTCTCATGTCTGTTGTTTTCTTCAAGTTAGGCAGAACCCCTGTGGGAAACATAAGGCAAAAAGGAAAGCTGTTTCTATATTTCAACTTTATTAGAAGGATGCTAAGGAACGGAGATGGGAATTGGAGTTTAGCTTGAGGTCTGCCTTATTGGCCACCCTGTCCTCACCTGAGCCTGTCATGGTTTAGGGAAACTTGCAAATTTACCTTATCTATAGAAGTCGCCACCTAAATCAACTGAATTCCTGCCAGCAACCCTGGACTGAGCTATGGTTACGCTACCTCAAATCATGGTGAAACACGAACTGCTTTTCTTCACCATCCCTTCCTCTGGTCTGTTAATTATTAGTGTCAGATTTCTCCCTCTGATCTCTACCTTTCTCATTTATGTAATCTTGCTATCTTTCAGTCTGCGTATTGTTCAAACCGTATTGTTCAAACCGTAGTCATTTGCATATGAAATTTCCCCCCTAAAGTGTTTAGGCCACTTCAACTCTCCTGGCTCTCTAGCACCTACCCTTATGTTCCAAATAAGATAAACTCTCCTCCCTCCATCTGTCTATGTAATTGAAGCTATTTACGTTTATGGTCCACAACATGAATTTGGGTAGCCTGTGTAAGTTGTAACAACTAACCGCCTTGCCGATCTAAATTTCTGTAAAACCATTTTATGTATTGTCTAGTACCAGTAGTTGCTATTTCCAGCTTTTGTACATCTTGTCTAATTTCAGAGACGTTAAATGCCATTGCATTGCCATTTTATGCAGTACTCTCTCAACAATGAGCCCACAGTAAACTGATTCCCAGGTCCAAAAAAGGAAAGACAAAATTCTGAAAAAACATCCCTTTATTGATCCTTTCCCCATTTTTAAATAATAAATTTACATTAATACTGCAAGCATAAGATATATTTTTGAAAACCCATGCCCATACACAGCCATTTTTCAAAATCTGTCAGATTCCTGAGAAGTTAATGTTTTCTAACTTGTATAGACAGAATTCCATATCTGGAGAGATTGAAATAGGGTAAATCCACTATTTGTACTCTGAGAATTTGATACAACCACTACAGTGTGACATTCAAAACCAAAACACTGACACCTTGATTACTAGAAAAGTGACACTGACGCATTGTAAATACATTTAAATGAAATTAGGCATACCAAGTGTGGCCTAAAATGATATTGAGTTAATGGTTTGGTACTGTAGCTGAAAATATAATAACTAGTTGTTACTGTGGTGTGATCCAAAATACAGGACCAATACCTTTTTTAGGACCAACTAAAAAACCACAAAATCACATTAATCAAAAACCCTTTAACAGTTTTGTTTTATGTTAAACACAATTCGCACACACATGCAAAAAAAAAGTGAATGAGTGAGGAAACAAAAATACGAGAGGCTCCATTCTGCAGTTTGTAATAGTCTTAAAATGGAATGGGGGAGGTGTTATGTAGATTTAATTAGGTTAAGCTATGCTTGGTGTAAAAAGATGTCTGATTCCACCAAAGATTACAGAGGCCATGGGTGTTTGGAAAAATTAAGCTCAGCAGTTTAGTCAAAGCTGTACTAATTGAAACTTGCAAGTCTCTTGTAAGGAAGAGAGCAAAAATAAAGGAAAATGTAATAGTCATAATATTGACAAAGTTAGAGATCATACCCAATTGCTGCACCTAAAATTAAAATCAATAGAAATTTTAAACAGCCCAATTAAATACACTTTTAACAAAAGTGTTACCTATTGGGTTTGGGAGAATGGTTGTTGAGCACGTATTGTTCCATCATTATGTGGTAGAAGGTTCTGCCGGGTAACTATATCAATCTGTGTATATTCATAAAAACTCTTCAAGGTAGTTTTTTGTTTGTTTTTGTTTGTTTGTTTTGTTTTTTGTTTTGCTTAACAAGGTGGGTTGAGAGATCTTGAGCATCATGAAAAAGCCCCAGTCTTCATTTTAGGGTAGATTGGGCTGTCTTCTTTGTGACTCTTTAGTGGTTTAGTTCTAGAATAGGTGATCCTTGTAAAAGTATTTTATTTGTTTGTCATGGCTATCAGCAATTTTAGTTAGAGGCAAGAAGTTTTCAAAAGAGAGGACTGGACCTTTGTCTTTCTCTACCATTCATGAAACAGTTGTGTTAACACATCTCCCTCAGTTATTAAACTGAATAGATTTTTTTAACCTGCTAGCTGACATATCCAGAAAAGATGGAGATAAAGATGTATTCCTACTTAGTTAGAGAAAGTGGTGTAAAGCTTAACAGCCTTGTCTGACTTGTATCAGATAGGGTGTGGACGTTCTTAGATGTTGTAGAATGAAATCCTGCTTGTGCCACAGCTGCTTAAACAATTGGCAGCTCTTAATAGGAATGTAGATTTAAAATGTATAACATTTCTATTAACACAGACTTAATATCTACAGTGAAAGGGTTTAAATTATGCATGTAGCTAAGTGAAATAAAATCTCTAGGGCTGGAACTGTCCAACGCTTGTATGAGTTAGCACAGCAAAATAGGGTATACCCTATATGTAAGGCAGGTATTTAATCTTTTAGTCTTCATAGTGCACTCCTATGGATGTTTACTCAGAAGTGAGTCCCTGTGAGTTTAGCGGGGTTTATTCTGTAATAAGTATGCATACAATTGCAGCCTTAGAAGTTTTTTTTTAAGAATGAGAATATTTTTTGTGATATGTAGTTGGTAGAATTTAGTAACTATTGTTCTTTCTTTGGGGAGACAAAATTATCAGATAACTGTTTTAATGTAGAGGGACAAAACATAACTTTTATTAGAAAGGCAAGCATTGATCACGTGTCATTTAAAAAACTATTGGTCTTCTTTTTCTGTAACTCTTCTCTGTGCCTAAATTACAGAATTCCCATGTAAATGGTTGAAACTTTAAACAAAAACCTGATAACTTTTTAGGTTTTCTTCATTCTTTAAGATTAGATATTCTGATATGAATAATATTGCTAATTAGATTTACAGAATGTGCATGGCAGTTGTGAAATGTTTGGACAGATGTACAGCACTCTACTGATGCATATTAGTTTTGCTTGTTTAAGTATTTGAGTTATTATTGATGCTGCTGCAGATGTTTCCTTAAAGTGTATTGATGCATGTTTACTTAAAGAACATAATCATATTTAAAGTTGACCAGTGATTCCACTGTAAGCAAGATGTGGAAGGAGGCAGCAATTGTATTTAAAAAATAATGAGCTGGGGAGATTCACTGCATCTGTCAGTCACGCTATGATTAATGAATCATAGAGTTGGAAGGGAACTTGGGATTGTATTCGACTAGGTCCTACTCAGAGTAACTCCACTGAAATTAATGAACCTAAATTAGTCATGTGTATTAACTTCAGTGGGTCTCCTCTGTGTAGGACTAGCATTGAACATCACCCTTGAAGATCATCACGGCAATCCCCCTGCACAGTACAGGATCTGCAATGCAGGATACAATTACAGCATTTCTGATAGATGGCCATCCAGCCTTTGCTTAAATACCTCCAATGAATAAGTGCACATCACTGTTCCTCTGCTAAACCGCTGTTACTGTTAAGTTTCCGTTTAGCTGAAATCTGCTTCCCTGTTACTCATTGATTCTACTCCTCCCCTCTGGGGCAACAGATCAAGTTTGCTCCATCTTTTGTGTGACAGTGGTTCAGATGTTTCCCTGTTATGTTCTCTAAGCTAAATATATCTAGCTCTTCTAACTGTTCCTCATAGAAGGTCTCCATTCTGATTGCCTTTCTTTGGACATGGTACTTCAGATGACGTTATAAAGTACAACTGTTACTTACCAGGATGTGATAGAGTACAACTATTACTTACCAGGATGTGATAGAGTACAACTATTACTACCTCTGATCTGAATGCTATGTTTCTGTTAATACAACCTGAGATTGCATTAGTTTTTAGTGATCACATTGCACTGCTGGCTCATGTTCAGTTTGTGTCCATTAAGACACCTAGATCGTTTTCAAATGTACTGCTGCCTGTTCTTGACTTTTTTTATTTTTTGCACAAACATGCAGGACTTTAAATTTATCTCTGTTGAATTTAAGTTTCAGACCAGTGTTCCAGGCTTTCAATATTTTTTAAATCTTGATTCTGTCTTCTGTGTATCCCTCTTAGCTTTCTCCTTTGCAAATTTTATAAGCATCCCCTCATTCAAGTCTGTGAGCTCAATCAGCTGTGGATCCCTCAAACCATCATTCTAATAAAGCATTAAAAGAAGTTTAAAATTAATACAAATGCAACCCTGGGACAAAACCAAACCAAAGATTAAACTTTAACACTAAATTCAACGAGTTTCCTAGTTTAAGTCCCCAAATTATCCCTCAGTGCACACTTATACACACACTTGAACACATGCCAGTGGCCCAGCTTTAGGCTGCTGTTGCTGAAAATATTGGCAGTCCACAGCAGTAGTGGCTAGCAGAAGAAATCCCACTTCGCTGCCTCTATCAGGACATCTCTCTGCCGCCCTGCAGAGCTTTTTAGGGTTGTACGAGGACTCTTACATTCTGGTCCTCGAGATACCATTGAAACATCTGAAGCTCGCTGTAACGACATCGCAGGGCACTTCCAAAATAAAATCGCATGCATCCGTAGGGACCTAGACTCCGATGTTATGACAGATGAATCCATTGAAGTGTCCAGAACACGGTCTTGTCTTTCATTATTGGATGAGTTTCAGTTGGTGCAGCTTGAGGAAGTGGACAAGGTGCTTGGATTGGTGCGGGCGACCACATCTGCTCTAGATCCTTGTCCTTGGCTAGTGAAGGCTAGCAGGACTAGTACCACCGGCTGGGCCAAGGAAGTGATAAATGCCTCCTTGAGTGAGGGAGTAGTCCCTAGTAGTCTCAAGGAGGCAGTAGTGAGACCTCTTTTAAAGAAACCTTCCTTAGACCCAGATAACTTGAACAATTATAGACCGGTGGCAAATGTCCCCTTTTTGGGCAAGGTTCTGGAGCGGGTGGTCGCCGGTCAACTCCAGGTGCTCTTGGATGAGACCGATTATCTGGATCCGTTTCAATCCGGCTTTAGGCCTGGTTTTGGCACTGAAACAGCCTTGGTCGCCCTGTACGATGACCTTTGTCGGGAGAGGGACAGAGGGAGTGTGACTCTGTTGATTCTCCTTGATCTCTCAGCGGCGTTTGATACCATCGACCATGGTATCCTTCTGGGGAGACTCGCGGAGTTGGGAGTTAGAGGCACTGCCTGGCAGTGGTTCCGCTCCTACTTGGCGGATCATCGCCAGAAGGTAGTACTTGGGGAACATTGCTTGACACCTTGGACTCTCCATTGTGGAGTCCCTCAGGGGTCGGTTTTGTCCGCCATGCTTTTTAACATCTACATGCAGCCTCTGGGTGCCGTCATCAGGAGTTTTGGAGTGCGTTGCCACCAGTACGCTGATGACACGCAGCTCTATTTCTCCTTTTCATCTTCTACAGGTGAGTCTGTGGATGTGCTGAATCACTGCCTGACCGCGATAATGGACTGGATGAGAGCTAATAAACTGAGACTCAATCCAGACAAGACTGAGACACTGTTGGTGAATGCCTTCCCTGCCCAGATGGTGGATGTTTACCCTGTTTTAGATGGGATTACACTCCCCTTGAAGGAACAGGTTCGTAGTCTTGGGGTTCTTTTCGATCCTTCCTTGTCTCTTGAGGCGCAAGTGGCCTCGGTGGCAAGGAATGTGTTCTACCACCTTTGGTTGGTAGCCCAGCTACGCCCCTATCTGGACAGGGATGACCTCGCCTCAGTTGTTCATGCTCTGGTAACTTCTAGGTTGGATTACTGTAATGCGCTCTACGTAGGGCTGCCCTTGAAGACAGTTCGGAAGCTTTAGCTAGTGCAAAACGCAGCAGCCAGACTGCTGACGAGGACCAGCCGGTCAGCGCATATAACACCTGTTCTGGCCCGTTTGCACTGGCTACCCATTTGTTTCCGAGCCAGATTCAAGGTGCTGGTTTTGACCTATAAAGCCTTACACGGCGTGGGACCGCAGTATCTTGTGGAACGCCTCTCCCGCTATGAACCGACACGGTCACTTCGCTCAGCATCTAAGGCCCTCCTCCGGGTACCAACCCATCAGGAAGCCCGGAGGACAGTTACTCGATCTAGGGCCTTTTCTGTAGTGGCCCCCGAACTATGGAACAGCCTCCTCGAAGAATTACACCTGGCGCCGACGCTTCTATCTTTTCGGCGCCAGGTTAAGACCTGGCTATGCTCCCAGGCATTTTAAGCGTTTAATGTTATAATTTTAAATCTTTTTTTGTTTGCTGTTTATGTTTACTGTTGGTAGGTTGATTTTATTGTGATATTCTGTATTTTAATCTTTTGTACACCGCCCAGAGAGCCACTCACTATGGGCAGTTTAAAAATGAAACAAATAAAATAAATAAATAAATAAACAGTGTTGCTCACCTAGCAGGGACCTCAGTGCAGGTGCAATGGCAGAGTGTTGCATTGGTTCCACTGCTGTACCTGTGCCAAGATCCCTGCTACCTTGTCTCTCCCCCTTTTGGTAACTGGCAGTGACATGTTGCATTGGAAAGTCAGGTGAAGAACACAGCACTACCCAGCCAGCCGCTATTGGCACCCAAGAAGCATGGTAGTAGAAATTTCAATGGACTCTGATGTTCTAGCTAGATTTTCTCCACCTGGATGACTTGGCTCTGCCAAAAAAGGGTCACTTATTAATAATGAAAAAAACAGAGACAAGAAGTAGAAGAGGATAATTCTTTTGCCAGAATTCCTAATTTTTCATGTTTTATTTAAACAGCATCTGCAGAGAAAGAGGCTATCAAGAACATGTATTCCAAGGTAATGGATGCATATGGACTTCTAGGTGTATTAAGATTAAATCTTGGTGAGTAGAATTTCTTTTGGGACCAGTAACAGTTATAAGACCTCTTCCCATATTGCTCATGCCATCTCTCAGTTGATACAGTTACTGGAATGTGACCACCATACACCATGACTAGTTGTTCTGTGTGTAGAACAGGGGATTTTGTTTTTTTATTGGTGATGTTTGTTGGGTTTTTGAATAGCATCTCCTGTTCCCCAACACCACATAGCAAACCATTTTTGGAACTGCAAGTGCCTCAAAGACATGGGTGTATAACATGGTATATGTAACATAAGGAGAAAGGATTGGATTGATATGAAGTTCATTTTTTTCTGAGCTATTTATAGAAGACTGCTGACGTCATTGTTTCTTTCAGTTTATGCATATGCTATCAGTAATTAAAAAAACAAAAATAAACATACTCATCCTAAAATAGACATGGTGGCATCCTAGCACTTATTTAAAAATAGCTGTTTTAGCGTTCATGCAAAATCAATTGCTAAAACATCTTATACACATAAATAATTTTTTTAGAATTATGTAACTAATTCTCTGTAAAATTTTAACAGTTAAAACTGGGAAATGGGAAGGTGTTCTTTGCAAAAATTTAAACTACAGTGATCAGTTACATTTATTTCTTACAGGAGACACATTGCTACATTATCTAGTTCTTGTCACAGGATGTATGTCTGTGGGAAAGATTCAAGAATCTGAAGTTTTTCGTGTTACTTCCACTGATTTAATATCATTACGAATTGATCCATCTGATGAAGAACGCATCTCTGAAGTGCGCAAAGTTTTGAATTCAGGAAACTTTTATTTTGCATGGTCTTCTTCTGGGGTCAGTTTAGATCTTAGTCTTAATGCCCACCGTAGTGTGCAAGAACAAACCACTGATAACAGGTTTTTCTGGTGAGTTGATAAGTTTTAGGAGGTCTGATACATGTGCATTTGTATTTTAAGCTGTTGAATTTCTCATGGTTGCATGCATTAAGATAGTATTTGCAGTTCTCCCTTTTTGAAATTGCACTTCATTTAAAATTGCATTTAAGGATTTTATAAATATTAATATGGAAAAATATCATGAATAAAAAGACAGCATCTTCTATCCTTTGAGCATTTAGCTTTATAGTATAGAAAAAAGCTATCTGGATCACTGCTTTTAGAAAACAGATACTGGAAGATAGTATTAAATTTGAGGAAAAAATGCTCACAAACTAAGATGGCTTCGGTTGGAAAGCAAAACATTGCATTTTGTCTTCACCAGTTATAAGGGGAATTATAAAATAATTTTATTATAAAATAACCCTTTCCATCCAATAAAAAAAGCATGCGCACACAAAAGGAACCCTTTTGCAAACTCATGCTTAGCTGCTCTGGGAAATGTTTTACAAGTGTCAAAAGGAGATGTGAAAATCAGTAGTATCTGAGTATAAATTATTATAGTGAGAAAGTCAGCAGATATCAGTAACATAAATATTTGTGTGGTGCTTGTTGAGATACACAGAGCACTCTCCCTTTATAGAATGGTCATTTGTGATATAATAGTGTATATGATTAGATGCCTTCTCTAATATGCATGGCTGTATAGTTAGCAAATTATGTGCAAGTTTAGCAGAACAACAGAGTTTGGGATTGGATACAACTTGCATAATAATTTCAGTGCTTTTAGAAAGCAAGCTCCTAGCTCTTCAGTGCACTGTGTGACTCCTGCTTTTCCCTGTGACTAGGAAAAGCAGAATAAATTGTACAAAATAAGTAGCCTTTGTAGCTGTAAAATTTTCTAGTTTTAGCATTCTGCACCCAGTTCCAGTTTCTTGTACTTGCATGATATGTTCATGAAACACGCAGAGCCTTGAGAAGCTTTGTGCTTAAACTCCAATGCATGATCTTTAACTGTCCAAGTGCTTCTAATATGCTAATAATACTAGCTCTATCTGAGCTGGCAGAGGTAGTGGAGATTCTGGTAAAAAACAATTCAGGGACTCCTCCAAAATCTCCCTTTATTTGAGCTGTTGCTACTACCTGATAATTTTGGGTATAGAACCCCTTCTGTAGAGAACACCAGTGGGCCTTTCACTTACTTGTGGGGTGTCCTAAATACTTAAGGGCCCCCTCTTTTATTTAATACTTTGAACTGGAGTTTAGCATTGCTTTTGGTTTGCTGAGGTCTCTTGGTGAGCTATCCGACCCCAGGTCAGTATCTGGACTCAGTATCCAGGACTCAGAATGCAGCAATATATTTCTCTGTTGGGTGTGGATTGATGATCAGGACCATGACAATTAGTTTCTGTACCATCCACATGTGAAGCTGCCAGACATGGAAATCAATGGGAAAGCCCTTTTTCACTTATAAGTAATTTCACACGTGTGAAATCTACATGGTTTTTCTCAGATTTGCTTCATTTAAGCTTTAAAAAAGGAAAGGTTTTCTGTACTTAAATAACCGCTGTCTTCTCTGAAACCTGGAAGTTTGCACTGTTTGAAATTCTCATTTATATTTTCATTTTATGCTGCCACTTTGCTACTGGAAAGTACAGTTTAGCCAGCATAGGGAAACTGGACTTCTAGAATGTAATTTGCTGAATGTTTATCTGTACCTTTCCCTTTAAGCTTGTCTGAACTCTATTTATTACTTGAAAAGTCATTACAGAAGACTGCGTAATTTAGAATTATGTGAAATGGTCTTGTGCTCCATTCAAGCATACTTGCTTAGATATGCATGACATATTTTCTGTGCTGTCTTCCATGTTTCACACTTCAGAATGAAATTCTTTGAACTAATGTTAATCTGAATCACTTCTTTGACAGGAATCAATCACTGCACCTGCATCTTAAACATTATGGAGTGAACTGTGATGACTGGTTGTTGCGTCTCATGTGTGGAGGAGTAGAGATTAGAACAATTTATGCAGCTCACAAACAGGCAAAGGCTTGTATTATTTCACGGTTGAGCTGTGAACGAGCTGGGACCAGATTTAATGTTCGAGGAACAAATGATGATGGCCATGTGGCCAATTTTGTTGAAACTGAGCAGGTATGATAAGTGCACTGTATTGTATCTTTGTATTGATCTGACTAGAATACATAAATTGAGGTTAGGCATTGCTTTGTACAGGGAGCTACATCTGATTCACATATTTAGTACATAAGGCTATCATATCTTATATATAATGCCCTTGAACATGGTGGTTGCAAAACCTACCCTTTTGTGGATATCTCACACCTCTTCTATTATAACTGCATTCTGGAACTGTAAGGCTCAAGTGTGAAAAATGAGATGTCTGTTTCTACAAGGATGTCACAACATTACCTTGAACCTTCAAATCCCCCTATTGTTAAAATTAAACTGTCTCAGTGTGTGAGACAGATGTGAATATCTTATCCTTCATTTTATTATCTGAGCCAATCTCATTGGTAGGCATTGGTGTGGTTCACATGTCACACTAAGTCAAACCATGGCTTAGCATGAATATATGACTGGGCAGGCTCCCAGAGAGGAGATGGTGGCCATTTTGCTCTTCCCTATAGCTTGGCTAGAGTGTTGTGTGAACCCAGGCTCATGGTTTAGCTCTCTCTGGACTAACCATGAGCTGTAACCAATGTTTGTTCTCTCCAGAGCAGATTTTGGGTGTATGTGGGAGAGAGGGGAGGATGGTGAAGCCCCACTGCAGATGCAGGCTTGCACTATACCGGATCTCTCCATAAATCTTCAAATGTAGTATGAGGTCTAAATCTTTTAAAACATCTTGCCTTTTTTTGTTGACAACTTCTTATTTGCAAATATTGAAAAATTGAGAATTTCCTTTTGACTTGTGTCTCGATATGACATAATCCCATTCACAACAAAATCTCCATCTGTTGAAGTGATGCTCTATTGAAACAATAAAATTACCTAGCCTTGTAGCTTCCCTCAATTGCTTGCAACTAATAAATGATGAAATACCAGGTGCCAAAATATGCTTCCTTTTATCTCACATGAGGATGTGACCAACCTGCATACCTTACATGCATTCCTGTCTTGCTCTAGGAAGTCACTTCTTGTTGCTCTGCTTCTCAGTGTTTAAATGGATTTTTGTTAAGGTCCATAACCCAGTAGCACTCGGCTGGTTATAAAATTGCTTGATAATGCATGATATTTTACCTGGTTTATCAATCCTGGTTTATATTAATTTACCCAACAGTTTATTATTCAGCAGTGTATTTTTCCAATGTCTGTACTTGGATCTAGTTTGTTTGTTTAGCCATATGATTCTGTCTCAGCAGTATGTGCCTTATATCGGGAATGGGGAACCTCTTTGAGCCCAAGGACCACATTCCCTACTGGGGAACCTTATGAGGGGCCACATGTGGGATCAGAGGCAAACATGGGCAAAGCAATGAATGTAAATCTTGCATTCCATTACAAACCATTGTACAGTAGGCTGGTTTCTACACACTCACACCCCTCTCTATCCAGGCAAGAAGAGGCATTGGAGTTCAAGGACATAATCCAGCCAAGCAAAAACACAAAAGGGTGCGGAGGGGAAATTGGTATGCCAAGAGTCCTGAGGGCCAGATAGAGAGGATTGGAAGGCCACATTTGGCCCCTGGGCCTGAGGTTCCCTACCCCTGTTTTATATCCACCTTTCAAGCTATTTCTTTATGTCTTCATTCATTCATTCATTCATTCATTCATTCATTCATGTGTAATAAAGGTGAATATAAAAGTCTTAATGCACAAAAGAATAATTCACTCAGCCTTTGTCAATCAGCCTCAAAGCAAGTGGAGTAGGTGTCTTCAAGCTTATAAGAAAAATTAGTCCAATAGAAAAAATCCTGGCCCTTGTATATCTATTCTGCAGGGCCTTGCTAGAGGGCCTGTGTCCTAAAAGCATCCCTTTGTGTGTGGCGGCAGTGTAGCCACCAGTCACAGATGAGTGAAGATGCCTTCTCCCAGGAAAGACTAATCTTACCTACAGCCTACATCAAACTTAGCCATTCTGGCTCCTCATACCTTCCCCCTCTCCAGGGAGCTTTGAATGGCACATCTTGATCAATTCATGCTTATGTAAGCTGCCCCTATCTGATCTTCTCCAGTTCCCCTCTTTCAGTGGAGCCCTATGTTCCAGATCTTTCCTTATGTGATTGTAATCTGTGGGAGAGACTTTTGGGAGGCACAGCAGCCTGCATTAGAGAGGAAGTGGTGGAGAATTCCCTTGTGTGAGTATCCTTGTGCTTATATGGCACCGGAGATATAGACAGAAAGATACACACACACATAATTTTTTTGCAAAATGCACTTACTGCTTCATATTTGAGAATGTTTGAAGCAATGTACAGTAGGAGTTTTACAAAATCAAAACATTTAAGATGAGCATATAAACACAGTATTAAATATTCTGCTGTTAAATAAAACTGGCAGTCTGCATGGCTAAGACCTGACATTTTAAATGAAGTGTTACAGTAATCGTTTGATGGGAACTGATATGCCCTAAGCAATCATTTATTGCAATATATTAATCTTGCAATTGCCTGTTTTATATGGATTGATACATAGACTGTAAATAATCTGATTTTTATTAAAATCACTGTGTAAAGCTTTTAAATTTCTTTTATAGCCTTAGGCAATGTTGGATCTATTTAATCAGAATAAGTTTTCATGTGTGGGAGCATGGCATGGAAGAATTTGAACAAATTTTCTGCTTTGTTCCTTATACTGGTAGATGTGTGCATGTCATTGCTTAAAACAACTAATACAATGCTATTTCTCCAACAGGTGATATTCCTAGATGAATGTGTGTCTTCCTTTATACAAATTCGTGGATCTGTTCCATTATTTTGGGAGCAACCTGGTTTACAAGTATGAGGGTTATATCTTTTTTATTGTATTCCCCACATTAGTTGGAGTCTTTTACGTTCTTCTTGAAGAATCAAGGCCTAGTAATTTCAGGAGAGCATGTTACAGGATATATTTTAATGAATTCAAGAATTGTTTGAAAGTTGCTTCAAGCCTACTACTTTTTGTGTCTTGTTATCTTAAACTATATGTCAGCTCTTAAATTATAGCACTTGTTTTTATTTTGACTTTGATTAGAATCATACCTGGCAGGCCACTCCAGACCCCTGGCTGAGAGCAGTGGGATGGAGCACTGGATCCACCACTGCATCCAGAACCTGGGTACTCATGCTGGCTGGGGCAGTGGGGGGGGTTGTTAATGTTTTGCTGCAGCACCTCTTGGGGGTTCCATGGATGTTTACATCCAGAGTTCTGCCCCAGAATGCCCTATTTCGGGGTGCTCTGCTGGTTACAACTAGTAGCCTGCATTCTGCCCTCTAGGGTAGAGATAGGGCGTCTGCAGTGGCAGAGCCTCCCCCACCCCAGCAGAGATGTTTCTCTCCATCATTGGAAGCCATCAGGGAGACAACTACACACCATCCTAAACCCCCCCCCCCAGCCAAGCACAGGGGAGTGGAAGGGTAGGACTGCTCTGCAAATATTATGAGGAAACTAAAAAACATATTCACATGGTAAACCATGTGTTCTTTTCTTTTTTTATAATCACTGTACAGTGTAGTAATTTGAGTACTTTATTAATAAAATCTGATTAAATCCAAAAGGCTTTGTGGAACAATAACACATGCAAAAAATAAACTAAGTGTTCTTCTGTCTCAGGTTGGATCTCATCGTGTCAGGATGTCAAGAGGATTTGAAGCAAATGCACCAGCCTTCGACAGGTAAAAAATCTTCCTTCTAGCAGAAGCTATTCATTTTGAATACTCTGGCATATTTCTGCAAAGTTCTTAAATGCATGAGCGGTCCACTGGGAATTGGATGAAGTAAAACCAGTATCTAAAAGTTAGCATGTGTGTTGGTGAACTAAAGAGTACCTTCCGCAATATAAGCCATCTCAGACTCTATGATCGGCAGGTGGGGGCATTATTGGCGGTGACCCATGACGGGGCTATTTCAGTGATGGCTCCCTGTTTGTGTAATTTCCTCCCCACTGAGATGTGTCTGTCTTTGTCATTATTGACTTTTTGGAGGAACTTGAAAACATTCCTGTTTATCCAAGCATTTGATGGCTGAAGGAGACTCTTCTTGGCAACCCAGAGATCACTGGATGAAATGTTGTTTTTAACTGTAACTGTTTTTAGAATGTGTTAACTGTTTTTTGATTTGTTAGTTTTGTTTTGCTGATGTTTGCCACCCAGGCCTCCTTTGGGAGGAAGGATGGGATATAAATTAAACTAACAATAATAATAACAACATTTTGTGACATGTACACTTGAGAAGGCTTAAAATGAGATTTTTAAGAACTTCATGCAATCATTTAATCGTCATTTTCTGCGGAGTGGGCTTCATCTGTGCTAGGACTGAATTTTATTTTGTATGTAAATTGTCGTAATTCTTATACTGGTTTCCTGTTTTCTCATGTGACTGGTTTTTGTAATTTCATTCATCCATTTAACTGCTCTTGTCCTCTATCAGTATAAGTAGTTAAAGGTAATGTGTATGGTCTATTTGGAAATTTAAAGATGGTACTCCTTTACTAGCCCCAAGAATGATACATTTTTTTTTGCCTTGCAGACACTTTCATACACTTAAAAATATATATGGCAAGCAAATAATTGTGAATCTTCTTGGCTCAAAAGAAGGGGAGCATATGCTTAGTAAAGCTTTTCAGGTAAAAATATTATAAATTCTACTACTTACTTGAATTTGCCATTACCCTAGCATTCAATCTTAATGAGTGCAAAATAGGCACAGCTGTGTATCAGTAGATAATATTAAAGGAGTCATACAGAAGCCTGAAGGATATATTTTTTAACAGGTTTGTTTGACAATTTTATATTTCATATAAGGCAGAGGTGTGCTTTATAAAAGAAACAATGGTTTAGCATAAATAGAAACCGTCTCAGTGACCCTCAGGTTCATGCATTTCCCCCTCCCTTCCTAATATCTGTGACTGAATGGAGGAGCCATGGAAACCTTTGCTTTTGCCACAGCTTCTCTTGTCCAAACCATGAACTGTGGTTAATTTTTTTTGTGGTTGGTTTTAAGCAAGCCAACTTCAGATACCATGGTTTGAAAATGACTTTTTAAAATCTAACCAAGGTTAGTGTTAGCGTTAGCAACTGTTTGTTGTTCCAGACAACATGATTTATTGCAGCTAAGGGAAAGCAAAAGTTTCTGAACTTCTTCTGACTGCATGAGAGATGGGCATACACAAGCCCAAGGCTTGCTGCAGCTTGTTCCTGCTTGTGCACATTGCGCTAAACCATAGTTTAGCAAGAAATGTAAAAGCAGCCATTGTCTGCAGGAGCACTGAACTGGAACTCTGATGAGCAAAGAAAATCTCATCCTTTACTGAGAGGAAGATATCATTCAGTGTGTAAATGCAGCTGTGCTGTTAGGATCAGAGATACCAAAAATGTGTGTATTGTATACTTATCATCAAAAATACATTGGCCAAAGCTGTGGTATCATCATGGTGGTTTGTGATATGGTGGTGTGGTTGGCTGTTGAAAAATTACTTTTGAAATTCCCTTCAGTTTCAAAAAGCATTTTGCCGTGTGGCCTGGGTAGTGGGTTACTGTTTGAGGAATAACAAATATAAACTTGTTATTTGTACATGGTATGCACAGATGACACTGCATAATAAAAAGTCTCTTTAGGCTAGTTCCAAAGGCTTCACACTCTTATGTTGATAAAGGAGCAAAGTGAATTACACAGTAAGCTACTCAAGCTTATGTAACAATTGAAACACTGTAAAAATATGATGACTCTGATATACAGTGCTTCTGCCTGATGTCAACCTTCCATATGGAAGAACTAGGAAGTGCCATGAATGATTCTAGAAATTATAAACCAGTGAAATTATGTCCAGTGTCAGATTAGTAGAATTCATAATTAATAAAACATAAAAGTGTTGTACTAATGAATCAACACATATCTGTAGAGGAAACTCATGTCTCATAAATGACAAACAATAGTTTCCGTAGCAGTATATCAGTAATCCCATTAATGTTGTGCCCTTTGACTTTTAATAAAGTGAATATGTTTTTGTGGGTTAAGGGCTACTTCAACTATGATTAATTTTCTTCAAGCATAACTGTTTGTCTAGAAATTAACACATTACAAGTATTAAAGTAATAATAAAGATAAATAATTGTTAAAATTCATTGTAGTATCACATTTTTAGGTACTACCAAAGTCCTATTCCATGACATTAATATCTATTTGTTAATGTATTTGTTTCTCCTTTCTTTCATGATTCTCATTAGAGCCATTTGAAAGCATCTGAACATGCGGATGACATCAAAATGGTGAACTTTGATTATCATCAAATGGTCAAAGGTGGAAAGGCAGAAAAGCTGCACAGCGTTCTTAAACCACAGATCCAGAAATTCTTAGAATGTGGATTTTTTTACTTTGATGGAAAGGAAGTTCAAAGGTTTGGATTCTTAGCTTCTGTTACCTGGCAGAATAGAAGATGCTTCTGGTTTAGCCAGTAGTGGTTGGTGGCGCAGCACAAGCGGGGCTGTGTTTTTGATCTGACTTCCCAACTCCACACATTGCTGACAGTTACTGGGAGGGGGAGGACAAGGCTATGGGGAGTTCTATGTGGTGCAGGTGCAGCAACTGAGCTGATCCAATGCTCCTGCCACTGCACTCCCACTGAAATCCCTGCTGCATTGCCCCTCTCTCTCTCTTGGTAAGCGGTTGTGACACAGAATGTTGGAAAGTCAAGTCAGCAACGCAGCCTCACCTTGCTGGCTGTTGCTAGGTTTAGCCCTTTCAGAAGTGCAAAAAATGTCTGAAAAGGGAAGCGGCTTTTTTAAAAAAGTTGACACTAGTCATCTAAGAAAAAAATAACTGAATATGTTGCAGTTCTATGTGCAAATGCTATGCACACTCCAATGCAAATTTCCTCCTCCATTTGTTTGCTTTAACCAGTTTGGTGCAACATCTACACCAAATTTAACCAAGGCCTGAAGAAAGTTCTGATGAATTAGTATGACTAACTTCAGGGCAGTAATGTTAAGCTAGTATTAAAGCCAACAAGGGAAGGGAGGAGACTATTCACATGGGGCTGGGGTGTACAGGTAACCACTCCCAGTCTTAAAATCATGATCAAAAGAAGAGGAATATCACATCTGCTCTGGGCTTTAGTGATGTTCTCATATATTTTCATAAAGCCATAATTAGTCCTTGAGTTCAGCCTTAACATCTTTGACTACAAAGTCAGAATCATTTTGTATTTGTTTCGAACAGTTCACTCAAAACTGTTCAGAATCAATTATCTAATAAAGGCATTTTCCTTAAATGCTTTCTGAATACATTTTTCATTTGCATAAACATGCTACAAATACTTTGAAAAATCACCCATCAGCAGTATGTCTTCAAATAAGATTGTGCATTCAAGTAGATAAACACTTCAGCCAACTCATTTGTCATTTGGATTTCTTAGCTGAATTTGTAGGGAGGGTGTACAGAGAAATCAACCAATCATGATTTTAAAAATGCTGTTCACAAATTAGCTGAACCAAATTGAACCCAGTTTTAATCTTATTTGCATGAATGGGATTATACCGACAAAGTATTCTACTCCAGACTCTACAAATAATTACTCACCCGTTTGCCTGGGGTAAGTGAAATTTGTCTGCAGACAACTGTTGCAGCCTTGTGTTGGAAGAACACTTCCTTTTCCCTCCCTGGAAGGGAGTAAAGAAATGGCCAAGTATGAGTCCTATTTACAATAGGGAAAGCAGAGCATGGGGCTGTCCCTCAGAAAGGGGGGGAAATAGTCCTATATTCCACCTTCTCAACAGAGCTCTGTTTAAAATAGGGTTCTCCCCCCAGATCTATTTTTGTGGTCTGCTGATCTGAAGGCTGTAGTAGGCTGGCTGGATTTGTGTTGAACATTAAGTTGGCTCATACTAAATAAATAAATCTGAATGTGCAATGAGAGGGCTTTTTTTAGTTTGGAAAACCTAATGGTAAAATTGAGAGGAGCATATCCTTGTCTTCATAATCTTTCATTGGTGTTCTTTGGTAACAGTAATACTTCTGACAAGAGCTATGTTTAAAGTCCTTGGTGTGATGTGCAGTTTTAAATGTCCCTCTTTGTTGTATTTGGCACAGATCGCAAAGTGGTACTATAAGAACAAACTGCTTGGACTGTCTGGATAGAACAAATAGTGTACAGGCTTTCATTGGCTTAGAGGTAGGAATATAAAGGTATTGCCCTTGGTGTATTTTAGAAGTATTTTAGATGTTGATGTTTGAAATGTTGAATGATATATGAAATATTAAAACATCTTATGAGAGGATAAATTGATTCATCATCAATGATGACCTACCAGAGTGTACAAAACTGTATATACCCCTTTCTTTTGAGGAAATTTCCCTCAGCATTTCATACCAACTTTCCTAGTTTTTTGCTGTTGTGAAATCATGACAGAAAGCTCATGTGTTGTTGTTTTTCTTGTAGGTTCAGGCTTCCTTTTTCAGTGATATGATATAAAACTTGGTAACTTATTGGGAAGAAAAGTATTTCTTGCAAAGTTCACATACTATTTGGTTACAGCAGATTTTCGGTTGCACAGGTGGATGGATGTCACTGGATATCGCTCAGAGTAGTTTAGAACTCCACCTGTATAATGCTTTTGTAAATTACTTCAATCTGGGTAGCAAATTAATATTGTTTTAACTGTCAGATGTCAAAGAAATGCCTAGTTTCCAAATGTATCCCACTTGGCTGAACCAGAGAACATAACTATATATCCTGTAGCCTAATTCTGTCCATAGCTAAAACTATTGCAACAAAAGCCCTTGCTTCATAAACCATCATTTTCACCCTTTATCTATAGATCTTTGCAAACAGTAGGGACATGAGGTTGTTTCCATGAATATTAAGTTTCCTCTTCCTCCTCGCCTTTTGAAACAGATTATTGTGCAGTTCTTCATATGGGATTTCTCCCTAGTATAAGCACACCAACTCAATGCCTAAGAGCAGCCAGTAGGGAGGAGTGATGCTTCTTATCTGGCTTCTGGTTCTGGTGTTACTGCTGCTTACTAGGAGGGGAAGGATGAGGTGACGGGGAGGTTGGGGCTGTCCTGGCACACAGATGGGAGTGCCAAATTGGCTCTGCCCTCTCACCGCCTCACTCTCTCCACCCCCCCAGTAAGTGGGACGCCATGTGCACAGCACCACCCTGCCCCAAGAATCACGCCTACTATACCTACTAAAGTATGGGGATGGTGCTGGCAGCAGCATAGTGTTTAGCACATAATGTTAAGGTCTGCTACTTTTCAGCAGTGGATGATAGCAGTGGATTTTCTCCAGGTAGCATGCCATCATGTGGGTTATAGCGCCATCTAGCATCCAAAGGCAAGAATGCACAGGATTCAAGACCTGGGCTGTTCCTTCCGGCTCCACTCCAGTTCATTCTTGCCTTCGTCCGAGAAGGTTCTTACTGTCGTGTAGTGAGTTGTTTGTGTGTGGGGAATAGGTGGTGTGTGGAGTGTGAGGGTGTTTGGCACTGCCGGGCAGTTTGCTTGCATTCTGGGTCTTAGCCCTGACTCGCAGCTATTTTTCACCTTCCCTCCTTTTTACTTGTTCCCTCTTTGGCAGGGCTTGTGCCTGTAGCCTGTCAGAACCCAGGTTAGAGGGTGAGAGATTCCCACCTTTGCAGGACCTGTAGCTGAGACCTGCGGACCCCCCCCCCCCGGAGAGCTGGCTGCCTTCCTGGCTGACAGAGCCAGCAGTTTACAGGGTGGGAGATTTCTACCTTCACGAGGCTTGCAACTGTGGCCCGCAGATCCCCCCTCCTTGGAGAGCTGGCAGATTTCCTGGCTGTCAGAGCCGGCTGTTACCTTGTGGGGCTTACAGCTGCGGCCCCATGGGAACCTTAATTTGCCCCCTTCTCTGGAGGTAGCTCTCTGGAGCTCGCTTTTGCAGCTCTGGTAGACCGCTGCAGTGGCTGTTGGCACATCCAATTGATTGCGGGGGGTGGAGGTGCTTCCTTCTTGGAGCTCACAGTGGTGGAGGATCCTGGCAGTTGACATTTCCCACCCTTTTCTCTAGCACCTGCCATTTTGTTAGCTTCTTGTCTACCACAGTCATTCGTGCCTGCCATTTTGTTTTCTAATTTTCCTGCCTTTTTTCATGAAAGGTTTTTATGGGATTTTGGCTGATTCTAATTAATCCCTGTTAGTGTTAGTGCACTCTCTCCCTGAAAGGGCATATAAGGGCTTACATAATTCTATTGATTTATATATATGCATATATTTTTTTTTAAAATATTAAAATTAAAAATTATCATTATTTCTATATACAGTGGGGCTGTATTGCACCTCCAGTGTGTGAGTTTGAGCCCTTACTTTACTGTATTCCTCCACAAGGTCTACGTGTGAGCATACGTGTCAAGTGCCAATTCACTGCACCCTTTCACGGTGTGCTTGTGCCCAATTGTCAAGTCACTGTGTGTATCTAAGTCTCTATTCAATTGTCAGTCACCACACTCCTCTAGTGTGTATTTGTGTCTGTCTCTATTCACTGCACCCCTCTACTGTGTGCGTGTGTCTGAGTGTCAAGTCACTGCACCCCTCTACCGTGTGTGTGTGTCTGAGTTTCAAGTTATGGCACCCTCCTGCTGTGAGTGTCTAAGTGTCTAAGCACTTTAATCACTGCACCCCTCTTCCAGTGCGTGTGTTGGACTCTCGGTACCACACCCATTTACTGTGGGCATGCATATCATGGCAGATGAGATGGCAGCTGTAGATGCTTCTGATGCAGAGTGGATTGCCATATCCGCCACAACATCTCAAAAGAGGCAGCCTAAGATATCAAAGCGCAAGCCTTCCAAGCAACATTGTAAAGTGGTTGCCAAATCTCAGTACTCTTCTACTCAGCTTGCAACCAGATGGGCATGGTATGTGTCCTTTCCAAGCACACTAGAGCCACCGTGGTGTCGGAGGAGGCAACTGTTACAGGTCAAGAAAGATTGACAGCCCTCTTTCACTCTTCAGCTGTATCATCCGACAAGGAGTTTGATGGATTCCCAGTTCAGCCTTCCACTGTCCACCAGCCTCCTCCACCTTCTACTATTTCTGAGGCTAGAGCTCAGTCACCTGGTCAGGCAGCTGCCACATCAGTACCGCAGCACGCTCAATCAGGGACTATGGAGCCACCCTTCCTACTGACCATTCAAGTGCCTTTGCTGGGGCTGAAGTTAACTCCTGAATTGTTAATCAGTTGAAAGATGCATTGCCGCAAGTTCAACCACTGCTGCAACCGCAGGGCGAAGGCACAGGTTTGTGAGTCCCCTAGCGTACGCAACTTCACGCCAGCTCCTCAGCTCTTCATGGCCATTCAGATGAGGGTCGAGACGTGTTGCCCAATCCCTTTGATGTGGCCAGAGGCAGAGCTATGGGTGATGTGACAGATCTAATGGACCCTTCAGACCTAATGGACCCCTCTATTCCACCAGATGCTGAAGGAGATGACTGGAGTGGAGAATCAGAGGCAGAGGAGACTACTTCTCATCGTCTCTTCGACTCAGCCGACTTCTTACCTTTGTTTTACATGACACTGGAAACCTTGGGTCTCCAATCTGATCCATTGGAACCTATGCCCCCTCCTGTTAAGGGCACCAAGGTTCTGAGAAGTCCTAGGTCCACAATACACTGTCTTCCTGTTCTGGATCCTCTTGATAATCTGGCAAAGGAGAAATGGGCTTGGCCTCGGCACACCAGAAGGGTCCCAGCCCTGGCTAATAAAAACTATTCCTTGGCCTCTGACTTTATGAATCGCTTAAAGATTCTGGCAGTGGATGAGCCAATTTTAGGCTTGGTGAAGGAAGAAGACTCCTAGTTTAAGGACTCATCCAAATGGAAAATAGATTTTGCCCTTCGTAAGAACCATGACGCAATGGCCTATTCTATCAGGGCTCCTTGCGCAGCATCTATATTCACTAGAGCGTCCATGATGTGGTTGGATGACCTCCTGGATGACCCCAATCCAGATCCTGCCAAGATCAAAAGGGCTCTTGTGAAGCTGCACAAGTCAGTGGCTTTTGTGGCTGATGCCACTCTGGATGTGACACAATTTGCAGCTCATGTTATGTCAGCAGGTGTGGTAGCACGGAGAGCTCTTTTGCTCCGTCATTGGGATACTGATACTACGGCCCAAGCCAGTCTCTTGATGGCACCTTATATGGGCACTATTGTATTTGGAGAAGAGGCTCTCAAATCCATCTTTGTGGATCCTAAGGACAAGCGGAAGCTGGTCTTAGCCACAACTAGAAAAGAGGACCAGAGATCATTTAGAAGGTTCGCCCCATACCACTCCTTTCAGCCATTTCGAGGAACGCAAACTGGGGGAAAGGGCTGTGACTTTTGAAATCCCAAAGGTTCTTGGCCCAAGCAGTGATTCCACAGCTGCAGTCAATATCAGGGCAGGTATGGCCCCTCTTCCTCCTCTATGGGAGGCCATCATTACTGACACCATCCCTGTTGGAGGCAGATTACTTCCTTTTGCAGAACTTTGGCAACACATGACAGTGGATTCCTGCGTAAGAGATCTCATTTTTTATGTCTACAAAATAAGTGTTTTGGATGACCCTACCAAACAGATTTTTATCCTACCCCTCCTGGTTCTCTCTCTGGGGAAACGGTTAGTGATGGGAGAAGCCATACAGCACCTTCAGGACTTAGTGGCAATAGAGCCAGTGTCACTGAACAAATGCCGTGTAGGGGTCTACTCCATTCTGTTTGCAGTCCCCAAGAAAGAGATTTCATGGAGAGCTGTTCTAGACCTCAAGTTTCTGAACAGGTTTGTGAGATATTGTTGCTTCAAGATGGAGTCCCTAGCCTCAATCATAGAGGCAGTACAGGAAGGGGACTTCTTGGCGTCCATCGACTTGAAGGAGGTGTATCTTCATGTTCCAATCTGTCCTGCCCACAGATGATTCCTGAGGTTTGTGTTTGGCCACCATCACTTCCAATATCGGGCCCTCCCATTTGGCATCTCATCGACTCCAAGAATGTTCACAAAGGTGATGGTCACACTGGTTGCCCACCTCCATCTCCAGGGTGTCCACATTTATCTGTATATGGACAACCTATTCATCCAGGCAGAATCCAGGGAGCAGGCTTTACTTCACTTTTGTCATATTCTCGTGGCCCTGAGGACTACAGGTTCCTAGTCAATCTTGAGAAGAGCCATCTATCTCCTACTCAAAGCCTCCAGCACCTGGGAGCCATTCTGGACACAGCTTAAGCCATGGTCTTTCTATGGTCAGATAAAATCTCAGCGATCAAGGGCATGGCGCAGCTCCTGATGCGCCATTCATTGGCAGATGTAATGTTACTGGCAAAGGTCCTGGGCATGCTTGTATCAACTATTCATAATTGTCCCATGGGCTAGCTCCAATGGGCCTTATTGCTTTTTCAGTCAGACATTGCTAATTCCACACATCGAGAGATTCATCTGTCCCTAACCCTGCAGTCTTCCTTCCGGTGCTGGTCTTTAACTCAGAATCTTCAACAAGGGGCTCCATTCCAAGAGTCGGACAGGACTGTTCTTGCAACAGATGCCAGTCTGATTGGCTGGGGGGGTCCACTGCATATCCTGCTTCACGCAAGGCACCTAGTCCATGTCAGAGAGGCATCACAGCATAAACTGGCTGGAGCTCTGGGCAAACCATCTCGCCCTCCGTTACTTTCAGACAATGTTTCATTTTACTCATGTCCAGATCCGTATGGACAACACACGAGTGAAATCTCACTTGAACTGGCATGGGGGCTCCAGATCTTGAATTCTCCAGGCAGAGACCACTGTGGTACTCAATTGGGCTGAGAAACACCTGCTGTTCCTGAGAGCGGAGCATCTCAGCGGGGTTCTGAATGTCTCTGTGGACTGGCTAAGCAGATAGCAAGTGATTCCAGGGGAGTGGAAGTTACATCTGGCAGTGTTCCGTCATCTCCAGCAAAGCTTTTGCACTTTGACTGTGGATCTGTTTGCCTCGAGTAGCAGCTCTCAGGTTCCCCGATTCTTCTCAAGATATCTAGAGACAAAGGCTGAGTCTATAGATGCTGTTCAGACTCTTTGGCCTGACGGCTTCCTACATGCATTTCCACCTGTACCCCTGCTAGGCAGAACACTGAGGAAACTTGGGTGTGAGTGGGCACAATTAGTTCTACTAGCCCTGTACTGACCTTGCTGCCTGTGGTTCTCAGATCGCCTCACCTCGTCAGTAGCAGATCCTTGGAGGTTACTAGTAAGGCCATATCTTCTCTCACAGGGACTGATCTGGCATCCGGATCCCGACTGGCTGAGTCTCACAACTTGGCATTTGAGCTGACACAGTTGATCTGCACCAGCCTGTAGGAGGTTATTGACACCATTCTGGCCTCAAGATGGCCGTCAACTTATTGAATTTCCCAGAGTACGTGGTCAGCATTTTCTACCTGGTGTGTCTCCCAGGGTCTACAACCTTCTAAGGCCACGGTCCAACAGGTCTTAAAGTTCCTTCACAAGGGTTTGAAGATGGGACTGAAGCATAATACTGTGCGGTGCCAAGCTTCTGCTGTATCTTCTATCTTGGCTGCCACTTCACCAAGTATCCCTGTAGGTTCTCATCCTCTGATTAAACATTTTTTTGAAGGGAGCCGTGGTGCTCACTCCAATAGTGTGTCATTATTTTCCATCATGAAGTTAACAGAAGGTGCTTCAAACACTGCAGCACCCTCCATTCGAGCCCCTCAGGACTGTGTCCTTGTAGATGCTTTCCTTTAAAGTCCATTTTCTAGTTGCTGTCACTTTGGCTAGATAGGTCTCAGAGTTGGGAGCTCTGTCATCGGCTCATCATCTCTGCACCTTTCATAAGGACTCAGTAGTCTTACGTCTGGATCCATCTTTCTGACCCAAAGTAAGTTCTATGTTTCCCTGATGGAGGCTGCCTGGGTGTACTACACTGTATTTTTTCTTATCATTTTTATAAGTTTATAATGTATGAATGAGTCAAGACCTTTTTGTATGTGTTCTGGATGTGCTGCTCCTTTGTTTCGGCAGTTGCCCTTTTCTTTGCCAGTCCACCTGTGCTGTGTATGACTGCTGGTCAGATGTCTCACTTTGGCCTTGTCACGAATGAACTGGAGTGGAGCCAGAAGGAAGAACCCCGGTCTTGACTCCTATGCATTCTTTCCTTCAGATGCTAGATGGTGCTATAACTCACGTGATGTTATGATACCTGGGAAAACCACCTTTCAGGTGAGACCAACAGTCTGTTCTGAACAGTGGACAGATACATGCTTTACTCAAAAGCTATGTAAAGGTTGATAGGGCTAGACTTTAATTTTCCATTAATTTATTCTCTGTTCCCCATCCATGTGGATACTTTGTAGTGTTGTTCTCATTGTTATCCTAGAGTGTCCACTACTTACTTTATGCATACTCAGTTCCCTATTCTAAACTTTGTCTCATTTAGTCATGACTATGTTGCTTTACAAATTTTATTTAGGTTCCTGAGCTAGCTATTGGATGACTGTCGTTGTTTTTGCTGCTGTTATTTAAGACTGTTATTTAAGGTTTCAGATTATTGTGACCAAGTGAATTCCTCTGCTGATAACAGAATTCAACAAGGGCTAATTGCTGCAGTATGGCCTAGCGGTTATGCCATAAACATCAATGTGTCTTCCTACTGTCCCTCTACCTCTGGCTCATTTTGGACAATTCTTGAAACCATAGTTAAAAAGATCAGAAATAAACCATACACTCATACATTGGCCCCTTCTTGTATGCAGCTTATTTAATCTGCTCTGCAGTTTTGTGATAATTATAGTTTGCTGTAATGTCTGAATGGGCAATTCCTAGCTGGCATTTGATCTCAAAACCAGAATTGGAAACTCATGTTGAACCATGGCTTCTGATTCTGGTTTGGAGGGCAAATAGTAAACTTGATCTGCTGATTTACATTGTAACGGAAACCTATGATTTGTGGTAATCTGGAAATTGAAAGTGAAACTGCATGCAAAAGGAGAGAGGGAGCCTACATCTCATTTCCCATCCTCCAGGCCAAGGTTTGGAGAGTTGTTTGAACGGTGTTGATATTTTAGATAGAGGTTGCTGTTGTGCCCTCACCCCCCACCACACTGTTTGTAGTAGATGGGGACATGTTTTATTTATCCAACACACTCTTATAGCAATGCTGTTCCTAGGGGCTCTGCTATATTCCCTCAGCCCTCACTACAGTAGGGCCCCACTCATACGGCAAGTTAGGTTCCAGACCCCTGCCGAAAAGCGGATCAGCTGTAGTGCGGGGATCTGGAACCTAACCTGATGATCGCACCAAAGGAGAAGATCAGATCTTCCCCTCCTCGGGCACAATCAGCTCGAGCGGGAGTCTGATCGCGCCAGAAGAGGAGAAGATCAGCTGTAGCACGCTACTGCTGATCTTCTCCTCCTCCGACACGATCAGCTGGAGTGCAGAAGTCTGACTGCCCCCGAGGAGAAGATCAGCTGTAGCACACTACAGCTGATCTTCCCCTCCTCCGGCACGATCAGGTCAAGAGCAGGAGTCTGATCGTGCCAGAAGAGGAGAAGATCAGCTGATCACCCCACTGGTGCCGTATTAGCAGAATGCTGAAAAGCGGGGCGCTGAAAAGCGGGGCCCTACTGTATAAACAACCAGGTTTACAGGCAGGTTTACAGGCAAGCCACACACACGCACACACACGCGCACACACACGCGCACACACACGCGCACACACACGCGCACACACACGCGCACACACACGCGCACACACACGCGCACACACGCGCACGCATCTTTGTGCCTTTTTAAAAGATCATACCTATGAGCTGCTCTCTTAACTTGTTACTGTTTCTCTAAGGTAAGCTCTGCTGCTGCCATTGATACTGTTTCAAAATCTTTGTCTTTATGTTCAGCCAATACTTATGCCATTTTTGATAGCTGACTAAGAACTAGGCATGTTTGAAAACTAAACAGACTATTGAACAGAAAAACAAAATAAACAAGAGTACTTTAACTCAGTTCTTAAGCATGTGGTTACAGTTAGTTGATCTTTAGTTCAAATGTAATACACTTAATAAATCATTTAATTATGATTCCCATAACCTATTCCAATGGCCCAAGATAAACTACTCAAGTCCTATCTCTAAAGCAAGCCTTGTCTCATAAATCTTGCCCTGCCTACCTGCAAACGTTTCCCTGTCTCACTCACAAACTTTGCCCTGTCTCTATCCACTCACAACTGTCAAGGCTTCAAAATATAAACATTCAACTCTCAGACACTCAGCCAACTCAGTAGGTGGATGTTAAAGAATCCTCTCTCTTCACCAAAGTCAAATGTGAAAGTTTTGCAAAGAGGCTTAGGCATGTCTCCTTCTGTACAGGAACCAAAGACTAGGCACTCATTAAGAATTCACTGTATGGTTACCTTACAGTACAATGGTACACATGTCTGCTTAGAAGTAAAAGTCTTTAATGGGCTTACTCCCAAGTAAGGGTATATGATGGCAGCCTAGCCTTTGGTTTGTGGTTGGCATTGGGGGAAACAGAGTTCTTGTGACTTTTAACAGGTCTGTGGCAGACAGAAATTCAACAAGTTAAGCTTTTCTCTTGTGGAAATGCAATAGAGAAAAGCTTCACTATGACTGTGCTCTCTCTTAATTCTCCTTGTGCAACATGACTTCCCTTTCCTCTCCTTTCCCCATGTACCCCCAAAATATGCTTCAGAGGGTCCCCCAACCATCTGGAACAGATTTTGAGAGTGTATGAAGGACTGCCGTGGAGACAAGAGGAGAGGGAAGTACGTTGTGAAAGTGGAACAGCAGCATTGGATACAGGCCTTACTACTTCCATATGTTGTTTTGTAACATACTTTGTTCACTGATGACATTCTGTAAATTTAAAATGCTTCTTAACCAGATGGAATGGGAAGCCAAACCAAACAATGTTAGTTTGCTAAGATTGCCCAAAAGCTTTCATAAATAAAATATTTTCATACTGTTTTGTATTTAAATCTACTTTTGCCTTGCATACTTTTGCAGATGCTGACAAAACAATTGGAAGTATTAGGTTTAGCGGAAAAACCTCAGTTGGTTACTCGATTCCAGGAAGTTTTTCGGTCCATGTGGTCTGTTAATGGTGACTCAGTCAGTAAAATATATGCTGGAACTGGAGCTCTTGAAGGAAAAGCAAAGGTAAGTAATGGTTTTAGAAGCTTGAGTATTGTAATTGTAAAGGGCTAAATTGTGTTCCTGCTCACAACTGTTGTTTTTCAATCTCTTAAGTGCCTGGGTATGGAATTTCCATTATTTGACTGTTATCTAGTGAGGGGTAAGTTGTGCTCTATCTTTACCCACTGGTCTTGGATTAGCATGTATCAGTTTAAAACTTCTCTCACTCCTTTCCCAGCAGTGCTTTATTTAACTTTACCAATTTATCCAAAATTCATATAAAATGTCTGAGGGAAAAAAAAGTTCCCTCCTAGGTAAGATATAAGCTATTACCTTGCAACCCATTGTAATTTATTAGTCATTAGAGTTATTTCATTCAAGTCAAATGCCAAAAATCCTTCTGCTGATGTAGTAAGCAGAAGCGATGCTGATACAGGCAGCAGTAAGTGGTAGTCACAAATAGTCAGACAAGTTGCGAGTTCCATACAAGTTCTCTTTATTTCGGTAGCATGTATATGTTATGTCTGACAACATAATTTAATGTAGTATTTTTAGCTGAAGCTTTCTGTATATTTTGCTTGTGGCCTTGAAGAACTGTACCTTTGCAGGGCACAGGTGTTAAATTAAAAGAAATAGCAGATATTGAAGTATTTTCATTGCATGTTTTTATCTGACAGTACTTGGGGGAGGGCCTTCTCAAACCATGGGGTTGTATCCAACTAAATCTTTGTGCATATGAAATACCTTATGCAAGTGTAACAGAAGTTCTTCTTCCCTGTGTGCTCCCCCAGATCTGCTCTGATTTTTCCCCAACCATCCAGATCAAATTTTTTTTGGGAGGGATAGGAGAGAAACAGGAAGTTCTGTTGTACTTATGGAAGTTATTTGCACACAGTTATTTAGTTAGATACAAGCCATGCAATTTAATCTTAACTACAACTAACCTGAAATGTGTGCTCAACAGTGGTTATTTCAAATTTTCTCTAAGCTATTGTGTTACTGTTTAACATCTTAACTAACTTTTCTTTTGCTTTCCTCTTGGTTCATTTCAATTATTTACCTGATATGTAATTGGTGAGTGTAATTCTTGAATACTGTCAAATTTTATATATTCATAAGAGTTAAAATATTTATCCCCGCCCAACTTGTTGATGGTTCAAAATGCTAAAGACTTTATTTGAATGACTTGTTAGGATAGATTATTCTTTACTGAACCTAACAGCATCCTTTTATAGAGCCAATTGTTATGGTTCTTGCAGTTTTTCTTGTAAAGTTACTGCCTGTGATCCAAGGAGCTACTTCAGGCATGTTTAAGACCTTGACATGGCTAGTACAATATTTGACATTGAATATATCCTCATGCCATGTCACAAAGTGCTTCTGAAATTTTCTTTCTTTGTCAAAAGTACTTTGACATGGGGACTTGTTTGAGAAATCCAAGGCCAAAGCCCCTTGGTTACATACAACTATTGGTGTGGTTCTTGGATTCCAGCCATTGTCCCCATGAGCTGAAAGTCTTCAATTACAATGGCAGATGAACTAAAAAGGTACATTAGGCAAATTGCTCTTCGTTGACATTAGACCCATATCTATAATATGGGACCATTACTGGTCTACCTTACAATGTTACAAGAGCTACAGAGAATATAGATGAAAGCACTTTTAAGACCTTAGGAAGTATACTGTATAAATATTATTACTGGAACATATAGTAGATTTCTTCAACAGTAGTGTTCTATATTTTATCCTTGAACATTATAGTTATTTCAGTCTTAAACATTCAATTCTAGTTAAATGACCAGTATTTCGTATTTTAAAATTACATGTACGCCATGTCTTCCACTGTTTCTGGTCCTCAAGGTGGCTTACAAATCCCATTCTGGCAATATAAAAGGGACCCGTAAAAGTAAACCAACAACCTGTAATATACAAACCAGCAGAAAAATAGACAGCAGCTATAAGCAGATTTTCAAACATATAGGATAGTTAGCCTGACTTCTAAAACAACAATTGTATAGGTGGATATGCATGGGAAAGGTGCTCATATGGACAGAACTTAATACATGGGCTGATAATTCAGTCACTGAGGTTGCTGTTGAAAATATCTTTAAGAGTGGGTCTCAATATGTACAGATATAATATACATTTGACTTAATATACCTGTCATTTTAATGAAACTGATGCATGTCAGAACATCTAGTAGTTTTTTTCACTCATGTCAATAGGTGTTCCGCCATGAGGACTAGAAACTTTTTGAAACTGAGAGCTAGAATTTTGAAGGTTCTCATCATACTCTATAATCCAAACAAAATGTTGGATGAGGCTGCATGCTATCTGTGCTTGCTTGCAGATTTGAAACCATAGTTTCAATTTCTTCAGTTTGTATATTTTTAATGTGTGCATAATGGATGTGTACTAGTACATGCATATGTGTATAATACACATTTATAAATGTAGCTGTAAGCATAGCATATTGATCTATGTATAATATTTCCATACATATTAATGTGTCAACACAGCTTTGTATATTGCCAGTCAATACTCTGTTTTGGCTTTTAATAATCAGCTTATTACTTATTCCATATTTATAGAAGAAATGACTATTCCTTTAAAGACATTGCATTTAAAAGGATTGTGGATATTTTAAAGCATGAGCTTCTAAAGTATGTAATGTAATATATGCATATTTTGTGTGTGTTAAGTGCTTGTTCATTCCTCACTATTTTGGGTAAAGGCAAAGTATTGCATGACTACACTGTGTGATTTCTTGGCAAAATTCCTTTGGTTTATCTCTATTCTCATCCTATGAAAAAGTAAATAAAACGATGCCATAAACAGAAACTAATGAATTTAATACTCCACAAAAACTAGCTTGCTATAGTAGATAAAAACTTCAAAATTGTATGCAATTGCCAGTGTTCTGTAAGTAACTCAGTAAAATATTTGTGCGTATTCCTCCCTAACAGGCTGGAAAGCTGAAGGATGGTGCACGTTCTGTGACCAGAACAATTCAGAATAACTTTTTTGATAGCTCAAAGCAGGAAGCCATTGACGTTTTGTTGTTGGGAAATACCCTAAATAGTGATTTAGCAGACAAAGCACGAGCTCTCTTAACCACCGGCAGTTTACGTGGTATGTGTTTCTAGGTGCTTTATTTATATGTCAACAACTAGTACTAATAAAGCTGTAGTTGGATCCAAAGCTGCCCTTCCGCATGTGGAAAGTGTATTTCTTCTTCTGGAGAGATATTTTACAACTTATGCTAGAGCATTGTGCAAGAAAACTGAAACTAAAACTAAAGACTTTCTTCCCCTTTTCCAAGCTCTTGAAGAAGTATGAGAACTGCTTTTGAGCCTCCCTACTGCACAAATTCTTCTGCTAACAGTTATGATCCTTCATTAGCATCTATTTTCTTTCTACTTCTGGTTTTTGGATCCATCCTGATCCATCCTATGTAGTAAAACCTCAAAATGTTCATGTCATCTTAACAGCAATCTGCTTATAAATAGTGTGCTGTTTTTTAATAATAGTGTTGGATTACTACTTTTGAGGAATCTAGGAGAATAAAGGAATGAATATTTTCATAATGCATTGTAGAGGAAAATCGGATTTATCAGATACAGGCATTATTTGGATATATTAAATATCTTAAGAACTGAATCCATTTCTAGAAGATGAAATCCCATATGTTCTGTAAATTTAAGTGCATCTTAGCCTAGATTTGCAGGTAACAACCAAATGCATATATAAAAACAAATGCTTGTACCTTAAGCCTTCAGCATGTAGATAATCTTGTTCTGGGAGACTAAGTGATAATTGCAAAGCTCAGTTAACAATTTTAGAGCTCTTTCGGGGACATGTGGCATTACAAAGTCATTATGAAATAAGCAGTATTACATGGAATAATATGTAACAATCTACACTGAACAATTGCTTCATAGTTTCGAGATGTTTAAGAGTGAGAACTGTAATTTTGCAGCAAAGTGATTTAACTGTTAAAAGTTAAAACATAAAAAGTGTGCTTAAAGTGTCCTGGAAGCGTACACTGTAGCTTGGTAACATATAACTCTTCAACTAATTTCTTTTCTTTTCTCCTTTACTGCATCCGTAGTTTCAGAACAGGCATTGCAATCAGGTATAGTATAGTACCCATAACTATCAACATCTGGGATTAAATTTTATCATGTTAAATTTCTCTAAATTTTTCTCATCCTGAAATACATGCAGGAGAATCTGTTACGTACTCCTATCTGTTTGGTTGGCAGTGAGATGCACCACAAGCCACTTCAAATGAAAAGTGGCAGGCCAACTTCTTTATGTATTTACACACAGAGAGATTTGCTGGCAAGTCAGACCCCTCTCCTTTTCAAGCCATGAGGAGAAAAGAGAGAGGGAAGGAGATCCTCCTTCTTTTTCAAGGTGTCATTGTACTTGCTTTCTCCCTGTCATCTTCTTAGGAAGCTGCTTTTATACTCAGCTCAGTATTGTGTGAAACTGAGTGGCATTGGCTCTCTAGGTTTTTGGACAGGAGTCTTTCCCAGTCCTACATTCAGATGCTAGGGATTTAATGGGGGGAGGCTTTGTAAGTCAGGAGATAGCTTGGAAAGATTGGGTGCCAAGACACTGAGAAAAGCTTGCTTGCAAGCAGTGACAAATTTCGTACGTTTTGTGTCTGTTCTCTTCTAACACAGTCCCAAGGATTCTGGTGAAAGGGAATGGGAGGTGAGTGAAGGACACACTAGATGGTATCCCTTGATGACTGCATTCTGCCTGGTTGCCAGTTTCTACTTTTAGATGAAGAATTACTTGAATGCATAACAAACATGCCAATAATATATAGTCATACAGCATAGAAATCCTTTTTATTCCACATGTTTGAATGTGTACTTCATGTATCTCCCATAATTTTGTACAAAAGACTCATTGCCTATGTTTCAAATATATTAACAAATGTACATACATAATTTAGATCATTAATTTTGACTGCAGGATATGGACTTCTACAGAATTATGGTAGAGCTAGAAAATAAATGGTTTCTCCGATCAGATGGTGGATATATACCCTGTCCTGGACGGGGTTACACTCCCCCTAAAGGAACAGGTTCGTAGTCTGGGAGTCGTTTTAGACTCTTCCCTCTCACTTGAGGCTCATGTAGCCTCGGTGGCACGGAATGCGTTCTACCAACTTCGGTTTGTAGCCCAGCTACGTCCCTACCTGAGTAAGGAGGACCTTACATCAGTAGTACATGCTCTGGTAACCTTGCGTTTGGACTACTGCAATGCGCTTTACGTAGGGCTACCTTTGAAGACAGTTCAGAAGCTACAGCTAGTGCAAAATGCGGCAGCCAGACTGCTAACAAGAACTAAGTGGTCTGAGCATATAACACCTGTGCTGGCTCGCCTGCACTGGCTTCCAATATGCTTCCGGGCCAGATTCAAAGTGTTGGTGTTAACCTATAAAGCCTTATACGGCGCGGGACCACGATATCTGTCGGAACACCTCTGCCGATACGAACCGGTTCGTACACTATGGTCTACTACGAAGGCCCTCCTCCGGGTCCCGACGCATAGGGAGGCCCAGAGGGTGGTGACAAGATCTAGGGCCTTCTCAGTGGCGGCCCCCGAATTGTGGAACGGTCTCCCCAAGGAGGTACGCTTGGCGCCGACACTATCATCTTTTCGGCGCCAAGTTAAAACCTTTCTCTTCTCTGAGGCATTTTAATCTTAGTTAAATGTTTGTAACTTGGTTTTAGATTGTGTAGTTTTTATATGCTTGTTGTATCAGATTCTGTAATTTTATTGTATTTTATGTTAACCGCCCAGAGAGCTATTGCTAGTCAGGCGGTATATAAGTTTAAGAAATAAATAAAAAAATAAATAAAATAAAGAGGAGGGCAGAGATAGTGTGTGAAAACAGTTGAGCAGGAAAGACATGCAGAGTCCAGAAACCTTCCCTGTCAAGTTTCCCCTCTTTGTTTTTTCAATCTTCAACATATATCTCCTGCATACTTCTGGTCTTAAGATGTATAAAAATAGCTCCACAAAAACGTCTCATTAACTGGTAGTCATAAGGCAAACATTCAGAAATAAGGCCCATTGCAGTCAATGGGACTGCTTTTTCAATATTCACTGACAGGCAAAAAACCTTGCGGTTTAAGGACTTACCTATAGCCCACAGATATTTCTATCAAACTTTTAAAAGCAGGGAGATTGGGCAGTTATAATGAATGCACCAGGGGAGCAGGAGACCTGACCTCACTGAGATATTGGACTGCCCCACAAATTGGTCAAATTGCAAACACAATTTGGGTTGGTCTTTCACAGTCCAATCCACTTGCTGTGTAGCTTGGAAGAATTTGGTAACATGTGCCCCTGAGCATATGGTAAGTGGTGGCAACACCTGCCATCTCCAAAGATGGAGAATTATATTTTTGTATATTTGTGTTCTTCTTACTTTGCTTCTTTCCTGTGTTACTAATGTTTCTACGGAGAATCTAATCTAGAAAATTTTATTTCTCTCATTTTTCATCTTAGAAATCTGTGTCAAATTTATTTTTATTAATTTCAAAGCCTTTTTATTGGTCAATGTCATATGATGGTGAAGATAGCCTTTTGTGTTTCAAATTGGAGGTTATGTTCTATTTCGGGGGTATTAACAGTTGAATCTGAAACGGCAGTTTGATGTAAAATCAGACTGATTACAATATGTTGCTACTTCAGCAATGACTCTAGCTCAGTGATTCTCAAACGGTGTGCCACAAGAGGTGACTAGGTGTGCCGCTAATATTATGAAAGTATATTTTAAAAATGAGAAGAAACCCATTTGTATAGTTATTTTTATTCATAGTTTAAAATATATTAATATATTTTTAATTTTGTACACGAAGTGCGCCAGAAAATTTTTATATGTTTTACAGTGCGCCGCAAACCAAAAAGGTTTGAGAACCACTGCTCTAGCTGTTGGGAAAAAGAGGATGCATGCTTTCAGGGTGCTATGTTGAAACCACTTTATTTAAGGCAAGGTGGGCACGGTCAATTAAAAACATAGAGCACACCTAGCATTTTGCTAGAATATATTTCACCTCCCACTGTTTTATCTTGTGTAAATTAAGACACTCTTGATATCCACTGGAGACTATTCTGCAGAATAGTCAGTGCCATTATTCCACAATTACGTTTGGAGTTTTTTAGTGTAAATTTTGCAGAGTGTTGCTGTACTTCACATATTCACAGAAATAGAAACAAAAGAAAATGATTTCCTATAGGAAACTTCACTAAAATTGCAAAGTAAATCAGACATATTTAAAGTGACCATCTAAACTATATCAACTATCTTAATAATGTTGCTTCCTCCCTGCTAAAACAAGATCAGCACAGTACATGTCTTCTTTCTATTGGGCTGACTGCAGGTGTTGCCACCACACACCATATGCTCAGAGGCACGTTACCAAATTCTTCCAAGCTACACAGCAAGTGGATTGGACTGTGAAAGACCAACCCAAATTGTGTTTGCCTTTTGACAACTTTGTAGGGCAGTACAATATCTCAGAGAGGAGGTCAGGTCTCCTGCTCCCCTGGTGCATTCACTATAGCTGCCCAATTTCCCTGCTTTTTAAAGTTTGATAGAAATATCTGTGGGCTATAGGTACATTCTTAAACCGCAAGGGTTTTTGCCTATTAGTGAATTTCTCTGCTTTTTAATCTGGGAGGTAAGAAATGGGATCCTGTGCAAGTTTGCTGAGAATGGATTGATCATTTGCATGCTTATTGAGTTCAGTGGGATTAACTCCCCTGCAATCATGCTTAGGATAGGTGAAACTGTCCAGAGGGGATGGGGAGGGGGGAGGATGAGGAGGAAGGATAGGAAGGGCAGAGGGGAGGAGGGGGATGGGAGCAGGCAAGCGGGGGAGGGGGAGGGGAGGAGAAGGACAGGTTTGATGATTTGCATGCTTGTTGAGTTCAGTGGGATTTACTCCCATGCAATCATGCTTACGATAATTAAAACTGACCGGGTCAGGGAGGGAGGGCTGGAGTGGGCAGGGGAGGAGGAAGGAGGAAGAGGGGAGGAGAGGAAGAAGGGAGAGGAGAGGGGAAGGAGGGGAAAGGCAGGTCTGATCATTTTCATGTTTATTGAGTTCAATGGGATTTACTTTTATGCAGTCATGGTTAGGATAAGTAAAACTGACCATGGGGGAGGAGGAGGGGGAAGGGGAAGGAGCAGATTGGAGGGGGCAAAGGAAGGGGAAGGGGAGGGCAGGTTTGATCATTTGCATGCTTATAGAGTTGGGTGTTATTTACTCCCATGAAATCATGCTTAAGATAGGTAAAACTGACCATGGGGAGGAGGAAGGGGAGGGGAAGGAGGGGGAGGGGAGGGGATAGGAGGGGATAGGAGGCAGGAGGAGGGTGGGTTTGATTAGTTGCATACTTTTTGAGTTCAGTGGGATTTATTTCTGTGCAATCATGTTTGAAAATGGAAATGGACTGCCTTGAAGTCGATCCTGACTTATGGCAACCCTATGAATAGGGTTTTCATGGTAAACGGTATTCAGAGGTGGTTTTACTATTGCCTTCCTCTGAGGCTGAGAGGCAGTGACTGGCCCAAGGTCACCCAGTGAGCTTCATGGCTGTGTAGGGATTTGAACCCTGGTCTCACAGGTCGTAGTCCAACACTTACCTGGGGGAGGGGCAGGGAGGGTAGGAGGAGGGGGGGAGGAGATTGGGTGGGGTGGGCAAAATGAAAGCATTGTGAACAGTATCATTGCTTTTCAGCATTTCCCTAACCTTTTTATTCTACAGCAGGCACATGTAGCCTCCCACCCAAACCTGTCCCTGGCGACATCCACACCAGGCCTTTATTTCACTTTGGACAGTCTTGGCTTCTCTCAAAGAATCCTGGGAAGTATAGTTAGTGAAGGCTTCTGAGAGTTGCTAAGAAACGCCCTGTTCCCCTCACAGACCTTCAATCATAGGGGCTGACTGTTAAACCACTCTGGCCACTGGAGCTCTCTCAGGGGAATAGGAGGCTCCTCTCAGCACCCTTCACAAACTACACTTCCCAGGATTCTTTGGGGGAAGCCATGACTGTCTCACGTGAAATCAAAGTCTGGTGTGGGTGTGGCCCCCTGATTAGCCAAGCCCAGCAGCTGTGAGTCTGGCTTTAGAACACTGACAGTTGGTTCTTACTGAGCATGCCCGGCACTATCATTGAGTTCAAGCCAAAATTTCTTAAATTAATTAAAAATCAGCCAGGCATTTTTTTTAACTTTTGAACTGCAGAGGATGAAGGTCAAAGTATGGGGCAAGGTCAGTAACAGGATTACAGGTACTTTGTTAACATGGCTGATTTTTAATGAATTTCAACAGTTTATGAGAACTCTGACAGAAAGAAGTCCAAAAGGGCTCTCGTTTTTCCCCTCTCATTTTCGACTTTGAACTCTCTATTCTCTCTGACTGTTTTGTGTATCACCATGAAAATTTACAGGGTTGTTAAGCAAGCGTTTCTGAGTTCAGGACTATAAGGTTTTGTTTTGAAATGAGCTTATGGGAAGCATCAGAATGGTATGGGGGTATTTTCAATTTAACATTGCGGAATGTATGGAATATGCACAGCTCTGGATATTTAATCCAGGCATATAAATATCAATTTGCCCTAGTCACTTGTGTCAAGAATGAATCTCTTTTAGGAAATTAGGTAGATAACCCTTTATAGTTGGAGACTGGTTCACGTTGCTAATGGGAACCAAGTGTACAGATCTCCTGGTGATTGCTTTGGAGGTCATAAGAACTGGCTATATAGAAAATAACAGTACATGCAAGTAGAGTATTTCTAAGATCACAGACCTTAAAAACCATTTAAAAGTATGATTGTCATACCAATTTGTATGAATCGGCCCTACAGACTAGACTTCACAAGATCAACACATCATGGAATACTTAATACCCATGATTGTTGATGATGTGAATTCGTCCATAGCGTACTTTCAGGATTTTATTTGGGGGGGGTGTTTAAAAAGATAGTTTTTAGTAGAATGTCACAATTTAGAAATCTAAAACAACTCTTGGGCAGCAATCCTATATATATAGTGGCCTGGTTCACATGATCAATTCTGTCTTAATAAGCCAGGATGTAGATGAGCAACATGCAGGTGCACACAGCTGCTTTCCTGCTGCTTTGCCCTTCCCTCTGCATGAGCAGCTGAACAAGCCAGGATTAAGCTCTGAACCATAGGTTCTCATGACATGCAAGCTCAGAAATTAAGATTAATGCCTTCTAACCGACCAGGATATTAAGTTAATTTTAAACCATAGGTTTATGTTCTTAGTATAGTGTGCTGTAAGTCTCTGAAAATAGGAATATTGGAAGCTTGCTTATGCCAAGTCCGACCACTGGTCTGTCTAGCTCAGTGTTGACTACAATGATGGCAGTAGCTCAACAGGATTTTAGATATGGTTATTTTCCAGCCCTAACTGGAGATGATGAGAATTGAACCTGGGACCTTCTGCATGCGAAGCATATGCTTATCATTGAACTATAGCCCTTCTCTATATGTCTTTCCTGTCAGCATGACTGAAAGCAAAGAAGATAAGAGACAAGTGCATGTTCTGCAGATTTATTTATTTATTGTATTTATTATTACATTTATATTCCACCTGTCCTCCAAGGAGCTCAGTGTGGCACACCTCCCAATTTTGTTCTCACAACAACCTCACGAGGTAGGCTAGGCTGAGAGACTGTGACTGGCCCAACGTCACCCAGTGAGCTTCATTGCCAAGTGGGGATTTGAACCCTGGTCTCCTAGATCCTAGTCCAGCTCTCTAACCATTATAGCACACTGCTCCACAATTGAGAAAATTGGAGGCAGCGCAGATTGATGCATAGAGGTTTAGGTCTTTACCTTATTTTGAGACTACCAACCACCATGGTCTAATGTGGGAGGGAGGCTAATCTGTGGAGCTCTAGATGTGGGGCTGTATAAATATCTTGGGGAGGATTCCAGTTGCCAAAAGTACTTGAACAGAATATTTAATCGGGGGGAAATCAGTAAAGTGCCCTTAATGGGGCATAAGTGTTCTCTTTAAACAAATCTACAGCTTTACTTGAACATTATTTTATTAGAATATTTATAAATATTGTAAGACTGGGTGGTATTCAGTGCTAGTTCTACTCAGAGTAGACCCATGAAGTTGATAGACATGACTAATTTAGGTTCATTAATTTCAGTGGGTCTACTCTGAGTAGGACTTAGTTGAATACAACCCATGGTAATTAAATAGCATCCATTTCACTTATATTGTTTAGACTATAATTTCTGCTGTATCACAGAATAAGATATTCTGATGAATAGCCACCAGCACTGCAGTGTACTTAAAAGAGTACTCCAGGCTTTTAAAGATAGGCTTAGGCTTAGGGTAACAACATATCCCTTTATTTCTGCTGCTGCTGATCTACCTTAGAGTGTCAAAGTGCAATAACAGCTTAAAGCTAATGAGTATAAATAAACTCTTGCAACAAAAACTCCCAGTTTTAAAAAAATAATAAATTCAGGGTACCATTTGTTAGAAGGTAGAGGTTAGACATCATTGAGCAGGCAGTCCAAATAAGAGAAAAAATCCATATCTGACTTCATAAGAAGGTTCTGCTGGATCAGGCCAATGGCCCATCTAGTCCAGCATCCTGTTCTCACAGTGGTAAATCAGATGCCCATGGGAAGCCCACAAGCAGGACCTGAGCACAAGAGCACTCTCCCCTCCTGCAGTTTCTAGCAACTGGTACAGTATTCAGAAGCATACTGCTTCTGACTATGGTACAGGCAAAGCATAACCATCATGACTAATAGCCTTTGATATACTTATTCACCATGAATTTGTCTAATCTTCTTTTAAAGCCGTCCAGATTGGTGGCCATCACTGCCTACATACTTCAGAGGGCACCAGCCTCAACAAATAGATTATACCCCACTGAATCGTGTTCTTGGGTCAGTAGAGTAAGGGAGGTGGTTACTGCAGCCCCACAGTTTGCTTCAGCATGGCTCATGTCCCATAATTCATGGTATCTTCCTTTTTAAAAAATGTATTGCCTTATCCCTTAAATTTTAATGCTTAAAATGTTTTCAAATTTTGAAACTGAAGTCTGTCTGGCACGCAATTCTCTATGGACTTCTTCATAATATCCTGCTAGTTTTATTTCTGTGGACCTACTTATTGACACATATGAAAGCATTAAATAACTTGCTGTGTTTTTCTGTATTAGAGAAGGGATTCATGTTGTTCAGGAAAGCCATTCAGCTGTTTAAATTCTGTGTGTAAATGATGCTATCCCCCTTTTAGTAGCTGGGATAGAAAATGAAACCATCCTGCATACTGGATTCAAAGTTAAATACCTAGTTGGAGTTCATGGTTCATCTATTTGTATTTTTTCGTAACTTGGCTTGACTCCTTGATTTATGACATTTGGGAGTTGCTTTGGTTTATGGACTGTAGAACTAAATTGGAAGAAAATACAGGGTTGGATCTAGAGGAAAGCTTGCACAAACTGGCTTCCCCAAGGGTTGGGAGACCTGGCTGAATGGTGTGGATTATGGTGCAGGGGGAATGAGGAAGAAAGGGAGAATCCTTGAATATCGGTGGAAGTACCTTCTATGTATGGGAGCTTCTTCCCCTATACTATAGCCCACACCATTTAGCAAGATCTCCCACCCTTGAGAGAGTCTTCACAAAGGGGACTACTGGGGTGAAGCAAGAAAGGTAAAGTCACTTTCAGACCGCCCTGTTATGCATGCTTTTCTTTGAATCCAGTCCAATGTTGTTTTCTTCCAATTTAGTCCAAGTCCCAGTCTAGTAGAGAGTAGTTCTTTGATAGCATTTACACTAGAAGAGCCCTGCTACAATCCTGTTTTCTTACTACTGTTGTACAATTTGCTGGAAAACTGTACTCATATAGTATATGGTATATAATGAAAACAAAGCCTTAGAGTTCAAAAGCAGTTAAGGCACAATTTGCACCTCAAGGGGAAAAAATCACTTTGACCCAATGACTTACAGATTTGATAAATGCCTGATGAAGTGCATGTGTTAAGTACACTACACAATGCAAGCAATTTAACCTAATCTAATTACAATTGGACTAATAGGCTGTTTAAATTATCCATTGGATGTAAATAATCTGAAATCTTACCATGAAAATAAATTTACTCTGTTTTATTCCATGTTGAGAATCTGTTTATAGAATAGTTGAGAAAAACATGTTGGGATAAAACATGGGATAAAAAGGATTCTAATTTTTAAAGTTTTGGGGAATTTCATATTGGTTAATAGAGAGAACTATCACTTGAAAATAAATTGAAATATGCTAACTGAGGAGTGCATCTCCTCTTGTGAATACATTGCTATCTTAAAACTTAGCTTGTAAGCATATCTGTGGCATGCTGACTTGCAACTAGATAGAAACTTCTTTGTAAGCAAATCAATCTTAATATTTTGTAGCATCAGCAACAATCCTGAAGAACATGTGTGAGAATTTTTATAAATATTCAAAGCCAAAAAAAATTCGCATTTGTGTTGGAACATGGAATGTCAATGGCGGAAAGCAGTTTCGAAGCATTGCCTTTAGAAACCAGACTCTCACTGACTGGCTTTTAGATGCACCAAAGGTAGCTGGCATCAGCGAATTCCAAGGTGAGAGTCATTACCATGTTATCAGTTTGGGTTAGATTTTTAGTCACTCTGATCTTTGTTCTTTAAAATAATTACCAAAACTTGTAATTACCAAAGCTTTGTATGTTAACTTCAGATCGGCGGAGTAAACCGATTGACATCTTTGCTATAGGATTTGAAGAAATGGTAGAGCTAAATGCAGGAAACATTGTGAGTGCAAGGTAAGTGCCACTGCTGTGTAAAACAAGCAAGTTACGCAGATTTTGTCAAACTTTTAAGAATTTTTAGGAAAGCTTACTGTTATACTATATACCTCACCTAACCATCAAAGTATGACTTCCTAATTATGATTTGCCTATGTCTGGGCGGTTAGCTTTGCATGTCCAGCAGGGCTCTTATCTCTTCTCTAATTGCATCCCATCTGCAGCATATCACAAGTTAGTAGCAGCATCACAAAACAGTATGCAGTGTAGCAAGTGTAGGGGTGAGGTGGGGGAAGATATAGGACAGTATTAAAAAAACCTTGAACTTGCATTATGCATGCTTTCTTCTAAATTGCAGCCCTACATTGGTTTGTGCTGGCTCCAAAATAGTAAGTCAAATTAGAAAAAGTTATTTATTGAAATAGGCTTCAACTGCACAGCTCTTTTTGTCATCCCTTAGAAAAGGGACTATATGTTTCTTCTTACTTTGCTCAGCAGGATGCGAGATCAGCATTTTTTTATTTTGCTTGAAGACTTTCCCTGTACTGAACCTTGGTTGCATTTCCTCCCTTTCCTGGAGCAGTACCCACTTGCTCCTCTCAGGTGTTTTTTCTTACTTCCTTGTACCTTTACTGTCTCACCTTTCTCCTTCCTTGTCTTCTCCCGAATTTCTTCCTTAGCTTAAAAAAAAAAAGGAAAACGGGGAAACTATTTCTTTCTGTTTATCTTTGTCCATCTCTTTGGCTCTTCTCACTCTTCTCCCACATAGCTTCAATGAGGAAAGGGAACTAAGCCAAAGCCGCCTACTCCATGACGCACTCAAGTATGGTCTGAAACAACTGTGAATAATCAGAGTCAGCTACTAGCACCATCCAAAGGAGGCCATCCACTCCCCTAACCTCATATGCCACCTCCAATTCTACTGCTGTTTTCTCTGTCCCTGTGGTGGTAATTGGACATCCATCTCTGGTGCAATTCTCCCAGGAAGGGCATCTCTTGCTGATAGAGATGTGCCAGACTTGCCCCCTCTCTGCCCATCACAGAAGGTTTGAGCATGCACCCTTCACAGCTTTGGATGACAGGCAGTGACCTACCAGGCTTCTCAGCACAGCAAACAGTTGGTACCATCTTCATTAGCTGCCAATGTCATCCTTTCTGATGTTTTCCACAAGAGGATGCTGGATATTATTAAACCTATTGAAACAAATGGCAAACATTACAGTACCAAAGACTATACTAGCAGCCAGACCAGGAGCAAGGGGATCAGAGAACCTATATTTTAGAACAGGCACCTTTCCTTGGTGATCCTGTGATTTCCTCCCTCTCTCCAGGAAGGGCAACCCGCATACTGGACCCTATTTTATCCATATGGTAAAGTGGGACATTATAGCTGGTCACACCAGGGAATTGGCTTTGATCCTGCAAAAAGCTCCATTGCTGCTGGGGATCCCTTTCTTTCTCCTACCCTTGAGGGTTTAACTTCAGAAGAGAGAACTTTACTTCCTCTTCCTGTTTCAGAGCTTCCTGCTATTGACAGTCACTCACCTGCCAAGGAGAGGACCCTGACTTTCCTGATCCCCATCTTAGATTAGAACCCCAGTGGTCACAGGCTTCCTTGATCTCAGCTTGTTATCCTCCTGCACCAATCCTGCACCCCCTCGCCAGGATTTGGTATCAAAAGAGGGGGAGTGGAGTTCTGAATCTGATGGGGAGAAAGTTCATAATCCTAGACTTCTCAGTGAGCAGAATTTCATGTCTCTGTTATCCAAAATTCTGTAGGCCCTAAATTTACAACCACCAGTCCTTGAATCAAAAATGCCTACGAGGTATTATGTCCTGCCACAGTTCAAATCCCTTCAAGGGCCAGTTTCTTTCCATCAAGTCTTTAAGACATCTGTGGGCCACCTTGCTCCACAGCAGAAAAAAATAACCAAATGGTCAAAAAGCACTTTGCATTAGAACAAGAAGATGTTGTATGACCCACTGTGGAATGTCTAATTTCAACTCTTGTTTCAGGATCTATTCTTCCTAAAGATAGGGATTCTCTGCTTAAGGACACTTCTGACCATTGTTCTGACTTGGCGTTAAAGCACATTTTTGCTAGAGAGGCCTTTCTCTGATTAGATGACCTGCTAGACCACCCCAACCAAGTGGCAGAAAACCACATAGTTTTCCTGGCAGATGCCACCTTCAACTCTATTCAGCTTGTAGCTAGTGCCAAGCCAGCCTTCAGCTCATCAAATCAACATTCAGAACCAGTTTGTTGCTGCTGTTCCTAGCCCTAACCTGGAACCAGACTCTGTGTCCTCAGACAAACAAGACACTCCACAGTTGAGGGACCTTGAGAAGCAGACAGGATTCCTCGAATCCAATGCCAAGAGTCTCCTTGAGGGGCCCTCTGGGTTGATACCCGAAGAATCTCTGGAAATGTTAGAGGAGGTGAAACCCCCAAGTCTTTGAAACTGCTGGCACCAGAAGCTTTGGGTACAGGCTTAAGAGCAACAGCCGAGAGTCTGTGGTCTTTTTGTGAGTAAAGAGTCTGCTTATGGGTATGCAATCTGATACTACTACTACTACTACTAATTTATTATTAATTAATTAATTAATTAATTTGTATCCCACCCTTCCTCCCAGCAGGAGCCCAGAGTGGCAAACAAGGCACTAAAAACACTTTAATTAAAACATCATAAAAACAAATCTTAAAATACATTAAGACAAAACAGCATTAAAAACATTTTATAAAAAATCTTTTTAAAAGGGTTAAAAACATTATTAAAAACATATTAAGCAATTCTGACACAGACACAGACTGGGATAGCTCTCAGCTTAAAAGGCTTGTTGAAAAAGAAAAAGAAAAGTCTTCAAAAGGCACCGAAAAGATAGCAGATAGCCTGCCTACTTCAGTGCTTCATATCTCCTTTGCTCCAAGGCTTCCACCTTGCTCTTTTGGGCTGAGAAGTCCCTGAAGGCAGAATGCATTTGAAGTATCCTCATCACAGTAGAGGAATGGCTCAGCCACCAGCAGATATTTTCAAGGGAATGGCAAATTAACCTGGAAGTCCATGGCATTTCAGCCTCACTTTGTGTGTTTGGAAGTGGACTTTTTGGCCTGCAAAAACAGCCATCAGACCAGGAGGTGTTTCTCTGGATACCTCTCGGTGGTGGCAGAGACAGTGGATGCCCTCCTAGCACTGCAGCCTCAGGCTCTTCTCTATGCGCTCCCTCTTCTTGCTCAGGTTATATTTATTTATTTTAAATTTGTATCATGCCCTTCCTCCCAGTAGGAGCCCAGGGTGGTAAGAAAAACACTAAAAACACTCTAAAACATCATAAAAACAGACTTTAAACTATATTAGAACAAAACATCTTTAAAAACATGTTTTGTGCAAAGATAGGGTAGTGATTTTGGTGGAGCCCCACTGGCCTTTGTGTTCCTAGTTCTTGGAGATCCTCCAGCTTGCAACTAGCCCTGTTTAGGCAAGGCCAGCTCCTGCACCTGAATCCTGACTAGTTTCAGCTAGCTGTCTGGAAACTGAGCAGTGGCCCTTCTGACATTTGGTCTCCCTCCAGAAGTAGTAGCCACCACCCTCACCTTCAGGTGCAAATCCATGTCAAAAATCTAAGAATCCATTATAGAAGGCTTACCACAGATGGTGCAAACTATCTCATGTCTCCTCAGCTGCTGTGTTGATGGGAAACCTATTAGGCTTCCTCTGAGCAGGGCTTTGAATGGGTCTTTGGGCCAACACCTTAAAGTGTTGAGCCTCTACTTTGTTTGCTCAATTTCTTGGAGCCTATGCCTTGTTACACAGATTTCTGCAGGGTGCCAATTTCTAACCCCTCCCATCATCCATTGCCTGCTATAATGAAACCTCCACAAAGTCCTTTGGGCTCTATAATATCCTCCATTCAAGCTTCTGTGGTTAGGGCCTCTTCAGCTTCTCTCCTTGAAGGTGGTGTTCCTGATCCTGTAACCTGCTGAATTTTGGAGCTCAGCTCTCTAGTCATGTTTTTCACACAGGCGGTTGTACTTCATCTGGATCACACCTTTATTCCAAAGGTCAACTCCTTTTCCCCTCATTCTCAAGTACTGATGCTGCCATCTTTTTGTCCCCAACCAGTACACTCATCAGAAAAGGCCTTTTCTCCAGTGGGCACCAGGACACCTCTAAGTGGGATATCATCTTTCTCTCCTGTTGCTTGAAGCAGGAAAGAGTTAACACTCCAAAGGACTCTCACCTCAGCCCCTCCCATGGAGTGTTAGTTTGTTTTCCTGCCTTGCTTGAGCAGTACTGTTTTTTGCTCTAGAGTCTGGCTGGCTTATATCCTTCTTTAAATTCACAATTATTTCTCTACTGTTTGGATCTTCTGTGTATGAATGTCTTTTTGATTGGTTTGCGCTTGAATGTCATTCACAGATATTTCTTAATGAATTTGTGTGTGTGTCTGACCCACTACACTTAGATAGAAAGGTGATATCTGCTGTCTAGCCTGGTGGCTGAAAGCTGCATCTCATTTGTCTATGAGACTTTATGCTTCCTGGCTCCCCACTACCTGACAGCACACTACACTTGATCAGCTGCCACTTTGGCAGCTGCTTCTACCGATGCACCCTTACCTGAAATCTGCCAGGCAGCCACCTGGGCATCAGCCAGTACCTTTACTCATCACTAGACTCAATTTACATGCCTCCACAGAGGCTGCTTTTGGAAGACAAGTGTTCAACACGTTCTCTTCCCTCCACATGCAGCCACCTAAACACTCAGCTACCTAGTTGGATACCTCCCTCACCCAACTTAGAATGGAAAGTCGGGAACTTATTCAACTCAGAATCAACATTCACAGTATCTGGGAGATGTCCAAGGCCCATCCATGTAGGTGCCTGCCACTGATCACACTTACATCACACCTCATGTTTAGTTAGATTCTTCAATGCCCCAGAGGAAGTTTTGTGATGTTACCAGTCCAGTGCTCCTGGGCACTCTGTATTTCCATTGGGTCCTTTTATTTCTTTTGCTTTATTTCTCCTTAATGCTTAAGTGCATCATGATTAGGTTGCACCTTTTAAAAATGCTGATCTCTCCGCTTCTGGGCAGTAGAAGGAACAACAACCCACTTGGGCACCTCCTGGGTACTCAATTCAAAACCAGCATTCACGATTCGTTCCCAATATTCCATTCTGCGTTTTTCTTTGGTCTCCAGATCTTTCCAGTTTTGAGTAAAATGATGCAATTTGTCCTTTCTATTTAGTTTCTCTTTGTTTTTCATTATCTTTTTGTTGCTTTGCCAAAGTTTGTGAGCGCTTGCATGCTGTAAAAACTATGTTTTTCCCCCACACACTTTGGCAGTACAACGAATCAAAAGTTATGGGCTGCTGAATTGCAGAAGACCATCTCAAGAGATTACAAATATGTTCTGCTGGCTTCAGAACAGTTGGTCGGTGTCTGCCTTTTTGTATTCATCAGACCACAGCATGCACCATTTATCAGGTCAGTGAATAGATACGCTAAAACAAATTTCAGGTTGTTTAAAGTGAAATAAGTGATGTTGATAACTGTAGTATTTCAATAGCATTTTAAAGTTATTGTGTTATTGAACATACCGAGTCAGGGCAGCCTAATGGCTTGGAGATGACTTCAGGAGTCAGTATTTTCGATAATAAGAGCTGGTTGAAGGAACATTTCTTCCCCATTGCCACCTTTTTCACATTTTCACATTTTGATGGTTGGCTTATACAAGTGGTAAAGTGTTTGTGATATGTATCTGAAAATAGTTAATCAAAAACAAAAAGGTTTAATCTTTCTAGTCTAGCCTTCTCCTTGATGTTTTTTCTTTAATGCTGAGCTTAAATGGGAGGTTGTGCTTGCAGACATTTTCACCAGCTGTGAAATGCATCCCACTTTAGCTTTTTTTGGGGGTGTGTGTGAAACTTTGAACAGGGTCAAAGTGTTTGCAGCACAGTTCATTCCCTTCACTCATTCGAAATGCAGGTAATGGTTCCTGAGAACAACCATGTAGCCATATCAGATTGGCTAGTACCACATTAGCCGTATTTCCCCTCTCCAAATTGACTGGGATTACAATCCCAGGAACTAGAGATTGTAATTAACTGCTATGGAAATGATGCTAGAGGAGCTCCTGTGAACAGGTACATAACAAGGTAAATAGGCATGGGAACTTTAGGAAATATTTTAGCCTCTACTTCACCTTGAACTCTCAATCATTTACTAAAAATTCATGCTGGGGAATATTTGACCTGAAGTTTATTATTAGTAGGGAGGTTTTATGGCCTTCTCAGTGGCTGTGTCAAGGCTTTGGAATTTGACTCGCGCTCTACTTGTTTTTGATGGTGCATGAAAACATTCCTGTTTAGACAGGCGTTTGGTTTGTTGAGGTAATCTTGCTGTTGCTGTTGCTTTTAACTTCTTGTAATTTTTTTAATCTGCTGTTGGGTTTTATATGTAGCTGCTTTTACTGATGGCTTTTATTTTTTATAATATATTTTTTAAAAAAGCTGTGTACTGAAGTACTTTGTCCACCAAGGTTGGTTACAATCAGTGTTCTATCCTAGTGCAATGGTTGATTCAATACATGCCATATTGTAGCACAGGTGTCTCAAGCCTAGTGCTTCCAGATTGTTTGGACTAGAACTTCCATCAGTCTCAGCCAGCACTGTGTAGGCTGGGGTTAATGGGAGTTGTAGTCCAAAACAACTAAAGACATCAGGTTGGGGAAGGCTGTTTAGTGGCAGAGCATCTGATTTGCATACAGAAGGTCCCAGGTTCTTTCAGCATCTCCAGTTAGGGCTGAGAATGGCCCCTGCCTAAAACCCTGAAGAGCTGCTGCCAATCGCTGTAGAAAATACTGGGCTAGATGGACCAATGGTGGAAGCCTGGAACAAAGGGCTGATCTGGGACACCATGGTTGGGACAGCGTGGATTGAGCTGAAGGCTATCAGGCAGTCAGATGAGAAAGGCCCTGGGGAGTGGGCTACACTGGAAGCAGAGGTCTTGATGAAGGGCCACGAGGTCTGTGGCACCAAAAACCCAACCCATCATAAGATTTTGTTGGATACAAGATTTGAGTTACCTTTTGGTGAGTGTAATCAGCCAGTTGCATCATCCCCGAATCCTCTGTGAAGGTCAGAGACTCATCTTTTTTCTTTGTTCTCTGATGCTGGTGTCTACTGTATGGGTCCATTTTTAGTAGTGGTTTCCTTTCAATAGTTAATTCCAATTAAAACAGGCTTAAGATATTGCATACATGCATTTATTGTAATATTCATGTGAATTTTTAGATGTATTTTATAATTGTTATATTCCTTTTTTGTTTTGTATATGATTCACTTTGTTTTCATTTTATGTACATTGTTTAGAGAGTTATTGCTCAATTATATTACTTAAAATGTCAATTATTTTTTTCTTATTAGCAACTGTATTTAAACGTTGTTGAAATGTAAACCACTTTGAGATTTTTTGAAATATAAAGTAGTATACAAGTTAGATAAATAAATAAATAAAAGCAAATGCGTCTTTGAAAATAGATTTGTTCATCTTCTTTAATATTTACTATTCAAATGACAGAAGCTTTTTGCTAGTGATAGGAGAGAGACTGGCCTGTTTTATTGTAATAATTTGATAATAGCTATGTAAAGAGAAATGTAAGTTGAGCAGTTAATGTGCATCATAACCATCCATTGTGCACATTCACTAGGCTTCATGGAGAATGTGCACATAATTCTTCCATGAAGAAGGAATTATGCGTATTTCCCAGTCAACATACATAATCCCTAGCAGGCCTTGGGGAATGTGCATTTATTGCCTGACATTCCCCTTAACAACTATAGATAAAAACTATTGATAATATATATATATTTTAAAAAGGCCTTTGCTATTCAGGTTCATAGAATCATAGAATAGTAGAGTTGGAAGGGGTCTATAAAGCCATACTTCCTGTATGTGTCCTTTTTTGTTTTCAGGTCATCTCTAAGCTTTTTGTGAAGCCACATTAGCTTCTTCTGCTGTTTTCCCCCTTTTTTCCTTGTTGGAATTGCTTGCCATTGCGCTTTTAGAATTTCTTTTTTTAGAAACTCCCACCCATCTTGGACTCCTTTTCTCATTGTGTTGTGGCAGGAATCAACCCAAGCATGTGGGTCTAAAACTGATGTAGGAGTTTGCGATATTTGCAGTTGCATAAGCACTTGCCAGATTGCCAGATTGAATGACATAAAACTTCAGTGCTAACATCCTTTGATCAAGCATTACATAACTTTTGAATCATACTCAGGTGTGTGGGTTTCCATGCCAGTTGTTCACCAACCTCCTGATAGTCTGTCTGAAAAATAAGAATTAGGTATAGGTGATCAGGCAGAAGAACATTTCTAAAATGAGAAATAATTCTTACTTCTGGCTGTCAGTGTGTGCCACAAGTAACCAACATTTGTATGTGTAGGCATAGTTGTAAAATTTAGTCTTGAATTAGTCATTTCAAAATATAGACTTTAATATAATCCAAGCTGGTAGAACCTCTTGCCAAGATTTAAAAACTTATTTGAATTTGCTTTACCTACCATTCTAGGGATGTTGCCGTTGATACTGTAAAGACTGGCATGGGAGGAGCTACTGGTAACAAGGGTGCAGTAGCAATTCGAATGTTATTTCATACCTCCAGCCTTTGCTTTGTATGCAGCCACTTTGCTGCAGGACAGTCGCAAGTCAAAGAGAGAAATGAAGATTTCATGGAAATATGTCGAAAACTGAGCTTCCCAATGGTAAGGAATAATTTGATTTCTTAATTGGGAAATACCTAAAAATAATTTAAAGAATGTCTAATGAATCCATTTTCAAGGTGTCTGAAATAAAAATATTGTATAGCAAACAAAATCAGCATAGTATATGAAGGTTCAACAAAGGAGCTATTCTACCTTGCATAAGAAAATATAACAAATTTATAAACCCTTAACAATCTGAGAAATAATTTGACTGAAATCCATTCCTTTCCTAATATTTCAGCACCAAAAATTGTTTGTTCTTGCCATGATCAACATTTGATCCTAGGAGACAGACTCGTTCTAAATTTTTACTCTCGGGAATATACTTACTCACAAGACAATATCTCTCTATATTTTCCATAGGAGGAATGCCATCAAGTGGGTAACATAGCTCCACCTATCGTCCGAAGGCAAGAATGTTTTTTGAAGTCAAGACTAGGGGCGTCAGGCCCCTCCCACTCTCCAGTTCATTCTTGCCTTCGTCCATGCAAGTTAGATAAAGCTAGCGTCTAGATAAGTTCTTTGTCTATTTGTGTGACAGGGGGTGGAGGTTTTTTGTGTGTGTTTCCCACGTTATTCCCTTTCCCCTGTCTTTTATCTTGGAGTCTGTGGGACTGACTGCATTTGTTTGTCTTTGTTTTAAGGGGAATCCTCTTTTTTGTATATTTTTCCCTCAGTCCCTGAACTTTTTCTGGGAGACAGCGACGGCGGTTCTCCCTTCCCAAGGCGGCGGACGCAGCCTTGTTTAGGGAGCTTGCAGCTGCAGCTCCCTGACTAGTCAAACGGCTATTTTGGGAGACCGCGGCTGCGGTTCTCCCGTCCTCAGTCAGCGTTCGCAAGCTCACCCCAGGAGCTTGCGGCTGCGTTCCTTCCCTAGGCAAATGGCGATTCTAGGAGTCCGTAGCTGCGGCTCTCCCTCCCTTCGCCAGCGGACGCAGATTTAACCAGGAGCTTGTGGCTGCTGCTCTGTCCGTCCGCTCTCCTCTTTCAACTCGCCGCCTATTTTCACGGCGGTTTTTTCCCCAGAGCCTGCGGCTGCGGCTCTTAATACTCTCAGTGTCCCTTTCTGGCTGGACTGCCCCGCCTCCCCCGGCTTGTTCTGCGGCAGTTTAAATCTCACCACGACAGTTGCTAGCAGTCTTCGGCTGCGGATTACTACCAGTGTCCCTAATTCTGCCCAATTACTAGGGGATTTTGCTGGCCAGACTCTCTTTCCTGGCTTTTATAGCCGCGATTGCGCTTCTCAGCCCTGTGGCTCCAGAGCGTCATTTTTAATTTGGAGGCCAATTTTTCGGCTCGCTGGTGCTCCCCGGGGACCGCCATTGTTTCTTCATCACCACAAGCCCTTCTGATTGGCCAATTTTCCCGCCTTTTTCACGGGCGCCATTTTGTTTGTCCCTCTTTTCCCGCTCTTTCTGTTAAGCCTATTAAGTACTGCAAAGGGGAGTCGCTATTACAAGGGCTGTGGATAGCAGAGCCCAGGCTTTCAGTCAGCTCCCACAGCGTGATCTACCCTTTGTGTGTGTGTTGCAGATAGGATCCTATAGTTCTTCACAGGTTCCTTTATTAAATATGCTACTGCTGCTGGCTCTGACAACTATTTGATTACTGCAACTATCTGACCCAGTACAATCTGTGACTTTTTCATCAAGACTATTGGTACTGCACTGGCTGTGCACTATCGTGGCCGTGTACCAAGGCTGTTGATACTATACAAAACCTGTTTGAACTGTACATTCTGCCCCATCCGTGGCCGTGTACCAAGGCTGTTGATACTATACAAAACCTGTTTGAACTGTACATTCTGCCCCATCCATGGCCGTGTACCAAGGCTGTTGATACTATACAAAACCTGTTTGAACTGTACATTCTGCCCCACTTGTGGCCGTGTACTAAGGCTGTTGATACTATACAAAACCTGTTTGAACTGTACATTCTGCCCCATCCGTGGCCGTGTACCAAGCCTGTTAATTCGGTATATTCTGCCCCATCCGTGGCCGTATACCTCGCCATCTGAGCCAGTGCATTCTGCCCCATCCGTGGCCTTGTACTGAGCCTGTCTGGGTCTGTACATTCTGCCCCACCCGTGGCCGTGTACTGAACCCCCTTTGGAATATATGATGGCGGAACAGCCAGCGACAGCTCAGGCAACCAAGCATATACAGTCTAAGGCAACCAGGCACAAGCACGTCAAAGCGGTTGCCAAAACTAAGCATATATCCAGCCTTGGATCAACCAAGAGGGCCCGCTACATCTCCGTACCAGTGTCTGAGGCAGCTGGCCAGGAACCATTAACATCTCTGTTTAATTCTCCGACCGCATCCTCCAAGGAGGATTTTGCAGGGTTTCCTGACCAGCCAGCCGCCAGCCATCCTCCTCCTGTATTACCAGCACATCCATCTTCCACACTGGGGCTGCAGCTGTCTCATGAGCTTTTATCACAACTACAAGACATGCTGTCGTTCTTTTGTCAAATACAGTCTCAGGCACAAGTCACTGCCTCGCCTCAGCAGAGGGTTAGCAGTCTACCCGATGATCTGGGTCACTATGTTCACAATGAGGCAGATCCATCATGTTCTCCAAACCCTTTTGACATTGCCAGAGGCAGGTTTGTCGATAACGTCTCTTGTGGGGAGGATCCACCTTATCCTATGCAAGCCGAAGGTGACGTCTGGAGTGACCAGTCGGAGCAAGCGGAAGATAACTCATATCGTCTATTTGATACCTCCGATTATCAGCCCCTTGCTTGCAGAGTACTAACCACCCTTGGTTTACAATCTGCACAACCTGCAGCTGCCACTTCCACAATTAAGGGGGCCAGAGTCCTGAAATCTCCCACACCAGCGGAGCACTACTTTCCAGTACCAGACCCTATTGCTAAGCTGACCTTTGAAGAATGGTCTCACCCATTGCAAACTCGCTGTTTTAACGCTCTTGGCTCCGGAATTTACTAGCAAAATAGCCGTCCCTGGCATTGACGAGCCCATATCCAGTCTGGTTTCTAGATCCCCCTTGCCGAGGGAAGGAGAGTCCCACTTAAGGGACGCCACTGAGCGGAGGCTGGACTTTGCCTTACGCAAAAACCATGAAGCCACCGCCTTCGCCATGAGAGCTTCTGCATCAGGTTCCTTCTTTTCCAGGGCAGCGATGAAGTGGTTGGATGACCTCTTAGATGATCCCAATCCAGATCCTGTAGCTCTAAGGAGATCACTGATTACACTGCACAAGACAGCTGCATTTGTGGCCGATGCCACCCTGGATGCAAATCAGCTGGGTGCACGAGCTATGACAGCTCAGGTAGTCGCTCGACGGATCCTCTGGCTTCGTCACTGACAAGCGGACTCTACAGCCAGAGTTAATTTATCAAGGGCACCTTATTCCGACTCCTTACTGTTCGGCAAGGAAGCCCTAAAGGCTGTGCTTGTTGACCCCAGGGATGCTCGAAAGCCTGTCTTGGCCACTGTCAGGAACGTCGATCGCAGACCTTTCCGACGTTTCACCCCATACCACACGACCCAGCCCCTTCGAGGATCGCGGCCCGGAGGATGAGTCCGCAAATTCCGAAATTACGACTCCCGCCCCTTCAGGGGAACCTGGAACAGACGTTTCCCGGGCAGAGGTCAGTACCAAGGGCGCAGAGGTACCTCCACGTCCTCATATAGGGGAGGGTCTCGCCAGCACAAACAGTGCGGACATGATACCGGTTGGGGGTGGACTGCTCCTGTTTGGAGATTTTTGGCTGCGTCTGACTCAGGTTGCCTGGATGAGAGAGCTTTTTTGTTATGGCTATGCAATTGAGTTTTGGGCAACACCTCCAGACAAGTTTTCATCCCTCCCCCTGTCCCAGGGCACCAGCCAGGCACTGCATCATGCAGACTGCCATACATCACCTCTTGGACATAGCGGCGATAGAGCCAGTCCCTACAACAGAGAGGTCGGAAGGGGTGTACTCCCTCCTATTTGCTGTGCCCAAACGAGATCTGTCTTGGAGGGCGGTATTGGACCTCAAGTTCATTAACCGTTTTGTAAAGTATCGCAGGTTCAAAATGGAATCCCTCCACTCCATTACAGAAAGCCTACAAGAAGGAGACTTCCTGGCTTCTATCGAGCTAAAGGAAGCTCATGGAATTTGTCGAAGGTCCTGCTGAAGAATGATCCTTCCGTCCCAAGGTCGATTCAGTTTTCCATTGCAACCACCCATCTGCTAGAGAAGTCTTGGCATTCATTGGATGTTCAGAGGGCTCTCAAGACCTACCTGTCTAAGACCCAGGATATACGACGATCCGAGTCTTTATTTGTATCCTTTAATCCACGTTCTATGGGGCATAAAATAGCTAATTTCACCTTATCCCGCTGGTTGCGGACATGTATTGCCTTAGCTTATGAGTCTCTTAAGCTTCCAATTCCAGCTAGCATAACAGCTCATAATAATAATAATAATAATAATTTAATTTGTGGGTCGCCTATCTGGCCAATGGCCACTCTAGGCGACGTACAATTTAACAACAATACATTACATCATAATAAAATACATCATAAAATACAATATAACAATAAAACAATAAAAACAATTCCAGTACATTCCACTAGGTCAGCGGCCACTACGGCTGCTTTTGCTACCAACACTCCAGTTGCTGATATTTGTAGAGCTGCTGTGGGTCTATCTCACATTCTTTTATAAGGCATTACAAAATAGATCGGTATGCCTCTGCCGATGCCTCTTTTGGCAGGCAAGTTTTTGCAACAGGTTCTTAAGGATGATTAGGATGTGGGTGGTCCCTCCCTGTTATGGGCTGCTTTGGTACATCCTGCTTCATGGCATTCCTCCTATGGAAAATAGACCATTGGTCTCACCTGAAGGGTGATTTTCATAGGAGGAATGCCATCACAACCCTCCCAGTTGGAGGATATTTAGATATTTTTCTGGAGTTTTTATATATTCATGTTACGCTATTATATTTAGACTTTCTAATGAAGTCAAGACTGATATTTCTGTTATATAGCTGTGTTAGAGTCATATTATGATTATTGCTATTGTGTCATGTCTTTGCTGGTAGGCCCGTTGGCTTTTTCTCCTGCATTTTTAGATTTCTCTCTTTGGACTCGCTTTGGATTCCCCTTAAAACAAAGACAAACAAATGCAGTCAGTCCCACAGACTCCAAGATAAAAGACAGGGGAAAGGGAATAACGTGGGAAACACACACAAAAAACCTCCACCCCCTGTCACACAAATAGACAAAGAACTTATCTAGACGCTAGCTTTATCTAACTTGCATGGACGAAGGCAAGAATGAACTGGAGAGTGGGAGGGGCCTGACGCCCCTAGTCTTGACTTCAAAAAACATTCTTGCCTTCGGACGATAGGTGGAGCTATGTTACCCACTTGATGGCATTCCTCCTATGAAAATCACCCTTCAGGTGAGACCAATGGTCCATTTTTTTCCATAGCTGTATTGAATTACTATCCCAAATTATATCTTAATTGTGAAATCAATAGTTAAGATTCATCACTTTCATACTATTAATTTAGTACATTGTATGTATAGCAATAGCTTTATGATTCAGCTAACATTATTTCTAGAATCAAAGTAGGATTGTGTAATTTCTTTACATCTATTTGATTTATTTCTACCATATTTTAGTGTACAATTTGTTTCCAACCCATGATTGTACTTATCCTTGCAACCTGATAAGGCAGTCTGTGAGAGTGATCACATCTCTACTAGAGGTTAAAGAATTACCATTCTTATTAATGCTCCCTTTCACCAAGCCACTGTCTAACAACAGCACACATGTCAACCACTTTCAGCCTACATGTCTCAGAGGATTGTAATGAGGAAAAATGAAGGGATTACATAACACTGAGCTGAGCTCTTAGGCGAAATTATAATGCAATTATCAATAGCAATTCTGGCCCTTCAGGTAGAGATTGACAAAATACGGATTTCATACATTTTTCCAAAGTTGTAAATACAGATCTTACATATTCTTTTATCACTTAAACTAGATATAGCACTTGGGTTAATACTTGTATTTAATTGCATTATTTTTTTCATTTTTCAGGGACGAATGCTTTTTTCCCATGACTATGTGTTCTGGTGTGGCGATTTTAATTACCGTATAGATCTTCCTAATGAGGAAGTAAAGGAACTAATTCGGCAGCAGAATTGGGATGCTCTTATTGCAGGAGATCAACTTATTAATCAGAAAAATATTGGCCAGGTAACAACTCAGGTTTCCTTAACAGATGTGTTGATTCTTTTTTTGCTGCCTTCTTATGATTGAGAGTTGTACATGTTAGCTTTTCCATTAGTCCATGCTGGTTAATCGTCTGCAATTTTGTATGTTCAGAAATAACGTGGTATAGAACACAACAATCTTTCTTTTGCTAGTATTTCTGGCTGGAGCCAGGTTTGAGCTTCCACTTTCTATTGAAAATGTGTTCACGTATGCACCCATCGCTACCACCACTCTGCTTTATACGTGAAGTGGCAGATACATCTGACTGCTCTATCGTGTCTAGTTTCATTCATAAGCCTCCAACCACTAAAAATTATCTGTGCATAGAAAACAGATTACTGAAAGGGCTGGGCCAGAATTCTTCTCTCTGACCTGCTAGTTCTCTGAAGGGATTTTTTCGGGGGGAGGAGGAGAAACATTGTCATGCGAATCCCAAGTAAGAACAGCCCAGACAATAGTATACCAGTTTGATCAGAACTAGACCTGTATGTCCTAGAGAAGATGGCTTTTGTTGATAGTTTGCAGTCTTCCTTGTCACATAGATTTTGCAACACTGTGTTGCTTCTAGATCAATCACAGTATTGGGAGTCTGTGCTGTAGAAGTGGACAAAAATGTCCTTTCACCAAAAAGACTGAGACTATTTGTAGGGGATCTGGCAGAATTATCACTTTTTAAACCTCAATACTGGTCTGCTGTAACGTGTTTGGTATGGGTCTCCTTCTGACCGACTGATTTGAAGCTCTAGGTGATGCCTAAATTAGCACTACACCCTTTGCCAAGAATGGGTTGTTGGAACTATGTTATGCAAATTGCTGTGAACTTTTCTAATATGTTCCTTACAAGCTATGCATCAGCTAATGTTTGTACATAAGATTCCTATTGTGTTCCATGCAATTCAAGGAGCTCCTTTTAACCTGTAAAGACTTAATGACTGCTCTGACATAGTCTGAAAGATATTTTGAGCATGCCATTTTAGTAATTAAACAGATGCGTTCAGCAGCTTTACAGGTCTAGGATTCTTTCCTTAAACTCAAATGGAGCTGGAGCTGTAAGCCCTTCTTAGTTCAAGTGGTGGTTGATGGGGGTTAATGCAGGCGGAAGCTGGGACATAATCATTGTGTATATTATTATATGATCTGAAGGCATATTAGGCCACCTCCTTGCTGAAAGGAAACAAGTCTAGGTCTGGTCAATGCCTGGATGGTAACTGCCTGGTAACCACATGTATTCTATGATTTCCATAGTGGAAGAAAGGAAGGATATAAATACAAGAAAATAAATAAAATTTTGCTAGGCTAGTTGGCTATATCTTGCAAATAGTGAAATTAATAGACAAGTTTAATGAAGTCCATTGATGGTCTGTTCTGAGTATGGGTTAGCTGGATATCACCTTATATAAATAATTTTTAATCCATCACTGACCTGAATTTTGGACTGAAAAAGTGGCTTTGAATAAAGTATTATGTTAATTATAGGGTTGATATTTGATGATATTTCTCTATCCTGACATTTCAGAACTGGGAAAAGAAATACTGGTATATAAGATAATAAAAATAAAATTTGGTAGTTTTGATACTATGTTGTGTTGTGTTGTAGAACATGACAATAGAATGAGATTTATTTATTTTATTTCTTAAAGTATTCATAGTCCACACTTTTCATAGAGTAGATCAAGGCAGCTTACAACATATAAAGGCATTAAAATTTTAAAACAATAAAAACCATTAAATAATAAAAGTTTCAATAATACTGAATTGGCTGAGGTGGGGAAATCATGTTAAAAGGCCTATCTAAAAAGTTCAGTTTTTAAAAGATGCCTGAAAAAGGAGGCATGGTTTCTGCTGAGCCTCTATTGACAGGGAGTTCCACAAGGCAGGGCTTGCCACACTAAAGGCTCGATCCCTGGGGAGGCCAACCGAACCTCAGAAGCATGGGGAACCACCAAAAGTGCCCCATGAGAAGATCTTGGTGATCAAGATGCAACATAGTGGGTCAGGTAGTCCTTAAGGTACTATGGGCCCAAGTTATTAAGGGCTTTGTGAATTAACACAAGTACCTTGAACCTGGCCCAGTAGCAAATTGGTAACCAGTACAGCTCTTTTAGCAGCAGGCTAACATGTTGTCAGTAACCTACTCCTGTTAGCAGTCTGGCTGCTGCATTCTGCACTAGTTGCAGCTTCCAGATCAGATACAAGGGCAGCCCAACATAAAGCACGTTACAGTAATTGAGTCTTAAGGTTATCAGTGCATGGACCACCGTGGTCAGATGGTTGAGGACAACTTCCATGGGGTGGTTGTGTTAATCTGTTGCAGAAAAACATCAGTCTTGCAGCACCTTAAACATTTATTTATTTAGAAATAAGCTTTTATGTTCTTTCACCTGATGAAGTAGACTCTAACTTATGGCATAATAAAGTTAAGACTTTAAGGTGCTACAAGACTCTTGATTGCTTTTGAAGATAACTTCATAAACATACCATAAACTTCACCCTTTTAAAAACATGTTTACTGGTTTGCAATAATTAGATCTCTGCATCATTTGATCAGATTTGTTTACAATTTATACAGCATGCACCACTTCTCTTTTGATTGTTTGCTTAATAAAAGAGTAAACATGTAATCATCACTATCCTTTTCATTAAAGGATTAATAAAATGTAACTGAATTTGTAATGCTCATGTCAGAAACAAATTTTAGTTGTTCTAAATTGTTATTTTGTCAAGAATTCTAAAACCAAATATACACTAACTGATAAATTTAAGAATATAAGTTACTTTGTTTGAACAATTTAAACAATTAATAGTTTGTTAATCAATTACCAATATAGTTTGACTTCATTTGCGGTAGTTTTCAAGTGGCTTCTTTCCCCTTTCAATAGTAGCTTTGTATGCAAGGTGCCTTTCCCCCCTTGAATAGAGGGTTCCAACACTGCAGGTTTCCTGATGCTCTAGCTTTCTCCCTACAGATATTTAGAGGCTTTTTAGAGGGGAAAATAGCCTTTGCCCCTACATACAAATATGACTTATTTTCGGATGACTATGATACCAGTGAAAAATGTCGTACACCAGCCTGGACAGATCGCGTTCTGTGGAGGAGAAGAAAATGGCCTTTTGACCGATCAGGTCAGATAATAAAATTGAGTATTCATCAGTTCAAAGTGATATAACTGCTTCTGATAGAGTCATAGTATAACTTTTAAATATTCATGTTTTTATTTAATACTGAAATAATAAAATGTTCATTTGTTTTATTAGGATATGCACTGTAGTAGCCAGACACGCACAAAAGATTAATGTTCTGTAGAATTCATTGCCAATTCACCTTTTTTGTACATGGATACACATGTCCAAATTAATGAAAGGTGTATGACGTACTTCGTACACTTGAAATGTGCTGTATAAATGGCAAGTCTGAAGTACAAAAAAATATTCACCCTTCACACTTGCTGTAGCATATGTGTAGAATTGTGTGGAGGTCTTTCCTTAAGCAAAGGCCCAGTATTCTCCCAGCCACCAGTAAACATTATCTAAGAGAAACGTGCCGAATTCTATAGGTGTTCTCATTTGAAGAGGTGCCTATTTATTTTGTACTCAGATATACATTCTTGAGTACAAAATGAAGTTAGCATCTCTTGCAAGCAGGCTTCTTTTTCCTGTTGCATGTATGTTTACAGTCTGACAATTTATAGCATATTTATATAATTTTTTATATGAATTTTTAGCCGAAGACATGGATCTTCTGAATTCCAGTTTTCATGATGAAAGTAAACTTATTTACACATGGAATCCTGGAACTTTGTTATATTATGGAAGGGCAGAGCTGAAGACATCTGATCATAGGTTTGGAGTTGGCCTTTTATAATACCTTCTAATATTTTACAAAATTATTTCTTGGTGTTCCTCAGCTGTTGATTGATTTGCAATGTTTACTGATGTTTTTGCAGGCCTGTTGTTGCATTGGTTGATATAGATATCTTTGAAGTTGATGCGGAAGAACGACACAAAATTTACAAGGAAGTAATTGCAGTGCAGGGGCCACCTGATGGTACTATAATGGTCTCTATCAAAGGGTCTTCATCAGAAGAGAACTATTTTGATGACAGTTTGATTGAGGAACTTCTTCAAAAGTTTGCAACTTATGGTGAAGTTATACTCATAAGGTTAGAACAGCTTCATTTCAGTGACACTGACTTTTCCCACACTGTCAGTTTTCTGAATGTTTTTTTCCCGCTCATATTTTTTCTACTTGCATCATATTGTAACTTAAAACTCTCATTATCCATTAGGTAGCTGAGAATGGTAGCTTTATGGATATGGGATTTAAACATGTTCTGCCCACGATCTAAGAAATTTGCACTGAAATTCAAGGGAGACCTAAACTGTTGTATAAAATGCATTTAGAGTAATTTTTTTAAACAAAAGTTAATCTTGCTGTTGTTAAATCAAAGAATTGACTGCATTCTTATGAGGAAAACAATACTGGCAAAACAGGCCTATTCCATTTTCCAGAGTAGCTCCTCTCTTTACTAGACAATTCAGTGTCCTGTGGGTACACTGACATTTCCTACAGCAGACACAAAAAATATGAATGGCAAGCACATGGCCTTAAACACCCTGTATATGTGACTGGGTATTTCAGTGCACATACCTGTCATTCACACTCCCTTTGTCTGCTCTAGAAAATATCAGAGGACCTACAGTGCAAATGATTGCCAGTTTAAGTGTGGCACTTCACCCATTGTATCTGAAGAATACTTCAAAAGTGCTGTTAAAGCAATATGTGGTATAATTAATAGAATGGCACCAAGCTTGTTTGGGACACCTGTCTCAATACATGTTTGAAAACTAATTTTCTGTGTTCAAGAAGTAAACTCCTGTGGGACAGGGAAGATTAACATGAATAGCTCTAGTGCTAGGGGAACTCTTCTATCTTTAGCTCTTGCTCTGTTTTCCCAGGCTGCTGTCAGTTGAGTAGAGGTGGCTCAGAAACTGACACATGTTACAAATAACAGGAGCACAGTGTAAGTAATGTTAGGAATTTTGGTTTGGGGTGGCCAATGTGGTCCCCTCCTGATGTTGTTGGACTTCAACAGCTCCAACCAGCATGGCCAAAGATCAGGGAAAATGGGAACTGTAGCCCATCAACATCTGGGGGCACTGTGCTGACTACTCCTGGTCTTGGGTGCCCAGCAGGGAGGAATGGACAAGACCAAAGCTTTTCCAGAAAAGGGCATCTTAATGTACGGTAAAATGAAAAGCAAATTGCAAGGCAAATAATTGAAGGCAATCCTGGTTGGTGAGAGCATGAGGTAATCAGTGAGCCAAATGCAGCTGCCCAGTGATGCTTCAGCATTTGGGGGCAGGGGACAGAGAACATTGGAAGCTGGGAAGCAGATGAGAGAGGATGAAGACAGAGAAATTGAGACACACCTATCCATTTATGATCTGTCAGCAGTACATCAGAAGAAAAGGGAGCAGGGTTTGCAATATCAGGGTAAATCAAAAAATGGAAATCAAAGCTGTTTTCAGAGCCACTGCAACCAACCAGAGTTGAAGAAGGTAGGGGTACAAACAGCCACCAGAGCTTTCAGGAGTGAGTTGGGCAGAGCAGCCATTGTTGTTGACTAGAAGTAGGAGGTTTGATCTAGCCTGACTGCATTGGCTGCCAATTAGTTTTCCAGGCACAATTCAAAGTGCTGATTTAAAGATCTATAAAGATCTATACAGCCCTGGATCTAAATACTATAAGGACTGCCTCTCCCCACATGAACCTATCCAGACCCTGCATATGTCATCTGAGGTCCTTCTTCATGTGCCCCCCCCCCGAAGAGGCGAGAAAGGGTGGCAACATGAGATTGGGCCTTTTCAGTGATGGCTTCTTGACTGTGGAATGCTCTCACCAGAGAGATGCACATAGCGCCATCTGTATCAGTCTTTAGGCACTAGGTGTAAACGTTTGTATTCACCCAGGCATTTCACTTTAATTGGTGTTCATCTTTTAGCTGGGTGGGGTAGGATGTGTCTTTATGTTATTTAAGGATAGTACTATGTTATTCTATCTTGACATATTTTAAATTTGGTATTGTTTGCTTTTTAAAAAAGTAAGACAAAAAACTACTAGCCGTGATGGCTGTGCTGTGCCACCCTAGTCAGAGGCAGCATGCTTCTGAAAACCAGTTGCCGGAAGCCTCAGGAGGGGAGAGTGTTCTTGCACTCGGGTCCTGCTTGCGGGCTTCCCCCAGGCACCTGGTTGGCCACTGTGAGAACAGGATGCTGAACTAGATGGGCCACTGGCCTGATCCAGCAGGCTCTTCTTAAGTTCTTATGTTCTTATTAACTGTGGTAAGCAAAATTTAGTAGTAGTAGTAATAGTAGTAGTAGTAGTAATAATAATAATAATAATAATAATGGCTGCCAAATCACTCTCAAGGAGTGGGCAACAGTCCAGAAAACTGAGTGTAGCTGTAGCAGATCCTTGGGGAGGGGAGAGAGAGGATTGTGGATAGAATAACGGCCACCAAGACCCCTCTCTGCTATCAGACTATGCACAGGGTGCACTCACAAAAGATGACAAACCACAAATAATACTGAATGTCCAGTTGGTGGGAAGGAGGCATCTTCGATGGGTTAACTCCCATATCACACTGGATAAGCAGAGTTTTATAGACTAGGTCTCTCTCACAGAGGTTTCCTCTCTGTCTTGCTCAGGAGCAGAGCTCCTTCACACATCAGTAGCAGGTATTGTAGAACTCTTGCCTTTCCTGCAAGCTAAATTGAGTTGAGCCTGAACCCCAATACCCTACATCAGCAGGTAACATTGCTTTCCTGTCTTCTCACTAAAGCAGGCATCAAATTGCTGGGATCTCACTCTATCTCAAAAGTTTCCTTGGGGAGGTAACGCAATGCTCATCAGCATGCCTATGGTGCATTGTTTCCCATAATGGAACTTGCATATCATTCTGAAGGCCCTGTCTATCCCCCCCAAAGCAGTTACCCATCAAGATGGCATTCTTTGTGGCCATTACATCAGCTTGAAATGTTTCCAGTTTAGGAGCACTGTCTATCAAGACGCATATGTGCATTCCAGGTAGTCATTCTTCATCCTAACCCTAACTTTATCCCTAAAGTGAACTCTTTTTCCACTGTTCCAGGAATCCATTCTTCCCTCCTCCTGTTCTATGCCATCCCATCTGTTGGAACAACCATGGCATTCATTGGATTTCAGAGTGTGGAGGGCTCAAAATTTGCATCCACCAATCAAAGGCATTTAGACAATCACATTCTTTATTCACAGCAAGCTGCCTTATATGGAGTCAGGCCACTGACCATCTAGCTCAGTATTGTCTACACTGACGGGCAGTGGCTTTCCAGGGTTTTAGGCAGGGAATCTTTCCCGGCTCTATCCTGGAGATGCTGGGGATTTTTATTAGTTGTAGTATTATTATACCAATTTATAGACCGCTTCGCGGCATAAAATCACCAAAGCAGTATACACCATAAAAACAGAATAAAACACACAAACGCAAGCTTTAAAAACAATAAAATCAATTCAACAAACTCTAAAAACAATAAAACCATTTATACAAACTCCCCAAACAATCAAACATATTCATAAATATAAAATTGATATTCCATAAGTGACTGAGTTACACCTCACGGCAAGCTTGCATTCAGCAGGCACCTAAACATCCTCATGCTAGGCACCTGTCTGATTGGACCTGGGACCTTCTACATGCAAAGCAGATGCTCTACCACTGAGCTATGGCCCTTCAGAAATGAGGACATGCCCAGTATAAAACACAGGAAGCTGCCTTACACCAAATCTGACCAATGATTCATCTAGCTCGGTATTGTGCTCAGTGACTGGCAGCAGCTCTCCAGATTTTCACAAAGGGGGCATTCCCAGCTCTCCCTGGAGATACCAGGAATTAAACCTAGAACCTTCTGCATGCAAAGCTGATGTGCCTTACCATTGAGCTGCAGCCCTCCCGTCCCATCAGTCTAGGGAGCAAAGACTTCAAGATCTACTTTTGAGTTGGTAGATCAAGGTGTATGAAGCACAACATGTACCCTTGCCACTGCATGTCACAGTATACTCCACCAGGGTAGTGGCCACATGTCCAGGTTTCTCCACCAATGTTCCACTTAGTGAGATCTTCTGGGTGTTAACATGGACCTTCACTAATAGGTTCACTAAGTGATGTAAGATTGATATGTTTGGCTCAGCAGAGGCAACATTTGACAGAAGGTTGCTATAGCACAACTTCCCTCCCTAGAATCAGGCACCTTTAGACCCTTTTGTAAAGGACAGCTTGAGCATGCCCATCTTGGATGCCCCCTTCTCACCAAATAGAGAACAGAACATTGGTCACTTACTGTGAAGGTTCCTTCTGGTTTCTGTGGGAGGCATCCAGTCCACACCTAGTCTAGTAACTGACTGATACTCATTTCAGCCATAGCCCAGCTGTGTTCTCACCTGTGCCAGGGGTAGATACCTCTTTCCCTTTTTGCCTTCTCATAGGGTCATTTCCTACAGACTCATTGGTGCACTCTATTATTCACCTTGGTCACTGGCCAGCCCTGAAGAACACCCTCTGAGCAATACGTAGTCTACAAAGTTAGGTCACGTGATCCCTGCCTGTCCTGGGCAGTGCTGGAAGATAACTCATCCTAAATGTCTCCTGCACACCAAACCAAAAGGAACATTCATGGTAAATGAAGAATGTTCCATTCAGATGTTCCAAGACCAGTTGTACTCATAGAAAATAAACAGGGTGCTAATGAAAGAGGGATTTCCAGGTGAACCGAGGGAAGAGTAACTGTGGCTTTTTGAATAGAGAGATACTTAACTCTAGATGGGTTTGTTTTAGTGCCAAATTGTAAGATGTTGTCCTGATTGCATTTTAGATACTGGAACTGTAGCTTTTGCTTCCTGGAGCTCCCTAGGTCAAAGCATAGAGGGCCAGGATGCTCTCTTGTACATGCCAGTAGGGCATGGAGACTAGTCTTGCAAATACACCCTGTCCTAGATAACTAGCTGTTAATAATCTCTACAGACAAAATATAAACACTGATACCACAACAGAAACTTGGGGACAAAATAGAGGCGAGTTGGGTGCTTGGGTATAAATGTTTGCTTTGTAATTTGTTATTTTAACATTTGGTATATTTTACAGATTCGTAGAAGACAAAATGTGGGTGACGTTTTTGGAAGGGAGTTCTGCTTTAAATGTTCTTAACATGAATGGTATTGAGGTAATAAACATTTCTAAATATATTTGTGGTCTGCTTAGTAGTAGTATTTTATGCATATTGTGAACTTTTGATTTGTTCTAGAGTGGTCTTTGTTCTGTTCATGGGATATAGATTTCCACTGAAGCCTTCTTACATAGTTCGTTAATTTTATGGCTTTATTTTAGGATGAGGCCATATCTGGAAGAGTAAAGACCTGTAACAAAATGTTGCAGTACACTCTGGGCTTCCAGTATGACCTCTAGCCAGCCTCAAATAAGAACATTTGTAAGGCTTTGGGGAGCTTTCAGAAGACAATCTTTTCTTCCCACCCTGCTGTGTTATATAGTGCTAAAGGCCTCAAGTTCAGGACTGACTTCCAGCTTTGAAACAGAGTGCTTTATTTCTATATAGCAGAAGGGGGAGAATCTAGTGTGTGGAGAAGAACTTTTCATGACACCCTCCCTCCTAATGCTCCACCTCCAAGATACTATTAGCTTGCAACAGTCAAGCAGACCAATCCCCTCCCATCTTTCCCCATTTTCCTTTTGTGTGTATAATTTCAACTACCTGTTTTCAACTGGCATTCCATGGTTCAGCTGCTGTCAAGCATATATTTAATTACTTAACTCATTGTCTGCTCACCTCCTTATCCTTTAGACCCGGTATAAGGAATCTGTGGCCCTCCTGATGTTTCTGAATTACATTGCCCAACCCCAGCAAGCATGCCAGTAGCCAGGGATGATGGCAGTTGTAGTTCAGCAACATCTAGAGAGCCAAAGGTTCCCTCCACCTGCTTTAGACCATTTTTTTTCTCACCCCTGGGTAGAGATGAGAACTGCCAATAGAGTATTTTAAAAAACATGATTTTTGCATAGCTATGATTGGGCAGCAGCCATTATCCCCCCACCCCAATTACTGCTGCCAAAGGAGCAGCAAAGACAAGCTCTTTGTGAAGTTCAGTGTGAAACTTTCTAGAAACAAGATAAGTTGATCGAGTGTTTTCTTAACTATATGCCTGTAACAGGGAGAGCTAGCATGGTGTAGTTGTTAAGGTGTTGGACTGTGACCTGGAAGACCAGGGTTCGAATCCCCACATAGCCATGAAGCTCACTGGGTGACCTTGGGCCAGTCACTGCCTCTCAGCCTCATGAAAACCCTATTCATAGGGTTGCCATAAGTCAAAATTGACTTGAAGGCAGTACATTTACATTTTTATGCCTGTAACATTCAGTATGTAGCAGTGACCTGGAAACTCACAGGGTTGTGCTGGTTTTTTAAAATACAATTTAATTTACAAATGTGTGGCTTCCCTACCCTCATATTTCCATATTCCTAGAATATGTAGCTTTTCAGTTCATCTGAGTACAGAAGTCTACACTTTCTAGACTGGCCTGGGTGTAGAACATAGTCAGTGTCTCCCATTATACCATGAAGAAGAATCTCCCTCTTTCAGAATTATTGCTTATATTTTTTCTTGATATTTATAATTTTAAAAGAGTTGCATAAACCATAACTCTGAAAGGTTTGTACTTTTTCTCTGATGTATTTGAAATTCAGCTCCTTGGGAAAACTATCAATATTAATTTGAAAAGCCCAGATTGGATTAAGAGCTTGGAAGAAGAGATGAGTTTGGAGAGAGTTAATATTGGATTGTCTTCATCAACAAGTTCCACTTTGCTTTGTGAAGATGCAGAGGTGTCAGCAGACTATGATATGGAAGGTTTGCCAAACTCAGACTTGAATCTGTACTATGGAAATTATTCTGTACTGCTTGAATTATATATTGCTAAAAGGCAATACATCTTAGCTAGCCTGTATAAAGATAGATGCAAGCTAACATGCGTAAAAATTCAACCTCAAACAAAGCTGTCTAGCTACAGCTGAACATCAAAAAGACTAAAGTAATGACAACAGAAGATTTATGTAACTTTACAGTTGACAGTGAGGACATTGAACTTGTCAAGGATTATCAATACCTCAGCACAGTCATTAACCAAAATGGAGACCATAGTCAAGAAATCAGAAGAAGGCTAGGACTGGGGAGGGCAGCTGTGAGAGAACTAGAAAAGGTCCTCAAATGCAAAGATGTATCACTGAACACTAAAGTCAGGATCATTCAGACCATGGTATTTCCAATCTCTATGTATGGATGTGAAAGTTGGACAGTGAAAAAAGCGGTTAAGAGAAAAATCAACTCCTTTGAAATGTGGTGTTGGAGGAGAGCTTTGCAGGTTTCATGGACTACGAAAAAGGCAAATAATTGGGTGTTAGAACAAATTAAACCAGAACTGTCACTAGAAGCTAAAATGATAAAACTGAGGTTATCATATTTTGAACACATAATGAGAAGACCTGATTCACTAGAAAAGACCATAATGCTGGGAAAAACAGAAGGGAGTAGAAAAAGAAAGCCAAAAAAGAGATGGATTGATTCCATAAAGGAAGCCACAGACCTGAACTTACAAGATCTGAACAGGGTGTTTTATGACAGATGCTCTTGGAGGTTGCTGATTCATAGGGTCGCCATAAGTTGTAGTTGACTTGGAGGCACATAACAACAACAACATTATAGTATCACAAGTCAGTGAGTGATAGATTGAGTGTTAGTAATACTCAGAGTAGACCTGTTGCAATAAATTCTTGTCTATTTCAGTGGGTCTGCTCTGGGTATGAATAACACACACAGAATACGTGTTTACCAACAAAAGTTGACCTCGTGGTTAAAGATAGGTTGGAAATTTTCAAAAGCAAAAGAAGTAGAAAATTTAAGTCCTATTTGTAATTAGAAAACTAAGTTTAATCCATTCTTAATAGGGTCTAGTGACTAGTTGAAAGTTTTGTTAACAGCTAGTTGGCTTAACTAGGTATGTTTTCTGGTGGCTCTGACTACTATGTCTCATTCAGATTCACCAAAAAATGGAACGCCTTATATGGTGTTACACAGTGTTCTGGTAGTTATCAATGTTGACAATTTTTCTCAGAATATTTGACTGTCTTCCCAGACATCTTATCTCCCAGCATTCTGTTACTAAACTGACTGTTATACAGAGGGAAGGAAGGATAGATAAACCCTTTTTTAAAAAGAACTTTTTTGCTGTTTTGCAATATGCTTACTATTGATTTAAGCAGACTATATAAAACAACAATATTAAACACAAAAAACATCTGTCATCCATGATATGATACTGGATGAGTGCGCAGACCTGGTATGTATTACGGAGACCTGGCTGGACGAGGCCTCAGCTCCCATTCTTGAGGCCATGTGTCCGCCAGGTTTCCGCTATGCGCAGCAACCGAGGGTGGGAAGGCGGGGAGGGGGAGTGGCAGTCATCTATCGGGAGTCTTTGATGTTCACCAGGCCTCTGCTCCCAAGGACCAAGTTTGTTGATTGCATGTACTGGAGGTTGGGCCCGAAGGGTAGTCTGGGGATCCTGCTTGTGTACCGCCCGCCCCGCTGCACGGCAGACTCCCTGACCGAGGTGTTGGAGGTGGTCTCAGATGTGCGAACGTTGACCCTAGAACTGTTAGTACTGGGGGATTTTAACGTACACGCTGAGACCACTCTCATTGGAGCCCCTCGGGATTTCCTGGAAACCATGGCTTCCTGGGAACTGCACCTTAGTAACACTGAGCCCACCCATGTAGCCGGTCATGCTCTCGACCTTGTATTTGTCCTGGGAGTGGTGGGGAGTGTTCTGAAGTTGGGGGCCTTTTCTTTTACCCCCGTGTCATGGTCAGATCACTATCTGGTGAATTTTGACTTCTCGATGCCACACACCCTCCGCAGGGGTAAAGGACCTATTAGAATGGTCCGCCCTAGGCGCCTGATGGATCCGGATGGATTCTTGACTGCCCTGGGGGATTTGGAACCTGCTGAAGGTCGTCCGGTCGAAACCCTGGTGATGGAGTGGAACGAGGGAATCACCAGGGCATTAGACCGGGTGGCTTCGAAACGTCCTCTCCCCCTGAACAGAACTCAGACAGCACCATGGTATACACCTCGGTTGCGAAGTCTGAGACAGGAGGTGAGACGATTAGAACGCCGGTGGCGGAAATCCCGCTCTGAAGATGCTCGAACACAGGTTAGAGCAGTAATAGCTGCCTACCAGCTGGCAATAAAGGCAACAAAGAAAGATTTCTTTGCTGCCTCTATTGCATCCGCAGAGTGCTGTCCCAGGAAGCTGTTCCAAGTGGTCCGAAGCCTGGTCGGTCCAGTCGCTCAGGAACCCTTGGAGCATTCAAAGGCTTCCTGTGACAAATTGGCAAGGCACTTTGCCGATAAAGTCGAACATCTGAAGAACTCGATTCTGTACGCTGTGGATGCAGTAGAGGATCCAGAGTTAACCAGTTGCAATCCGGTTCAGTGGGATCGGTTCCGGCCTCTTCCTTCTGAGGATGTGGACAAGGTACTTTCAACGGTGAAGCCTACCACCTGTCTGATTGATCCTTGCCCATCATGGTTCCTTATGAACTGCAAGGAGAAATTGGGCGAAGGGATCAGGGCGGTGGTAAATGCATCCTTGAAGGAGGGTGTAATGCCACCGGCCCTCAAGGAGGCAATTATAAAACCCATTCTAAAAAAGTCCTCCTTGGATCCCCAAGTTTTGAACAACTTTCGCCCCATTTCGAATTTGCCATTTTTGGGCAAGATCATTGAGCGAGTGGTGGCTAACCAGTTGTCAGCACACTTGGATGAAACGGATTATTTAGATCCATACCAATTGGGTTTCAGGACTGGGCATGGTACAGAAACAGCCTTGGTCGCTCTGGTAGATGATATGAGGAGGGCACTAGACGGGAGAATCCACCTTTCTTGTCCTCCTGGATCTCTCAGCGGCTTTTGATACCGTCGACCACGGTATCCTGTTAGATCGCCTGGAGGGATTAGGAATAGGAGGCACTGTTTTACCATGGTTCCGTTTCTTTCTCTCTGACAGGCATCAACAGGTAGCATTGGGAGATGAGGTTTCAGACCCTTGGCCCCTCACTTGTGGAGTACCACAGGGTTCTATCCTCTCTCCCATGCTATTTAACATCTATGTAAAACCGCTGGGAGCTATCATCAGGGGTTTTGGGCTGCGATGTCACCAATATGCTGATGACACGCAGCTCTATCTCTCCTTTAAATCTTCACCGGAGTTGGCTGTAGAGACCTTGTCCAAGTGCCTGGAATCCATGAGTGGGTGGATGGGAAGAAACAGGCTGAAGCTCAATCCTGATAAGACCGAGGTGCTACTTGTGGGTGACAGGGGAAGGTTGGGTGTTGCTGACCTGAATCTTAATGGGGTAAAATTGCCCCTGAAGGATCAGGTCCGCAGCCTCGGGGTTGTTCTTGATTCCAAGCTGTCCATGGAGGCTCAGATTTCGGCAGTGAGCCGGGCAGCTTGGTATCAACTACACCTCATACGGAGGTTGCAACCCTACCTTCCTATTCATCAGCTCCCACTGGTGGTACATGCCCTGGTTACCTCTCGTTTAGACTACTGCAATGCGCTCTACGTGGGGTTACCCTTGAAAACGGTCCGGAAACTACAACTGGTGTAGAATGCGGCGGCACGCCTGCTTACAAACAGCTGCTGCCGTGATCACATCACGCCGGTGTTATTTCATCTACATTGGCTTCCAGTTGTTTTCCGGGCCCAATTCAAGGTGTTGGTGTTAACCTTTAAATCCCTATACGGTCTCGGCCCAGTTTACCTGAAGGAGCACCTCCAGTACCACAAACTATGCCGGCCGACTAGATCAGCCACGCAGGGCCTTCTCTCAGTCCCGCCAACGAAAACAGCTAGGTTGGTGGGGACTAGAGAGAGGGCATTCTCAGTGGCGGCCCCCACTCTCTGGAACTCCCTCCCGTTCGATCTTCGCCATGCCCCTTCCCTAGATACATTTCGCCGAGCCTTAAAAACATGGCTCTTTGGACAGGCCTTTGGGGTCCCCGGGGTGGGCTAATTTCTTTATATTGTTTTAAAATTGTCTATTGATGGCCCTGTACTGCCGCTTTTTAAAATGGTTATTGTTGACTGCGCTGTATTTTATTATGTATTGTATTATTATGTATTGTTGAATTTAATGTTGTACGTCGCCTAGAGTGGTTTCGGCCAGATAGGCGACTCAAAAATTAAATTTATTATTATTATTAGTAAACATATTTTCCTTAGGTAGTCTGACATCACGTGGGATATAGTGCCATCTAGCATCCGAAGGCAAGAATGGATCGAAGTCAAGACCTGGGGCATCGAGCCCCTTCCACTCCAGTTCATTCTTGCCTTCCTTCGTTCAAGGCTTTTGGATCTGCTAGCTAGCTAAGTTGGAGTGTGTGGGATTGTACTTTTCTTCTTGTTTCCTCTCTCCCTCACCCTCTCTTTATATATCTGGGACGTTATTTTTGGGGGGGGAATTTTATTTTTAACTCATTTTTGCCTCCACCTTTTAGTCCCTTTGTTGGGGAATCCGTCGGCTGCCGTTTTCCCTTTTGGCTCCCGTCTCTCTGAGACGAGCCTTCCCTGAGAGCCGCGGCTGCGGCTCTCTCTCTTCAGCCCGTTTTTTCCCTGTTTTTTCTCCATCGGTCTCCCTTCCACAGGCGACGACCGATTTTGTTGGGCTCACCTCTCCCTTTGGACGAGCCTTTCTGCGAGCCGTGGCTGCGGCTCTCTTTTCAGCCCTTGTTTTTGCCTTGCTGCCACTTTCACGGGGCGGCCGTCTTTTTAATGGTTTTTTGCCTCGCAGGGAGCCGCAGCTGCAGCTCCTCTAACAACTGCTTTCGGCGGCTGCTGCCTTTTTAATTGTTTTTTGCCTTGCCGGGAGCCACGGCTGCGGCTCCTTTATCAACTGCTGTTCGGTGGCTGCTGCCTTTTTTATTATTTTTTGCCTCGCAGGGAGCCGCGGCTGTGGCTCCTTTAACAACCGTTTTTCCGGCAGGGGCTGCTATTGGGCTGTGGCGAAAGGCGGCTGCTTCCCTTAGCAAGTAGTGGTTGGAGCTCGCTTTCGCGGCTCCTCTGCTGGCATTTCTCTGCCTTGAGGCTCTTCAGGTGGCCGTGGGAGGACCCCCCCGGCTCTTTTTTACCAGTTCACAGCCTTTACTGTAAAGCACGTCACTTGCTGTGCTTGGAGCTGTCTCTTGCTCCTCCTCCCCTATCTGTCTGTCTGACTCCTGCCGCGGCTGTTATAGGCCTTCTGGAGCACTAGAATCCTTGCCTACCCGCTATTGTGCCTTCTTCCTTGCCGCCATTTTGATTGAAATTCCCACCCTTTTTCGTGGGCACCATTTTGATCTGCCCATTTTTCCCGTCCTTTCTGTTCTCCTTCACTTGTTTGTACAGTTATTTAGTCAGGCTATCCAAGTGCCTGTAGGACTTATTTTTACAACAAGTGCCTCTGCACAGCAACTGCATATTCGGACTGCACCTTGAAATTATCTGCGCCGCAGCTGCATATTGGAACTGTACGCCACACCGCACCCCCCACCTCTGTGCATGTGTTGCACCTCTGTGCATACCGTGTGTTGGTGAAAGTCCCTTGCCGCACCGCACCTCCCACCTCTGTGTGTGTGTTGGTATTTATATATATGTGTATATCTATATCTATATCTATATATATATAGCATTGCTGGGTGCTCAGAATGGCAGATCAACACTCAGATACACATTCAGCAGCGGCTAAGAGACCCTGCAAGTCCTCGCATCATAAGTCTGCAAATCAAAAACTGCCCAGGCTGCTCTCCAAGGCTGTGGCTAAAACTAAACACCTGTCTTGCCTCAGTGCCACCAAAAACACACGTTACATTTCTGTGCCACATTCTCAAGCTGCTAACCAAGAGCACTTGACAGCCCTCTTTCACTCTCCAGCTGGGTCATCTGAGGCTGACTTCGAGGGTTTTCCTGACCAGCCTGGGGTCTGCCACTCACAGTCCAGCCTGCCGCTGCAGACCAGTGAGCCCACTGTTGCTGTTCCTCCACAAACACAACCGCCTGCTGGTCCGCTATCAGGGCAACTACCTGCCTCTGTACCAGGACTGCAGTTGTCTCCTGAATTCCTGATGCAGTTGAAAGATATCCTAAGCCTCTTCTCAGATCAGTCAAGAGTCCAGACAGCTCCATTGACTCAGCACAGAGAACAGCACCCTTCCTGTGCCCCAGCCCCATGTGGCTGTTCTGATGTGGTACCGCTCCCCTCGCCCAACCCATTTGACGTTGCTAGAGGCAGGATTGAAGATGGCATCCCTGGGTTGGAGGACCCAGATTATTCTCTTCAAGCCGAAGGGGATGAGTGGAGTGACGAGGCAGACTTCGAGGAGGACACCTCATATCGCCTATTTGATGCGGCCGACTTTCTTCTGCTATCTCGCAGAGCTTTGGGCATATTGGGCCTTCGAACTACACAGCCCGAATCTACCACTCCCCCCATGAAAGGGGCTAAAGTCCTTAAGTCTCCAAAATCATTGGATCATTACCTTCCTGTGCCAGACCCCATTGGCAAACTGGCCAAGGAAGAGCTGGATCATCCTCTGCAGGCATGCCGCTTTTCATTATGGCCAAAAGGCTCTATGCACTGGACCCAGACTTTATGAATCGCTTGCTTGTTCCAGACATCGATGAGCCAGTCTCCAGTTTGGTTTCACGCTCGCTCCTTCCAAAGCAAGGGGAATCACAACTAAAGGACCCCTTTGAACGCCGCATGGACTATGCCTTGCGTAAAAACCACAAGGCTACTGCCTTTACTATTCAGGCGTCTGCTTCAGCTTCCATATTTTCAAGAGCGGCTATGATGTGGCTAGACGAACTCTTGGATGATCCCGAACCAGACCCTGTCAAGCTCCGCAAGGGCCTGGTAAATTAAGACAGCGGCCTTCGTAGCCAATGCCACACTGGATGCCACCCAGCTGGGAGCACGAGCTCTAGCCTCACAGGTGGTAGCTCGGCGTACCCTTTGGCTCAGGCACTGGGATGCTGATTCTATGGCCAAGGGTAACTTGTCTAGAGCACCCTTTTCTGGGTCTTTACTCTTCGGAGATGAAGCCCTCAAGGCGGTCTTGGTAGACCCTAAAGACAGCCAAAGGCCAGTATTGGCCACTTCTAAGAGAGAGGATCGTAGGGCTTTCAGATGTTTCACCCCATATCGCTCCTTTCAGCCCTTTCGAGGAGCGTGGCCTGCAGGGCGAGGCCGCGACTTTCGATCTTCTGGTTTCCGCTCCTCCAGGGGATCCTGGAACAGGCAACGTTTCCAAGCCAGAGCACAGAACGGGAAGTCAAGGGGCCTCAACTTCAATTTATGGCAGGGGAGCTCATCAGCGAAGACAATACTGACGCTTTCCCTGTGGGGGGCAGATTGCTAATGTTTGCAAGTCACTGGTTATGTCTGACACAGGTCACTTGAGTCAGAGATCTATTCCTCCACGGTTACGAACTGGAATTTTGGTTGACCCCTCCAGACAAGTTCATTCCATCCACTCTACCCAGAGTTCGAGACAGGTGCCGGATCATGCGGGAAGCCATAACCCATCTTCTCAACATAGCTGCAATAGAACCTGTACCACCGGAGGAGAGAGCACAAGGGGTTTACTCCCTCCTATTTGCAGTTCCCAAACGAGATCAGTCATGGAAGGCGGTACTAGATCTCAAATTTGTCAACCGTTTCGTGAAATACCGACTGTTCAAGATGGAGTCCCTGGCGTCAATTGTAGAGGCGCTACACGAAGGGGATTTTCTGGCTTCCATAGATCTCAAAGAAGCTTACCTTCATGTGCCCATCTGTCCAACCCACAGACGTTTCCTGCGATTTGCCTTCGGCCCCCATCACTTCCAATATCGAGCAATGCCTTTCGGTCTCTTGTCGGCCCCGCGAGTATTCACCAAAGTGCTGCTAACCCTGGTGGCTTATCTCCGTCTCTAGGGAGTCCACATTTATCCTTACTTGGACGATCTGTTGATTCGAGCGAGTTCCAGAGATTTGGCCCTCTTTCATGTTCACTCTGCTCTTACGACTCTATGCACCCATGGTTGGCTGGTCAACTACAACAAAAGTCAACTACTACCAACTCAGAGATTACATCATTTGGGTGCAATTCTAGACACCACGCAGGCCATGATCTTTTTGTCACCAGATCGTATTACGGCCATCACAGAGATGGCTCTACACCTCGCATGTCGTTCAAGAGTGGACTTAATGCTTCTGGCAAGGGCTCTGGGAATGTTTGTCTCGACCATTCACATCGTACCATGGGCTCGGCACCACACTTGACCCTTACAGTGGGCCCTACTCCTTTTCCAATAGGACATTGCCACGTCCAACCACCGTACAGTCCACCTGCACCCATCTCTGTGGACCTCTTTCCATTCGTGGGCTATGGCCAAAAATCTCAGACTGGGAACCCCGTTCCGAGAACTAGACAGGACCATACTCACCACAGATGCCAGTCTGTCCAGATGGGGGACCCATTGCAATTCCCAGTATGTTCAGGGAGTGTGGTCCAACACGGAAGCAAGTCACAATATCAACTGGCTGGAACTAAGAGCGGTCCATCTGGCTCTTCGGCATTTTCAACCCTTGTTCCTTCTGGACCACGTATTGATTCGCACGGACAATACTAGTGTGAAATCACATCTGAACAGACAAGGGGGCACCAGGTCACGGTGCCTCCAGGCGGAAGCGTCTCAACTCTTCCAATGGGCCAAAATACATCTACTTTCACTGAGAGCAGAACATCTCCGAGGTGTTTTAAATGTTGCGGCCGACTGGCTCAGCAGACAACAGGTGATCCCGGGAGAATGGAAGCTACACCCCATGGTGTTCAGCCTTCTCCAATGACGGTTCGGCAGCCTCTCGGTGGATCTGTTTGCATCCCGTCACAATTACCAGCTACCTCGCTACTTCTCCAGGTATCTGGACAACGATGCGGAATCGACGGATGCACTGTTGACTCAGTGGCCAGCAGGCCTCCTATATGCTTTCCCCCCAATACCGCTATTGGGCAGGACCATCAGGAAGCTGCGACGCGAAAGGGCCCATCTGATCCTGATAGCACCGTACTGGCCTCGTTGGCCGTGGTTCTCCGACCTGCTCTCCCTTTCAGTGACGGAGTCTTGGAGGTTGCCACTCAGACCAGATCTTCTATCTCAGGGCCCAATTTGCCATCTGGATCCCAAATGGCTCAATCTGACAGCGTGGCATTTGAATGCAGACATTTGATTCATTGGGGACTGTCTAAGGAAGTTGTGGACACAATTCTTCCATCTCGAAAGCAGTCGACCTCTCGGGTCTACCAGAGCACCTGGTCTACCTTCGCTAGTTGGTGTGACTCTCAAAACGTTCTACCATCTCAGGCCAAGGTTCAACATCTACTGCAATTTTTACATAGAGGCCTGAAGATGGGACTGAAACCTAACACCTTACGCCGCCACCATTTCATCTATTCTCTCCGTCACGTCTCCTAATATTCCTATGGGTTCACACCCACTGGTCATACGTTTTTTGAAGGGGGCCGTCCTACTGTCACCAGCAGTTTGTCATCGCTTTCCTTCGTGGAGTTTATTGAAGGTCCTGCAAGCCCTGCAGCGCCCTCCTTTTGAGCCCCTTCGATCTGTGCCTTTATGTCTTTTGACCTTCAAAGTCCTGTTCCTCGTGGCGATCACTTCGGCGAGAAGAATCTCAGAGTTGGGGGCGCTGTCCTCGGCCCGCCATCTCTGTATTTTCCATAAGGACTCAGTGGTACTGCGTCTAGATCCTTCCTTCCATCCCAAGGTCATTTCGGCGTTCCACTGTAACCAAGACATTGTTTTGCCTTCGTTCTGTCCGGATCCTGTTCATCCGCTCGAGAAGGCCTGGCACTCGCTAGATGTCCGGAGGGCCCTCAAGACCTACCTGTCTCGCACCCAGGACATACGGTCAACGGATTCCTTATTTGTATCCTTTCACCTGCGTACTTTGGGGCACAAGGTGTCTAGCTCTACGTTATCTTGTTGGTTGCATGCCTGTATTGCATTGGCCTATGAGTCCCTTCAGCTGCCAGTGCCTCGTAACATAACGGCACATTCCACTAGGTCAGCTGCCACTACGGCTGCCTTCGCAACCAATGTCCTCTAGCAGAGATTTGCAGAGCAGCTGTATGGTCTACCCCAAATTCTTTCATAAGACATTGTAAGATAGACCGTTACGCTTCTGCTGATGCCTCATTCGGGAGGCGTGTTTTACAACAGGTTATCTTTGCTAAGTAGCCAAGAGGCGGTCCCTCCCTATTAGGGGCTGCTTTGGTACATCCCACGTGATGTCAGACTACCTAAGGAAAATGTACCATTGGTATCACCTGAAGGGTGATTTTCTTAGGTATTCCGACATCACGGCCCTCCCTTTTTGGAGGATTGGGGTTTTTTTGCTACCTTACCACTTATTATTCTTCAGTGTTATAATATTTAAACTTTTTTACCAAGTCAAGACCAATTTGGACCTGTTTAATATGCTTGCGATCTTTGGGTTATGTTTTGGGACACTGTTTCCTTGCTGTGAGGCCCGTTGGCCTTTTCTGTCTTTTCAGATATGTCTCTCACTTCGGTCTCATCACGAATGAACTGGAGTGGGAGGGGCTCAATGCCCCAGGTCTTGACTTCGATCCATTCTTGCCTTCGGACGCTAGATGGCGCTATATCCCACGTGATGTCGGACTACCTAAGAAAATCACCCTTCAGGTGATACCAATGGTACATTTTAAGTCTATATCGGCTGAGCCCATTACACTGCCCATTATACTGTATTGTGGAACAACTGCATAGATTTGTAGTTCTGTTTACTTAAGAATATTTAACTTTATTTCAAGGTGATATTGATGATTATAGTGCTGAAGTAGAAGACATTCTTCCTCAGCATCTACAGCTAGCAGCAAGTTCTGGTCTTGGAGCCTCACCTGGTTCTTCACCTCGTTCAAGCCCCTGCCAGTCACCTACACTATCAGATGGGCCACCTCTAACCCTTCCATCCAGACCAAGCAGGGCACCTAACAAGACTCCTGGACCACCTACATCGTCTCAAGGTATTATTACATCTTAACAAACCACGTCCATATGTGCATGTACTTACTCGTATATTCCGCAATATATGTGTGTGAATGTTCAAATACTAAGTGCCCTAAGCGTTCAAGCAAAGCTCTTCAAGAACAGAATCTATAAAATCTCATCAGTTGTTAATTGATGCAATATAAATTGCGAGCTTGAGAGAAAGGACCATCTTATTGCTCACTCTGGAAGCCCAGGTCCAGGAAACTGATTAAAAAGCCTGTTCTGGATAGGGTTGCACTCCCCTTGAAGGAGCAGCTTTCCCAGCTTCAGCCATTTCCAGCAACTGTGACTCATGCACCAGTAACCTCACAACTGATTACTGCTAAGCACTCTATGTAAAGCTGCTTTTGAGAATAGCCTGAAAGGTGCAGCTTCTGTAAAATGCGGCAGCATACTGCTGACTGGGTTAGCTCCTAGAGATCATGTTGCATCAATCCTGAGAGAATTGCACTGGCTGCTAAATTTGCTATCAAGTCAAATTCAAATTACTAGTGTAATGATTTACAAAGACCTAAACAACATGGGACCTAGATATTTCAAGGAGTGTATCCTCCTATATCAATCTGCCTATGTATTAAGATCAGCAGCTGATTCCAACAGCTGATTCTTTGGTGGCACCCTGATTATGAACTTCCCCTTAGAACAGGGAGAAATTGCAAAGCCGTACAGTCCAAGGAGAGAGACTCACCTGCACCACACTTTGCAATTCTCTTTTCTGGAACGTGTATTTCAACTTCTTTGATACCAAGCTAGGAGTTAGAATGCCAGAGCCATATGAAAACAATAGGGACTTGTGTGTGTGAAAACATATTGGTTAGTCTTAGTGAAGATGAAACGTTTAGGAACACATGCAGAGAGGTCATACCGTTGACTGAAGTTGCTACTGAGCACACTTATGTTATGGTGAAATATAGTTCTCCAAGGGGCACCAGGACACCCCCAAGTGTGCATTGTCTTCCTCTCCTGTTGCTTGAGGCAGGAAAGAGTTAACACTCCAAGGGACTCTCACCTTAGCCCCTCCCATGGAGTGACAGTTCGTTTTCGTGCCTGGCTTGAGCAGTACTGTTTTCTCCTTGCTCTTCAGTCTGGCCGGCTTATATCCTTTCTTAGAATCCCAAATCTGTACCTACTGTTTTTGATTTGTTGTGTCTGAATTCCTTTCTGAGTGGTTTGAGTGTCATTTACAGTTTTTTCCAAATGAATTGTGTGTGTGTGAGAGTGACTGTTAAGTGTCCATTATGTTCGTTGGTCAGTTTATTATATTGTTAAATTGATTGCCCTAAGCATTTGATATCCTGAATTAATTACCTAGGTAATTAGCTGAGGTGTTCAAATTAATTTCATTTTATCTAATGAATTCTGTCTATTGATTCAACTGTGACTTTTCTGAAAGGGGGGGGACCCTGATAGAAGCAAAATGCCAAAGGAGCACTCCAAAAAATAAAATCAGTATAGAAAGTGGCAAAAGCAGGTGGTGCCATAGTGCCTTCAGCCCTCTTACAGAAAAAGATGTTGGTTAAAAACACAAGGATCGTAACAAAATCTCTATAGAGCAGTCTAAAAGATTAAAGTCATGGCACAAAGCTGCAGGAGTGGTTGGTGCGCTAGCACCTTCAGCCCACTCAGGCAAGATGACACTTAAGAAGACAAGCCACGGCAGTGCTCATGGAAGCGGCTGCCATTTTGACCAATGGCAAACAGCCTCACAGTCAGCGTGTGGCCCAGTCACTCTTGCAGTAGCACAGAGAGAGGCCAGGAATCAGCAGAAAAGCACTGAAAATCCTGCAAGCAATGCGGTAGCAGAGCAATCAAGGAGGGAAAACATTTTTGAAGATGTTTTGGTTTAATATGTTTTAAAGTTTGTTTTTATGATGTTTTAATGTTTTTAGTGCTTTTGTTTGCCGCCTTGGGCTCCTGCTGGGAGGAAGGGTGGGATATTAATGATGATGATGATGATGATAATGTCGGCAGAACTATAGAGAAAAATAAAAACACAATTTTACCAACAGTATTAGTGCAGAAGGCTGCCATTTGGGCAACAGAAAACAGCCTCACAGGCAGCCGGCAGCCCATTAACTCTTGCGGTAGCACAGAGAGGGCCAGAAACATGCACAAAAGCATTGCAAACCCTGCAAGCGATGTGGTAGCAGAGCAATCAGGGAGGGAAAATACCGCCAAAACGAAGGACAAAAATAAAAATGCAGTTTTACCAACATTATTAGAAGTGCAGAAGAGCAACTTATGTGGGAGAGCAAAGCCAGCAGTGGGTGGCAGCAAAAGATGAGGATGAAAGGGCTCCAGATCCTTTGGTCCTTTGGTCCTTTTTTGCTCAAATTCAGAGGAAGAAAAATGCACTGCGTTTAACACCCAGCAGTCTGAACTTCCACAGACCTGTTTAGATACGGTGCCATTGCTTAATGCTGCCACCTCTGGTCAAAAACAACCTCTGGTCAAAAAGCAGCAACAGCATAAAGATTCAACACAGACAGTTAATTTGCTTTCTGCTGCCATCTCCAGTTTCAGTCAGGAAATTCAGCAGGTGGAATCTTTTAATTTAAGTCCTGCTGCATTAAATCACATTAGAAGAGCTCAGATGGATGACATTTCTGCAGAACTAGCTGCATTTCAACAGTATTTTCAAGTAGCAACAGAGAACATGTGACAGTGTTTAACCAGACCCACATGATGTGTCCAGAGGTAGAGCACTGAGGCTGATGGTACAGAGGTTTGGCAGACAAACCACTGAGACACAACAGAATGTGTATGATGATTCAGTTGTCTCTCTGGAGAAGGATATAAATGGTTCACAGGTGGAAGAGCAGCCCACCTTGAGGCTTTTCCATCAAGGATGGCAAAGTCAACTCCTGATGTCTGTGGACTTGTAAACTAACTGTTTGGTCTGAGTAACCCTGCTGTGTTCCCTCAATAGTCTTAGGTAGTCCTGTGGAGGGTGTGACATCCTCCTCATCTAAGGGTCAATGATTGGGCAGCAACTAGTGGCCACTACAAACATGCTATATGAGGGAGGCATGGCCTGGATGCCCTGGTCAGTTGAAGTACACTAATTCAGTTTGGCAAACTACAATCAAGCATGCAGCTGAGCTGTCAAATGTGCAGCACCCATCTCAACTGCAAGTACTGGGGCCTGCTTCATGTATGTTATCTTCATCAAGTGATGAATTTGTGGGCACAAGCAAAAGACAAAGACACTTCACTAAAAAAAACAACCTCTGGTCTCCACAAAGAAAACGCAGGGGCTATATATCTGCTTAATGCCTACATTCAACTGAGCATAAAATAATAAATAAATAAAATTAGTCTGACGCACAGTCAGATTAGGAGAAAGTCGTATCATGGGCACAGTTCTTCAGATGAGGAGGGTATTAAGTTTGCAGACTTGCATGCAATTCCAAGGGGCTGGGGGGCACCGTTCAGGGTGACATTACAGGTTGCTAGACAGTCAGATGCTGCTATGAACACTTTCCCTTGATCCTCAGGTGACTCCAGATACTGAGAAGGGGAAAGGAAGTAACTTCTTGGTACAGATTGAAAAGAAAGTATCTCACATGCTGTTAAGAATGAACATTTTATTCATTTGTTTTGTAGAATGTTAGCAGCATTGGATCATTCTGACAAACCATCTGATCTTTTCCAGTCCTAAATGTTGCCAATATGGGGTTCTTTGGACCTGAGAATGTTCATACAGTGTTGAAGAGTTATAAAGACATGTCTGGAGACTGTCAGATTTTCCCCCCTCAGAACACACCAGAATATTGGCCCTTTGGGAATAGTCTGTTGTTTCCTCTAGGATCAGAGGCATATAAGTAAATATCAGTTACCTCATGAGCTTCATGAGAATGTTATTTCTAGCAGATGGCCCTGTGAAAATTTTGTTTGGAAGTATTTTCCAAGAGTAGCAACACATAGCATAAGTTTGCTGTCCTGAAGAGCTGCAGTCCTTAATAGCTAAAGGAATGGATATTACATATAATACCAATTCTTGAGGAGTTTAAGGGTCCCTTATAGGATACCTTAACAATAACTATTAAATAGCAACAAATAAATAGAATATAGATGAGCTTGTTTTTTCACAAGTTTCCATGAGGCTTCAGCCATATCCTCTGCAACAACATATTCAGTATTATCTTCTGCAACAACATATTCACTATTATTTTACCAGGATGTTCAGTTCATTAGCTAAAGAACTGTTGGAATGGTACTGATGTTCAATTCATTGCCCGCCTTTTGCCACCAGGTCCCAGGGCAACGTAAAACAGTTTATAGATTAATATTACAAACAAATTATTTGCTGGAACAAAGTAACCTTTGGTAGGGATTACTACTCTGCACAATTTGGTAACTTGGCTAAGGTTTACACACATGTGATGCCATTTCGTTTCCTCCCTCAAGGAGGTTCAGTAGCAAATTTAATGCATGTTCTGCGTGTAAGTTAACTTGTCTTTATTCGTTGTCTTCAATAGGTAGATAGTTTTTTATATAGTTTTTTGAGAATGTGGGCAACAGAATCGAAGACAAACATATGCTTCTTATATAATCCTTAATTCACTGGAAATTAAGGCTACCAGGCCTATTGTTCCTTTGTGTTCATTTAAACAGTAGTTTATTATTATTATTATTATTATTATTATTATTATTATTATTATTATTATTATTATCTTTATTTATACCCCACCATTTTTCCAAAACTGGAACTCATGGCGGCTTCCGGATAAAAAATACATATAATTAAAAACATACAAAGTCTACATTAAAATAAGATTAAACTATTTCCAATATTAAAACCATACACACATATAGCTAAAAAAATGATATAATAGACATTACCAATGCAGCACCCTTCACGCCCTATCCTTACCCTTCAATTCCAAAGGCTTGTTGGAATAGGAAGGTCTTTGCTTGTCGGCGGAAGGACTGCAAAGAGGGGGTCATTCTTACCTCCCTAGGAAGGGAATTCCAAAGCCTAGGGGCAGCCACCGAGAAGGCCCTCTCACACGTCCCCACTAGTCATACTTGAGAAGATGTGGGTATTGAGAGAAGGGCCTCTCCTGAGGATCTCAGGGCCCGGGCAGGTTCATACAGGGAGATACGGTCTGATAAATAGCCTGGACCTAAGCCGTATAGGGCTTTATAGGTCAACACCAGCACTTTGAATTGTGTCCGGAAACAGACTGGCAACCAGTGGAGCTTTTTTAACAGGGGGGTAGTACGGTTCCTGTAACCAGCCCCAGTTAACATTCTGGCTGCAGCACGTTGTACCAACTGAAGTTTCCAAACAGTCTTCAGAGGCAGCCCCACGTAGAGCGCGTTACAGTAATCTAAACGGGATGTAACTAAGGCATGTGTCACCGTGGCCAGATCAGACAGCTCAAGGAACGGGCGCAGTTGGCGCACTAATCTTAATTGTGCAAAAGCACTCCTGGCCACTGCAGAAACCTGGGACTCCAAATTTAACGCTGAGTCCAGGAGCACACCCAAACTGCGAACCTGTGTCTTCAGGAGGAGTGTAACCCCATCCAGCACAGGCTGTATCCCTATTCCCTGATTCGCCTTACGACTGACCAGGAGCACCTCTGTCTTGTCTGGATTAAGCTTCAGTTTGTTCACTCTCATCCAGTCCACCACTGACACCAGACACTGGTTTAAAACCGAGACAGCTTCCTTGGAATTAGATGGAAAGGAGACATAGAGTTGGGTGTCATCAGCATACTGATGGCACCGAACCCCAAACCCCCGGACAACCTCTCCCAGCGGTTTGATGTAGATGTTAAATAGCATAGGGGATAAAACTGAGCCCTGAGGGACCCCACAGGTCAATGGCCAAGGGGTCGAACAGGAATCCCCCAGCACCACTTTCTGGGTTCGTCCCTCTAGGAAGGAATGGAGCCACTGCAAAACAGTGCCCCCAAGTCCCATCCCAGCAAGGCGGCCCAGAAGAATACCATGGTCGATGGTATCAAAAGCTGCTGAGAGGTCCAGCAGAACCAACAGGGATACACTCCCCCTGTCCAGTTCTCTGCGTAGGTCGTCCACCAAGGCGACCAAAGCCGTCTCTGTCCCATAACCAGGCCTGAAACCAGATTGAAATGGATCCAGATAATCTGTTTCATCCAAGAATCCCTGGAGCTGGGAGGCCACCACACGCTCTATTACCTTACCCAAAAATGGAATATTTATGTTTGCAGATTACTGGCACTCAGCAGGTTCGTGTAGCATGGCAATATTTCAGGGATTGCTTTGTAGGTATGAGAAGTTTCACCTAGTTGGAGATTTCCTAGCTGCTTTCGAAATACTCAGGAGGTTTGGTTGCATAAATTACCAGGTGTCCATTAGTGAGTTCTTCCTAGATGGAGCTTCTGTAGCTGCTTCCAAAGCATTCAGGGGGTCACCTTACTCTGCACCTGGTATCATGGCACATTCAACAAGAGCAGCAGCTGCTTATGCAGCACTTACAACAAATGTTCCTCTACAAGGTTTGTCGGGCAGCCACTTGGGCAACCCCGGATACATTTATCACGTACTGTAAGATGGGCATTTATGCATCTGCGGAGGCAGCCATGGGGAAGCGAGTTTCTTAGCAGGTGCTGCTGGATCATTAAGGGGCATGTACCCACCCACACAGAAGGTCAGCTTTGGAACATCCCACTTGGGGGTGTCCTGATGCCCACTTGAGAAGGAACCGTCTTACTCACCAGAAAGGTGTTTCTCTGGGGGCACCAGGACACCGCCAAGGCCCACCCTGGGATGCAACATGAGGAAGAACAACACAAGGAAAATGGGGGGAGATTGAAGGGTTGGGGAACTGACCTAGAAGTTTGCAAGTTCATGTTTCATGTTGGCTTCAGTGCATGCAATGTTATTTTGAGTCATGATGATGTCAGCGTTATAAGTGTAATACTTTCAAGCTTGGCCAGACAGCGAACTGTCACTCCGTGGGAGGGGCTAAGGTAAGAGTCCCTTGGAGTGTTAACTCTGTCCTGCCTCAAGCAACAGGAGAGGAAGACAATACCCACTTGGCAGTGTCCTGGTGCCCCCAGAGAAAGACCTTTCTGTTGAGTAAAATGGTTCCACTTGTCAGATAGAAAGGCAAATACGGCAGACTTTATCCAAAAACATATACACAAACATTTATGTTAGATGAATGGAAACAATAAAACAGAATGTGAAGTATGCTGGGTTATATTATCAGATGGCTCATCCAAATGAGCCAGACCATGTGCTACAAGGGGAAGCATTTGGCAGGTGACAGCACCATGTGTCATTAGTTGGTCTATAGGGAACTTCAAATTCTAAAAGAGCAGACCCAAGATGAAGGCATTTTGACACTATTGTAAGGCATGTTGGTTATGACTTAAGGGCCCTTTATTACTTTTAGTTGTGCAAGATATTTCATCAGAGCAATTGTCCTAACTGTTACATGTGTTGTAACTTAGTTTAGAATTTTCCTGTACTAAGATACGTGTCCTGAAAGCTGCTTTGAATAATATAATTTTGAAAAATAGTTGATATTTAAGTAGGAGCAGAGCTTGGAAAAGTTACTTTTTTGAACTACAACTCCCATCAGCCCAATCCAGTAGCCATGCTGGCTGGGGCTGATGGGAGTTGTAGTTCAAAAAGTAACTTTTCCAAGCTCTGAGTAGGAGTATTTCGTTTTTTAGAAAAAAATTATCTTTGTTTACAAATTACTATTGTCAGGTTCTCCAATAGATTTTCAACCAATTACTCAACAAAGAGAGTCTACTCAAGGTTTGGAACCCAAACGCCAGCCACCACCTCGCCCAGGAGCACCTCCTGCTCGTCCTGCTCCACCACAGAGACCACCTCCACCATCAGGTAAGCCAGTAAAATGTGAAAATAATACCTTAAGAAAGTTCTATTTTTGGTGGTAAATGAGCTTAAGTTAGGCACATCTTGATATTGACTGAACCCATGGTTCAATATGAGAGTCTAGGGAAACCTTGCATGCCTACTTTCTTTCTCTTGCACGCGCACATACACACACATCCCTCCATTATGGCTGTGAGAAGGATTTTGGAAGCTTTCTGTTCTGTTTTTGCATAACCACAATTTACTGTGACTTCTGAAGTGACAAAACCATGGTTAATGTTAACCATGGTTTGTTTGAAACAAGCTTCTTCATAATCCATGGTTTCAAACAAACCATAGTTACCACTACCTACAGTTTTGTCAGTTTGGATGACATGACAAACTGCACTTGAGGAAAAGCAGAAACAAAATCTTCCAAACTCCTTCCTTTTGACTGCACTGGAAGAAGAGAGGGGAGAAGAGTGCATGAGCCCAAAATTATTATGCTAAACTATGGTTTAGCCATCTGATGCAGTCACTGCTGTCTATGATGCTTTTCTAGCTTCACTAAAACAGCTTTTAAATGTGAGCATGAAGCCCTCAAAAACTATACAATGCATTTATTGATCATAATTCTTTCTTTCATTCTCTTTATCTAATACTTCTTTTTCAACTGATACTTTTTCTTGACTGCTGCATTTACCTCTTACTCTTAAGGGGGCAAGAGTCCTGCACCTACTAGAAGAGAATTTGGAGGTAATGTTTGTGTTCAAATATGACTTAAATAATGAGCAAAACATTTTGTGTAAACTATTCTATAATATATTCCTAAGTTAATACTTTAGTTGATATGTGTTGGTCATACATATTCACAGTAGGACCATGGAAATCACTGGACTTAAATTGATTTCAGTGGGTCTGCTCTGGGTGTAAGTTAGCTGGATATCTCTTCTTGTTTTTAACAAAGGTTTTGTGACCCATTTTTAGTCTAGAATTCTTATTTTTCCGTAAATATAGTAAAGTTGTTACCTACTACAAAATGTTAAAGATGGGGCTAAAAATATAGTAACATGACTAATTAAATGTTAATTACAAATGTGGGTAAACCTGTAATTGAGATTATGTGGGGGCACATTTGTTTGTTATATACAGCTATATCCCTTGACTTCTGAGCACCTGGCTCAGAAAAGGTGAAAATACCTTTTTAAAAAGAGAAAAATTCCTAACGCTCTATAAGTGCCCCCAAAATACACCATGGAAGTGACTCAGAGCAGTTGACAGAGAACTTCTTGCTGGACAGAAGGTGGTGAAATCTTCCAAAAGCCCTTAATCCAGTTTGGTAAGCAGGGTTTGGTTGTCCTCACATTTACTTCTTTAGGTGGAGGACAACTTGATCATTTTGTACATTGAAACACCTATTTGATTTTCTGCTTTAAAAAATTGTGCAAAACAGTGAACAAAATAATTTATTATTGTTATTGCTAACTTTTTTCACAAAAGTGACTTACAGAAAGAAGTATAAAAAATCTGTTTCCCAATAACATGTATAAAATGGGGCTTTTCACTGGTGGTTCCCCATTTGTGGAATGCTCTCCACAGGGAGGCATGCCTGGTGCCATTACTATCTGTTTTATTCACCCAGACTTTTGGAGTTTTATTTGGAGGGTAATACATGTTTTTGGCATCCTCTTCTGCTAAAGCTTTTTTAGTGGGGTGGGTTGAGTTGGATCTCCCCTTCTCATGTTGCCACCCATCACACCTCCTTTGGAGTGGGGACACAGAAGGGCTTTGGATGACAGATACGGGATCTGGGTTGGTTCATGTGAGGAGAAGCAGTCCTTGAGGTATTGGGGTCCTGAGTATGATATATACATAAAAATGTATACATTGTATACTATTTATTCAGAAACTGTACCCAGCATATGGGTGTGATTGCATTCTCACCTGCACAACCTTGGATCCTAACTTCTGTAAGTAGTTTTGCTTACAAGATAAGACTGTCTCACACACCCCTTCCTGCTGTAGCCTCCTTTGTGCTTGTCTGGAGTGCCTTTGAGTCCTAGCTATAGTAAAAAACAATACTTACAAATGGACAAGATGTATGTATTAGCTATTTGTGGATGTTTTTTAAAAAGCCTAGGAGGTGATCTACTGAAATTTCTGTAGAGCTCATTCTGTGAACAAGTGCTATTGCTACAGGCTCTCACTGTGAATGAACTCATTCAAAGGGTCCTTCTGTGATGGTTGTGACAGTTCTGTATAATTACAAGGCACAATGAACTTTGATTCACAGTTTGGGTCTTGACCAAGAAGCATGCATTCTTCTTCTTTCTCCTCTTCTTCTATTATCATTATCATTATCATTATCATCTTGTTTGTGAGATAAATGTGATCCTATCAATGAAAAATAAAACAAAAGCTGTTTAATCTTTCTAAATGTGAACTCTGTGCTTGCATATTCATTTTCACATCACAGCAATGTACAGTTAAATTTAATCACTGTATTTAAAACAGAAACCTTGCAATTCTGTTCATTCCTATCTTTCCTTAATCTGCTGCATTGCCAATATACTGCTTTTCTCTAATAAGGTCTTGGTGCTCCTCCCAGCCCTGTTGTAGCTAGGAGAGAAGAAGGTAACCATTATTCCTCATGTCAAACTAGATATTTAAATTGTATATGCAAATACTCATGCATAGCTCTGTCCTTTCATGTTGGGTCCTATTTGTACTTTATAATTTTCAGTATTGACATATCAAGATAATAATTCAGCCATCGTAAATAGAGTTGAATTTGTTTTTGTTTAAGAAATTACAGAACAAAGGGCACCATTTAAAAAAAAACCTCAAAGCAACAAAGGTATTTCATGGGTTTGCTATCTATGCAAGTAAGTGTGTGTGTAAGCTTACAATTAAAAAGCACTTTCAGTTCCATGGGATGCAAAATTGCGTGAAACAAAACCTTTCTGTTGATGCAGTGATTGGGCAGGTGTGAAGATGCTTTAGACATATTTTCTACTGAAAATGTACTAGTTGGGTTTGGGTTTTTTTGAGATATTGAAATTGAAAACTGCATAACTATAGTTTAGATTAGGCATGAACTGTCACACTAGTCTCCTTGTAAGCACTGGAGGAAATTCAGCCTATTTGAAATCAATACGCATTTTACTAAAACCATGGATAACCTGTTCTGCAAATTAGTTCTCATCTTCACAATGCATCTAATGTGACTATTCACAGGACCATTCATAGAGGATCCCCAAATGCTTGTTTCATATTTCCAGGGGCATGCTATGCTGAGAGAATAAAGCATACAATTGCTATGCCATTAAAGACTATCAAAACATAATGTTATAAGTACAGGGAGATACAATAATACAAATCTTCAGGATTAGGATGTTTGCAATATTTTTATCTAAACATCAGTTATCTATATGTAAATTTAAGTGGACAATAGTACAGACTGATTTTATTTGTTTGTTTACGTGCCAAAGGTCAGAAAAGCCCTGGGCCGCAAAGAAAAGACATAGGTACTATATATTGATTATAAATACTTAATTGCAGAGAACCTGGACTTTGAAATATATTCTAATTTAGTGACGTATTACTCTTTCTGCAGTTCAGAGTCAGTCACCAACTCCAGCTGGACTTACAAGCATAGGAACATCTGGATATAGTACATGTAGACCGGTAGGCATTCAGAATTTGTGATGGTTCATCTTGAATTTTAGTGTATTTCCTTCAAAGTTCTTGAAAAAGAGCAAGATGAAACTTAATTGTGTACTCTCTTCAAATAATTTTTCAGGTTTAGTGACACTAGCCAAAGAATCCTCTTTTTCTACAAAAAAAACTTCTAATATCTGTATTATCATTTAATTTGAATCCCAACACTAAGATTTCATGATTTAGCTTCTTTCCTCATTTCTCTAAATAAACATTCTTGCAGTTTGAGCTTGTTTTTCAATTTTGAGTCTTTGTTTATGAAGACTAGTTTAGTATTTTCCCATATGACTTGAAAATGATTAAGAGCACGTAACTGATCAAATTTGATCAACCCTTTATTCATAGTCTTATAACATCAAGATATTGCATCACTTTAGTGTTATTACATTAGAGAGCAGTGTTCCAGAGTTTGCACTGGCTCTTGTTCTCTCCTGGCCACAATACAAGGATCTGATTATAAACTACAAAGCCCTAAATGGCTAGCCGCAACATAGCACAGAGATCTCTGCCTCTCATGTGTCTCTTCACAATCTCTGGGAGGATACCCTCTTAAATATACTATCTGTACAGTAGATTCAATCAGCAGGGTATTAAGAGCCAAACTACTCATGATGGGGGCAGCCTTTTTTGTTTAATCATGTGTCTGCTTCATTCACGTGTAAAGGTGGGAGAAGTTTAATTTTCCCCAGTTAGCATGCCATCATGTGCATTATAGCACCATCTAGTGTCAGAAGGCAAGAATACAAAGGAGTCAGACCCTAGCTGCTCCTTCTGGTCCTGCTCCAGTTCATTCTTGCTTTCATCTGAGGCTGATCTCTTTATCCTTACTGTAGTGAGTTTTTCTAGGATTGTTTGGGAGTAGTGGTGTCAGGAGTATGTAAGAGTGTTTGTTTTTGTTATGTGGGAATTGATCCCTGCTGGAGCTCTGGCAGTTCCCCAGCCCTCCCCACCTTCATTGCTGAGCTCGCAGCTGCAGCCCCGCAACTCTCACTATTTGTCATCTCCACCTTCTTCATGGGGCTTGTAGCTGCTGCCCCACAGATCTCCCCATTTCCACCCTTGTGGGACTTGCGACTACAGCTCCGCAGATTCCCCTGCTTCTTTGCAGAGCAGATCTTTGTTTCCCACCTTTGCGGGGCTCACAGCTGCAGCCCCCCTTGCTTGTTGGCAGAGCTGGCTTCCTTACCTCGTGAGGCTCACAGTGGCGGCCCCGGAAGTCCTTTGGGACTCCCTCTTGAACAAGGCTCATGCTGCAGTCCCAGATCTTTCCTTTACCAGAGCTCGCAGCTGCAGCTCGTATCGGCTGCTGGGGCGGCAGCACCTGTTACCACTTTTCTGTCTCATGGCTGCAGCTCAGGCCGTTCGTTGGGGGCAGTGACACTCCCTTGCGACTTTTCATTTTGTGCTGAAGCAGCAGTGGGGGTCTCTGTGTTGCCTCTACTGTGTGGCCACATGGCTGGCTGAGGCAAGCCCTTTGGAGCTTACGGCTGCAGCTCCAGGCTGTTGGGACTTTCCCTCCTTTTTGGCTGACCTTTGCCTTCCACCCACCATTTTGTTTGAATTTTCCCGCTCTTTTTGTTTAAAATGATTCGTTTGCTTTTCTCGTCAAGCTCTGTTATTTTGTCCATTCCCTCCTCTCCCTAATTTGGACAGAGGGCAGGGAGGAGTTATATGTATACATTTAAAAAAAAAAGCACAACTGATGTGAAGTGGGGGCTTTGCCACACCCCTCTACTGTGTGTGTGGACCTGGCCCCCTAAATCAACATACCCCTCTACTGTCACAGTGCCCTTTACTGTGTGTGTGTGTGTTAAGAACTGAAATCATCGCACCCCTATTCTAGTGCATGAAATCATCATACTCTCCTACTGCATGCATTGGACTTAAGGTACTGCACTCCTTTCCTGTGTGCATGTGCCTCACGGTTAGATTCACCACACCCTTCCTCTTGTGCATGTGTTGGACTTCAGGTACTGCACCCCTCTACTGTATGCTTGTATACCATGTATTAGCCCCAAATCACCACACCCTTCTACTGGTACAGGTGCCTCAGTGTTAGATGCACCAGGTACTACACCCTTCTACTGTGTGTGTGTATATGCCATGTCAGGTCCACAGCCAATTGTGGATTTTCTTGATCTGCTATCTGAGGTGGAGCAGCATTGTGTTGTGTTTCCGCCACAACACCTCAATCCGTTATGGGGTCCAAGGCATCAGAGTGCAAGGCCTCCAGCACCATTCCTCCAAGAACCACTCTAAGGTTGCTGCCAAAACCAAGCACTCTTCATCTGGCTGCCAGGAGGGCATGGTACATTTCCCAGCTTTGCTGGAAGTGTCCTCTACTATGGCCACTTTTGCTGTGGAGCAGGCTAGATCAGAGGTCTGTGTTACTGGTCAAGAAAGACTGGCAGCCTATTCCAATTTCCAGTGCACTCCTCCATTGCTCACCAGCTTCCCGTGCCTGCACTGCTGGTTCGCCAGTCACAGAGGCTAGGGCTCAGTCTCCTGGCATTGCTGTGTTGGAGCCCTCTTCAGCTCCCACTTGTCAGTTGGAGGCTGCAATCATGATGCTGCTGTCTTGTCACTACAACAACAGGCACACCTAGTGACTACAGATACTTGATTTAGCCCTCGGCCAACCACTCAAGTTCCTTTGCTTGGGCTGCAGTTGACTGTGTGAGGTTAATTTTGGCTGTTATCTCTTGGCTGCATTTAGAGCTCAAACCACTCCCCTCTATTGTATGCGGTTACGCTTGCCCTCACCCTCGGTTGCATTTCAGCTGACTGTTCGTGTTATTTTTGCCCTTGGCTGCATTTCTTGGATGCATTTAGAGGTCAAACCACCTCTAACCCATGCAGTAGTTTTGGCCCTGTTCAGTGCCGTAACTAGCTTTTCATGTGCCCTGTGCAAGGTTTTATTTTTGGGCCCCTTAATTTTTTTTTGGGGGGGGGGGAAATAATAAAACAAATACGATACAACAATTGTTTATAAATAATTTTTGTGTACACAAGAAATATACAAGATCATTCACATGTATTTATAAATGAAAATAATTATTTTAATTGCACTTTTCTGGCTTTCATTTCAGCAAATTCATTGATTACATCATCATAATTAATATCTTTAACGATATTATATTCAATCGAAATTATGGAAAGATTGGATAATCGTTCTTGTCCGATAGTCGATCTTAAATAATTCTTAATTAATTTTAACTTGCTAAAACGTCTCTCACACGAAGCAGTAGAAACGGGAAGAGTGAGAAATACTCAGAAAGCAACATTGATATTCGGATATGACTCAGTTAATCCAAAGTCATGAAGAGCCTGTAGAATATCAAGCGGAGTTGCAGTTTTAATGTTTTGTATTAGTGTCAAGGCTTCAAACTTAAAGCTTTGAATTTCACATGTGAGCTCGTACATATTTAAATCTTTGCTATACTTAATAGCGAGATCTGCAGCTGATTTTTGTAAATCAGCAACGCTCATCGATTCTAAAGACGAGCCATAGAGAAAGCAAAAATCATCACAGATAGTTCTCAGTTGCTCATAACGCCAATCTATTTGAGACAATAGAGTGTCAAAAATGCTGTAAATTTGCATTTTAAATAACTCAGGGACTGAGCGACGCAATGACCAATCGCTAAACCACTAAATAATGCAATGGGCTGCCTGGGCCCACTCGACGCACTTGCTTCACCGACATCTGAACCTCACAGCAGAGCACGGCAGCAAAATTTAAAATTTGAAAATATTATTATATTTGACAATTTTTTTTGTCAGTTCCATTTCAGGGCCCCCTTCATCCTGTGCCCTGTGCCTGTGCACCTGTTGCACCTGGCTAGTTACGGCACTGGCCCTGTTAATCCACCATACCCTTCTACCTGTGCGTGTGTGGATTAATCAGGAATCTATCCATATACCGCTTCCCTCTACTACATGTGTGTAACCATGACTGGGCCACCCTGTGCTGTTTTTTATGGATTTCACTATTGAGGTACAGAGCAGTGATATGCAGCAGTGGCCATTTCAGCGGTCATCAGTTCCATCTGTCTCCCACTGGGAGGAATGTTGAACTGCAATTTGGGCTTCACCTTGTGTGCGCAATTCTTCTTAGGTGTGACACCTTGGTCACCTCAGGTCCTAAGGTAAGTAGGGCAGCCAAACTTCGGCCTTCCAAGTATTCCTCCTCAGAAATTGCACCAGAGCAGTAACATTTGATGTCGATGCTGCTTGTGGTTGAGAGAAATTTGTAGCGTTTATAACTCTTCGCTGTGTTTTGGGTCCTAGTCTGTTCAGTGACTGTGGAAAGGGCTGGCGTAGTCTATGCTGAGGAGTTTCCCGCCATTTTTATGGTGCCTCTGGCCTAGTCTTTCTGCTCAAAACCTTTGGGCAGAGATATGGCGTAGTCCTCGGCTGAGCAGTATTTCCGCCTTTTTTTATTGGAGGCACTACAACAGTAGGTTCAATATTTCTAAGAGACCTGATTACCTTTCTTCCTAAGTCTGAACAGCAGCAGACTGTGTTTCCAGGGGCAACATTAGAATAATGTGGTGGCTCCCCTGGGGGGGGGGCATCAGAGTAGTGAAGGCATATGGATTGCCTCATGAGCTTCAGTTCAAAGATCCTGGTCTCTCAAGGCTTGAAGAGCAGCAGGCTATTTCTAGAGGCATAGTATAATAGCCTGGTGGTTCCTCCAAGGGACCTCATTTTAGTGAGAGCATATTAATTGCCTCATGAGCCTCAACTCAAAGCTCCACTTCTCCCAAGGTTTGAACAGCAGCTGACCATGTACAGAGACAACAGTAGAATAACATGATGGCTCTTCTCAGTGTAGTGAAGGTACGTGAATGGCCTCATGAGTCTCAGCTTAAAGCTCCAGTTTTCTCTAGGCCTGAACAGCAGCAGGCCATTTCCAGAGGCAACTGTAGAATAACCTGGTGGCTCCTCTATGGGGCCTCAGGGTAGTGAAGGTATGTGAACTGCATCATGAGCTTCAATTCAAAACTCCAGTCTGTTCCTTGGTACAGTTGCAGCCCTTCATAACCTGGCTGTGTAAACTTTTGCAGCCCTTCATAACCTGATGGCTCCTTTAGGGGGCCTCAGTGTAGAGAGGGTATACAAATAGCTTACTGAGCCTCAGCTCAAGGTTCTGTTCTGTTCTTCTGAATGGTTGCAGCCCTTCACAAATGTCTGTGTAAAATCTGGCAGCCCTTTATAATATCCAGTGACTTCCTTATGGAGGAGGATCTTATTTTCATCCCAGTGGGAAAACGTAAATAAGCAGGATAAGTGAATTAAGCTGAATCTGTCAACTACATGAGAGTTTCTGCCCTACCTAATTCTAGGACATCAATGCAAAGCTCCAGATTGCTTCTCTGAACAGTTGCAGCTCTTCATAACTTTTGGAGTAAATATTTGGATTTATCCAAAGACTTCATTGGAAGCTCTCAGGGTCCCATGACTATTGGAAGCTTTAAGGGTCACGTGGCTGACCTCCTGGGTGAATGTAACTTAGCAAGATATGTTAATTATGCTGGTTGCTCAGTTAAGTCTTGCTGTTCACAAGCAGGTTCCTGGGTGACTTAAGACATTTGCTAAGGCTTACTGCATCATCTTGATTTGTGTAACTAAACACAAGGTTACTCGCATTGGCATATATGTGCTGAGATGCAGTTCTCCTGGAAGATAGTGCTTCCTCAGTCAAGTCCTGACCTTCATTTGCAGGTCCCTGGGTAACATACAGCAGTTTAAAACTCCATTTATCAATTTGTGTAACGTGGCTCAAGTTGAGGGCACTTCATCTGGTCCTTTGTCACTTCCAGTCAAGACAACGCCTGCATTAAATTTCATTTGAACTAGCAAGGCTCAAACCCTTCAGGAGGGGCCGAGAGACACCTGCTGCTCTTGAGGGCAGAACATCTCAGTGGGATTCTGAATGTCACTGCAGATTGGATCAGCAGGCAGCAAGTGATTCCAGGGAGTGGAGGCTACATCCAACAGTGTTTCTCCCTCTTCAACACTGCTTCAGCAGCTTTCCTGGTTTTTTTCCAGGTATCTAGAGACAAAGACTGAGTCCACAGACACTCTCCTGCCTCCTTGGCTAGACGGCATCCTATATGTGTTCCGCCCATTCCCCTGCTAGGCAGAGTATGTGGTTGGCATTTTTCAGCTGGTGTGCCTCCTGTGGGCTGCAACGCTCCAAAGCCTCTGCCCAACGGGTTTTACAATTCATTCACAGAGGTTTGCAGGTGGGCTCTTATCTAGTTAAACGTTTTCTGAATGGAGTTGCTTTGCTTGCTCCAGTAGTAGGTATTTGTTGTCTATCCTGGAACTTACAGAAGGTGCTGCAAGCACTGCAGCTTCCCCCATTTGAATCCCTCAGAACTGTGCTCTTGCGAGTGCTGTCTCTCAGGGTCCTTTTTCTAGTGGCTTCACTTCGTCTTGATGGGGGTCAGAGTTAGGGAGCAGTGTCATCAGCTGCCATCTCTGCTTATTTCATAAGGACTCCGTCATTTTATGTCCTGATCCATATTTATGACTGAAATTAAGCTCTGTGTTTCACGGTAACTAGGACATGGTACAACTGTTCTAATCCGGCTCACCTGCTTGAAAAAACCTGGCATTCTCTAGATGTCTTCAGAGCCTTCAAGGTCTACCTTTGCCGTACCCAAGACATATGGCTAACTGAATCCTAATTTATATCCTTTCAAGAAAGTGACAAATCCACTTCTGGTTGGTTGCATGTCTGCATTGACCTGGCCTATGACTCCCTCAAGCTTCAGGTGCATCGCTAGATCACAGCACATTCTACTATGGCTCATTCGCTACTAATGCACCTCTTCCATTCATCAGGCACTATAAGATAGACTGCTATGCCTCTGATGACACTTCTTTTGGGAGGCATGTTCTGCAATAGGTTGTTTCTAATGTTTAGGCAGCGGGTAGCCTCTCTCGCTGCTTTAGTACATTCCATGTGATGGCATGCTACCTGGGGAAAACAGACTGTTGGTCTGATCTGAAAGGTGGTTTTCCCAGGTATCATGCCATAATGGCCCTCCCTGATGGAGGCTGCCTGGGTGTATAGTTTTGTATCACTTTTTCATACACGTATTTCATGGTAAGGTTCCTTTAATTCAACTACGTTATAATGTGTTAATGAGTCAAGTCCTTTGTGTATGTGTTCTGGCTGTTGCTGCTCTTTTGTTTGTGCAGTTGCCCTTTTCCTTGCTGTTCTGTCTGTTCTGTATGCAATGGCAGTCAAGATGTCTCACTTCGGCCTTGTCTCAAATGAACTAGAGTGGGACCGGAAGGAGCAGCTAGGGTCTTGACTCCTTTGCATTCTTGCCTTCGGATGCTAGATGGCGCTATAACCGATGTGATGGCATGATACCTGGGAAAACCACCTTTCAGGTGAGACTAATGGCCCATTTTACATTATGGTTGTGCATGGTGGGGTAAACAAAATTTGTCTGCAGTCCATCACCCCAGTAATTTTTTTCCTAGCCTGCTTCACTTTCTGTCTCTTGAGTTGGGGCAGGGAAGTTTAGGCAACAGAGAATCCGAAGACAGTGAGCATTCATCCACCATATCCCTGTTGTGATTAAGTAAGACCTGCACATAAATTCTACTTTTTATATGACTGAAGCAGACATTTGAACAAAAAATGAGTCTGAATTTGTTGTATCTAGTTTGGCCATAAGTGCAGTGGGTGCCTGGCCACAATTGGGTAATTCTTCATTGCAGAATTTTCAAAGTCTAAGCCTGAGCATCTTTCAGAAGTGTGTTTGAATGGATCTTGTCTCAGAGTTAAAATTGGTCAGAAAATCTCATGGAATAATAATATTGCTCAGTTTAGTTGATTTTTACTACTAGTACCTACGTCTTTGAGATGGAGCAAACTGCACATTTGAAAATTATGTACATCATTCTTCAGAATGAAATCCCTGGTCTACTCATCATTGTTCCTGACAGTAGAACTGACAGATGTGTCTTACCACATCACACTATTCCTACTGTTCTGATCCAGCAATTTGTGTGTTTGGATGATGAATGTTTGCAGTTTTCTAAGATATAAAAAGATATTTATGCAATAATTACAAATGTGCATTTTCTGAAAACAGAACAAAAGCCACTATACAAGATGAACATGTTTCATAAATGAAGCTTCAAGAAGTAAAAATTATTGAACATTGGAAACTCCATAAGAAACGTGTACCATTGTATGTCCAACTGCATGTTTCTCTGCAGACTTGAAGTCCAAAAACTGACTTCTTAAATATAAACAAATGATTTTCAGGATTCTACTAATAGCTAGAAAGCCATACAGTAGTCTAACATTCCATGTTGCTCAATCTGAAGCAAACTGAACTTTAATTCACAGGTGATCATTAAAATTCCTAAATTATAGCCCTAATTGAATCTCTAAACTTGATGCTTTTCAGACTATTCCTCCCCGAGCTGGAGTCATTAGTGCACCACTAAGCCACATCCGTCCCCCTGTGGGGAGACACACACCTGAAATCCAACCCAAGCCAGCAGAATCACCAAGAGGTAAATTGTTTGTTTTTGCTTTGATGTCATTATTCTTCAGTTTAGTGGCTAACCTATATTTTGCCATCTCATACTTCACCCTTTAGCATTACCGGTTCTGTGACAGTGTCCTGTTTGTTCTCATCTCTTTAAGAATTAATGTCAGAGAGTTTCCTAGTAGCACATAACATTTATAAGTGGTTCAAGGATACTAATCGAATACAGACTCAATCTCACACAACGAATCTATGAACTATAGGTCTGCTATAAAGAGAAGATTTTAGAATTTCAATAGCTGCTTCTGGTCTCTGTTCCTGTTTAAAATTTCCTGCAAGAAAATGTGCCTATCCATATGTATGAAAGTAGTCCAGATCTTTAGACATGGATACACAAGTATTTCAGAAGTACAGCATGAAAAAAACATAATGAACTGGATTACTAAGCAATCTCAGGAAAGTTTGTTGTTGACTACTTTGGAGATGAGTAACGCATCTGAAGGTAGCAATTCTCATTTCCACCCCCATTTCCTGCTGTTTTATATATAAGGACAATTTTAGAATTACAGTAGCTTACAGGGCCAACTGTCAAACATGCCAGTATACCCATGTTGCTCCTTAAGACTAATCATGCCTCATCCAAACCTGCTGTGGTATGTACACATAGTATGTGATCAAATACACCAACGATTCTTATGCATCATGGAGAAAAACGGGTGTATGCACTATTCAAACTTTGACCTCTTACTTCCATAATGTGCGAAGAACTCTCTCTGCTCGGGACCTAAAGAACTGTTAAGACATGTTCCATGAGCCCAAGGAGTCTAGATCGGTTATTCTCAAGGAGCAGTTCCTTTAATGACAAACACTTTTGAAACTGATGTGAGTTTGAAAAGCAGTTTGAAAGGCCAAAAGTAGTATAAGCATTCAAATGAGTTTAAGCAGCTCTTTGGATCTGGTTTCCTGAACTCTACACTGTGCTTACTCTTAAAACATATTCATAGGTACGGATGATTATTCTTCCTACCTGTTGCTGTCCAGTGATGAGACACTGGCTGTTGTCAAGAAAACTGTGTGTTTTGTGTTAACTGAGAAAATCTTAATCCCATAAAAATATACCTTCTTTGTATTTGTAGGATCCCCAATGCTTCCTGAACCGCTTAAGCCACAGGCTGCCATTCCTGTTCATCCCACCACTCAGCCGCCCCCTGTCCTAAAGATGCAGGAACCTCTTATACCTATGACAGCAACATCTCAGACCACTTCTCCACAAAATCTGGAAGCACCACCACAGCCTCCCCCTCGTAGCAAATCATCCCAAAGTTTGCCTTCTGAATCCATTCCTTCACAGAAACAAGTATGTATGCAATTCTTTATAATACTTTATTTTTGGTGCAACTCGTCTAGCACCGCTGCTTCACAGCTCCATTTACTTTAATGGGCTTACTGAGCAGCACATTCACACACTGCTGACTTTTACATTCAAATTTATAGTACAGGGCTATGAGAAACCATGTAGAGGAAAAAACGCAAAGAAACACATTAAACCAACTAATGAAAAATAGCACTGTAAAATTTAGTTTTCTTCTTTGTAGTTAACTTTCACACAGATGTTTGCAATTCAAAGGTGGGTTAATTAGTGTGATATGTCTCTACTCTGAGGCAGTTACAAATTTGATTCTGTGCATATTTGTTTGAAATTAAGCCCCACTGAATTCATTGGGGCTTGTGCACAATTAACAGAGCAATCCAACTAAAGGGAAACTGGTGGAAGGGGAGCTGGTGAGAAGCTCTGTGGCATCCATTTGCCATTTGGGAGGCATCTGGCTGGCTAAAGGTCAGCGCCCACAAATACCCCTACCAGCGACTAAGCGCTCCCCAGAGACTTCCATACAATTTATTTTCTTAGACTGATCTTTTTCTTGGCATAACTTTAGCCTGGATTGGGAACAGGAGTTGGAAGTTGTTCAACTGAACATCCATTTTCTTGGTGAAGTTAGGAGGCAGTTAAAACACAGTCCTCCATGCACTTTCCCTAAATAGCATGGCATGAGTATGTAAGAGGTATTTAGAGCAGAGCTAGAACAGTGTTGTTAGAATATCCACTGGCAATTAGACAAAGAAAAGTAATCTCTTAGCAGTGATTTGTTTCAGAAAGAGCTTTTGAGTCTTGGAAGCCAGTACAGCCTAATTACCTCAGCCTGCTTTAAATCTGTAGTTGCAGTAGAATGCAAAACCCGATCCATCCTAACCTTTGAATGTGCTAGCAGCTAGTCAGTTACATGATTATCTGGCTCACATAGCAACAGGAATAAAGGTCATCTGGAGCTGATTTAAAAATGCACCTGCCACAGGCTGAGATAGTCAAATGAATAGTCCCTTGGTTATTAAGAGAATGTATTTCAAGCTTACCAAATACTTGCTGCATAGCTAGACTCAAGCATAACCTGTCAGTTGAGGCAGCTTCTTTTGTAAGAGCAGGGCCTGAGTTGAAGTACTGTTGGTATCAGAGGTCGCTAACCTATGGCCCACATGGGACATCTGCACCCACCAAAAGGGTTTTTTGTACCCTCAAGACCCCCCATTTTAAAAATTATTGACTGCTTCCACTGCGGTGGCATGATGTCCCCAACAAGTGTGCACCCCTCAGAGCCCCCCATTTTTATTTACTTTTTAAAAAATCTTACTGACTGCTCTCATAGGTCTCCCACTATGATACTATGATGTGGAAAAGTTTTTGAGGCCTCCTCCAGATATGTCCATTTTATTTAAAAAATATTTTTCTTAATTTAGTAATGAATAATAAATTATAAAAATTGACATACAATAGCTGATGGGAAAGTCTCTAACAGTTTTCTACACCCAGTTTGACATGTGGCCCCGGGGGTTTGACCATGAGTCAGTGCAGTCCTTGACCTGAAAAAGGTTAGCTGGCCCTGGCTTTTGTGATAGCAAGTTCAATTAGTATAGTTGAGTGTTTTTGCATATGTGTGTTATCAAAGTAACAGCTAACACTGGGTGAGCATTCAATTGGACAGACATACTACAGAGTCATTTTTAAAGCATTCTGCCTTTGATTTCTTCCTAATACTTTCCCTTTGATATCTATCTCTTTCTCACAAGCAGGATCAACCTTCAGGGTAAAAGGTACCTGACTCTTTACTAGTCTTATGTTAATGTCCATCCATTCTATGTTCTCCATAAACAAAAAAGATGTATGAACAGTTTTGTTTCATACATCTGTACTTGCATTGAAATCACCTGCCTGCATAAATAGGCAGACATGCCATAGTTTCCTTTTGCTTTCTGCAGCATATTGATATAAAACACCTTATTTAGCTTGGTATGCTAGGGCCCGTAGAGCAAGAGTTCTCAAAATGTATCATGTAAGCCTCTCCCCAAATCAAGCAAACAACATAAATAAGTTAAAAAAAAAAATCTGATTATTGACAATCTTCTGAAATCGGGACAGGGCAGTAAGGCAGAACAATAGCAAAGCAAAGTTGCTTTATGATGAAAAGAATTGGAAACCTCACTTATGCCTCACTAAGAGGTCTGTCTGCCTCACACTTTGAGAACTGCTGCTATAGAGAATACTTAATTTCATCACTTCTTCTGCAACCATTTAACAGTGATCACCCGATAACTTGAAACCACTTTCTGAAACAAAATGGATATTGTGGGGGGAAATCTAACATTGGTTTCAAAATCTCATTTCATGTGAATCGACATCTCTCACACACCAGTTCATGAAACAAAAACTGACTTTTTAATGCAAACAACATTTTATCTAGTCTTGAATCAATTTGCTTCTGAGATCAGTGTGACTTAAACACATTCAAGTGAACTTAAAAAGCAGAGGTGTTGCTGCTCTTGGACTTGGCATTTTAAATTACACTGTCAATATAGCATGTCAAATGTCCTATGCAAAACTGCATTTGATTTATATTTAATCTATAGTTAAACATTGTTACACTTGGACAATGAAAAAAATTCTTAATTTTTTACAGCAGGCTGTTTACATAAGATGAATTACGACTAAGTATAAAATGTATCTTCATATTTAAAACTGTGTGTTAGATTTGTTGAATGTAAAATTTGATACTGAATTGAGTGTCTAATGTATATTTATGTAAAACAAAAAATATGATTATACTAACATAGGCATAGTCACTCAGAAATAAGTTCAATTGGAGCTTATTCTCAAGTGTGTTTATGATTACAGTCTTAATTACTGAAAGAAAAAATGTAGAATATATCTTAAAGGTGAGGAACACTTTGATCCTAAGTATAAGGGCAACTCCTGCACTTGGGCAGGACTCCTTTTCTTCCCCATGCTGGGAGAGGAAGCCAGGCTAGTGGAAATGCATCCAACTTAAGTTAGAATTCTGGGCTAGCTAAGGGTGAACTTGCCCCACCATTTAGTTTGGTGTCATGTCATGGTATGAACACAAAGGGGACATCCTCAAGTCTATTTATTAGGACTGAGGCCTGTGCTTTGTCTCCATTCCCGATGAGCTCTAGTTCAACTGAAATTGGCAGAAATAGTTTAGATTAGACTTACTCAATTATGTATTGCTTCCCACAAAAGGAATCCAAAGCAATTTACATGGATAATATACAAGATGCAATAAAAACTCATTAAAATGAAATATATTAAATGTTAATCTACAAAAGTCGTCCAATAGCATAACTACTCCACCCACATAAGGATAAGCACCAAAAATAATTGGCCAAACCCCAGACCATTAGCACTGGGAGAATGCCTGGGAGAATAAAACATCTTTGCCTAGTTAAAAAAATACTTCTAACTGTGCTTAACATTCATCTGGAAGTTCAATAGATGTTTATATGTTGGCTTAGTAGAAAATCATAAGCCAGGCAATTTATAATTAGTCTTTTTTTTAAAGTCTGTCTAGAAATAGAGAAGCCATCTGAAGTTTTAAAAACCAGGATGTTACTAACATTTTCATCATGATAAAAACTTCATAAGATCATCCTCTTCTGCATGTGAAAGTGTGACTACATTTAAAATTTTATTTATTTAATATTTTAGTTCAAATAATGAAGCATAATGCTTTTAATCCAATAGTGCTATACTATTCTATTATGTTCAAAAGACTGAAATATTATAGTGGCATCCGTTAATAGAGATATTATTAAATAAAATGCCTAGTGAATCTAGGACAGTGGAGGTTCTAAACATTATTTTGATTAGAAAGGAAATCAGACAGGACAGAAAGAAAAAAGAAAAAAGCAAATTAGAAAAAGGTGACGCAGAAGTCCAAATCTATTGCTTCTGCCATGGACAATGAAGAATATCATTTAGCAGCCAAGTGAGATGTTTGAGCACTTTTTTTTACATTTCAGATCAGAGCAAATGGAGTTCATGCCATTCAGCTTGAAACACAGCTCAACAGTGACCCTTTTGAAGATCCGTCCCTTCAGCTTCTTTCTGCATCCAAGATTCAGTCATCATTTCGAATGTCATCAGTTGTACCTTTAAACCAAAAGAAGCCGAAAAAGTTGCCTTCTGCAACAGACAGTTTTAATACTTTAAGTAATGTAAATTGCATGCCAGCAATGCCAGTTATTCCAGCATACAGTATCCCTGAAGAACATATGCACAGTTCTCCAAATCCATTTACTACCAAACTAAACAGCATCAATCCATTCACTGAAAAAACTACTACTGCTGGAAATCCATTTAGTACAGAAACCCGAGAATCTGGAGCTACTTCACAGTGTTCAACAGAAGGACCTGCTGCCTTCACTTTTCCACCTCTAAAGCAGCCCAGTCATAAAGGCAAGGCTTCATTTTATGTTAATGCATTTGAAGACACTTTTAGTTTGCAAAGCGCATCTTCTGTAGCGAACTATGGAAAACCAAAAGGATGGGTAACATTTGATGAAGAAGATTATGTGATGAAGCTAAAGTCACTGGATAATCCCATTGAGTTAAAAAGAGCTGGTTCCTTGCCAGCAACTTATTTTCCAAGTTCACTGGGCTCAGATTCTGCCATTTACAATGATTGGAACAGAAGTTCTGATTCTTTCTTTCCATTGCCAGCAAGACTCCCACCTGCACCTCCTGTACCGTCCAGGTCCGCTAGTGCTAAATCAACTACAGGCCCTTCCCAAGCACCTAAAGTTTTATCTGTACAAGATTTTACTGAAAGATAAATTACACTTTTATCTTTCTATAAATTGTTTGCTAAGAGTATTCCCTAGAATTGGGCATTGATGTAATTCTGTGTGCAATAATTTGTCAGATGCACTGAACCTATTAGGTCACTATGTACAAACATTAATAATATGTGTACTTATAGGGTAATTCACAAAGCTAATTCCACAAGTGATTTCATTATCCCACTTCTAATAGGGCACAGTGCAGGGAAGGTTATGCATATATTTAAATCCCATTTTAATGCCATAGGACTCAAGTTCAAAATTAGGTGTTGCCACCCATTGATTTTCAGTACAACTGATGAGCATTGACTTGTCTGTGAAATGCACATAGCTATTGAAAAATCTGTTTCTTACAGCACAATTTAAATACTATTTTAAACACCCTCTGGACTGTTAGAACTTAGAATCACTTCCAGGAACTGAAAACTGGTATATTTATGAGTATTTACCAAAGAACTGCCAAAGTTTAATTATTGACTATTTAAGGGTAATGTTGGGGAAATGTTATTATATACCAGAGGTTTATGAAGATTTGTAATGGTGAATTCTACAAAATAGTTGAAAGATTTTTTAAAGTACACAGCATATAGTAATATATTTTAGCTGCAACTGCGTACATTTTATTGTTTTGCACACAATTGTGGTTAATTATAATCTAGTTTCATTCAATGTTTGTTTTGGACACTACTCTTAAAGAACTTTCCTGTTCTAGCTTATCAGAAAAATATGTGTCTTTGCTTTTTTAACTTAAAGAACAAGAACTTCATGACTGAAGAAAATGTAGAACTTGATATGAGGATCTAGGTGAAGAAGTAATCTGATAAGTGGTCCATGTATTTCAATTGTATTTGCATCTTCACTATGGGTCTCAAATATGGCTTCAACAGACCATTTCTGTACTGTTCTGTCAAGCTATTTAGATGTATCACTGTTCTTCACAGACAGAAGCTGTCGATGCCACATGTGGCAATTATAAAGGATCATTCTGTTTTTGTTCGCTCAACGCTTTGTAAACTTGCAAGTGGTCCTGCCCCCATGGTTTTTGCAACAAAAGTCATTTGTAGTATTTTGGTGTTATGAAGGAAACAAGTTTTTTCAACAATACTTTGTCAGGCAAGCTATAGATTCCCTTTCTTATGCATATTGTCACAGCTATTTATATTGCTTGCTTCCTTTTCTAAACATTTATGAAAAAACTTTGAGAGAAGAGCCTCGCCAAATATGTCTGCTCTTCTATTGATTCTATTAGCTAAGTATATGTCTTTTGGTAGCATCTGAGGGAGAAGCACAGCATTCCATGGAGCAGCAAAAATAAAATTACATTTCTAAATTCTTTACTACTATCCCAGCATATTTATATAAATCATCCCATCTAACAGTGAAAATCATTATCTGCAGTTGGATAGATAAGTAAATACAGTGACTTCTATATTGTACTTTTACAGTGAAGTTCATTTAAAAGTACTTGTACATCTTGAAACAGCAGTGGTACTGTAACCTTTGTGCTTCAGTATGTGATTTAAGTCATTCAAACTGATTATTAACATCTATGTGATCGTGCTTTGGAATAATCTTATGTTAACAAAGCAATTGTGTTCTGGAAAGTTAGTGCAAATTACAGCTCAGTGATATGTAGTCCTTGTTTAGATATTTAATTTCACGTATTATACTTTTTCTATATTTAAAATACAAGCCCCCAACACATTCAGTAGATTCCAGAATCCGGCAGCACAGTAACATAAATTGCAACAAAGCATCTACCAAGTATAGGATGAATAGTTAACAACCTAATGTATTGCTTAAAGGTAATTACTAGAGGTGTCAGAATTGCCAACTATGTAAAAAATGCTGTATCTTTTCATGGAGTGTGTTCCCTGTGGCAAGTTGCTTTGTTCATGTGTAACAAATTATTGCTTGTGATACACAATATTTGACTATATCCATTGCAAAAATACAGTATTAACTCAATGGTCTACAATATTCCATACATATCCTGTGAAATGTGGTGTTGTATTAATTAAATAAATATACCTATCTTTCAGATTATAATCTCCATTTATTGTCTGTGTCAGGATTTGGCTTAATCTTGTGGTCTTAGATGTCCAGCCTTTTTAGTGTTATGCCCTTATGAAAGGACATAAATTTCAGATGCAAAGAAAAGCTTGGTAGATGGTTTTTATTCAGATGCTCACACCTCAGGTCACTGCACTACGCTTGGTTGTGGAACAGTCCCCAGAGGTGGGAGGGGGTGACATTTTATCATTATGAGGCATTCATACTCCATTCACATATCCCTTTCATAGGCTGTAGTCTTATGTACACTTTTTGGGGAGTAAGTACCCTTGAGTTCAGTGGAATTTATTTCTCAGTAAAAATGCAAAGAAAATTAGGCTGTGGAGTAATCTAAGAAAAGCACTCGAGTCAACAGTTCATGTTCAAAGCATGCAGCACCACTGGCCTGCTTCAAAGCATTTGAAACAGAATTGTAGAATTCTCAGCTCTTCCTGAACTTCACAAAGGAGCCATGTGCAAAGGGACATACTAGAAATGTATGACAAGAATGCCTGTTTGAAAACTGGGAGGTAGCTGAAGGCCCACTGGAAATAATGAGAATTGTGAATTCTAGTTGACATAACAGGGCTCCACTGAAAAGCAAGCTACAAATAAAGCAGTGAACAGATCCTGAAACAGAATGGAATGAGACACAGGAGTAGACTACATTAACCACAGTAAGACCCCACTTGCACTATACATTTAAAGCAGTATCACACCACTTTAAAGTCGTGCCTTCCCCCAAAAGAGTCCTGGGAACTGTAGTTTGTTAAGGGTGTTGAGTGTTGTTAGGAGACCCACCCCCCATTCCCCACACAGAGCTACAATTCTCAGAGTGGTTTTAAAAATCAGCCCTCAGGGAACTCTAAAAAAATGCAGCTCTCTGAGAGGCAATTGATTACATGTTCACAAGGAGTGCAATCCACTAGGGCACAATCCTATAATCACTTACCTGGGAAAGTTACCTGGTTACTTACCTCCGCATAGGCAGGTGTAGAACTGCATAGTTAGATGCATCAAGGTTATTAATATATTGCTATAACCATTTATCAGGACTTTCGTTGTAAGGAGGTGATATCTATCCTGCTCATGTCTCTTTAAATAAAATAGCTTTTGCTTTTCTGGCTCTTATAAATAAAGTTATCCTTTTTGCAACCAAGTTCTAAGAATGCTCCAGTTAAAAATGTTGAATAAGTGAGGAGCCACCTTCAAATGAATTTAAGAGATTTATTGAAAATACAGGAGAGCCAGTGTGGTGTAGTGGTTAAGGTGTTGGACTGTGACCTGGGAGACCAGGGTTCGAATCCCCACATAGCCATGAAGCTCACTGGGTGACCTTGGGCTAGTCACTGCCTCAGCTTCATGAAAACCCTGTTAATAGGGTCGCCATAAGTTGGAATCAACTTGAAGGCAGTGTTGCTGTGTGTGTTTGTGTTGCTAAATTTGTTTAAAGCAGCACATCAGCAGCAGAGAGTAACAGCGGATGTTGAAATGCGAGTGTGCCAGTGTGTGCGCGCTTACCTAAGAAAGCAGGCTTTTACCCTGCATCGGCATCACTGAGACTTGAGACTTAGTAAAATAAGAAAGCTACTTTATTTATAGAAATACAAAGTAGATAGAAAGGCAAACTTAGTTCTAACTAGCTAAGTAACAGTGACGTGTCATCAACACAAATTAGCAAAAAAGTTTGCAAAAGATGAAGACAAGGTGTGCTTATGGGATTATAACTGTTTCCTTAGCTCTGGGGGCTGTCAGTCCACCCTGAGCAACTGTCAATCTGGTGCTAGGTCTGTTGTTTCCTTCCCAAGAGCCTTCATTCCAATCCCAAATCAGTCTTTCCCCTTAGGGGGATGGGTGCCATCATTCCAGGCTCTTGGGAACTGTCATTGATATTCCCCATAATTTCCCCTGTCTCCTCTTGATGTAATGTGCCATTCCATTCTTAAACAGAATGCATTTCTTTTGTTTTATTTGTAGCTAACATTTATTTGAATGGGGCCTTACATAATTCATATCCTGCATCTTCAACACAGATTTATGTTCTCTGAGTGGGTATCAGAGTAAATAGTAAGAAACAAAAACTTATAGTAATAATATAAAGCATAAAAACCAACACAGCAACTTGAAGCAACAAACTAAAAGAACAGTCAATTTAAATAGATGATAAAATCAAACTGGATAAGATCAAACTGCTCTAAGCTAAAGAATGCTTACATTAGAAGTGGGTGTATGTGTGGGATGTACCTAAAATGAGAGCAAGTGAGATTAATAGGTGAGCCTCCTCAAGGGAGGTCATTCCAAAGGCCAGAAGCCACCATAGAAAAAGCTCTCCAGTCACCACCTGCTGCACTTAAGTGACTGATAGCACCTGGAGAAATCTCTTGGATGACTATCTCCATGGGCAGATGCCTAGATATGGTAGCCCAATAACACCTGGATGGATCCTGCCACTTATAGTGTTATTTTGAATTGATCTTGGAAACTCACTGGGAGCTAGAGTTGTTTCAGTACAGACAACATGATCTCTTTTGCAACCTAATTGCAGTGTTTTGGAGTAGTTGTAGATCCTGAATTGGCTTCAAAGGCAGCCCCAAGCAAAGCGCATTACAATAAACCATCATCAAAGATACCAAAGTGTAGATGACTGTGACTAGGCTATCTCTGTCCAGGAGAGGTCACAGTCTGCTTATAAACTACCCAGGCTCTCTTTTTTAAAAATCATTCAGTTTCTATTTTCTTTTTGAAACAAACCAAAAACATAGTTGTCAGAGCAACAAGTTGCTTTGTACTACATAGCTGGCATATTTTGAAGCATGTAACAAGAGAATGACACTACAGGTAAGTAAAGTATTCACACAAAAAACAAGAACAGCTCTGGGCAATTATAACCATACCTTTTTTGGTAGGAGATCATAAGGATTTGTGGATTTCTGCCAGTTTCACTCCATGCTTATCAGCTACATTGTGAGTGGGTGCCATGTTCCAATAAAAGAGTCTTTGGTTTCAAATTTTATTTGCTTCAGTAAGTTTCTCAGCTAGTGCTATCTTAGACCACCAGCCTTATACTATGAAGGGAGAAGTATAACACCAATGCTTTGCGATCTCAAGATGCGCTGCAGCCAACATAAACACTATCAGCTCTTTGTTGCTTACAGTGGTCGTGGTATCCAGATATAAGGAGAGCAATGCCAAACCAAGATTCATTGGAATTAATTGTTGTACCACTGCAGAGATTTCTTGAAATACACTTTGCCAAAAAGATTGAATTGTGGGGCAATCCCACCACATATGAAAGTAACTACCACACATATTGCAGCCCCTCCAACATACATCTGATAAACCATGATACTGTATATTTGTTTTAGTTTGACAGAAATACAACACCACCTATCTATGACTTTAAGCATGGTTTCTCTAACACCAGCTGAAACAGTTTTCAGGGGAGGCTTAGTACACATTAGTCGACATTGTATCTCTTCAATTTGTGTGTTTAAGTCATCTTCCCATTTTTCCTTTAATCCCGTCAGAGCTGGGAGTGAATCTGCCAGTAGTATGTTATTTAAGAGGGAATTATACTTTTTAAATTTTTGTCCAAATTAACAGAATAGTTTTCAAAGAAAGTCAGGCTTCTGTGTGAAGCAGGCAGGAGATTAATAGGAGTACTGAAGTACCGAATTTGAGCCAACTGAAACCAAGTAGATCTCTCACCTAGCTGTGTCCTAATTTGTTAGTTAGTTAGTTAGTTATTATTTATTTATATCCCGCCATCCTTCCAATACTGGAACTCGCAGCGGCTTCCAGATAAAAGCACATATAATTGAAACAAACAGAATCTACATTAAAATGGAACAAACTACATCCAATATTAAAACCAACCATACTGCTAGATAAAAAGGAATCAAAACCAATTTAAAAATAGTAAAATTCGGCATTAGCAGTGCATCAGAAAGGGAATATCCATCTCTAAACACATCTTTTATCGTATATAAACCTTTCTGTGCCCAATTTTTATATTGCTGGAATTTATCTGCAACTTACCTGATTCAGAAAAGGAAGCACTGGAGAATCATGGGGCGCTGACGAGCCCATCTTTTCCAAACTGTTAGCGTTGCTTTATAAAAAGGGTTATCAATGTTTCACATTCGTTGTGGACTGAGTTTTTAAAAATGAGAGAGCCCTATAGTAAAGTGGATTGGCTTCAAGTTCAAGAGGTAGCCAATTAATGGTGGGATCTCCCCTTCTTATTTGGATTAATTCATAACCCACCCACCTCGGCTTTCTGAGCCTCAAAGAAGAAAGACTAATAGCGCTCCTTATCTTTCAAGACAGAATGTATAATATCCTCCAGAGTTGGTTGATCACCATCTTCCTGGACAGATGTACCCGCCACCCTGGCCTCCATGTCATTATTTTTGCATATCCCGCCGGCACATCTTCCCGCCTGCACGACTTTTCAACTTCAAAAAAATTTTTTTTCTGAGGGTTCCTTCCCTTTCAGGAAAGAATTGCCAGTTGTAGCAGGCAACAAACAGGCACGCTCCTGTTCTTCGGCGATCTGCCCGTTCTGCGAATGGCTCCTCCCCTTGGGAAGCTTGCCACCCTTCGCCGTGGTAGCTCGCCGGGGCAAAACGTCAAACCTTATCTGCATTCTCTCCCCAGCAAAGCGTGCCTTAGGAGTACTCTGGCCCTTTAAAAACTGTTCGGGCCCCTTTCCGTCTTACTGCCCACCATAGGGGCGGGGCTAGTGTCGCCGAGTGACAGGGGAGTGACGAGCATTCAGGGTGCTGCGCGATTGGTTGGGAGGAGAACACTTCCTGTGCCGCGTGAAATGATACCGCAGCACTCCGCTTTCAGCTCTGGCTGCGGCGACGCTGGAGGAGAGCGAAGAGCTTGAGCGCGGGGCTGTTCCTGTGCGGTGGTGATTCAGGTGAGGGGGATTTTGCGAGTTCTGGACGCCGTGGAAGAGGGAAGGTAAAGAAGATGGCCGCGCGCTGCTTTCTCCTCGTCGTTTGGTTTCCATGGACACGGCAGTAACAGTTGAAGGGGGCGGAGTAAGTGCGTGGGCAAGACCCTCATTCTTTTTCCTCCTCTCTTCTTGGTCTTCTACCAGTGATAGCTTTGAGAGGCGTCCTTCAATCCAGCCGCTGCGTTATAAGGCTGCAGTTGCTTCCCAGTTCCTGCATTCCAGGCTTCCCACTGTCCCCGTGTCCTCCCAGATTCCCTACTTCTGTTTTCTTAAGAGTCAAGAAACTGTTAAAAGGCCCAAGAACCGTGTAAGACGGAGAAAGTTCTTGGGCCTTTTCACAGCTTCTTGATTAGCCCGAAAGAAAACCAGGGTTGCTGCCTTTTAATGCAGACTGGAGGTGCAATGATGGGGACACGACGACTGCTGCCTCTGCCTCTTGTGCTAATGCCAGAAAGAAAGAAAGACACATCCTGCCAGGAAAAGAAAGGTGGCAACCCCACACCAGCCTATATGCAATCCCAACCTCACACCAATAGGGCCACAAAACATACTAGAAGAACCACTGCACTCGCCCCAACATCAGTGCATTTAATTTGCCCTCAGTCATGTTCCTCCAGCTTACAGGTAAGAGCTCTGTTGGTTGTTTTAAGACTAGACTCTGGTTGTAAAAGACTAGAGGCTGGAGCTTTTGTGTAAGAAGTTGTCATTTTACATACTTTTCAGCATCTGACAAAAGCCACTAGAGAGGTTGCATTTTGTAAACTGGAATAAGTAAATGAGCCTCTTTCAAGTAGGAGTCCACTTTGCTCTTTTTAGAGGCTTAATTTTTTTTGCTAGAAGTTTTAGGGGGTGAAGGAGGATGGGTAAAGTTCAAACATTTTAGAGAGAAAATGGGGGGTAACAGCTAACTACTGAGTCTAGACTAATTATAACCCCTGGAAAGCGACATGGGGGGGCTCTGATGTACCCTTGAACTAGAATCTGAACCGCTTTGAGATGTCCTGAAATGCAAAGTGGTATACAAATTAAATATATAAATGCCTTATCTCCTTGGTTGGGGTAGAGTAAAAGTAGAATGGATGTCAAAGTTTAGTAGGTGTAAATTAAGAAGTGTGGCAAATATGCTCAGAGGGATTCTTTAATCTTACTTTCCATGTTTCATGGCACATACTACTAGTGAAAATAAAGTCTAAGATGGAACTCATATTTTCTGAGAAAGAGCTACACATACCCTTATTATAATATGATACATTGTATAGAAAGGAATCCCAGAATGTCACAGGTCCATGCAGCGTAACAATAATTTGCATTTCAAAAGCCCCTTAACCTACAAAATAGGGCAGAGCCTGTGTATAACGGGCTTTCTAAATGTGTTTAAAGGCCTACTGAAGACATTCCTCTTTCAACAAGTTTTTTAAATAGAGAACTTATCCTAGTCTGCGACTGTGTTGGAATCACTTTTTTAGATGTTCTTAAAGCTTTTTTTAAAAAAGATGTTTTGTTTTGATATGTTTTAAAGTCTTTTGTTTTTAAAATCTTTTTGGACTGGTTTTAGTGTTTTTGTTTGCCGCCCTGGCTCTTTCTAGGAGGAAGGGCAGGTTATAAATTTAATAAATAAATAAAATAAATAATCAGTCTCCACATCCTCCTCCGCCTCCTCCTCCTAAATGAATGGAGTAGGGCTTGACCTGGAGGCGAAAGTGCAAAGTCCCAGGAAGGAACAGGATTCCTGCAGCCAAGACCTGAGCAGTTGAGTTGCACCATGGTAGAGTTTGTTTATTTTTGGAACAGATCTGTGCTTGCGTACTTTCCCAGAGTGGAAAGGAAGAAAAAAAATACTTTTCCCTAAAATTCTAAACCTCGCTCTTACTAGAAACTGCTATGCTTGCTCACTCATATTCCTCCCAATGAACTCTGAACATTCTGCTCCTGTTTTGGAAGGTAGTGGCTTTGTTTGCTTTGAAAATGTGCAGCCAAAGCCTGCTGTCATGATTTGAATCTACTGTCAGACTCGTTAACTGACAAGTCTATCAGTTGTGTATCTTCATTTAATAAAACCATGTATTTTCCCCAGTTATTTTAGCTTAATTGCAGCTTTTTTGCCTATTACTTTCTCACTGATTACAAGGAAAATGGTGGTGCATAGGGGAAATAAAGCTGCAGGTGCCCCCCCCCCATTTTTCCTAATTACTCTGTATAATTTCAGAGACAGAGGTGGAGTGGGGAAGAAGAATTTGGCTCTTGGGGGCAGTTTCTTGAAATCTTGATTATGTTTGTTGCAAAGTTCTTAGCATCCTTTCCATCTTCTCTAATAAATGGTGACATGCTCTTTTCATTATTCCCCACCCATTTGTCTGTGTTTCTCTGCTTTTGCAGAAATGGTTTTGCTCCATGTGAAGCATGGCGATGAGAGCTGATTTCTGCTAGAGACAATGGACAGCATTTGCACTGAAGATTTAACACAGGAAATGACCAAGATCGACACTGGAAGGCTCAAAGTTCAGCATATTTGTGCAGGTGCCAAATGTATCCATTTGCCTCCCCCCCAGCTCTCTTTCTGTATTAATTACACACGTACCCATCCCTTAAAAATATAGAATTGCTGCCCCTTATGTTAACAAGTGACATCATTTTCATTCATATGAACCACTGTACCAAGCTCATGTGATTCTGGATAAGGATTATGAATGCTGGAGACTACTCTCCCTATTGTGATGTCTCTTTTGACCAATTCCGGCCTTGGCTAGAGAGGCAGAATTTTGGAAATTTTGAAGCCATGGAAAAAAACTGGCTTTTTTCTGGGGGTGGGGGGTTGGGAAAAAATTGAAATGTTCAGAAAAATTGAAAAAATGCAATATTAGCACTTTTTACAGATTGAAAGTCACTTTGTTATTTCAGGAACATAAGATGTAATTATGTACAAGTTGGTTTATCACATTTGTATATTAAAAATACATTTTATTCAAACAATTATTACAAATTGAATTTGCTTTTTTAAATTTTTACTTTTTTTGTCACAAATGGAGCTACAAACTCCTGAACTGTTAGGAACACCTGAACTGTAAGAAACCTCTTTCGTTTTGCTAGTTTATGAGGAGCAGGCAAAAAACAACTTTAAAAAACAGACGAAACCATCAACATTAATAACAAAAACATTATTTATGTCTCTGCTAGTCCTCCACAGTGTCAAGCAAACATAAAGCATCCCTTCCCATAAAAAGAACTGAGAAAGGGGAGGGACCAAGATTCAGTGCAACATTTTATTCATCATGCTAAAATAAAACATTTCCTAATTATTTTTTCTTCATTTTTTCAATTTTTCAGGAAAAAACAAAAAAGGCTTCAGAAAAATGGAAAAAAACCATTTCCCCCCCGGATTTTTTCCAGTTTTTTCCAGGCCTTCACATCTCTAACCTTGGCACCGTAATTTTGTATGGCAATGCTTCCTTCCTGGTATCTGTGGATTACCTATGCCATGCAAGTGTTAGTGTTCCTGATGGCACTGATGAACTGTAGAATTATGCTGACAGTTCAGGCTTTCTTTTTGTCAAGAATTGCTGTCTTTTTAAAAAACATGAAAGCCTTTTAATGGTTCTTGAATTAACCACATGGGATTCATGTATGAAGGCATCATAACCTTTTTACGTATGTCTGTATAACATGTATATTCTAATTCTACAGCAGCCAAATTTTTATACTTTGGATATTTAGAAATCTCTGTCAAATAGCCATAAAGGATATCTGACATAAAATTATCTTCTTATCCTATTCTCCGATCTTTTTATAGAAATAAAATCACTGGCAGAACATGGTATTTTCTTGTCTCCTAAATGCAAGGTCTAACAGACGAGCAGATTGAAGAGCTGAAGCTGAAGGATGAATGGGCAGAAAAATGTATTCCGCGTAGTGGACGTGTCTAAAAAAAGATGAAATTGGACGAAGAAATGGCCATGGTAAATAAATGTAGCTTAAGGATACATATTTTCTGTATATAATTACCTAGACGATTTTATTTGGTATTTTTATTTTGTTTTGTGTTTTGATAATTGCATACGTTTGCATCTTGAATAGTGACTGTAAGATAAAAACAATGCTAGTTATGTTCTCTTTGTTATCATACTTATATATTTGCATGGATATATAAAAACCATACTCGGAATTTTCTGCAGAATCCAAACAGTTTGCCCAACTGTTTTTTATACTTTTATACTTATACTGGCAAGCTTCATTTCTGTGTCAAATAGCAAAATACATGCCACTTTGCATAATGGAGAGCAGAGCTATTCTGTTGTTCTGGATGAGCATTTCAGTGCAGGCCTTGTGAAGCACAAGAGCATGCAGTCAGCAAGAAAACCTAATTGGATCCCTAAAATGGAGCGGTAATACTGGGGAAATAAAGTAGCTCTTCAGCCTTTTAGCACCAGATGAGCCTGAATTTTGCTAGCAAAAGCTACACATTTTATAGCTTGGATTTATAAGCGCCCTGCCAAGCAGAAAGGCACTTCCATTGGTTCAAGATGTCCCACCCCATTTCCACTGATTCCCACCTTCCACACCACATCCCACACTATTTGAAGGGTCTTCCAGAAGCACAGGAAGGCTGCAGTGAGACACACAGGGTAGGAAACCACCATTGTATGAGCAGAAATCCACTTGCACTTCTTCAGATGCAAGCCACTGTCTGCACCATTCATAAATGACAATATTCAGGTTTGTATCAAGCAACAGGTGTAAAATGCAACATTTGAAGCAGTCTTTATAGTTACCATTCAGCAAAAGTATATATTGTAAGATACGGTTTTTTAAAAAATGTCAGTATTGGTGTGAATATGAGCTTTGATTATCTCTGGCTTATAGTGGCACCTTTTTTCTGAAAACCTTTTTTTTTTGCAGCCTACATGTTTATATATATTAAAGGTTGATTTCTTATTTTAAGATCCAAATGAAAAAATGAAACAGGTTTTAAAAGAGACAGTAGAAGAAGCCAAGGCACTAATATCTAAGGTAAGATACTTACATTGTTAGTATGAAATTTGAGGCACTTAATTGGCATTTTTAATTTGGACACAATTACGAGTATTACAATTTATCAAGCAACTAATGTTAACTTGCCTATTCAGAGGAACAACTGACAACCTGGTCCTAAGAGCCTCTATGCAAACAAAATCATCAGAGGAAGCAATCGTTGTAGTTTAGTTGTAGTAGTGTAGCATTGCAAGCCAGCCAGGTTTTGCAATATGAAAGTCATTTGAACAACTTTTGCCCAATTTCCAATTTACCATTCTTGGGCAAGGTGATCGAGCAAGTGGTGGCTACTCAGTTACAGACACACTTGGATGAAGTGGATTATTTGGATCCATTCCAGTTGGGCTTCAGGACTGGACATGGAACTGAAACAGCCTTGGTCGCTCTGGTGGATGATTTGAGGAGGGCGTTGGACAGAGGTGAACACACATTCCTCGTCCTCCTGGACCTCTCAGCGGCTTTTGATACCGTTGACCACGGTATTCTCCTGGATCGCCTGAGGGGAATGGGAATAGGAGGCACTGTTTTACAGTGGTTCCATTCCTATCTCTCTGATAGGCACCAGCGGGTGGCATTGGGAGATGAGGCTTCAGACCCTTGGCCTCTCAATTGTGGTGTGCCACAGGGTTCTATCCTCTCTCCCATGCTATTCAACATCTATATAAAGCCGCTGGGGGGCATCATCAGGAGATTTGGGCTGCAGTGCCACCAATATGCAGATGACACTCAGCTCTATCTCTCACTTAAGTCCTCACCAGAGATGGCTGCGGTTACCATTTCCAAGTGCCTGGAGGCTGTAAGTGAATGGATGGGAGGAAACAGGCTGAAGCTGAACCCCGACAAGACCGAGGTACTGCTTGTGGGAGATAGGAGGAAGTTGGGTGATTTTGACCTGGTGTTGAATGGGGTAAGATTGCCCCTGAAGGACCAGGTTCACAGCCTCGGTGTTGTTCTTGATTCCCAGCTGTCCATGGAGGCTCAGGTCGTGGTGGTGAGCCGGGCAGCTTGGTATCAATTACATTTGATACAAAGGCTGCGACCCTACCTCCCTGTCCATCTGCTCCCACGGGTGGTACATGCCCTGGTCTCCTCTCGCTTAGACTATGGTAATGCGCTCTACGTGGGGCTACCCTTGAAGACGGTCCGGAAATTACAGCTGGTACAGAACGTGGCGGCACGTCTGATCAAGAACAGCCGCCGCCGAGACCATATCACTCCAGTACTTAAAGATCTGCAGTGGCTACCAGTTGTTTACCGGGCCCAATTCAAGGTGTTGGTTTTAACCTTTAAAGCCCTACACGGTTTTGGTCCAGTTTATCTAAAGGAACACCTTCAGCATCACCAGATAGGCCGCCAAACGAGATCAGCCTCCCAAGACCTCTCGGTCCCACCAGTCAAAACAGCTAAGCTGGTGCGGACCAGAGAGAGGGCATTTTCAATTGTGGCCCCCGCCCTCTGGAACTCTCTGCCTTATGATCTCCGCCATGCCCCCTCCCTGACAGGCTTCCGCCGAGAACTGAAAACATGTTTTTTTAGGCAGGCATTCGAGACCTCTGTCTAATTTAGTTTAAATTTTTGTATGATGGGGGTAGGTTTGGATTGAGTATACTTATTGTTGTTCTGTATTATATGTTATATTTTACTCTATGTTATATTTTACTCTATGTACGCTGCCTAGAGTGGCCGTTAATTCGGCCAGATAGGCGGCCTAGAAATAAAATTTTATTATTATTATTATTTAGAAATATCAGTAGCGCAACAGCTTTATAGAACATTTGACCTTATTGACTGTTGTATCTTTTAAGTTTGTTTAAAATACTTGTGAAGAAAAAATAGTTTGTAGGTGGTATAGTTCCTGGTATATGTAGATGCTATTAATTCCTGAATATGTTTTATTTATTTATTTATTATTTATTTTATTTATTAATTTTTTATACCGCCCCACTAGCATAGCTCTCTGGGCGGTGAACAACAAAGCAATACAAGTATATACAATAAAATCCAGTAAAACATAAAGCAAAGTACAGAGAATGAAAGATCTAAAAACAATTACAACACATTTTAAAACTAAATTAAGTTAAATTAAAAGCCCTAGAAAAGAGGAAGGTTTTAACCTGGCACCGAAAAGACAGCAGCGTCGGCGCCAGGCTCACCTCATCGGGGAGACTGTTCCACAGTTCGGGGGCCACCACAGAGAAGGCCCTAGTTCTTGTTACCACCCTCCGAGCCTCTCTGTGGGTCAGAGCTCGGAGGAGGGCCTTTGATGTGGAACGCTGTGTACGGGCAGGTTCATATTGGGAGAGGCGTTCCAACAGGTATTGTGGTCCCGCGCCGTATAAGGCTTTATAGGTCAAAACCAGCACTTTGAATCTGGCCCGGAAGCAAATTGGAAGCCAGTGCAAGCGGGCCAGAACAGGTGTTATGTGTTTGGACCGCTTGGTCCTTGTTATCAATCTGGCAGCCGCGTTTTGCCCGAGCTGTAGCTTCCGAACTGTCTTCAGAGGCAGCCCTACATAGAGTGCATTTCAGTAATCCAATCGCGAGGTTACCAGAGCATGTACCACTGATGTGAGGTCGTCCCCGCTCAGATAGGAACGTAGCTGAGCTACCAAACGAAGATGGTAGAACGCATTCCGTGCCACCGAGGCTACTTGAGCCTCCAGTGACAGGGAAGGATCTAAAAGAACTCCCAGACTACGAACCTGCTCCTTTAGGGGGAGTGTAACCCCATCCAGGACAGGGTATATATCCACCGTCTGATCAGAGAAACCCCGCACCAACAGCATCTCAGTCTTGTCTGGATTGAGTCTCAGTTTGTTAGCTCTCATCCAGTCCATTATTGAGGTCAGGCAACGGTTCAGCACATTGACGGCCTCACCTGAGGAAGATGAAAAGGAGAAGTAGAGTTGCGTGTCATCAGCATACTGATGACAACGCACTCCAAAACTCCTGATGACCGCACCCAACGGCTTCATGTAGATGTTAAAAAGCATGGGAGACAAGACCGACCCTTGCGGGACTCCACATTGGAGAACCCACGGTGTCGAGCAATGTTCCCCAAGCACTACCTTCTAGAGATGACCCGCCAAGTAGGAGCGGAACCACTGCCAGGCAGTACCACCAACTCCCAGCTCCGCGAGCCTCTCCAGAAGGATACCATGGTCGATGGTATCAAAAGCCTCTGAGAGATCAAGGAGAATCAACAGAGTTACACTCCCTCTGTCCCTCTCCCGACATAGGTCATCATACAGGGCAACCAAGGCTGTCTCAGTGCCAAAACCAGGCCTGAAACCCGATTGAAATGGATCTAGATAATCGGTTTCATCCAAGAGCGCCTGGAGCTGGCCAGCAACCACTCATTCCAAGATCTTGCCCAGGAATGGAACATGCGCTACTGGTCTGTAGCTGTTGAAATTATCTGGGTCCAAGGAAGGTTTTTTCAGAAGTGGTCTCACTGCCGCCTCTTTCAGAGGGCCAGGGACCACTCCCTCTCGTAAAGAGGCGTTTATCAACTCCCTGGCCCAACTAGCTGTTCCATCCCTGCTAGTTTTTATTAGCCAAGAGGGGCAAGGATCCAGTATCGAAGTGGTTGCACGTACCTGTCCAAGCACCTTGTCCACGTCCTCGAGCTGAACGAACTGAAGCTCATCCAATAAAACATGACAAGACTGTGCTCCAGACACCTCATTAGGATCAACTGCTATAAACTGGGAATCTAAGTCCCGACGGATGCATGAGATCTTGTTTTGGAAGTGTCCAGCAAACTCATCGCAGCGGGCCACCGATGACTCTGACATGTCCTGAGGGCCAGAATGAAGTAGCCTTCGGACAACTCTAAAAAGCTCCTCTGGGCGGCAAAGATTTCTAGCTAAATCACACTTAATTTTGCTTTAATCTTTCTGCTGCCAAAGTAGCAAAACCAATCAATAATGATGAAAACAAGCATTTATACAACTGCATTTTTTTTAAAAATTACTTGTTACACATGAGATCTGTGATTGATGACCCTCTGGGTGGCTGTGTTTACTGAAATGTGTTTATTTGGACCTGCCAATTTGTTTGGAGCAAATAGGGAAGGGTGATTAATCCTCCCTCCCCCATTTTTCCCAATCAAAAATGTCTCCTGAAGAATTAATGTAGGTATTGTCCACAAGGAGTCTCCCTTCTTCTAGCTTCATATTTAATTTTGAAGGGGTGGGGGATGGGGAAAGGATTAGAAGTCAATTAAAATATACAATGTAAATCAACAAGTACTATTGATTTCAGTAGGAAAGTAAGCAGATGCCCCATTCTTCCCCACAGTAGTAAATGGGCCTTTTAATGACCTCTGAGTAAATCATGCTGCTGGCTTGAATTACTCTGGGGGGGAAATTGTAAATACTGCATAAAAGTGATTCTACATCCAGCTTTGTATTGACTACAAGTGGGTTTGGCCACATATCTTTTAAACAGAATCTTTGATAAGAGATTTCATTTTTCCCTTAGCCATTGTAAACTGCTCTACAATATGTACAGTAAAGCAAACATTTGATCCTTTATGATCGGGGGGAAAGTGCAGCTTTCTTTGTTACTTGTCTTTACTCAGATGTCATGCCGAGTCACAATGTGAGCTGAAGGGAAAACATTCTTTCCTCTGTGCTTTGTTAGTTTGTTAAATTAAATGACTTCTGTCTGTATTGCAGAAACAAGTCCAAGCCAACGTGTGTTAATAAGGATATGGTGAAAGATGCACTGGACCAGCTCAGAGGAGCTGTAATGTTATTTATTCAATGGGACTCCCTCCATACGACCCAATTAGAATGGAGTTTGAAGATAAAGAAGATCTGTCAGGAACTCATGTAATTATTTACTTAGGTTATGTGGTTTCTAGTTTTAAAAATGTTGCCCTTCCTAGAATGAAAAAATTGAGGTTTTTGCAGAGGTGTATTCACTAATGTATTACTCATGTATTTATTTGATTTATCTCTTGATTTATATTCTACTCCATCCCAAAGGCTCTGAGTGACTTGCACAACTATATACATTTTACATTACTTCCCTCTTAGTGGGGTTCTTCTTTTAGTGAGAGGCCAAAGGGCAAGAGACCATTTCTGCAGAATTATTTTTTGGGAGGCAAGGGCAAGCAGACTTGTATCATAATGATTTCAGGTTTATGAGAATTTAGTGAGCTAATAAACATTTGTTAGAAATAATATTTCCTTAAATTCCCATTTAGCTGGTTTTTAGGATAACACAATAATTAATTTATTTAAAAATCTATCGTAAAAACATTATGTATTTGGAAATTGAACATAAATGCTGAAGTCTATATTGAAGAAATTGATGCTGCATTACACAGAAATTAAGTTAGCAAGAGTACAGTGAATCCATTAAAATTGGCTTCCCATCACCTGATAAAGAAAAGTTCATGGTGATGTTGTTCTTTAAGCCACCTATTTTACTTCAAGTTGGCACCTTTGAAAGACATCCAGTAGCATCTGTTATAAGCCATCTTGTTCAGATCTTGTAAGTTCAGGTCTGTGGCTTCCTTTATGGAATCAATCCATCTCTTGTTTGGCCTTGCTCTTTTTCTACTCCCTTCTGTTTTTCCCAACATTATTGTCTTCTCTAGTGAACCATGTCTTCTCATGATGTGTCCAAAGTATGATAACCTCAGTTTCATCATTTTAGCTTCTAGTGACAGTTCTGGTTTAATTTGTTCTAACACCCAATTATTTGTTGGGTGTTTCACGGTCTATAGTATGCGCAAAGCTCTCCTCCAACACCACATTTCAAATGAGTTGATTTTTCTCTTATCCAATTTTTTCACTGTCCAACTTTCACATCCATACATAGAGATCGGGAATACTATGGTCTGAATGATCCTGACTCTAGTGTTCAGTGATACATCTTTGCATTTGAGGACTTTTTCTAGTTCTCTCATAGCTGCCCTCCCCAGTCCTAGCCTTCTTCTGATTTCGTGACTATTGTCTCCATTTTGGTTAATGACTATGCCAAGGTATTGATAATCCTTGACAAGTTCAATGTCTTCACTGTCAACTTTAAAGTTACATACATCTTCTGTTGTCATTACTTTAGTCTTTTTGATGTTCAGCTGTAGTCCTGCTTTTGTGGTTTCCTCTTTAACTTTCATCAGCATTCGTTTCAAATCATTACTGGTTTTTGTGAGTAGTACAGTATCATCTGCATATCTTAAATATTTCTCCCTCCAGTTTTCACACCTCTTTCATCTTGGTCCAATCCCGCTTTCCCTATGATATGTTCTGCATATGGATTAAACAAATAGAGTGATAAAATACACCCGTCTCACATCCTTTCCAATTGGGAACCAATCGGTTTCTCCATATTCTGTCCTTACATTAGCTTCTTGTCCAGAGTATAGAATCATAGAGCTGAAAGGGGCCTTGTAGGCCATCGAGTCCAACCCCCTGCTCATAGCAGGAAATCCACAGCTAGAGCATCTCCCGCAGATAGCTGTCCAGCCTCTGCTTGAAGACATCCAGCGAAGGGGATCCCACCACCTCCCTAGGCAGTCGGTTCCATTGCCGAACTGCCCTTACTGTCAAGAAGTTCTTTCTAATGTCCAATCTGAATCTACGCTCCTGCAACTTAAAACCATTAGACCTAGTCTTACCCTCTGGGCAGCAGAGAACAAATCTGTACCCTCCTCTATGTGACAGCCCTTCAGGTACTTAAAGAGTGCAATCATGTCACCCCTCAGCCTTCTCTTCACCAGACTGAACATGCCAAGTTCCTTCAACCTTTCCTCATAAGACTTGTTCTCCATACCGGCTATCATCCTCGTCGCCCTTTCTGAACCCGCTCTAACTTGTCTATATCTTTCTTAAAATGAGGCGCCCAGAACTGAACGCAGTATTCCAGATGAGGCCTGACTAATGCAGAATATAGTGGGACTATTACTTCCCTCGACCTGGAAACTACAGCTCTGTTTATGCAGCCCTAAACCGCGTTTGCCTTTTTTGCCGCAGCATCACACTGCTGGGTCATGTTCAACTTGCGATCCACTACAATTCCAAGGTCCTTCTCACACGCACTACTGCTAAGCCGGGTATTTCCCATCCTGTACGCATAGGTTACGCATCAGGACAATCAGATGTTGTGGCACCCCCATTTCTTTTAAAGCATTCCATAGTTTTTCATGATCTACACAGTCAAAGGCTTTGCTGTAATCTATAAAGCACAGGGTGACTTTCTTCTGAAATTCCTTGGTCCGTTCCATTATCCAACGTTTGTTTGCGATATGATCTCTGGTGCCTCTTCCCTTTCTAAATCCAGCTTGGACGTCTGGCATTTCTCGCTCCATATATGGTAAGAGCCTTTCTTGTAGAATCGTGAGCATACCTTTAGTTGCATGGGATATTAAGGAATAAGTTCGATAATTACTGCATTCCCTGGGATCCCCTTTCTTTGGAATGCATATATATATTGAACACCTCCAGTCTGTGGGCCATTGTATAGTTTCCATATTTCTTGACAGATTTTTGTCAAAATTTGGACAGATTCAGTCTCAGTAGCTTGTAGCAACTCTATTGGTATGCCATCTGTTCCTGGTGATTTGTTTCTTCCAAGTATTTTAAGAGCAGCTTTCACCTGGCATTCTAAAATTTCTGGTTCTTCATCATTGGGTTCCTCCATGAATGAATCTGTCTTCCAGGCATCTCTTTTATAGCGTTCTTCGGTATATTGATTCCACCTTCCTTTTATTTCATCTCAGTCAGTCAGTGTGTTCCCCTGTTGATTATTCAGCATCCCTACTCTTGATAGGTTTCCCTTTCATTTCTCTAATCTTTTGGAATGAGGCTCTTGTTCTTCCCTTTTTGTTGTCCTATTCCATTTCTATACAATAACTATTGTAATAGTTCTCTTTGTCCCTATGTACTAGTCGCTGTATTGTTGTATTTAGGGTTCTGACCGTGTTTCTGTTTCCTCTTGCTTTTGCTTTCCTTCTCTCTTTAACCATTTTAAGAGTTTCTTCAGTCATCCATTTCTTTCTTTTTAAGAAGAGGTATTGTCTTTTTGCATTCTTCCCTGATAATGTCTCTGACTTCAGTCCATAGTTCTTCTGGCTCTCTGTCAACTAAGTTTAAAGCCTCAAATCTGTTCCTTATTTGATCTTTATATTCTTCTGGGATGTTATTTAAATTGTCTTTTGGCATTATGATTGCTTTGTTGTTCTTCAGCTTTACTCTGTTTTTCGATATGACCAGTTCATGATCTGTACCGCAGTCTGCTGCTGGTCTTGTTTTTGCTGAAAGTATGGAACTTCTCCATCTTCTGCTACCAATTATATAATCATTTTGATTCCTATATTGACTATTTGGTGATGTCCATGTGTACAGTCATCTTTTTGTTTGCTCAAAAAATGTGTTTGCAAGAAACAAATTGGCTTCACAGAACTCAATAAGTCTTTCTCCTGCTTCATTTCTGTCTCCTAAGCGCCATTTCCCCACAATTCCTAGTTCTTTTCTGTTTCCTGCTTTTGCATTCCAGTCCCCCATGATTATCAGCACATCTTGTTTTGGTGTGTGATCAGTGTCTTCCTGTACTTCTGTGTAAAATCTTTCCAGTTCCTCCTCTTCTGCGTTTGCCATTGGATAAACCATAATTAAAGATGAGGCATCTGGCAGATGATCACATAACCAAAAATCTTGGTTTGATTGCATCACAAAATAGTTAAAAGCCCCAACAAAAGCACGTAAACCTTGAGAGTGGTATGATTCCCCCCCCCCACTCTTTTCTGCAGCTGTGTAAGTTTTCAGTAGTGACAGCTATGGTTAAGGAGATATGGAGGAGATGAGAGTTCAAATGTAATGCTAAGCAATGATAAATATTAACTAAGTTATATAAACTACAAGCCTTAGTTAATGTGTGTGACATTTAACCATTGTTAAGAAATCATAGTTAAGCTGCTAGACGAGTGTGTTTTTATCACATTAGAATGTTGGCAATTTTTATGCCATGTTTCTTGTAGAATTATTCTGTTGCCAGGATCATGACAATAAAATGTACTAATTTCTTATTTTATTTCCAGAAAGGACAAGGAGCCCTAGCCCGTGAGTCTGTCATAAGTAGTGAAGAACGCAGATGATTCCTTTTTTATCACAGAAGGCAAGAAGAACTCAAGGTATCAAGGGTTATTGCTGCATTTATACTGTTGAAACCAAAATAGCGAAACATTTTTGCAATTTTTAACACATTTTCATTGCTGTTTGTTTCCCCAGAAATTAGAAGAAAATGATGATTCATTTTTAGAGTCTGAATGGGCTGACAGTCATGCCTTGAAAAGACATTGTTTTCATGGTGTAAATGACATTAAATGGAGACCAAAATGAAGCTATGTTTACAGGATTTCTTTTTCTTTTTACAAGATAAATTAACCCACTGAGTTATACTGGTAATATGGATGCAAATCTGTGCATTTTAATTGTTGTGAAATAATAAATTTCTCTGTAAAAATGATTTATTGTTGCAAAATATGTTCATCCTCTTGTGCACATTTGCCCTTTAGAAACAGAAAAGTATGGCTTATAAGGTATTTTAAAATTTCATTTAATAGGCTTACAGATCAGACGTTTCAATTTTTAACTAGGTCACAAAACTAGTTCATACAATATATACAATTAAATAGGTTTGTTCTCATTCTTCAGTTGTCTTATTCCCATTTTTCCATTGTAATGAAGCTATTCAAGATGGCAAAAGCTGCTTTAGAAGGTAACACTTCTTTTATATGAATGAAATGAATGTAATTTTATTTTTACCCCGCCCTTTTTCCAAACTGGAACTCAGGGCGGCTTACAAATAAAACTACATGTAGTTAAAAGCATACAAAAACATACAATTAAAATACAATTAAACTATACGCAACCTTAAAACCATGGAACAGGCACTTAAAATACTAAAAAACAATTTAAAATAATACAAATAATAGCATAAAACAATAAAACAAACCTTGTAGAGCCCAATCCTAAACACCCAAAAGCCTGTTGGAATAAAAAAGTCTTTACTTTCCGACGGAAGGATGGCAAGGAGGGGGCCATTTGTGCCTCCCTAGGAATGGAGTTCCAGAACCTAGGAGCAGCCACCTAGAAGGCCCTATCTTGCGTCCCCACCAATCGCGCTTGCGAAGTTGTTGGGACTGAGAGAAGGGCCTCTCCTGAAGATCTCAGGGCCTGGGCAGGCTCATATAGGGAGATACGGTCTGACAAATAGCCTGGACCTAGGCTGTATATTTTAACAAGTAGACCACTGTTTGGGTCCAGACTTCACTTCTGCCAGTGACATTTGCCAATTCCCCTCTCTCCATGCAGCCTGCAGCACTACCTCTCACACTGTTCTGGAGGGAATCAGCAAACATCACCTCCTATCTTCCACTAATGGGATCTACCTGCTGAATCAGCTTTTCAATGGCTGGAAGGAGCCTTTCCTTTTGCAGAAGGTGAATTCTAGATCCATCCCCACTTCTGCAACTGTGTGATTGAAACTTTAGTGGAGAACTCATCACAAGCTGTGGTAAAGCCATACGCACCAAAAGCTAGGTAGGAACAGCGGGGCAGATCGGCTGTGATACATTCCTCTAACAAGGACCTCCTGAAACATATACACATTAGTAGCCCAAGCTGTTAGCATCAGGGTAGGGTGGCACTACAAGGGTCTTCTCATCAATTAGCAACTGTGTGGGTACCAGAGAACTTTTATTATCTTATATGTTGTTCTTTCTTTGTTTCTGAAGTGCCTTAAGATGTCTTATCTTGAAAGGTGGTATAAAATATTTAAATAAATACTAGCTCACAGACATCGTAGTCATCTGAGCAGCCACAGTGATGACGTTTGGTCAGTGCTTGTTTTTATCTCTCAGTCTAATAACATTGCAGGATTGTTGCGAAGATAAAATGGAGAGAATCCTATGTATGCCACCTTGAGTTCCTTGAAGGAAAGGCAGGATATACATGATAAATAGTTGCTAGGACCTGTTAGAAAATCTTGCAGTCAGCAGCCTTTTTATTATAGACTTGAGCTAAAATAAAATGCCAACTGATATTTTAAAAAGTATTTTGAGTTCCATAAATTCAGATATATTTTTAATAACATATCTCAAAGGCTACATCAGGAACTGCCTGTGTGATCTAAATGAAATTCCTCAAGGGGATCTGATCTCATGGTAATAATGAGAAAAACTTTTTTTCTAAGTGGAACGGTGGGGAATATAAAGACTGGTATATTTGGTGGAAATGCTTCCAGATGGTTTTGATCAGTCTTAATGGATGGCTGAAAATATACAAACCATTACAGTTAATGTTTTCATTTTAATTATTTTGAATAGCTATGTTGGCTTGAAAGAATAAATACCAAAAACTAATATTGGTTTGGAGTTACTTTGTTCTTGACTGTTCATATCAGCTGGATATTACCCTTTCGGATCTTTATTTCCAGGGTGTTTTTTTTTTTAACCCCTGCAAAAAGATGCCACGCTCTCCCTAAGTGGCTAACTTCATTTCCAATATTTTTCTTTATAGTTAAGATTCAATATACATTTCCTATAATTTAAGCCCATTGCATCTTTTTTTCCTGAGGAAAGAGAACCACAAATCCCCTTCTTGCTGAACCACTTAAAGACGTTCAATAGCTCTTCCTCCATCTTCTCTGTAATACACAACCAGTTCCTTTATTCCCTCATATGATTTTCCTTTTAGATCCTTAATAATTTTCACAGCGTTCTGAAGTTTTACTAATTTGTCAATATCCTTTATGAAATGATTGATCTGAACAGTATATTTGAGAGGAAAGTTTTACTAGACTTTATGTTAAAGCATTTTAACTTGGTATTAGCTTTTCTAGCATTACATTCATGACTTGGTAGTTAGCTACCCATTCTCTACCTGTGACTGCCTATCTAACTATCCCCCATCTGTTTTTACAAGGACTTTTTCAAACACTGGGATCCAAGTTGCAGCAGGGGTGGGAGGAAGCTACTCAGTCATCACATTGTTAATCCTTCATTTATCAGCTCGGATTACATTATCCCACCAAGCTCTGGTGTTTCTAGCAGTTAGATTGTGCAGTGTGGTTGCTGGGAAACAGCCAAGTGCTGTGAGAATGGTGACTGTGGCACTAGCACAGTCACCTGCAGAACAAATCCCACTTCCATGTAACTGCCATTTTGTGTAGCTCACCTTTCCCCAAAATATTCAGTATTTTTTCTTTTCCCAAAGGCCGTGTGCATATCCTTTCCAGCATGAGTGCACATTGCCAACAAACATTGCTTAAGGGAAAGCACATTGCATGAACATAGTTGGCAACACTATTTATTTATGATCAATGTTGAGAGAATTTGCTGTAGACTTTAGCTAACAGCTCTTGCTATTGTTCTGTCCTCGGCAGAAGCCCATGGCTCAGAACATATTGGAGTTGAAGAACCTTTAAGTGAATAACAATAATGAATTCCAAATAATGCCTTTTATGTTACTGAGCCCTGCCGCTTACCAGGAGAGTGATGAGCTTACAGGGCCTGGAGCCTAACACTGTGTCTCTGCTCCATTAGTTCCCACCTAGTTTGATGGTGCTGCACTGGAGGTCCTGTCATAGGAAGTGTGGAGAGGTGATCAGTTCCTCAGGGATCTGAGGCATGAAGGTTAACAGTCTGAGGATCCCTGTTTCAGGGTCTCCTGGCTAACAGGCCCTGTGTAGGACTAATGCTTTCCTGACAAATTAGAAACTTTAAGGCAGACATTGAAACAACCTAGGTAAAACATATATTTCTTAACTCCATATAAGAGTCCATAGGATCTACTAATTTACTTCCTTTCTCACTACCCACCTCTATATTCACACCTAATGAGAACTGTGTAATAAGAACTGACAGCTCCCATCCCTGTTCTGTATTTCTTTCTTTATTAAATTTATATCCCGCCTTTCCAGAAGGAGCCCAGGGCGGCAAACACAGAATTCCATTCTGCAGGTGGAATCACCACTGAACAGCCCTAAGGTGCTATAATCCCTGCCATTGAACATGCAGTCTTTACAAGCTCCTGTACTGATCAGAGAGAAAAACTGAAAAATAATTAAAATTCAACTCTACTTAATGGCAGTCAAGAGTGTTGCTAAGATATCCCCAAACAAAGCTGTTGCCAAGCAATGAATTGTGAGATAAGTGATCAGAGACATTCCAAACATTATTTGAATGCCATTTCATAGTATTAGTTGATAATTCCTACATAATAAATAAAATGCACACTTTCCAACTTAATCCGGACTGAATATTTCATAGGCAAGGAATCCACAATCATGTTCACTTAATATTGCATATTATTGTTATTTTAATGTAACAGGAGGGATATGTTTTCATTCCCCCTCTCCCTCAGGGAAATGCAGTTTTTTTTTTTTTTAAAAAGAAGCCTGGAGCCAAAGAACCAGCTGCAGTTAGTTCAAAACAGTGCCTCTTTCCCACAACACTTTTTCACCCATTAGGACCACTGGCTCAAAGGATTGTGTATAGTCATCATAGCATCTGTATCTGGAAGATTTCTTCTGTCAGGGTCTGGATTGGCCTTCTCCAACCTGTTGCCATCCAGACGTTTATTAGCCTCAGCTGTGCTATTTGAGGCTGATGGGTAGTCCCAAACACCTGGGGGGCACCAGGTTGGAGAAGGTTGGTGAAACTAGCAAGATGGTCTCTTTCTTATGAATGCATAAGAGGGTTCTTATGTTCTCCCCATTGCCTATTCAGAGTCCCAATATGCCAGACACTGTGTTCACCTAAGCTTACAGAGTTTCCAACAACAGTTGTCTGAATAGGTAGGCTAAGGTTGAAGCTCTCAACTAACCCTTCTTGGGGCTTAGGAGATACCAGGAAAATAATGGGAGTTCCACAGTGGATTATCTTTATAATTTATATAATATTTATTTTTAAACATTAAGCATCTTTACTAGTAATGCATACAGTGATTTAGCCACTGACTCAGAATCAAAGTATGATACAATGTGTGTAGATATATAACATCCATATGGGTATATCGCTATAGTAGTACATCTCTATATTAATACATTTCTGTTTCTTATCCAGAAAGAAATAGAATCATCTCACCCTTGTGGGAGGCAGACCTCAGCAACATCAGCTCTCTTCAACCAGGCTAAAAAGCATTGGTAGTTTGCTGCCTAAATTCTCCTCCTTTTATACGAGTGTTTCAAGGCTATGACCTTACTTAACAGCTGCACAACCTTCACCTCTTGAGCTCCATCTCAGATGACAACTGATAAGCTAGTAACTACCTAAATAGTTGGTAAACTAGTTAGTTATATGCAGGTGTTACATATTGGGAGTTTCTATATAAGGCTGCTCCTGCCAGCTGCTGTCTTATCAACTTTTATTTATAGAGTAGCGTGTAAGCTGGCTTTCTTCCCAGAACATCTGAAAGTGGAGGGGAAGCAGAAAGGAAAAAAAAGACTCCTTTTAAATTCAAGGAGGTCCACACACCTGAATATATGATACTCCATACATTAGGATTAACATATTAATACACATTTGAGGACTCGGAGAGGAAATCAACACTAAATACATGGGGACAGCCCATAACACTGGTCTAGACCTTAGGTCTATCAACAACTTCCTTTACCCACCTTGCTCGAACACCCTTCCTGGCATTCCTATGGAAATTAGTTCTGCCTGAGAAGTGAACACACCACAACAGATTCCTCAGCGGGATTGCAAAAAATGGTGACTTGACAGAGTCATTGTTTCCATTTGTTGAATTTATTGATAAAGGGGGCTCCTGGCTTCCAGCCTCTGAGCATACAGAAAGCCTTTTGGAAAGATCTCAACAAATGATGTTTTCTAGCAAATTTCTGGTGCTGTAATTGTTGGAAGTGGGGCAAGAGCAACTCCTGCTTGGGTTCTTTTGTTTGTATTCCAGAAGGAAGATAGAGTTAGGGTCCTCCAGCTGGTTAGGCTTGCCCACCTTTACCTGGGCTGTTCTCTACCTAACTTCCTTCGTTGTAAACTGATATGCTCAGGAAGCTGACCTGTCCCTCCTTCCTTTGTCTTCTTTTTTGACTGTCCCAGGAGAGAGGAGATATCTCTGTCTTTGCTCTCTCTCCTGAGCCACGAGGGCAATACCAAAGTCTAGGCATTGCGCCTCCAACATACGTATCTACTATGTATTTCTATAAATAAAGCAGCTTTTCTTATTTTACTAAGTCTTAAGTCTCAATGAGCTTAGGTAAAAACACACACTGGCACACATGCAGCTCAGACCGCTGAGGATCTGTGTGTGTGTGTGTGTGTGTATATATATATATATATATATATATATATATATATATATATATATATATATATATAAAGAGAGAGAGAGAGAGGTATAGTGGTTAGAGTATTGGACTATGACCTGGGAGACCAGGGTTCGAATCCCCACACAGCCATGAAGCTCACTGGGTGACCTTGGGCCAGTCACTGCCTTTCAGCCTTAGAGAAAGGCAATGGTAAACCTCCTCTGAATACCGCTTACCTATTTGTAGGGTCACCATAAGTCGGAATCGACTTAAAGGCAGTCCATTTCCATGTATATATATATATATAAAACAATAATCCTGGGGCAGAGGAAGAAAAGTTAATGAAATTGCATAAGAAATGTTCTGTTACCATGTGGGATTAAGTTATTTTACTTCACTGAAGTTGTATGTTATCTGAAAACCGCCAAAATTATAATAAAAAATTAGACAGCGTCTGGATCAAGATGCAGAAAGAGCAAGCTTCTTAATTTTCCAGTGCTTACTCTTACTGTCTTGGGCTAATTATAAGTGAGAAGTGTACTATGCTCAGACTAGCTGAGTACACATCACTGCCGCTGATACGAAATAGATCTGATTACATTAATTGGAAATGCATAGCTTTAATTAAATCTCTAACAATTTGTTATTAGCCCTATTGTTTTCAACAAGCCATTATGCTTGCCTGTATTGCATGCGTGGAACAATGGTGGGCAGACGTCAAGCTTGTAGGATCTACTTTTTTTTTTTACTAGAGCCCTGAAGTCCACCAAATAGAAATAATGGCTCAAGGAGTAGAGCCAGGGGCAAAATGACGACTTGGGAAGGAGTCAATTGCCTACTGCATCTCATGAACCATACATGAGGCTGACTTGCATAGATAAGTACAAATTTACATCTGAGTTATTATAGAGCAGGGCTTCTAACAGTACACTTTCAGTATGTGAGAACTGAGCTCTTTTGCCCAAAAAGTCTCCCTCAACCCCACAAACTTTCTTCATTTAAATAGCCTAATTTAGAAGGGGCTTAGAAACCCTTGCAGATCTATGGCAAATCAACTAGAGATCAGAGTTCCTGATGTACTTTCTGTCTGTTTATGCTATACACTACTATGGACAAAAATGTACTATGAAAAGGAATAGCTAAAAAGCAGCAAAAACAAACATGCATGACAGAATTATTACATACTTATCTATAGAACTCCTGCTTGTCAGCTTCAAGGGCATGACTTGCCTGTCATTGTACACCCACAAGTACATGCTGTACTGCACTAAATTTTTGGGACTTGGAATGAGGAAGTTTACAGAAAAAAACTAGGAAACTTGGCACTTCCTTCAGAAGGAAAAAACCCACCCTTTCAATTGCTTTCTTATCCCCGGATTACACTTGAGGGGATGGGGGGGGGGAGGGCTTTCAAGGAAGAATAAGTACTAAGTATAATTAACTACTATAAAATGTATTCCCTGTTTATTCAAGTTGATGGGTTTTTTGCTGAGAAATCCATTTGGGCATTTACCAATTTTAACTACTTGCCTTTAGTTATATGGCATTTGTGGAGGGAAGACTTTTGGCACTAGTAATGCATTCCACTCTGTTGTACTCCCACCCCACCTCCATTCTCTGTTCAATACTAAATGTACATAGAATATTTGGGGAGGTCGCGATTTCGATGACTGATACATACTATGTCTGGTCTCAGTCTGTGCTGATTCTAATACTGTGCACGCTACGAGAGGAAAAACAGAGGTCCTAGTGTGGCCATCCAGTTGGCTGCTATCCACCTGCTAAAAGCAGCAATGTCAACCAGGAGTTCAGCACAGCATCATTCCTGCTTCTAGAGCAAGGATGGGGAACCTGTGGCCCTCTGGATGTTGTTGGATAACTCTTCTCATCCTTCACTATTGGTCATGCAGGCTGGAGCTGATGGAGTTAACTGTTTTTAAAGTTGTTCTGTTTTGGTGTATTTTCAAGTCTATTTTTATGATCTTTTGATGTATCTTTAGCGTGTTTGCTGCCCTGGGCTCCTGCTGGGAGGAAGGATGGGATATAAATCAAATAATTAATAAATAAATAGCACCAGTTTCTTCATCCGTGTTTAGACAGACAGTTTCTCACATTCCTGCTTTTAGCTCCAAAATCCAATGGAAGGGAGACAGTAAAGAGAGACTTTGCATATGCCAAAATGCTCTTTGCTGCTCCTACATCAGGTATGAGGCTCTCCCGGCCACTATGGGGCCACTTGTCAGGTGATAACTTCAAAAGATGTAGGTCCTACATTGTGACATGACTAGGGTTACTAGTAAGACAGCAGCCAGTCAAAGAACTCTACCAGCAGTATGATGTAACCAATCTAATTGTTCTCTAGCGCTCACTTCACTCCTTACCACATCTTTTCATATAGGATGCCCTTTTCATCACTGAGGGATCTGCTCTCCTCATCTTCAGCAAAGGAATTCTTCCTAAACGCTTAACATAGATTTTGGTGCTTTGGAAATAATGGAGCCATTAATAAAACTTTGTTTTCTTTCTGGCCACCACCCAGAAGAGAGGCAATTGAGACACTGTGCCATATTTGCTAGGACATGTCTGTGCCAGGTACTTGATGCTATGCAGGTGGAGTCATCCCAAGAAGAGACATTCAAAGAGTTGTTTTTCAAGACTTGACACATCCTCCTTACTTGGCAAGATAATAATGAGGGATGTTCACATTCTGTATTCACCCCTTATCACCATCTAGATTTCAGGGTAGAATTTAGCTTTCTGGCATTTCTAACGCATCAGCTTAAATTAATCATCTTCATTCAAACTGTCTGGCAGTTCTTGATGGATGGACTGGAGAAGCGAAGTGCAAGGAAACAGACATGATGAGAAATACTGCTTTCTGCCTTATCAATACAATGTGTTGCAACATGGAGGATCCCATCAAAAGTGTTTATGTTATAAAATGTTCCTCAACAGAATCCTTCTATGTGATAGGATGAAAGAGTCCTGTTGGGTTGCACTTGCCTCAGGATTCCTCCAGGAAAATAACTTGGCATCCACCTTTTTGAACACCTGTTCTCATATATTGTATAGGTTCAGGTAACTATTCCAAAAATCCCTAAGGGGGAAGGATGACTCCTTCATAAAGCAGTCCTATTTCATCATCGCTACCATTGGGTATGGAACTTAGGTCAGTCATCTTGGACAATCAAGATATCCACCATTTCTAGTGGATTCCATTGTGTAGTTTAATTCAGTGTTCCTTTAAGAGCTGTAAATTCTTACTATAAACAAGTGTTTTTTACTCAGATTGTTTCAGCCTGAGAGAGAATTCTCTTTGAACCCGATCTATTACAAACTTGAGTGAACCTTTTTTTAAAAAAAACATTAATAACAACGATGAGTCATAAAAGGAATCTAATATTTAAAAAAAAAACACCATCAAAGCCATTTCATCCTTTCAATGTCAACAGGCTTTGGAGCAAGTCCTTTCAGTTACCAAATGATTTTCATTGTGTGACTTGGAGTGAAAGCATCCAAGTTTGTATATGGTGCTCAGCCATTTTACAATGGAATGGATTGTGTTACAAGGCAGATCTAGGCACTTCACAGTGCTTAAGTCAAACCAGTTGAATGGCTTCCAAGGCTTTTCCATTTCCAATTCTCTGGCGTCTCTATTTTATATTTTTCCAACTATTTCAGGTCCTCACTTGAATGGAAGGAAACCTCAAAGTTACTTTAATTTGATGCCACACCTATTTCATTGTCATCTTCACCACACCTTTCAAACAGCAGTGCCCTGGCTGGCTGATCACAATAGCACCCTGAAAAGCTCCTAAAGTGCAGCTGCATGCTTTGGGCCTCAGAGAAATGTTGTACATGCAACACCTGAATGAGTTTGGATAAAAGGCTTGGGTTTCAAAAAGGATTAATTTTCAACTTCTTTTTCAGCCTTAGAATGGGCAGTCCCAATAGTAAACATTTGATTCCTAGGTGGCCTAGCTGTTCAAAGGGACAAATGACAGGATTTTTTTAAAAAAACTGATCTGCACAAAAAGTTTACGTTGAACTTCAAATACTAAAAGTTATTTGTCGTAGCAGATTGTAGTGTTTTTCAAATGCATGTGTTATTTATGTAAGGTAAGAATGTAACATGATGACCCTAATATGTAGATGCCTTTAGGACACACACAGTCAGCCAAGTCACTTGCTAGCTCCTGTTTGGAATATTTGTTTCTTACCCAATGCCATTGCATTTGAGCATACAAAACACACTACTATGCCTCTTCTTGTTATCTTTGGAAGTCCTTGCCTCTAGAGTGATGCTGTGTGCCACATTGTTTAACTGTACCTTTTGTCTTTAGATTGTTTTTTTAAATGATACCGGCAACTGTTGTTCATTCTTCTTGTTTCAGCATTTGCATCCCACTGATATCCAGCTATAGCCATTTTTTCCTGCAAAGCTGAAACAGTAACCAACGGAATTCAAAACAGAACTTTCCACACAGACTTCTTCTTTTTGCAAGTTGAGCATTTTTCAGGCCTGGCAACCAAGAGGTCTTCTGTATCTTTAAAAGGTGTGCAGGGGGAAGGGAGAATTCCACCTTGTGGTTTTTCTCATTACAGTGTTGCAAGAACACCTGCACTTGGCTGACTTTCTCTTCTTCTAAAGATACAGGTTCAGTCTCAGGCCATGAACCTGGCAACCCTAGTGGTTGATGCTTAATATAGCATGCTTAATGACATCATTAGGGCCCACCCCTTTGACATCACTAGAGCCCGCCCCTGAAATCTCAGGGTTTGGGATGCTTCTGACCTGGCAACTCTATCCCCTTGTCACTGCCTCCAGGCTTGCCAAACTCTCTCCTCTTCAACCTGGCCGTGCCTCCTTCCCCCCATCCCTTGACAGGTCATCAAGCCTCCTTCCCCCTCACTCCTTCTGCCAAGCTTCCCTCCCCCCCGCCCCTTTAGACCTTCCATGAGGAGGAGGGAAGCACAGGATGGAAGTGGCTACCTGAGGTGAGGCACACAGGAATACTCACAAAACACCAGGGCTGCTCCTCAGCAAATGTCCTGCTTTCCAGCCAGCCGGCACTTTCCTCCTCCTCGCCCTTCTCTGCTGAGACGGAAACAGAATCGTCAGTGAGGTGAATGGCGGCAGAGCAGGACGGTTACTGCAGAGCTGCCCTGGCCTGTCATAAGTGTCCTTCCGTAGCTAGCCTGGATTGGCTGCCACATCTGCTGCCACCCTCTGACATTGCTACGATGGCCCAGCAGCATGTACACGGCTGTCAACAGATGGCGCTGCAAACTGCAGCATGAGAACCTTAGAAAAATATTATATGTATGACAGTACATCTTAGAATCTGATCATTTGTGTTTAAGAATACCAAAGAGTTTAGTAACTATCTTGTGTTGCTTACACCGTCGCTTGGAATGGTGTCATGGGATTTAGCCAGTTCAGACAACTCCTGAGCCTTCTACCAAGTGCATGACATCACATGGCACAATCGTGGGCTTTCCACAGAAAGGTCGATATAAAAAACTGCCTGATGAATTTATTTTTTTATTTATTAAAAATATTTCTATAGTCCACCCTTCATCTACCCCAGCCTTTGCCAACCTGGTGCCCTCCAGGCCTTTTGGACTACAACTCCCATCAGCCTTGGCTAGCACAGTCATACTAACAGAGGCTAAGGACACCAAGTTGGGGAAGACTTATCTATACAGAAACAAGGATGGGGTACAGAACATAAAATCAAACAATAAGCAGCAATAAAACAGAAAAACATCATCAAAGCAAATGAAGGCACCTTGCTATAATAAAAGAGTATGCTAAATAATCACCAACATCAAACCTTAAAATGCTTGGGCAAATAACCTTCTGCTTGGTTCCAACATAACAGGTCTTAGCAGAAAGCATCCTACAAATGGGGCACCGCTATCAAGAAGGTTCTTGCATTGCCACATAGTGAACCTTTCCCAATTATGGAAAATGGAGAAGAAGCTCCTCCAAAGATCTTAACACATGCACATATATAGAAAGGCACTCTTTCAGGTATTTGGGTCTCAAGTTGCTTAGGGCTTTAAAGATAACCACTAGTGCCCTAAATTGGGCTCAGAAGTGAACAGGCAGTCAATGCAACTCTTTCAGTATGCATCAGTTAGAACTCTGGCGGTTACATTCTACGCTAACTAAGCATGGGCCATTGTGGAAAGACTATCCCTGTTCAGAAGTAGTCATAGCTGGTGAACCAGCCAAAGCTGAAAAAATCACTCCATGTGAATGAGCCTCTAGTGACATTGCTGGTCACAGGAGTGTCCCCAAAGTATGGTTCTGCTCCTTCAAGGGGAATGCAATCCCACCTAGAACAGGCTGCATACATAATGTTCTGAGTTTGGGGGTTGGAATGGATGGTCCCTGTGAGTCCCCTTCCAGCCTCTGATTTGGAATCCTGTGCCTTGGGGAGAGGGGCTGGCTCTGCTGGTCAGATGAGTTTCTTTTGTTAAGCTAATAGAGTGGCTAGGTTGTTAATGGGTCTATCGGGTGCCCAGCAACTGGTGAATGGGCCAGGAAGATCCTTTTGTGATTGAAACTTATCAGGAGAGCCTCCCCCCCCCCGGCATCTAGCAGAGGTTTGTGTTTGAGTGTGTGGAGTGTGTGTTGGACAATGGCTGGGAACTGGAGGCAGGCAGAGAGACTGGTTCTGTGCACTATGGCTTTAGGATGCCTCCTGTAACACTCATGGAAAAGCTGGATATTGGACTGCTGATGCCTTGAACCCCTCCATCCTAAGCTCAGGTTGGAATGTGTGTGAATAAATAAACCATATTTCATAAAGACACCACAGTCTCTGCTGACCTTCTTCCCAAAGGAAACCAAACCCTGGACAAGTACAGGGACCCCTGGAATCTCACAGCTCGGAGATTGGGGAGGCGTGCAACAATAATTATTGGACATAGGCTCCATCACCCCCTTTAGGATGCACATCTTAACATGGTGAGGGGGTTTGAGAGTGTTGAAGAAGCTGAGAGCAATGCTGTCAGGAGTCTAGACCAAGAGGCTAGACTCCTAGCAGGGACACCCAAGGCGGAATGGTCAAAGCTGAGATACCAGACTAAGATGCATCCAGACTCAGAGGAAGGCAATGGTAAACCACCTCCGAATACCTCTTACCACGAAAACCCTATGAACAGAGTATCCAAAATGCAACACGAGATAGTGCTGGAAGATGAGACCCCCAGGTCAGAAGGAACTCAATGAGCTACTGGGGAAGAACAAAGGACAAGTACGAGTAGTGCTGTGACTAATGATGCAGCTGGGTCAAAGCCGAAGGGAACCCCAGAGGCTGATGCGCACAGATGCAAAAAGAGAGTCCGAAGTTGTACGACGCACACAATAAGAACATGGAATGTGAGAAGCATGAACCAGGGAAAGTTAGAAATTGTCAAGCAAGAAATGGAACGTATCAACATTACAATACTTGGCTTGAGTGAATTAAAATGGACGGGAATGGGACATTTTCAATCAGACAACTACAAAATATGTTATGCAGGAAATGAGAAATTAAGAAATGGGGTTGCTTTAATAGTGAGAAGTGATGTATCAAAAGCAATTAGGAGCTACAATGCAAGGTCTGAGCGAGTGATATCAATGAGATTAAACAGGAAACCTATTAACATAACCATCATCCAAGTCTATGCTGCAACAGCAAACACAAGAAGAGGAATTGGAGAGATTTTATGCAGAAGTACAGGAGAAAATTGATCACACACCAAAACAAGATGTGCTGATAATCATGGGGGACTGAAATGCAAAAGTAGCGAATAGAGGAAAAACTAGGAATTGTGGGGAAATGGCGCTTAGGAGAAAGAAATGAAGCAGGAGAAAGACTTACTGAATTCTGTGAAGCCAATAATTTGTTTCTTGCAAACACATCTTTTGAGCTACTGAAAAGATGACTGTACACATGGACATCACCAAATAGTCAATATAGGAATCAAATTGATTATATAATTGGTAGCAGAAGATGGAGAAGTTCCATACTTTCTGCAAAAACAAGACCAGCAGCAGACTGCGGTACAGATCATGAACTGGTCATATCGAAAAACAGAGTAAAGCTGAAGAACAACAAAGCAATCATAATGCCAAAAGACAATTTAAATAACATCCCAGAAGAATATAAAGATCAAATAAGGAACAGATTTGAGGCTTTAAACTTAGTTGACAGAGAGCCAGAAGAACTATGGACTGAAGTCAGAGACATTATCAGGGAAGAATGCAAAAAGACAATACCTCTTCTTAAAAAGAAAGAAATGGATGACTGAAGAAACTCTTAAAATGGTTAAAGAGAGAAGGAAAGCAAAAGCAAGAGGAAACAGAAACACGGTCAGAACCCTAAATACAACAATACAGCGACTAGTACATAGGGACAAAGAGAACTATTACAATAGTTATTGTATAGAAATGGAATAGGACAACAAAAAGGGAAGAACAAGAGCCTCATTCCAAAAGATTAGAGAAATGAAAGGGAAACCTATCAAGAGTAGGGATGCTGAATAATCAACAGGGGAACACACTGACTGACTGAGATGAAATAAAAGGAAGGTGGAATCAATATACCGAAGAACGCTATAAAAGAGATGCCTGGAAGACAGATTCATTCATGGAGGAACCCAATGATGAAGAACCAGAAATTTTAGAATGCCAGGTGAAAGCTGCTCTTAAAATACTTGGAAGAAACAAATCACCAGGAACAGATGGCATACCAATAGAGTTGCTACAAGCTACTGAGACTGAATCTGTCCAAATTTTGACAAAAATCTGTCAAGAAATATGGAAACTATACAATGGCCCACAGACTGGAGGTGTTCAATATATATATGCATTCCAAAGAAAGGGGATCCCAGGGAATGCAGTAATTATCGAACTTATTCCTTAATATCCCATGCAACTAAAGGTATGCTCACGATTCTACAAGAAAGGCTCTTACCATATATGGAGCGAGAAATGCCAGACGTCCAAGCTGGATTTAGAAAGGGAAGAGGCACCAGAGATCATATCGCAAACAAACGTTGGATAATGGAACGGACCAAGGAATTTCAGAAGAAAGTCACCCTGTGCTTTATAGATTACAGCAAAGCCTTTGACTGTGTAGATCATGAAAAACTATGGAATGCTTTAAAAGAAATGGGGGTGCCACAACATCTGATTGTCCTGATGCGTAACCTATGCGTACAGGATGGGAAATACCCGGCTTAGCAGTAGTGCGTGTGAGAAGGACCTTGGAATTGTAGTGGATCGCAAGTTGAACATGACCCAGCAGTGTGATGCTGCGGCAAAAAAGGCAAACGCGGTTTAGGGCTGCATAAACAGAGCTGTAGTTTCCAGGTCGAGGGAAGTAATAGTCCCACTATATTCTGCATTAGTCAGGCCTCATCTGGAATACTGCGTTCAGTTCTGGGCGCCTCATTTTAAGAAAGATATAGACAAGTTAGAGCGGGTTCAGAAAGGGCGACGAGGATGATAGCCGGTATGGAGAACAAGTCTTATGAGGAAAGGTTGAAGGAACTTGGCATGTTCAGTCTGGTGAAGAGAAGGCTGAGGGGTGACATGATTGCACTCTTTAAGTACCTGAAGGGCTGTCACATAGAGGAGGGTACAGATTTGTTCTCTGCTGCCCAGAGGGTAAGACTAGGTCTAATGGTTTTAAGTTGCAGGAGCGTAGATTCAGATTGGACATTAGAAAGAACTTCTTGACAGTAAGGGCAGTTCGGCAATGGAACCGACTGCCTAGGGAGGTGGTGGGATCCCCTTCGCTGGATGTCTTCAAGCAGAGGCTGGACAGCTATCTGCGGGAGATGCTCTAGCTGTGGATTTCCTGCTATGAGCAGGGGGTTGGACTCGATGGCCTACAAGGCCCCTTTCAGCTCTATGATTCTATACTCTGGACAAGAAGCTAATGTAAGGACAGAATATGGAGAAACCGATTGGTTCCCAATTGGAAAGGATGTGAGACGGGTGTATTTTATCACTCTATTTGTTTAATCCATATGCAGAACATATCATAGGGAAAGCGGGATTGGACCAAGATGAAAGAGGTGTGAAAACTGGAGGGAGAAATATTTAAGATATGCAGATGATACTGTACTACTCACAAAAACCAGTAATGATTTGAAACGAATGCTGATGAAAGTTAAAGAGGAAACCACAAAAGCAGGACTACAGCTGAACATCAAAAAGACTAAAGTAATGACAACAGAAGATGTATGTAACTTTAAAGTTGACAGTGAAGACATTGAACTTGTCAAGGATTATCAATACCTTGGCATAGTCATTAACCAAAATGGAGACAATAGTCACGAAATCAGAAGAAGGCTAGGACTGGGGAGGGCAGCTATGAGAGAACTAGAAAAAGTCCTCAAATGCAAAGATGTATCACTGAACACTAGAGTCAGGATCATTCAGACCATAGTATTCCCGATCTCTATGTATGGATGTGAAAGTTGGACAGTGAAAAAATTGGATAAGAGAAAAATCAACTCATTTGAAATGTGGTGTTGGAGGAGAGCTTTGCGCATACCATGGACTGCAAAAAAGACAAATAATTGGGTGTTAGAACAAATTAAACCAGAACTGTCACTAGAAGCTAAAATGATGAAACTGAGGTTATCATACTTTGGACACATCATGAGAAGACATGATTCACTAGAAAAGACAATAATGCTGGGAAAAACAGAAGGGAGTAGAAAAAGAGGAATGCCAAAAAAGAGATGGATTGATTCCATAAGGGAAGCCACAGACCTGAACTTACAAGATCTGAACAGGGTGGTTTATGACAGATGCTCTTGGAGGTCACTGATTCATAGGGTTGCCATAAGTTGTAATCGACTTGAAGGCACATTATAACAACCATGGCACCACCACCCTCAGTAGCCCCATGTGGTTCTCCTCCAGCCTGTTATTGAATCCAAGCAAAAGCCTAGCACAGGACGGAGGAAACTTTGGCTCTCCAGATGTTGATGAACTACAGCTCCCTAGCAAGCATAGCTGATGATTATGGGAATTATAGTTCAGCAATATCTGGAGGGCCCAAAGTTCCCTATCCTTGATTTAGCACACGCAGTCTCGCCTAGCTCAGATACAAAGAAACAAAGCTGAGTGTCGGCATACACCTCACTCCAAAGCCTCCAATGACCTCACACAACAGCTTCATATAGATATTACAGAGCACTGGGACTCCACAGCACAGATGGCATGGAGTCAAGCAGAATTCCTTCTAGTGTTATTTTTCGAAACTGTCCCAGCAAGTAGGAGTAAGGCTACTGTGTCACCATAACCCAAACACCCATCCAATAGAGTCAATCCAGTAGGGTATCAAAAGCCACTTAGTATCAAGACTGCTATCAAAAGCCACTGAGAGATCAAGAAGAAGCAACAGAATTATACTCACCCTGTCATTCTCCTGATGAATGTTATTCATCAGGGCAACTAAGGCTGTCTTAGTGCCAAACCCAGACCAGAACTCAAATTGAAATGAGTCCAGATAATCTGCCTCATCCAACCACACTTGGAGTTGAACTGCCACCACCTTCTCAAGCATTTTGTCCCCAATATTCTCTCTCCCCTTTCTTTGACTAGACACTAGTTATTGCAATCTTCTGTGTCCTGAAGATGGGGCTTCTTCAGGAGTCATCACACAACCACTTCCTTCAAGGTGGCTAATGTTACACCCTCGCACAAAGAAAAATTCAAACCTCTCAGACCCAGACAATCCCCTCCAACTGGCTGTTAAAAGCCAACAGGAGGAGGTCAAATATACATACAATTGGCCAAGTCCCATCCAACCACTTTATTCACATCCTCAGGCCATATTAACTGAAATTGACCCAAACTACATGACTAAATGGTGATCTAGACATCTCCATAGGAACAGCAGTGCCAAGATTAGCGCAAATATGACATAGTTTATTCTCCAAGTGCCTTATAAATTTGTCACAGCAGGCTACAAAGTGTTCTTCTACCTCCATAGATCAGGTCAGATTGAAATAACCCTTTACCACCTGAAAGTACCCTGCTGGGTGTCTATCTTGAGGATGCAATGGGGATACAGAATTGTAATTGTTTCACTGCCAGAAAGTAGGCATGATAATATGCTCTTACTTGTGTTCAGTTATAGTCACTAATGAGACTTGCCTTCCAGCTGTTGTCTTGCCTGTTTCATAGTCCATAGCTCTCCAGAAAACTAGGGAGCCAGTTGGGCTCTACACCACAGACAAGGGTGCTTGGGAGCAACTGTCTTTTTCATCTCACTATTTAATTGTGAGACTAAGGCTTCAATAGGGGCACCAGTCATGTCAGTCTAAAAGGGTGGACCATCTTAATAGGTCTCCCACTTCTGGATGAGGCAGATTAGCCATTGCCAATCTAAACTTGACCCAGAAATAGTATGCCCATGAGAAAATATTTATAAAGAACTCTTCTCATTCCAGACCATAGACCTTCCATTCTGTTGAAAAGAGTAAATCAAGAATATGCCAGAGATGTTTATAGACAGCCCCATGGTTGACATGATAGGCATAAAGTCCTACATCCTCCCAAAATAGTCCCAGTATGGATATTGGAATCCCTAGGAACTGACCAAGTTTTTTCTAACATGGCTGGAATCATCTTGGTCAGGTCAGGTAGGAAGACTGATGGGAGTATGGAAGTCAGCACACAAGTAAAATCCCTAATCTGTATTTCTGACCCAACACCAGGTACAAACACTCAGATCTAGCCTTTGAGCAGACTGGTCTCCTGACAAGGGATATGGATTCCTTATAGGTGATCTGATCTCTCCTGATCTTCTACACTGTATTAGTGTTGAACTGCTTAGCCAGGTAGACAGAGTCATGTCAAATCAACTCCGTCTCAGTTCATCTACGCAGGTTTCAGTAATACACAACAGGTCAGTCCCTTCACCCATGGTTAAATCATGGATAATAGATTATTTACCTGTGGACTGACCTGGTATCAAAACAGCAGCCCCACTAAGACAAAGGGCCCAGATCCAATAGGTTCCCCAGAAGAAGGGATATATCTGTGGTGTCTCTCCACCTCTTTGTTCTGGCTAGTTGTAATACTAGGCCACTAAGTGTCTGAGCTGTGCCTTTGTTGCATTCATTTGCAGTTCTTTTTCAGCTATTGCTCAGTAAACAGCATCTTACTGTGTGCATGCTCCGTGCTGTGATATGTAGTCTGGAATTGCTAGGTCAGTCCGTTGAGGGGGCTTACAAATGCATTTTCTAGCCTTGTAATAGATGAACTAGACTGCTTTTTAGTCCTTCCCAATTCTATGATTCTTTTGTTATTTTATTTTTTTAAGACTCCTTGGCAAGTCTATTAGCTTCCTGCCTTATTAGGAAATGAATCAGACTGAAGGTTTTCTGATTCAGTATGAGCTCACTAATTACTTACTGGAAAATGTCCCTTTTCTAGTTTTTCCCAAGCTGTAATTGTCCTTTCAAACAATAGGAAATGAAAAGCCAAAGTCTCCTCCGCCCCAATTTATTTCATACTACTACATGAACGTGTGAGTTCGGTATAAGGGAAGGACAGCTCCTAAGTATCACAAGTGGGAAGTGACATTTTTCCTCCTTTTGTTCTTCCAGTTCCCTGCAGATTGCAACTAAGTGTTAGAGACATTCTGCTTAAAGGCGGGAATAAATTTCTGATTTAATTTTAGATTTGGTTGGCCTGAACCAAATGGAATTTTTCTAAAGATTATTTTGAAAAGAAGTCTGCAAAGTGACCTACTTAGTTCTATAGTAGCCTCTCTCTTTATCTTCAGTACCTTTCAAAAACATAATTTCCTTAAAGAAAATGTGTGCTGTGTTGCTTTTTAATATGGGTATTCATTTTCAAATAGTTAAAGCAGTGTAGAAGAATTATAATATAATCAGAGGCAGTAATCAGAAATCCAGCTTATGCCACACTATCAAATATTTTAAAGTATTTTATTTTAATTATTAATAATATAACTTTGCAAATAATTATTACATAGAGCTGCAAATGTTCCTTCACAGAAGGTACATTTTCTTTTCTTTTCTTTACAAAAATAGCTTATGTTATCCAAAACAAATACATTGCTGTTCATTGATATAAAATGGGCTGAGGCTTCTGGTAGGAGAGGCATCCAACCCACTGTTCATCCAGATTTCCTGGATGATTTGTTCTCTCCGATCTATCCTTTCAGCAAGTTCAGCTGGGTCTATTGAACAATAAGCTGAATGGGAAGTCCTGCAGAACCCTGCTAGTCCATCAGGAAAATCTGAATTGGAAGACTCCTCTCTTTCCTCCTCCTCCTCCTCTTCCTCCTCTTCGCTGCTTTCATCAGCCTTGCTGTCCTCTGGTATCAAGCATTTTCTTGCCCTCTGCAGTTTTTCCAAGTCATTAGAGCATGACACATGTATCACCAGAGCACAGAGTGTGAGCACAAGGCCAACGCAAACACTAGACACAAAGAAGAGAGCAGCTCTTTCAAGGTGATCTGAAATTAGAAACAGAATCCCAGACTAAAGGCATATAAAGAGAGGGGCAGATGAGGGGATAATGATGAAAGATCTTTTCTGAAAAGCCCTGCGCTGTTGCATCAGGCCAAGCTTCCACGGTTCACCAGCCCCTGCTAACTTGTCTCTGACTAGCTGATTCTGCACACTTGACCAAAAAGTACAATGGCGCAGGCAGGGTAACAACTGAACAGTCTAGGCACCATAACATTTAAAGGTCAAGGCTCTTCTGGCATAGGTGGTGCCATACTTCAGCCAAATGGATGACTCACTATGAGGCTGGCTGTTAGAGGATAAGGACAGGAGAAACTTCCCCATGCCTGGTTTATGTCCTGCTATTCCAAACAGTGGAAGGAGGAGAAATCAGTTCAAAATGCAACAAAGCACACACACACAGAGTATGGTTTAGTGGGTAGAACTTAAAACCCTCGTCTCCCAGTCCTAATGCCACTCAGTCATGAAGCTCACTGAGTGATTTTGAGCCAGTCACCATCTCTCAACCTAACCTACCTCACAGAGTTCCTGTGAGGATACAATGGCGATGGAGAGATATACGGATGCCATCTTGAACTCCTTGGGGGAAAGGTGGTAGGATATAAATGTAATAAATAAATAAATAAAATATCATTGTTTAAAAAGAAGCAGGGCAGCAGCAATAAAAACCAATCAACCAAAATTCATTCAAACAGGTGCAACTATTTTGCGTGTACCAGAACTAACACCAACACAGTTCTCTCCTGCAGCTGGCAGTGCATAGTTGGCCAAAGAGCTTTCTGTCATATTAGCAGAAGAGCTCATTTTAAATGTCAAACTGTCACTTTCTGCCTACATAGAATTTCTTCTGTAGTTTCAACTGTACTTCCTCATCCCCTTTTAATACTGTGTTATTTTGATAGATGAGAGCTGGTACTAAATTCCTTCCTGGAAATGCCTGTGTTTTGGTTGTGGCTGAATAATGCAGAATATAGATTCTTAAAGAAGCGCTTTAATTTCCAGATGTTGTAAATGTTCAACAGCTGTTACCAGAAATTACCTTAGATTGTTCTCTCTCTCTCTCACACACACACACACATTTTTATGACTGTACTCCAAAGAGACCTTTTAGGCATACTGAAGGACTTGCAGATTAGATCCAGATTTAGGCTGCAATCCAATACACTTCTACTCAGAAGTAAACTCCACTGGTTTCAGTGGGACTTACTCCGAGCCTTAGGCTGCAATCCAATACACACTTACCTGGGAGTAAGTCTTATTGAACCCAATGGAGCTTACTTCTGAGTAGACATGTATGGCAGTGCAGCTTAGTCATGCTTAGAATAAACCTATTAAAATCAATGGGTATGTCTAAGCATGACAGTCTGGATCCAACTTCTGTGCATACCTTTTCCCCATCAACTCCCCACCCTGCATCAGCTGATGTTGTGGAAGTTGCCTCTAACAAGGGTTCCTGTCAAAAAGTCCTATTAAATGTGCAGATTCTCTACAGTCAGCTGTAGGCTGTATAGACTTCAGCCAATATGTAGATTTACTTTTTCTTTATTGGAACAGTAAAATTTTACTTGACAAGATCACTGGTTAGAAAAATCAAGAAAGCAAAACAAAACACACTATTTCTACCTTTAATGTAAGCAAACATAGCCAAACTGTTGCTGACTATAATTCCTTCTTTCTTTGGAAATCTTGATTCTCTTGGATCAAAATATGTACCTGAGAAAAGGAAATGAAAATTTTATTTATTTTATTTATTTATTTCGATTTCTATACCGCCCACAGCCAAAAGGCTCTCAGGGCGGTGCACAACATAGAGTAAAATACAATAAAATTACATAGGTCAGTAAAAAGCATACATATTAAACAGTAAAACAGCCTGGTATAAATTGAAAGCTAAAAAATAAATTAAGTTAAAATGCCTGGGAGAATAAAAAGGTTTTAACCTGGCGCCGAAAAGATAAAAGTGTAGGCGCTAGGCGTACCTCATCGGGGAGACTGTTCCATAATTTGGGGGCCACTACTGAAAAGGCCCTGGATCTTGTTACAACCCTCCGAGCCTCTCTGTGGGTCGGGACTCGGAGGAGGACCTTTGATGTTGAACGTAGTGAGCGGGTAGGTTCATATCGGGAGAGGCGTTCCGCTAGGTATTGTGGTCCGGCGCCGTGTAAGGCTTTATAAGTCAAAACTAGCACTTTGAATTTAGCCCGGAAACAAATAGGTAGCCAGTGCAAACGAGCCAGGACAGGTGTTATATGTGTGGACCGGCTGGTCCTCGTCAAGAGTCTAGCAGCTGCGTTTTGCACTAGCTGTAGTTTCCGAACTGTCTTCAAAGGCAGCCCCACGTAGAGCGCATTGCAGTAATCCAATCTAGAGGTTACCAGAGCACGCACGACTGAAGTGAGGTCATCACTTTCCAGATAGGGGCGTAGCTGGGCTACCAAACGAAATATGTTTGTTAGATTAGATTGCTGTTGAGGGGTCATTAAAATACTTTTTTCTACCATTTGAAAATATGTGTGTAAATTAAGTGAATGAGTTTTTAATATTCTTCCCAGAAGGAATTTCTTATTTTAAAAACACTGACTTGAAGAGTTCTCACGTCAGGATAAAAGGTGTTTCTCCTGAGATCCTTTTATCTGGCAACACTAGGAACTGAAGCTGATGTGCTGTCATGAGCTATGAATCCTGCCACGTAGACTTGAAATGTCACATTATGTCTTGAGTGTGCATGCCGCATTAAAGTTAAAGAGAGATTTCAAAATACAAATGCTAATTTGCATGTTTTCTATTCTTCAGACGACCGATGGTGCTGACAAACTGCCTTTGCGTTTGTGACCCGCGGGCAGGAGCTGCGGTTGGATTGAGGTGCCTGCCTTTATCGTTTGTGATTTCTTTCACCCTGCTTGGTGGGCGAGGACGACAGCTACACTATTCTCAATGGAGCAGGAGGCAGCTGGTGGCGGCGCTGCTTGTCCTTGAGGAAGACGGCTTGATATATTTTCCAACGACAAAGCTGCACTAGAGAAGGAGTGACCCTGTCGTAGTTTTTGCCTGTGTGTGTGCGGGGGGAGTGCATGATTTGACTGTGTTCGTGTGTGTGGGCTTGCAAGATGTGCCTGGGAGAGAGGAGCCAAAGTCGATTGGGGAGATTTCCGGGGGCCCCAATTAATGTAGTGACGGGTAGAGGGAGATATGACGTTGTGTGGAGGACTTGTCAGGTGAGGGGAACGCGGCCCAGACAGTTAACAGCTGTGCCGTGTTCCGGTCCTCCGCGCACCCACAGGTTTGCTGGTTGCCCTATCAGCCAGCTCTCAGATCTCCAGATGCTGCTCTTAAATGCCAGATCGGTTCACAATAAGATCTCTCTCATCCATGATTTAATTGTGGATGAGGCGGCCGATCTGGCATGTATAACCGAGACCTGAGTGGGTGAGCAGGGTGGGGTTAGTCTCTCCCAGCTATGCCCACCTGGGTATTTGGTTCAGCATCAGGGTAGATCTGAGGGCCGGGGAGGGGGGGTTGCTGTGGTCTATAGGAGTTCCATCTCTCTCTCTCCAAGCTCCCTGTCCATTTAGCTACTGGTCTGGAGTGTTTGCACCTTGTGTTGGGTCAGGGGGACAGATTGGGGATTCTGTTGGTGTACCGTCCACCCCGCTGCCCAACAGACTCCCTAACTGAGCTGACGGAGGTGGTCTCGGATATATTGTTGAGATCCCCTAGACTTTTAGTGCTGGGGGATGTCAACATCCATGCCGAGGCCTCCTTATCTGGGGTGGCTCAGGACTTCATGGTCTCCATGACAACTATGGGGCTGTCCCAATACGCTATCGGCCCAACGCATGTGGCAGGGCATACTCTAGACCTGATTTTTGCAACTGGATGGGGCGAAGTTATTCTGAAGGTAGGGAGTCTTACATCAGCCCCTTTGTTATGGACAGATCACCGCTTGTTGAAGTTTAGACTTACAGCGGCTTCTCCCCTCTGCAGGGGTGGAGGACCTGTTAAGATGGTCCGCCCCCGGAGACTAATGAATCCGGATGGTTTTCAAAAGGCTCTGGGGAGTTTTCCGGCTGATAAGGCTGGCGCTCCTGTCGAAACCCTGGTCAAATTATGGAATACTGAAATGACCTGGGCAGCTGACATGATCGCTCCTGAGCACCCTCTCCTGAGTAGAGCTCATACAGCTGCATGGTACACTCCAGAGCTGAGAGCAATGAAACAGTACAGGAGACGGCTTGAGTGCAGATGGAGACGAACTCCTGATGGATGCAATTTCGCACTGGTAAGTGCCTATACCAAGCTGTATTTAGGGGCTGTGCACGCAGCAAAAAAACAATACTTCATTGCCACCATACAATCTTCTATCTGCCGGCCGGCGGAGCTTTTTAAAATTGTCCGAGGGCTGTTACATTCTGGCCCTAAGGACATGATTGATTCATCTGAAGCCCGTTGTAATGAATTTGCTAGGCACTTCCAGGATAAAATCTCTTGCATCTGTCAGGACTTGGACTCCAATGTTATAGCAGTGGAATTAAATGAGGTATCCGGAGCACAGTCTGGTCATGATTTGTTGGATGAGTTTCAATTGGTACAGCTTGAGGACGTCGACAAGGTGCTTGGACAGGTGCGCGCAACCACTTCTACATTGGATCCTTGCCCCTCTTGGCTGATAAAAGCTAGCAGGGTTGGAACTGCCGGCTGGGCCAGGGAAGTGATTAATGCCTCATTGCAAGAGGGAGTGGTCCCGGACAGCCTGAAGGCGGCGGTGGTGAGACCATTTTTGAAGAAATCTTCCCTGGACCCAGAAAATCTTAACAATTACAGGCCGGTAGCGAATGTTCCATTCTTGGGCAAGGTCCTAGAAAGAGTGGTTGCCGACCAGCTCCAGATGCTCTTGGATGAGACCGATTATCTAGATCCATTTCAATCGGGTTTCAGGCCCAGTTTTGGCATGGAGACGGCCTTGGTCTCCCTGTATGATGACCCTTGTCGGGAGAAAGACAGGGGGAGTGTAACTCTGTTGATTCTCCTTGATCTCTCAGCAGCTTTTGATACCATCGACCATGGTATCCTTCTGGGGAGACTCGCTGATCTGGGAGTTGGAGGTACTGCTTGGCAGTGGTTCTGCTCCTACTTGGCGGGTCGCCTCCAGAAGGTAGTGCTTGGGGAGTTTTGTTCGGCACCCTGGGTCCTCCAATATGGAGTCCCACAGGGGTCAGAACTATCCTCCATGCTTTTTAACATCTACATGAAGCCGCTGGGTGCCGTCATCAGGAGTTTTGGAGTGTGTTGCCACCAGTATGCTGATGACATGCAGCTCTACTTCTCCTGTTCATCTTTTTCAGGTGAGGCTGTCAAGGTGCTGAACCGATGCCTGGCTGAGGTAATGGACTGGATGAGAGTGAATAAATTGAGGCTCAATCCAGACAAGACTGAGATGCTGTTAGTAGGTGGTTCCCTTCACCAGATGGTGGATGTTCAACCTGTCCTGGATGGGGTTGCACTCCCCTTGAAGGAGCAGGTCCGTAGTTTGGGAGTTCTTTTAGAACCATCCTTGTCATTAGAGGCACAAGTAGCCTCGGTGGCACGGAGTGCTTTCTATCAACTTCGGTTGGTGGCCCAACTACGTCCCTATCTGGACAGGGAAAACCTTGGGTCAGTTGTCCATGCACTGGTAACCTCTAAATTGCACTACTGCACTCTACGTGGGGCTGCCTTTGAAGACGGTTCGGAAGCTACAGCTTGTGCAAAATGCAGTGGCCAGACTGTTAACAGGGACTCGGAGGTCCGAATATATATAACAACGATTCCGGCCCGCTTGCACTGGCTGCCTATATGCTTCCGGGCTCGATTCAAGGTGCTGGTTTTAACTTATAAAGCCTTACACGGCCTGGGACCACAATACCTGATGGAACGCCTCTCCCAATATGAACCTACTCGTATGCTGCGATCAACATCAAAGGCCCTCCTATGGGGCCCTACTCAGAGAGAAGCCCAGAAGGTGACAACGAGAAAACGGGCTTTCTCAGTGGTGGCCCCCGAATTATGGAATTCTCTCCCTGATGAAGTATGCCTGGCGCCAACATTGTTATCTTTTCGGCGCCAGGTAAAAACCTTCCTCTTCTCTCAGGCATTTTAACATTTTAATTAATATTTTAACATTTTGATATTGATATCTTAACTTGTTAACATCTTAATATTTCAATCAATTTAATACTTTTTTAACATTTAACATTTAGTATTGAGTTTTATAGTTTATGTGTTTGATTACGTTTAGTTTTTAATATATGTTTTAACTGTATACTGGATGTTTATCTGTTGTGAACCGCCCAGAGAGCTTCGGCTATGGGGCGGGATATAAATTCAATAAATAAATAAATAAATAAATTCATGGGTAGGTAGACTACATTCAAACCAACTCTTTAAAAATAGAATTCTGTCCTGAATGTGCATACCAAGTCTTATCTTGGTTTTCAAGGGATCCTAGATCTACATATGCAGCAAACGAGGTGGTACAGAGGCAGAATCCAGAGGTGGTAGCACAGATTGTGAGTAGTCTCCACTGATGTCCCTCTACTGATGGAAGGCTCTTTGATCCAGCAAAAGCTTCCATCAGCAGAAGGGTGAAGGCATTGATTTTTGCCAATTCTACCTCCTCCTGGTGGCCCCCATAATTGCTTCAGGAAGTTGGGGGACCCTTCAAAACAGCATGGGAAGATGGCACAAAGGGCTACAGGGGAAAGGGGGAATGAATAAAAAAAGATCTCATGGATAGAAAACTGAGCTGGATCAAATTATCTTCCATCAGCAGATAGATACTATTGGATGCAACCCTATATGACTTAAGACTGCAGGTAGGGGATCACATTTTTAATGGCCCCTTCTAGAAAAAGCCAGTAGAACAGTAAGGAGCAGCCAAAGATCCTTTCTTCCCAGATGTGCTATAGAGGAGTGGGGGTGGAGATATTAAAAAAAAATTTTTACATCTGTGAACTTTTAAAACTCACAGGATGGGCAGAATCCATGATCACTGACCTTCCCGCTTCTAACCTTCCCTCCTCTCTGTACCAGTCCTTTTGTTCTTATTTGGATTGCTTCCTCATCATTATGGTTGTGATGCTGATATAAACTGGAAGCTCAATAAAAAATGGGCATCCCCCATGTGCAACCTGGAGTAGTGCAGTCCATGCTATCACCTCAGGATTCTACTACCTAATGGTGGAGAATGTATAGACCAGGCCAGGTATACTGAATTATAAACAAAGAAGCTCAAAATACTGAACAAGTAAAACTAAGGCCTCATTTCATTTGGCTAACTGTATTCTACTTTTTGACATTCTATGTGATCAAACCATTGTAGGTTCTTACTTAAAGACAAATGCTGGGAGCGATCCATAAAAATGACCATATTCACCTTCTTTTGGCTTCCAAGAAGGATTTAGATTAACCATGGGATCAACTGCTGCAAATATGAATTTGGGAACTGAAAATTTTAAAAAAAGAAAATATTATGTGCTAATTTTTAAAACATTTGACATCAATTAAAACATTATTCATCGAGTAAGGTAAAATGGTTACCTTACCTTGGGTAAAACAATAACATTCTAAAGTGCCAAATAAGACATTTCACTCCCCACCCCGGATATTCTAGGCTAGTTTGCCAATTCTTTATTCCAACTATGTATGCTTTTCTCCATATTAGGCAATGGAATAGTGCTAGGTATGCTAGGAGATGCAAAGGAGCAAAGGTTGTTTATTTTCCCCAGGGATGGGTGTCGGTTCTGAAAAGCCCTTATCCTGCAGATTCACAAATCCCAGCCTGCAGCAGTAGGCTGTTCTTAAGGTTCTGCACACAGACCTACTTCCTGCCAAAGAAGTGGTTGGCAACACTATCAACCCTAACAGCACCTTGGGAGGGGGAGGGAGAAAGAAACTAGATTGAAAGTCCCCACTCCTGAAATAGGTGTCTCCTGATCTGACATAGCTCATCATGCCTGCAACTCTAGCTATTTGATACAGGGGTTTTGTCCACCACCAAGCCCACTTCCATGTACACATTTCCCTTGTTGAACTGGGAACAAGGGTTTAGAAACATTTCATTATAAGGTGCCACCACAAGAGTTTGCCTTTGTTTCAAGACCTGCATCTTAATAGGGCAGCATGCTCTATTAAGTAACTCTTTATATCTATTGTCTCCAACACAAGCTATGCTGTGTGATTCGCTGGCGGGTTCCTGTTAGGGTGAAGACAGGCATAATATGAATGAAGAGACAGCACATAATGCATCCCACCCTCAGCCACCTAATGAGCATGGCTTTCTCCCAACTTTGCAACTGAAGAGATAAATGTCTACATCAGCAAATCAATGTTGCCCTGTCCCCCACCCCCATGCTTCATGTGGGCTATTTTTTCCAAGGAGGAGATGAATCCATTCATTCCTCATCTTTAAAAAAAGGAAACTTTTTTAAAAGGGCAAAAGTGTTCTGATGGAGGGAAGGGGGAGGCTTCTTAGTGACATCATATAAGCTACTTCAGCCTTCCCCAACCTGGTGTGGTGCTGATGGGAGTTCTAGTCCAAAACATCGGAAGGGCACCAGGTTGGTGAAGACTGGGCAGTTTTAATATCTACTGATGTTCATGTGATAAGCCTGATTTAAAAATGCATCCCAGTCTTCCTTTTGGGTGTTATCCCAAACAGATGTATTCTATCTGAAGCACATTTTTAGTTTTGCACTCACCATACCCACACCCACCCACCCCACTCAACAGAATTCTACATATTTGGGAATAGCTTCTTTTCACAATCTAACTTCTTCTCCCTATACATAAGTGTCTCTTTGGTCACTATTAACAGGTGGCTCCCTTACCCAGTGTGTATATGTGAGAAAAGTGCATGCATCAGCAATGACACACATAGTAACTCTAATCTAGTGTTTTAACTGTTTTGTACGTCGCCTAGAGTGGCCTTTGGCCAGATAGGCGACACAGAAATTAAATTTATTATTATTATTATTATTAATTAAACACAAAACAAAAGCCCAAGAAGCACTGGTGAAATTGAGAAGCCCCTTTCCCTCATCCCTGTCAGTTTTTGCAGATAACAGAATGGAGGGGAGGGGATGGGGGAGTGAAGGAATATCAGTGATTGTCAAATAATGCAGAAAGCTATCACTGTCAGACTGTCACCAACTACATCATAATAGAATTGCATCCTATTCAATTCCAGGGCAGTCTGGACTAATGGCTGGTGTAGGCGAGTGGGGGATGGGAAGTGTCTTCATCCACACAAACAGAAGGAGTAAAATGGGAAAACTGTAGCTTGTTAATGGTATGGTCTACAGAAATTGCCATGGGCAAAGGTTTCTAGGGGATTGCTAAAGTGCTTGAAAAATGTATGAGTGATCCTCTGTAACACAATAATAATGAACTCAATTCTCTGAGGGCCTATCCTTATGCATCCAAGACACAAGAGGGCAGCTGGCAGACTCAGGGGAACCCCAAGGTTTGCAGAAGTCCTTAGGGGAAGGGCTTTTTCTCCCAAAATAGCCCAATGAGGACTAAGTATGCTCATTTGGGCATGGAATGCTGATTAACTGTTGGGGGTGGATCAGCAGAAAAATGAAACGGAATGGAGCATCCTGGGACAGGACACAGCTGCCTGGCTGAAGAAGAGCACTCCAGGATGCAACATTTTGTTACAGTCCCACTTGTTTTGGTCTGGTTGTTCATTACCCTATGAAACAGCATCAACTATCTACAGCAATGTTTTTCAAACTTTTGATAACTGGGGCTCAAGGTGTTTTCTGGATTAAAATCAGGAGTACATTTGATTTGTGCTTAAACAATATTTTGCATATATTTAAACAGATCCCAGAACAGTAGGCAAGCCTTCTCCTTGGAACTGCAGGACAGCCCACTTAACATAGCCTCTTGGTTCCCTCTCCCTCCTTATCCCATTAGGGCACAGGGTTGGAAGGACCAAGCTTTTTGAACCACTCTGGGATTTGCCCATGCCTATCAGTTGCACCCTCCCTTGGGACTGTGTCACTCACTAGCCATATTTTGTAGAGAGAAGTGTGTGTGTGTGTGTGTGTGTGTGTGTGTGTGTGTGTGTGTGTGTGTGTGTGTGTGTGTGTGTGTGTGTGTGTGTGAGTGAGTGAGTGAGTGAGAGAGAGAGAGAGAGAGAGAGAGAGAGATCAACACTGCACAATAGGACCTCCTCGCTCCACAGGACATAGAATAGTCAATGCATTTAACATGTTGGATTAATTTTTCACAGCACATTCCAGCACCCCTTATGGAACATGAGTGTGCTTCAACGTACAATTCTGGAATCCATGCTATAGCCCCAATTATTAAAAGGGTGATCTGCTTGAAACAAATTTATTGGGGCAGCTGCTGGCATTAGTTAAGGCTATGAGGAATGTGAATTTCGAATAAAAACATTTCATCCAATTCCCATTTGATGGTTTAAGCCAAATGTACCTAAAGAAGAATGCTAATCTGTTGCCTCGTCCTTCTCTGATTGTTAATGCGGTCTTTGCTTTTACGCAGTCTTGGGGCAGCACATACAGTGTGTAGATACTGGACCCCACATTACCCACCTCCTTCCTTCGCCTCATAGCTGATCCACAGAGGGCTCAGCCCAAGTAGCAGCCTTCCCTAATATAGCCCATTTGAGGGGCACACCCAGTTTTGATGCAGCCCACCTACTGGAATCAGCAGTTCTTAAGACAGACCAATGTACCTATTTATCCCTTTTAAAAATACACATAAAGAAGAGTATTTAAAATATGGTTTCAAAAAGTGTTATTGTCTAGCAGCCAATTTTCTAACACTCTGAAAAGAAAGCGGGTGAATACCTAAGAATAAATAACTTGTAAATTGCAATGGTACTTTAATGTGTTGTCCTTTCTATTCCAAATGCTTTCAATATTTCATCTGTCTTATCTCTAGAGACAAAAAAATTTGACCTCCAACTTGCCATACATTAATCTTAGTTTGTAAACATCAAACAAAGGAAAAGTGAATTTAATGCTATGATGAGAAACATCTATGACCAGACTTGCTTACAGTAATTATTATACTCATTCCCTGGAACTTGGTCAACACATGTCCCCACTGGTGTGTGTGGCATCTCATACATTCCAAAACGCTGCCTTTCTCAAAGCCATTAGGCCATGTGGAAAACAATTAAAGCATCAACTCACTTGCAAATGCTCCAGGCTGCTTCAAATCATCATGGCAGAAAACATATTTGAAATTAATTAAAGAGAGAGAAAAATGTGATTGAGAGTCAGTGTCTTTTGTGTGTGACTGCAAAATCAATACAGTCTTGCTGCTGTGCTGCTGTGCTGCTGTGAGTTAAGCCACGCTTTGGCTTAGTGTGTTATCCGAACCCAGGTTTGTGGTTTGTCTTACGCCAGACAAAGCACAAGCTGTAACCAAGGTTTGTTCTCGGTTTACAACTTGGATAACACACTAAGCTAAACAGCAACTTAGTTCATGGCAGCACAGCAGCAGGAGGACCAGGGCAGAAATGCAGCAGCCACAATCTCCTCTGCAGGAACTCTTGCACTCGTGTTCATGCTAATGGCTTGGCTGGTTACATGCGAACCAGTGTGGAATAATGTATTTTTAAGATGTTAAGATTCTAGCTTCAAATGACCCACAAACCGGAGTCTGAATAACTTATACAGTCTTCTCTAAATCTGCCTTCATTGTATTCATACATCTTTCCATAGAATTTATTTTTATTTTCTATTTATTTATTACATTTATACCACCCTTTCTTTTCATGAAACCCGAAGTGGCTTAACACATGGTTCCCAGGCAGTCTCCCATCCAGGCGAGCTAGCCTTATGCCTTCAGACCACAGCCTGGGACCAGATAGGGACTAGATAGAGTCTGTCTAGACTATGAATATAGGGTCTATCTCCATTTAAACATGTACCTCCCACATACAAAGGCTTCCTGATTGACCAGTCTAGTGCATTGTTATGTTATGGCAGCAGGGTGGGAGACACCTATCTGTGACATCAGTTTATGCTGCTCTTGTAATGTTTTAAACCTCATCAATTTCCCAGGCCCTTCCAATGCACTTGTCACAAGGTCCATAATGGCCCAGGAAGGAGTAGCATGATGGCTAGAGTGTCAGACTAGGACTGAGGAGACCCAGGTTCAAATCCCACTCAGCCATGAAACTCGCTAGGTGACTGTGAGGCAGTTCCAATTCATTGTAAGTTGTGTTCCACCTGTTATCACGATTCCTGGTTCTCTCTCTTTTTGGTTATTTTTTCTGAAAAATTATGTATTTTCCCCTATTATTCCTTATGCTGCTGTATGCAGCAGCAGCTGATAACAAAAACAATTTAAATAATTATGTAATTCTTGGCATGATTTTTTTAAAAAGTACGGTGTTGCTGACAGCCGCAAACGCACACAGAGAGTGGGAGACTATTCGACAACGAGACAAACTTGTGGATTATCCCAGAATTCGATACCAAATCTGATATTGCAAATATTTCACACTCTAGTAGTAAATGAGGTATTGTAAATCTATAACTGTATGGTTGTACCCAGCTCATGTGTTAAAATACAGGAATGTCATGCATCATAGATATAAGATGAAGACCAGGTTTTTAAATGAATGTCTGTTTGTACATCTGGGGATTTCATAATCTGGCATTATATAATCCAGGTTCAGCATGTGTTTGTCAGCATTACTGCAGTTTTTCTTACCACACACATAGCTGACATTGAGATATTTTTTCACACCAGGCAGGCACGGTTTTCCAAAATTATGGTTGTTAGCAATAATTTTACACCTCTGTTTCCCATAACACTTCTCAGATAATACTTCTAAAGCAGAGTAGGAAAAACAATCTGAAAGAGAAGAAAATGAAAAGGTGCTCATATATATGTAAATACCAATGACTTTTTCAAAGAAAGGAGTTATTATACACAAGTGTGCTACAAGTATACACCTGCTGTTGCAATCACAGTGCTAACTCATGAGGCCTGCTTCTTGCAGTAATAGCCTGGGGCTGCATACACACCATACATTTAAAGCACATTGCTTCTCCCAAATAATCCTGGAAATGGAAGTTTCTTGAAGGTGCAGGAAATTGTAGTTCTGTGAGTGAAGACTTCCAGGGATACCATTGTTGCCCTACACATAGCCCGGCATAGTCCATACACTGCATGAAACTACTGCTGCTAATCTGAAAGCCCCAGAAAAAATAGGTGACCATATACACATGCACAACAAATAGTGTGACCCACATGAAATAGAAGCATAGCAACCTACAACGCCAATATGACCTTAAATTAACAGTGGAAAATATTATAATTTCAAACAGGCAATAAAACATTGCCATGAATAGCTGCAGAATATCAACAAATGATTTCTGTCCTTCTGCACAAAGACATTCGGTTAAAGATTCCAAGGGGCGGCCAGGTGGGGCACTGGCCCAAGGGCCCCTGAGGCTACAGGAGCCCCTGAGGGGCCCCTCTTCTCCCCTTCTGCGATTTGCAGCAGGATCGCTGCCACAGATCGCACGGCAAGAGCTTCGGGGCTCCGCCAGTCCCTTTCTTAACTTACCTTGTTCTGCAGTTGCACATGCAGCGGTGCCCTTAAGAAAGATGGTGGCTGAGGTTTTCCTAAGGGGCTGAAGCCTCTGCCGCCATCTTGGCTGATGGCACACATGCATGCTGCGTGCTCGCATCCCTGTCATGAACCAAGATGGTGGCAGAGGCTTCAGCTCCTTAAGGAAACCTCAGCCGCCATCTTTCTTAAGGGCACTGCTGTGTGTGCAACTGCAGAACAATGTAAGTTAACCAAGGGATTGGAGGAGTCCCGAAGCTCTCACCATGTGCGAATCGCGGAAGGGGAGCACTGGGGCCTGGAGCAGACTTTTGCCCAAGGGCCCCGGCATGTCTGGAGCCGGCCCTGCTTCTCTCTCTTTAGCCTCTAGGGACAGCCACAGATGTTTATTCCAGAACAAGAGAATGAAATCTCAAATTTGGACATGTGTAGAAGTGCAACACTGATGCAGCTTTGGGAATCTTGAGGGCAGGGCTACAAACACACTGGGACAACCTCAACATTGTCCTGCTGTATGTGAGTGTCCTGGCTCCCAACAAGAGAAGCAGACTCAGGACTTAGTGACTGGGTTCCTTAATGAGCTTTATTGCAGAAGTCAGTACAGAAATGCAGCATCAGGCGTTCTAAGCATGGTACAGAACACTAACAGACTAGGCATTTCTGTGAAACAAGCTAGGCATCTCTCAGGATACAAACTAGGCAGGCGGAAGGAACGGCAGACTACATATTTCAGGATACAAACTAAGCAGGTGGAGGCGACAGCAGATTGTTGTCACAACAACCTAATCTCATCCACCTATCCTAAATATAAGAGAGGTGGATGAGTACATTACTTGTCCAAGCATTCTCTAGTACATTCATGCTTTTGCTGCAAGGAGAGGGCTTTTCCTAGAAGCAGAGAGCATTTTCTGAGGCTGTCTCTTTTGAAATCTCCATGACCTCGGTGAAAGCGTAATATCTGACTCTGACAGAGTACTCTGACTTTTCTCTCTCTAGAAGACTACAGGCTATTCATTAAGTTTTATCTGTTCAACAGTCAGTCTGCGCTGGATGCCAGTGAGAATTCCTTTCTCTCTGTCATAGATGCAGTGTGTCTGTGGGCAACAATTGACTCATGAGACTCAGAGCTGCCAGAGATTTCTGGTAACATTTCTCCTGTGTTTTCCCCAGCTCTCTTCGCTACATCTGTAATCCACTCTTCATCCTCCCAGTGTTGCCAAAGGTTCACCTTGCGGCCCATGACAACAAGTAACACAACTCCCTTTTTAGACAATGCAGCTTTCTACCTCAGGGAAGCCAACATAATGCCTTCCAGATGTTCTTGGACTCCAACTCCTATCAGCCTTTGCCAGCATGACCAATGATGATGGGAGTTGTATTCCAGCAACATCTGGAAGGCACCATGTTGGCTACCCCTGCTCTATCTAACATGGCTGTGCTGTACATGACTGCATATCTACGTTTGCTGTTAGATTTGGCCAGGAGATCTATGAAGTAAAATGTTATCCAAAATTATTTGAATGGGATTAGGCTCAGAAATGTACAGGATAAATTTCAGGGAGTCATTATTTCAGGGTTAAAGTGGAGGTATTATCATGGGTCATTACCCCACTCTTCATCATTTTTATAATCCCAGAGCTGGTTATATCAGTTCAAAAGCTATAGAAAAACCTAAAAACAATTGACAAAAAACAACATAAAACAGCAGCCAGCAACAATTATCCAAACCTACTTAAGAAAATATAGCCGCAAATACCAAAACCTTCCCCAACAGCATAACAAGAGGTGCATCCAAGAAAATATCTCCCATCAGATGGCATAAAAAGTGGATAAAGACACTACCAACCATATTTCAGAAGGGAGTGAGTTCCATAGCTGAGGCACTATCACAGAAAAAGCCCTGGACAAACAGCTGATTTGGCTAATTCTATGAAGGAGAAGTGCAATACAGTCAGAGAGACGAGGAGGAAAATTACTGTTGCTTTCTAAGGAGAGAGAATGGTGCATGAGAACCAGCAGGCTCTGATGGCCTAAATGTAATGGGTCAAACTCAAAATGTAAATGATGTGAGATTGGGCCATTTGAGGGTAGAAGAGAGACCAGGAAGACGAGATTGGGAAAATTAGACAGAAATATGAAGATTTGTTGTTGTTGTTGTTGTTGTTGTTAACCACCACCACCACCAGCAGCAAAATTTATATCCCACCCTTCCTCCCAGAAGAGCCTAGGGCAGCAAACAAAAACAATAAAAGCACTTTAAACATCTTAAAAACAAAACACTTTAAAGCATATTAAAACAAAGTATCTTTGAAAAACACCAATATTTACTTGTTCCAAAGGCAGAAGAAAGAAGTGCTCTCTCTCTCTCTCTCGCTCTCAGGTTTTCACAATAACCTGAGAGTTTAAGGTTAAGGGTGGATACAAAGGAATCTCAGAGCAGTTTAGTAAAAATTATTGGTGACTAGTCCACTCTGTCATAGAAAATCAGACTGCAGACTAGTCTTCTTTCCTATGCAGTCAAAGGCTGCAATGAGGAGCTGAAAGTAAGCAAGTCTTTTTAGGTTCTTTGGAGCCATGCATGGTGCAGGCTCCAAAGCTAGCAGCCTGGGTTCTCCTTGAACCCACCCAATATGGGGGGAAATGGTTTAAAAGGGTGAACACAAGGCAGTGTGCCCCATTTATGTTTCTGACTAAAGCTGAAGAAAATGACAGACATGGAGGCTGGGATGGAGAAACAATTATGATTGCAACAGCTCTAGCAAGGTCCAAAGAAGATTCATGAAGACTGAGCAATGGTGTTCAGTGGGGGGGGGGATCTTAAATGTTCTGTTTCCTAAGAGGAAGGGTTATCTAGAACAAATGAAGAGGGAAGCATCTACAATACGTTTGAGTTTCCTGCTACAAGGTTATTTGGGGCAGAGTGAAAAGGTAGGGGCAGAACTCATGTGCAAACAGAATAGGGTACATCTGGCAGCAGGACTCTCACTTTGAGTTACCACCAAAATTCCATGCACAAACCAGATAGATGGTAACACATACACCAATATGACAGTGAGGACATAATCCATTCTGTAAACTCTTTCAATCTGCTGCCTCTCTTCTGTGATTAGGGGGTATTACTAACCATTAGGTGATGCCAAGTAGTGCTAGTGGTTTTTTATGTAGTGGACATGTATTCAGCTGGAACTGAAAAGAGGACGTCATAAAGTATTTCCAAAACATAGCTGTAAAACATCAGTTCTGACTTGAACTGCTTTTGAACAGCAGAGTTGGCTGCTTCTGAAGGAAAGTTCTTTTAAAGTACTAATTGGCTTTATTTTAGATGTGCTTTGACATGCAAATTATTGAGAGTTGCTGGAGCCATAAATTGTGTAGAGTTTAATAAGACTGGCAATTCTTCTGTTTGGTTCTGAAAGCCTCTCCTGTTTCAAACACTGCTTGACTTTGCTGTCTGTTCTGTAGTGCACAAAAGCTTTCTATTCAGTGGAATAGCCAGAGCCAACTGTATATTTATTATTATTTATTTATTAAATTTATATCCTGCCCTTCCTCCCAGTAGGAGCCCAGGACGGCAAACAAGAACACTAAAAACACCATAAAATATAATAAAAACAGACATTAAAATATAGTAAAACAAAACTTCTTTAAAAACATCTTTTTTTAAAAAAAGCTTTAAAAACATTGAAAAGCAATTCAACACAGACATAGACTGGGATAAGTTCTCTATTTAAAAGGCTTGTTGAAAGAGGAAGATCTTCAGTAGGTGCCGAAAAGATAGCTTGCCTAATATTTAAGGGAATATTAAGGGAATTCCAAAGGGTAGGTGCCACTACACTAAAGGTCCGCTTCCTATCAGAATGGACCTCCTGATAAGATGGTGTCTGCAGGAGGCCCTCACCTGCAGAGTGTAGTGATCGACTGGGTATATAAGGGATAAGAAGATCTTTCAGATATCCTGGTCCCAAGCTGTACGGGGCTTTGTACACCAAAACTAGAACCTTGAACTTAGTCTGGTTCCTAATGGGCAGCCAGTGCAATTCATTCAGTAGTGGGGTGACATGTCAATACCTTGCCCCAGTGAGCAGTTGCGCCGCCGCATTTTGCACCAGCTGCAGCTTCTGGAACACCCTCAAGGACAGCCCCACATAGAGCACATTACAGTAATCCAACCTGGAGGTTACCAGTGCATGGACAACAGTGGTCAGGCTATCCCGGTCCAGAAACGGCTGCAGCTATCTTACCAGATGAAGATGATAAAAGGCACTCCTAGCCACTGAGGTCATCTGGGTCTCTAGTGACAAACATGGATCCAGGAGCACTCCCAGACTACAGACCTGTTCTTTCAGAGCTAGTACAACCCCCATCCAAAGCAGGCAACTGACCAATTATCCGAACTTGGGAACCACCAACCCACAGTCCGTCCTGATAGGATTCAGACTCAGTTTATTTACCCTCATCCAGCTCACTACTGAGTCCAGACACAGGTTCAGGGCTTACATGGCCTCTCCCGATTCAGATGTTACAGAGAAATAGAGCTGGGAATCATCAGCAGGTATTTGCGACCGGATGGTAGTTGTCACAAACCTATGGGTCCAGGGTGGGCTTTTTCAGGAGTGGTTGGATCACTGTCCCTTTCAAGGTGGCTGGAACCACTTCCTCATGCAACTGAGTGAATCCACTCAGTCAAACCCCCTCAACAAGTTTTAATAAGCCAAGAAAGGCAAGGGTTGAGAGGACACATTTCTGGCTGCATCATCACAAGCACATTGTCCACATCATCAGTCTGCATCAACTGAAAACAATCCCAAGACGTTGCAGCAGACGTTGCACTGGACACCTCACTGGGGACTACACTAGATATGAATGGGGCATCAAGATCTCTACAGAGGCGAGCAACTTTATACTCAAAGTGCTTTGCAAACAATTCACAGTGAGCCTCCAAAGGGTCTAAGACTCCATTTCCTGGAGCTGACGTCAACAGACCCTTGACAATACAAAAGAGCTCCACCAAACAGCCACTTGAGGATGTGATGGTGGCAGAGAAGTGACCCTTCTTCGCCGCCCTCACTGCTACATGTAGGCATGGTTATGATGTTTTGCGCATGCCCAATCAGCCTCACAGCATGTATTTAGCCACTTGCGCTCTAGCCATCATCCAGCCTGTTTCATTGCCCTTAGTTCACTGGTGTACCAAGGTGCAAACCAGTCTCCACATGCCGGAGAGGGCGCTCAGAGGCAACCATGTCAAGAGCCATATGCACCTCACTGTTCCACAGCATGACAAACGCTTCAACAGGGTCACTTGCTCTATCTGCTGGGAACTCCCCCAAGGCATTCAGGAATCCAGTGGATTCCACTAGTCTCCAGGGATGGACCATCTTAATCTGTCCACCATCTTTGCAGGGGAGGATCAGAGCTGTAAGTCTAAACTTCACCAGGAAGTGATCTGACCATGACAATGGGGTGACATTCACCCCCCATCTCCAGACCACCCCTTCCTCCATCTGGAGCAAAAACCAAGTCAAGGGTATGCCCTGCCCTGTGTATTGGGCCGGTGACAACTTGAGAAAGCCCCATGGTCGTCATGAAGCCTCAAGCCAGAACACTAGATGCAGCCTCAGCATGGACATTAAAATCACCCAGGACTATCATTCTGGGCTCCTCCCATACCACAGCTGAGATGGCCTCCACCAGCTCAGTCAGAGAAGCTGCTGGCCAACGGGGAGGACTGTACACCAGTAGCAACCCTTGTTTACTGTCTTCTCAGCCTGACACCAGGTGCAGGCCCTCACAGCCAGCCCCAAGGTGATTTTCTAGTAACAGAGATGGAAGTTCTGTAGGCCACAGCAACCCCTCCCCTGTGTCCCTGCAGCCTGTGCTGGTGTTGCATTGAGTATCCAGGTGGGCAAAGCTGGGTCAGATCAACTCCTCCCAGCTCACCCACCCAGATCTCTCTCAGTAATGCACACTAAATCAGCACCTTGATCCATGATCAAATCATGGATGAGTGTGGTCTTATTGTGTACCTATCTGGCGTTTAACAACAGCACACACAGGCCAGTGGGTACAGCAGATGAGCAACAAAGAATCTGCCCATGGGAGGAGTGGGAGCGGGGAACAAGGCATAGATAACCTTACCTTATATGGTAGCTCACCACCTCCCCATGGCTATACCTCCCTCTACCCATGATCACTGAAATTGGGTGGCATCATCCATGTCCTTCCTCCTTCTAAACATCTGATATGGACCCAACAAGAGCCCACCAACAAAACCTACCTGAACCAATTATCCCAGTAGGTGTGAAATGACTGAAGAGTTTTTTAAAAAAGGGCTCAATAAAGAAATAATTAAATACTTGACATTAACATGATGATGCCTGCATTGCAATTGTATCATGAATGTATGCACTGAGAACCAATGAAACTGTATACACAATGTAAAGTTTATTGGTGCCATCTACATCTATGACAGTGTACATACCTCAGTGGTGCAAGACATACCTCATATGCAGAAGGGTCCTAAGGTCAATCTTTGGCATATCAGGACCAGATAGCAAGTGATGGGAAAAATCTCTGACTGAGAGCCTGGAGTGTTACTACCAGTCAGAGGAGACAATACTGGGTGAGATGAACAAAGAGTCTGACCTGGTATAAGGCAGCTTTCTGTGCTTCTATGTATACCCATGTCATGGAAGATCTTTCCCACAAAAACAGGACATATCAACAGCTTTCAGATCATTATTAGTGTACACACCTTTGAAGCTTAGGTGATGCTATGTGAACAAAACTGAATTGCCACCAAATATAACTAGCATTGTAAAAGCATGTGAAATGTGTGCAGATGATAAAGTGAATCTCGTTGCAATAAAATCACATCTTAGTTATCTGAGGACTAAACTAGACATTTGATACATTATTGCATTTAACATGTTTAGATTTTGTCTTCCAAATAGCTGGAGGAGGAGGGGCATCAGGATCTGTGGCGTGTAGGGCAGTGGGGCGTAACCCTCTCCCCCCTCCCCGGTCTCAGTGAAAATCCTCCCTATCCAAAGCTGCTATGTGCCCAGGAGGAGAGCTTCACTTTATGTCAATGGAAGCTTCCCTTCCTAGTCTAGGATTTTCATTGGGAACACAATGACAGGGAAAGCACTAAATATGCTACCCATCTACTCACAGTACTGAGCCTGATCACTCCACACCCCCATAAGCTGTTAATTTAGATTTGAAAGGAAAAAGTAGACACAAATGCAATCATGCATTTTTCAAGATCGTGTCTAGTTTGGTCCTGAATGTGAACCTTTCCACAGGTTATTGTCTGTTGCATAACTTCTCTTTCAAGTATTCTCATATTAAATTAAAGTGATTTACAGCTTTAGGAACATTTGTGAAACTTAAACTTTCCCCAGTCTCTTGCAGGCAAACTCAGCTTTGGCACAGTACCTAGTTTCCATTGGCCAATAAATTGTCTTTTAAATCTTGTGCCTATTCATATCTTATTGGGAATTTGTGGGGAAATGATTAGTTTGAATGTCAGTGGGATGAATACAAAAGAAAAGAGCTGTAGCTCTCTGGCTTACCCAAGTCAAGTTCAGAACAGTTGGCAGACTATACTGTCTGGAGGAGACAGGAGATAATTTGGGTAGACCATTAAGTCAAAGTAACCAAGCCACCATTTTTATTACCCTGGCTTGTGCTAAATGAGACCCTTGATTGTTTTTGCTTCGCTTTTATAGCAATACATTAATATGCGCTTGTGCCAACTTGTCTGATTCTCCAAGGCATTCAGTTCACACACTGAGCCTTACAATCCATTTATGAGCTAGGTAAGTGTGACTCTTATAATCCCAAGAGAAAAAAATAATCAATTCAACATCTAGGGCAGCTTTGCCAATAAGCACATCTTGATGGCTATCTAGGGGAATACTAGGCTGGGTTAGCAAAACAAAAGCAGAATTTGGGCAGACAGATTTTGCTGTCCACGTGGTGCACAAACTTCTGCTGCTGAGCCTATGGCTAGCAAATGCAATGAAGAGAGACAAATGTGCATTCTTGTCTCTGCTTCACTCAAGCAGTTGTTCTATGACAGAATCTTGAAAGAGGGAATGAATGGGAAAGTGACAGACAAACCTATACACACAAAAGCACCAGTGGTTTAACAAACTAATAATCAGGCAAGTATAAATGTTTTATCCTGAGTGCCCAAATGCCTCAGGTCAGCCCTGATGCATAGGAATTTCCAACTCATCAAACCACGCTTTTTACATGCCTGGAGTCAGCATAAACAGAGGCAATTCCTATGGCTGTTTTATATTCAAAGCATGTTGTGCTAGCAAATGTCAAAATAGTGCTCAGACATCAAGATGGCCTTGAGTAACTGTCCCAGATATTTGGAGAGTAAATTTCCTTATGTTTTTGTTACACGTTATTGTACCCTGTCTAAATGAATCCATGCTGCATTGTTGGAACAGGATAAAAAGTTCTGTTTATTAAACACACTCTCTTTTCTCATTCTTATAATTTCATCCCTCCTCTCCCATTTGAAAACAAATTAATTATCATTACTAGTACTTACTACTCCGGGAGGAATGATGGGATATAAATTTAATAAATAAAATAACAAATACTACATGGGCATAAACTTCTCTTAAATCATCTTTAGGCACTATTCTCCTCTGCCCAATTTACTCTGATGCCCAGGTATTTTCTAAGGGAAGGGAAGAGGACAAGAGCAGTCATATATTTCCTTCAAATCTCTGGGTTAGGCAGGGGCCAGAGCATAGGGATGGTTCATATAACATTTTTCCTATGCAGATTTGGGTCACATGCACACCATCGATTTAAAGCACATGGCTTCCCCCAAAGAACCCTGGGAGCTAGAGTTGCCATGTCAAAAGCATCCCAAACCCCAATATTTCAGGGGTGGGCCCTAGTGATATCATGGGCCGGGCCCTGGAGCCGGCTGCATCCCATCAGGGTAGGGGGAGGAGGACCTTTCTCCTCTTTGCTCCCAGATGGGATGCAGCCAGTTCTGAAGCAGAGGGGGCCATGTGATAACAGGCCCAAATCTTCCTGGGGAAGGGAGTTTGAGGAGGTCCCGATTTGGACACGTTGCCTTCCTCATTACATCCTGATCAAATGCAGCCAGCTCTGAGGCCCCGGGGGGGGGGCAAGCCACATCAACAGGCCTAAATCTCCCCAGGGAACGGAGATTTGGACCCGTTATCATGCCCCCAGCCAACTACAAACCAGAGATTGGGGTGCCTTGCCCAGAGACTCAAGGAGGACCCCAAAAAACCAGAGTCTCTGGGTTTCACCTGGCAACGCTACAGGAAACTGTAATTTATCCCTCCCAGAGCTACAATGCCCCACACCCTTAAACTGCAGTTCCCAGGATTCTTTGGGGAAAGCCATGTGCTTTAAGCAGATGGTGTGGATGGATGGTTTCATGCTGACTTTTACTAAAATATGAAGAGACAGGAAACTTGATCTCGCGGCCTCTGTTATTTTCTCTAACTTGGCCCTGGGAACTAGGCTTATGTCACCAGTAATTCCCACATGGGTTTTGTTGTCATTAAAACACAGATGGTTTTGAACAAGCTTTATGTATATTTTGGTCTTTGACTATGCTGAAAATATCACTGATTAAATGAATTCATACTGCATTCTTGGAACTGAGGTATAAAAAGCAGGGCTCTGGCTGAAACCCTGAATCCAATTTAACAATGGCATTATTCTTCAACTAAGAGTTGAATCCTGTAATTCTTTAGTATTCCAAGACAGTGCCCAGGCATCACTAAACAAAAGTAACAGCTGGATTGCCTTTATAGTTCTTTGTTTTCCACATCTATATTTGTTTTCTTATTAAAATATATAGTTTATCCACACCCCTGATATTTTACTTTGTGGTTTTAAAAGGGTTCTTGTGTAAAGCACTCTTGTGTGTGCATAGGGGTCATGAAGGTGAATTATCCATGTTGCCAGCAGCAACTAATGAGATACTAATTCCTGAGGATCCCTGGACCCTGGGGGGCAGTTTTTTGGTGGGTGCAAAGTGAGTATAAAAGCTCCTGTGCACTTTGGACCCTAATCAATGTATTCTAAGCTTTAAAATACTGGCTGGACCTTTGCACAAATAGTTGGCTTTCTAGAATCTATTAAATGGTTTGAGAAAAATAGTATGTCTCAAGTCTTCGGGAACAAAAAAGAGACACATATTTCTGTAGCAGAGTAATTATTTGATTTACATAAGGTGCCTTGGAAATATTTTTACACTGATGGGACAGGTATAAAAGTACACCAATAACCCTGCTAATAATTTGAAATTCAGTCTCTCTTAATATTATGCAATAGCCTTAGAAACTTTATCTCATCATAACAAAACAGTTTCTATTGCACTTAACTTCACATTTATTTTCCGGCTGTGCTTTTATTTGCTATATTGTGTTTTAACTGAAGTTTCATTGCAGCAGCAGGGAGCCTCTAGCTGGCAGGTCTAATTTGGCTCCCTATGCCACCCCAGTTTGGCCTGTGAGGCCATTTTGGGTGGGCCACATCCACCTGTAACTCACTGGATATCATATTATGTCAGGCACGGGACAGGTAAAGCCATGGTTGCAGTGAAACCACTGAGAGTGTTAGTGTATTTCTGATGCTTCCTTTGCTGCCACAGCTTGCACTCATCACTGTTTAAATTATTTTTAAAGGCAAGACATAAGTGACTTTGATAATAAACAGACAGGTTAAAAATGCATGGAGTCCAACAACATCTGGAGGGCCACAGATTCCCTTCCCTGATGATCTAGTGTAAGGGAAGCAAACGCAAGGACAACAAGCTCATGCCACAATAACTAGTTTGGTTACCAGCCATAGTAAGCAAGTTGATTCCCTCTGGCCACTTCCCATGCCATTCAATCACAGGAATGGGGGAAACAGGAGGAAGGAATAGGCTCATGTGAGAAGAATGACCACACCAGCGTTGCAGCTATATTGCATGCAGGACAACAGTATCAAAGTACCCTCCCATTGTTCTTCCATTCCTCTTTTTCTGGAGTGAAGTGAGAAGCAACTATCAGCAAATGAGTGAAAGTTTTACAGCATCTTGATTCTAGAATTAAGGGGTTTTATGAGGGCTTTATCAACCTACCAAACTGAGGGAGGTGGCCCATTTCTGTAGAACAGATGTCCTTCTCATGCGCAGACCTGCCATATGAGGCAGAGTAGATGTTAAGGAGTTTTGACTCTTTACAGTGGAGTTTCAGTTCTTCATTCTCACACACTGATCTGGTTTTATATTCAGCTGGAAAGGAAAGGGGAAAAAAGGCAACTCTGTTTATAAAGGGGGAACTGGACATCTGGCTATGAGACAAAGATTTTGTGCATGCTCTATTGTTATTAGCAGCGGTGGTGCAGGGTAAGGTGGGGTGGAGTGGGTTGGTCACACACCCACTGAAAGACCCAGCACTCTTCCAAACACCCTGTTTATTAAGCATTCATCCTGATTTATTTTCACAGTTTGCACAGAGGCTATACATCTGCTGTTCATTGAGCCTTCATTCTGGTTTGTTTGCATGGTTATGTGGCATTGTATCAAGCAATTGTTTTCCCACACTTTCTAATGCATTTCCCCATCACTTTCCTTACCAGAAAAGTCTCTTCACCCTTGCCTCCCTGGAAGGGGGTTTGTTTGAAGTGCAGGAGTGCCAAATCAACTTTAACTGCACTGTCTAAATTTGCTGGTACATGATTGAATCCCATTCACAAAATAGTGAGATTTTGGAAGCTGCTTGAACCAACAGACTTGGTGGGGGGGAGCTGTTGTTTTTTTAAATCACCTCTGTCTGCTGGAAATGTTCAAGTCAATAGGTGGCTGTTGGGTTTTTTTTTCTTGTTCATATGATGCCCCACTAATAATCTGCAGGTACAGGATTACATAGAGAAATATCATTGTGAATTGGACTGTACACAGATACATATAACAGCATCTAGCAGCACATTTTTTTTTGGGGGGGGGAGGTACAGTAGCTTTTTTTCTGACCATGGCAGCCATATGAATCGCTGCTTTATGCCGTTGGCTGCCTCCATAATGTGCAGCATAGTTCACACTGAAGTTTCTCCAGAGCTTCGAAGTAACTAGTTACAAGCAACAAATTACTTGTAATTCATTACTTTTTTGAGTAACAAGTGGGTAATTCCTTTACATTTTGATTGTAATAGAACTAGGAGTAATTTTACTACTTTTGTGGAGTAATTGTAACATTTCCAGAATTACTTTTGGGCATTACTTGGGGGGGAGCAGGGGAAGTCTTCTGCTCCTCTGATGTGTGGATGAAAATCATGTTCCTCAAATTGGGCTTCTGTGCAGTGTCGCTCTTTCCTCATGCTCTATGGATGGGTAGGAGGCGACGAGGGAGGAGGCAGAGAGTGAGACGGGGTGGAGTGGAGAAAACCATTATTTTAAAAAACAGATAGTAGTGAAGAATGGAGTGGAGGGAAAAAGGATCCAGAGGTCAAGAACATGGATAAAGGAGAAGGAGGCAGCAGCAGAATGGAGGTAAAGAACCGTGGAGGTGAAAGATGACAACGTGAGTGTGTGTGAATACTGTGTTTGCACTTGGCACACAAAGTGGCCTCCACCACCCTCTCTGGCTACTGTGCTGCATTTGCAGTATTTTAACTTTTTTGCATCTCAGGGGATCCCTCCCCACCACCATTGCTATCTTATGAATTAAAATAATTATTCTACTACCTCTGTATGTGTTTGTTTGTTTTTAATGTTGTTTTAGGCTACTTAGATGTGCAGCAGCCAAGACCAGCACCTTGTAGACTTTTTTTAAAGTAACTGAAATGTAATTGTAGTGATTACTTTGGAGGAAAAGTAAAGTAATCAGTTACTTTCAGGGCAATTGCAATTGTAATGGTAATTACTACTTTTTGGGGCCATGTAACTGTAACTGTAATTTATTACTTTTTAAAAGTAATCTTCCAAGCTCTGAGTTTCTCCTCCACATAATCCTGTAATTGGGGACAGACAGGTGGGACTGTGCAAAGAAAAGTCATCTGCCTAAATATGTGAACAGATCCACAGGCACCCATGTCTTAAAATGAGGTTTCTAACTATCACTTAATCTCAATCTTTGTTAGCAGACCACACTGAATTTGTGAGATACAGCTCCAAGTCACAATTTGGGGATCACAGCTTTAGGCTTATGATCTCCACCTGATCACTCAGGCTTTCCATACTACTAATTGTCAGTCTTCCTCATTAACAACAGCAACAGGACACTACTGAAAGTGCAATCTTGGGGTTTGTGGTTTGTGTGTGTGTGTGTGATGTTCCCTGCTGCCCTCTTCTCATAACATTCCAGTTTATGCTCACATACATCTTAAAGTGATTTGCTGTGAAGTGAATAGGCACAGGGTCTTTCCAACTGGGATCTGGCAACTGTGGCACATCCTCCCAAAGGAGCCCAGCCTGGCCAGTCACAGGGCTTACTTCTGACCTACAGTGAAACCAGAGCTTGGAAAAGTTACTTTTTTGGACTACAACTCTCATCAGCCCACTCTAGTGGCTATGATGGCTGGGGCTGATGGGAGTTGTAGTTTTAAAAAGTAACATTTCCAAGCTCTGAGTGAAACCCTGGCCAAAAAAGACTTTGGATGCTGAGGCTGTCAGATGCGCTAGGCTGTGTTTGATTTGGATGCTGTTGTTGTCGTTGACTATGACACTACTGTTTACTACATTATGTATTTGATTACTGTGTCTTGGGTGGTTTTATTTTTATATATTATTTTATTGTATGTTCTTTTATTGTTTTACGTTTTGTTATTTTGGTTGCATTTTTGTATGTTGGCTTGTGGGGGAGAAAATCCTCCTGCAGTGTGGAGGACTAAAAACACAAGCATGGGGATAGGGAATCTTTGGCCATCCAGATATTGTTGGAGTCCAGCTACCATCATCCCTGAGCATTAGCCAGACTGTCTAGGGCTGATGGTAGTTGGAGTCCAACAACATCTGCACGGTCATAAGTTCTTTACCTCTGACATAAACAAAGGAAGCAGCAACTTGGGCAGAACTGATGAGTTCTGCCATAATTGACTCAACAGTTTGTCAAACTTATGGCCTCTGAAGCTAAAGAACATGATTAGCTTAAGAGATTTACAGTCCAATCCTATACAAGTCTACTCAGAAGTAAGTCTCATTTTTTTTTGCAGCGGAGCTTATTCCCTTTGATATGAAACTCTTATACAGAATTACTGAGACAGAATGTGGTGATGGTTCAGATGGCTTTAGAAAAGACCACGACCAGCCTTCCTCAACCTGATGCCCTCCAGATGTTTCTGGATACAACTCCCAGCTACTTGGGACTGATAGGAGCAGTAGTCCAAAACACCTGGAGGGCTTCAGAGGAATGCCAGAATAGAGAAATTCATAGAGAAGGGATAGTCATGATATCTCTATTAAACAACCATGTTCAGAGGCAGTGGGCCTCTCAACAACAGGTGCTGGAGATATAAGAAGTGGGGAAGGCTTCTGGCTTTATCTTCTGCTTCTAAGTTTCTCAAAGGCATCTAACTGGAAACAGGGTGCTAGACAAGACAGACTACCTGTCCGATCTTGCAGGAGTCTTCTTATGTTCTTAAGATATTTTTATTCTAAATTCAACTTAAAAATTCTTCTAGAACAATTTTATGTCTAAAGGGTATTTTAAGGGAGTGTCAGAAAACACACTTGGGGTAGAAATGAATTCTAATAATATTGCCAGGCTTCTTTAATCTTTTTCATTATGCCTAAATCTTAGAGGTGCCTAGTATTAAATTATATAAAAATGGTATATGGGTTAAATAAAATTTACAAAAGACATCTACGTCTCTGGTGAAAGTACTATATGCTGAGAAGTTCTGGCAAGGGACGCTACTGATCACTCCCAGAAGATTTAACATTGCAGCTTTATGGCTGATCTCCTTATTGTGATAATTTTGGCCAAAATACCGGAAATCATTTAGAATACAATCTACATGCAGAAAAGAAATATATTTTTAACTGAGGCAAGACAAGGTTGTGTCAATGCTGAAAGAGAAACTCTCCAGTTGGAATATTTGGATTATACTACCCCCTTTCCACCTGCTCATCAACTGATCCCCACCCTTCAAAAGTCCCCGTGAGGACTCGGAGCAACTGATATAAAGGATGGGTTGAGGTTGCTGTAGATCCATGTCCTTTCAGAGGAAATCTCTGCTTTATTCCTCTGAGGAAACCTTTTTGCTGCAGTGGTGTGTGCACATGTGCCCTTGCCAGGGAAGAGAGAATTTGTTCTTCTGGATCAGCTATGAGAAAGGAAACAGGTTTGGAGTATAGCCTTGGAACATATCAAGTGAGAATATTGATGTTGTATTAATATGAAACTGTTGAAAGGTTTCAAACACATCTACTTGAAAGCAAATCCCATTGAAAATCAAGGGGACTAAGTTTCAAGTCAAAGTTTTTAGGAACAGAGTTCTAGACATTAAATTAATTATTTAATTTGAAATGTAACAGTCTAATGGCTCTGTTTTCCTTGAGAATAACTGTATGTACATTTTTATCAGCTCCAGGAAACAACGTCATTAAAAAGTCCTTGGCATTTTCCCAATGATTGCCTGTTATTTGTGCAGCTTAAAGCTTACGTATGGTGCCTAGTAGGCAAACAAGTAATGTGTATTCTAGTCTTAAAAGGAAACACAAAGGAATAATAAAATATAAGATAATGTGAGATTATTCTCCAAAACAGTAACTACTTGGACTTAAGAAAATAAGCAAAATTAAGCAAATGAATAAAAAGCAGGGCCCATTCTATTTAAAAGTAAGAAATTACTAAGCCCCATCGAAAGCAAGGTGACTCCAGTTAGTCATGACTAACTTGTTACATAAATTTTACTGGGATTTTGTCCCAGCTAGCTTTGGGCCCATCCATACCTAACTGCAAAATCCATATTCAGTTGGTGGCCTAGAGATCCATACATGTCCTGTTTGTGGGTAGATTATCAAGCATCCATATGTGTGGGCTTTTTTTTTTTTTGGTCTAAATTGCTTTAGCATTGGCCACTCCCCTAAGTCCACCCCTTTACAGTGATTGGTCCATAACAGTCATTTGATTTTTGTGCACTTTTTCAGAAGAGTGCAAAAACATATCCTGTTTTAAATTCCCATGCATGCACAGGTTTGTGGATGTGGTATTAGGTGGGAAGGAGATAAGGGGATTGGCATATGATGAAGGAACACCCATGACTGCCTATTACAGGAAAGTCCGCAGCATTGTGTTGAAGCGCACAACCTGGTGAAGGATCACTGGTCAGGCTGTGGATCGGAAGGAAAATGAAGACCAAAGAGCATTCTACAGACGTGAGAGATCATGTAATACAAATGCATAGATTAGGAAAAGGGTACAAAATAATATCCAAGTGTTTGGATATCCCAGTGAACACAGTTGGATTAATAATCAGGAAGTGGAAGCTGCATCACACCACCCAGGCATTGCCAAGAAAGGGCCGTGCCTCAAAACTCAGTGCTTGAACAAGAAGGAGACTTGTGAGAGAAGCCACAGAGAGACCAACAATCACTTTGAAGGAGCTACAGAGTTCACTGGCTGGGATATGGTGCACCAGTCAACCATATCAAGAGCTCTGCATAACACTGGCCTGTATGGGAGGGTGACATGAAAGAAGGCATTACTCAAAAAGTACCATCTGAAAGCATGTCTGGAGTTTGCCAGAAAGCATGAGAGTGCCTCATCTGCAATGTGGGAAAAGGCTTTGTGGTCAGATGAGACCAAGATAGAGCTTTTTGGGCAATATTCAAAGCGCCATGTGTGGCGCAAATGTAACACTGCTCATGCCTCAAGACACACCATCCCTTTCAGCAGGACAATGATCCCAAGCACAAGGCCAAAGCAACATTGGAGTGGCTCAAGAAAAAAAAGGTGAATGTCCTACAGCAGCCCAGCCAAAGTCCTGATCTCAATCTCATTGAGAATCTGTGGTGCTCTTTTGAAAATTGTAGTCCACAAGCAACGTCCAACTAACCTGAACAGCCTGGAGTAAATCTGCCAAGAAGGTTGGGCCAAAATCCCTCAGACACTGTGTGCAAAGTTGGTACGTACCTACCCCAAAAGACGTAAAGTTGTTATTGCAGGGAAAGGTATCTCTACCAAATATTAATGTGGGGAGGTTCACATGTTTCAGTTTTTTATGTTTCTTACAGACATTTCCTAACATAAAACCAATGTCACCTTACAATAATTTTGATTTTCGGTGTTTCAAAATAAAGAATCATACAGAATGAAATTACAATATGCCGTTTGTAATTCAGTAATATGAGAGCATTGGTAAGACTCTGTGGTGGGCTGGATGAGGGCCAATAAACCGAGTATGAATCCTAGCAAGATGGAGGCGCTGTGGGTTGGTGGTTTCCGAGTTCGGATAATTGGACAGTTGCCTGCTTTGGATGGGGTTGTACTCCTTCTGAAAGAGTAGGTTCGTCATCTGGGGGCGCTCCTGGATCCATCTTTGTTGCTAGAGGCCTAGGTGACCTAAGTGGCTAGGAGTGCCTTTTACCAGTTTCAGCTGGTAAGACAGCTGTGGCCATTTCTGGATGGGGATAGCCTGACCACTGTTGTCCATGCACTGGTAACCTCCAGGCTGGATTACTGTAATGAGCTCTATGGGGGCTGCCCCTGAGGTTGGTCCAGAAGCTGCAGCTGGTGCAAAATGCAGTAGCGCAACTGCTCACTGGGGCAAGGAATGCCTGATGTCCAAGATGGATTTAGAAAGGGAAGAGGCACCAGAGATCATATCACAAACATAGGTTGAATAATGGAACAGTCCAAGGAATTTCAGAAGAAAATCACCCTGAGCTTTATAGATTACAGCAAAGCCTTTGATTGTGTAGATCATGAAAAACTATGGAATGCTTTAAAAGAAATGGGGGTGCCACAGCATCTGATTGTCATGATGCGCAACCTATACACTGCATAAGAGGCTACTGTAAGGACAGAATACGGAGAAACCAATTGGTTCCCAATCAGAAAGGGTGTGAGACAGGGGTGTATTTTATCACCCTATTTGTTTAATCTGTATGCAGAACATATCATACGGAAAGTGGGATTGGATCAAGATGAAGGTGTGAAAATTGGAAGGAGAAATATCAATAATTTAAGATATGCAGATGATATTGCAGAAACCAGTAATGATTTGAAACGAATGCTGATGAAAGTTAAAGAGGAAACCACAAAAGCAGGACTACAGCTGAACATCAAAAAGACTAAAGTAATGACAACAGAAGATGTATGTAACTTTAAAGTTGACAGTGAGGACATTGAACTTGTCAAGGATTATCAATACCTCAGCGCAGTCATTAACCAAAATGGAGACAATAGTCAAGAAATCAGAAGAAGGCTAGGACTGGGGAGGGCAGCTATGAGAGAACTAGAAAAAGTCCTCAAATGCAAAGATGTATCACTGAACACTAAAGTCAGGATCATTCAGATCATAGTATTCCCGATCTCTATGTATGGATGTGAAAGTTGGACAGTGAAAAAAGTGGATAAGAGAAAAATCAACTCATTTGAAATGTGGTGTTGGAGGAGAGCTTTGCGCATACCATGGACTGCAAAAAAGACAAATAATTGGGTGTTAGAACAAATTAAACCAGAACTGTCACTAGAAGCTAAAATGATGAAACTGAGGTTATCATACTTTGGACACATCGTGAGAAGACATGATTCACTAGAAAAGACAATAATGCTGGGAGAAACAGAAGGGAGTAGAAAAAGAGGAAGGCCAAACAAGAGATGGATTGATTCCATAAAGGAAGCCATAGACCTGAACTTACAAGATCTGAACTGGGTGGTTCATGACAGATGCTCTTGGAGGTCACTGATTCATAGGGTCGCCATAAGTAATCGACTTGAAGGCACATAACAACAACAAATGTGTTCTATGTGGGCCTGCCCTTGAGGTTAGCCTGCCAGCCAACATGTTACCCCACAGCTGAAGGAATTGCACTGGCTGCCCATTAGCTTCCAGGTCAAGTTAAAGGTCCTAGTTTTGGTGTACAAAGCCCTACACAGCTTGGGACCAGGATTCCTGAAAAGTAGTCTTATCTCTGTTATACCCAGTTGATCGCTGCGCTCTGCAGCTGCAGATATCTTGTCAGGAGGTCTGCGCCATGCAACATAGGAAACGAACCTTTAGTGTTGTGGCACCTGCCCTTTGAAATTCCCTCCTCTTAAATACTAGACAGGCTCCACCTGTGTTATCTTTTTGGCACCTATTGAAGACCTTCTTCTTTCAACAAGCCTTTTAAGTAGACGCCTTATCCCAGTCTGCATCTGTGCTGGAATTACTTTTTAAGACGTTTTTAAAGTTGCTTTTTAAAGTTGTTTTTAAGATGTTTTGTTTTAAGATGTTTTTAAAGATGTTTTGTTTTAACATGTTTTAAAGTCTTTTGTTTTTAAGATGTTTTAAAGTGCTTTAAGTGTTTTTGTTTACCACTCTGGGCTCCTTCTGGGAGGAAGGGCAGGATATAAATTAATTAAATAAATAAATCTGTCACCCAGAGATTTGGACCATGATGTCATCAGTATCTCAATGAGACGTAGCTCTTATCTCTCCCTTTCACCTGAATCAGGAAGGGATGTGCAGGTGGTGGATCAGTATTTGGCTGAATCCTAATAAGATGTAGGTGCTGTGGATAGTTAGGTGGTTCTTCTGTCCAGGAATTAGGAATATGACTTGTTCTGGGTGAGGCTGCACAACCCCTGAAGAAAACAGGCAGATAGAATTAGGGCACTCTTCAATCCAAACTGTCACTGGAGGCTCAGGTTGCTTCAACGGCAAGCCATTGGAAACTGGCATAGCTACAGTCATTCCTAGACAGAGATAGCCTGGCCACAAGAGCACATGCTATATTAACCTTGTGATTGGACTACTGCAATGCACTCTACATGGGGCTACCCTTGCAAACTGCATGCTGCATCAATTCAATGTTTTTGGACTGGTGTATAAAGCCCTAAACAACTCAGGCCCAAGTACTTACAGGACCATCTACCCCAATTCCTGCCAGCCTGTGCTTTGAGATCTGCAACACAGCCCGTGTTGGTGGAGCCATCAGTGAGTATGGTCCATGGGGTGGTGACTTGCAACATGGCATTTTCCACTGTGGTGCCCCATTGGTAGAGCTCCCTTTCACGGAAGCTCAGGCAATGAAGGGCAGCTAGGAGTGCCTTTCACCAGCTTCAGCTGGCTCACAAAAAAAGGTGGATCTGGCTTTTAGGATCTGGATTTCTAATTTGTAGTTGAGTTCAGACTGGATTATAGCAATGCTCTCTACATGGACCTGCCTTTAAAGGCAGTCCAGATACTGCAAGTGCTATAAAAGGTGGCTACCAGGATGCTGGTAGGAGCACATCATGCAAATCTTATACTAAATGCATTACCTAATAGTTTCCAAGCTCAATTCATAGTGCTGGTATTAACTGTTAAAGCCCTAAACCACCTAAGAACAGTTTACCTTAAGGACTACCTTCATGTATATCATGTGTTAGGAACTTTTGGTGCTCTAGGTGTCGCTGTACTACATCAGCCCCAGCAAGCATAGCCAATGGTGAGGGATGATAGATGCTGTAGTTCAGCAACATCTGACAGGCCAAAGTATCCCCATACCTCATCTATATGAAACTACCAGAGTACTAAGATCAGATTCTGTTCCCTAACTCATTTCCACTCACTATTTAATTGGTGAGCACCAGGATTGAAGTCTTCTCAGTGGTAGTGTTACACCAATCATACTTCCTCCCAGGAGCATTTTTTTAAAAATTCCAGTAGGGATTTGATTTCTGCTGTTTTAAGAAAAAAATGTCTTTAAGCTTATTTTACTGCTGCTTGCTTTTATTTGGGCATTTTAAATTTTATTGCATATTTTATTTTTTATATTTGTGAGCCACTTAGATTATATTGGTAAAAATGAAAAGGTAGAAATCAATAAATAAAATACATAGGCAAGAGTCTCTATCCTATACCCATTTACTCAGTGGGGCTTACTTCTGTAGTCATGCATAGGATTGCACTATGAAGCTTCCATCTTTCTAGGAAGGTACCTACACTTATCAGCACTCATTCTTTCACATAAAAAATATCATTAATGATTTCTTTCCCATCTTGTAATAATTTTTTTTAAGACCCTAGCAATCTACCACAAAATTTAATATGTTTTAGGATCTCAAGGTAGATTCGTGTACACTGTGATCTGCACCTTTTGCTATTGTCTTCCTTTGATGGTTTATGATGTCCTTTTATAATGTGTGTGCATGAGTGAAGAGGGGTCATTTCCAGCCATTTGTGATAATACCCATATGATACTACACCACACCTGAAAAAAAGCTGCAGGGTAGTGTTGGTTCTGTAGAATCTCTGTGCATATTGCCAGATATAACCCATTCGCAGATACACATAGACCTGTATGAATAGTAGTTAATAACATGCTTAGCAAAGTCCATAGACTTTAGTACAATGACTGGGTAAATCTACTCCACAGTTCTGCATAGATCCAGGCAAAGATTTCTTTGCTGGCAGTACAATCAATACAAAAAGCAAAACAAGTATAAAAATGACACTTGCCTGTTCTACAAATTACTTACTAGGTTTGCATTTAAAGGAGACTAGGAGGTATTTAGTGATTCCTGGACAAAGATCAGGTCCAAAAACCCGACTATTGACAAGGAGCTGGCAGGCTCTCAGATCCTGGCACTCATCCATAACTTTCTAAAACAACGAGCAAAAAAGTATAGTCTTGAAAAACAGATTGAAACTGTTCAACAAATCAAACTCTTGACATTTAAAAATCTACATACAATAGTTGTTATCCATTGGTTACCAGAAAGATCAGTGCAATTATGCTTTATAGTGCTAACAAAGTGATTTCCAAGGCAAGCTTTGTGTTGTGTGAAATTACAGAATTAAAGAGAGTTCCCAAGAAATTATTAGTTTTATAGCACAGGTTTGGATGCAAGAAACCCAGGTTCAAATCCTCATTAAAGGCTGATTTTCGTATTGCAAGGTGGCAGATATATTGCAAAAACAGGACACAGTAGATTGTTATGACAAGCTAACATTCTAGAATTTGTCATCTGTGGAATAATTTTAAGATTAAGAATTCATGTAACTTTTGAAAATAGAATATAGCAAATAAATTGTAATAGTGACTGTTGTTATTGTTACCAATTTTCATCCTGCCCAAAGTACCAGCAAATGGAAAAATGGCAATCTATCTGATGCTTTGAAAGGTGTTAATAACTGAAATTTCTGTTAACTTGACATAAATGAGTATTTTTTGGTAATTGACATAAATGAATGAACCAACATGTGGGGGCAATTAGGTGTCAGATATTTATGCACCATGGACTTGCTGCTACTATTAGCACTGAGACATCTTTTTTTAGCCACTGTTGTCAAATTCCTGGAAGCAGTAGTTCCAGATTAGAAAAGATGTCAGGATATTACAGTCTGCCTACAAAGCATTAAAAGTTTTTATAGAAAGAGAGAACTGATGTCCAAAGAAGTAGCGTTGTTGAAAATAGATTGAGAAAAGTGCCAATATCTTTTTTTTTAAAGCCTATATTTAGAACCCAAGTACACAACAAAAAGTCTTTTAACCATTTTAACCAGCATTCAAAAGGGGGGGGAGTAAGATCTCCAATACCAGAAGCAGCCAATAATGCAGCCAGAATCATTGTATATGAAAATATCTTCATATTTTACACTGCATTATATGAGAGATGTAAACTTAAGGCTGCAATTCTACTCTGTTACCCCACTGAGTTTAATACAATATACTTCTGTATAAGATTGCATTGTTAGTATTGAATTCACTGTGCAACAAGACCTGACCACTAATAAATTCAAAACTGGAGATTGTCAGTTATTGCTCCATTCCAGAGACAATGGGTGGGATGACATCATGTAATTTTGCTTCCAACAGCTTGGTTTACTGTAGATTTGAGAGACTTGGTGGGCATTTTAGAATACAAAGCCAGACATGTATCTTACATCTGAGTGCTATGTGTGAGCATATCTATAAAATACTATATGTGCAGGTGTCAATTGGGGTATGTGATGGCTTCAAACATTTTTCCCCTTTGGAATCTAAGCTAAATCCCCATAGATTCAGTAGGCTAGATTCAGTCCAAGTGTCATGCTACTTAAGGACACAAAGGAGAGAGGTGATTCTTGCATTCTTATGAGGACAGCTGTACTTTCACATGACCCAAAGGTCGTTTTTCAGCTGTTAGCTGCACTATAGTACATACAACCCATGTTTATGAAACCACTACTCCAACCAACACTGTTGTTCATAACAAATATTCGGATATTACACTAAACTGTTGAAATATAACATTTAAACTCTTTACTGCAGGGATAGAACAAGAACCTGTGGGAGTTCAACAACATCTGGATGGTCACAGGTTCCCTATCCCTGTTTTACTGATGACAATGAATTTCAAAAAAATGTTTCTACAGCCAGGTCCTGGTAAAAGCAGTAAAACTTTTGTGTATTGGTTATGCATCTGCTAAAGACATAGAACTGTCTACAAAAATGGTGGCAATCCTAACTTGGAAAATCTCCTCCACACTCCTGTTTCAGTTTCAGCTTGACAAGATGACAGTACTTACTAATAATATCTGAAATTTACCTGACAGTATTTGCCAACTGCTCAGAAAATCACCACTTTATAGGAATGTTTGGAAATGATCTTCATTTTATAATGTATGAATACTCAGAATTCATATCTGGTGTGATTATGATCTAGCCTTTGATATTAACTGATGCTATTGTAACTATAATTATGATTGTATTTCATAGATGCCCTGTATTTGATTTGTAACCATGACTTGTACATGATAATTACTTTTATAATGCAAGGTCATATACTAGAAATCGAACATGTTTATCAACAATATTTTGATGGGAAATACATCCTATCATCAGAGCACCGCTTATAGCTGATACACAATTTTCCCATGAAAAAGGTTGAAAAGAACTGTATGCCAGTATACCACCTCAAATTTCATCATTTACTATGTTAATGGCATCGCAAATTGATTTTTTTCTGGAAGCAATTAAGACAGAAATGTGTTCTAAACTTCTGATAGATTTCCAGAAGTGGCTTTTACGCCGTGTGAAAGATCAAATAAAATGTGGAAATTATCTGGTAAGGAAACACTGAAACAAATGAAATAAACTGCTGACTCAATACAGCCTTGGAGTCACTGGATCTGGGGCATTGATGTAAACTTGCCTCATGTGAATAAATAACACATAACTCACACACATGATTACCTAAGAAGCCAAAGTTTGTGTGATTTGGAAAGCCAACATGTGACTGTGTGATACCAATGGATATCTAAGTCAGTGGGAAATGGCTTTTTTAATCTCATCTTCCTTCTCTGAGTTGAAGTTCTCAAAATAAACTAACCAAGTTCATTTATTCCATCCTTAACCTAGGAGCAAGCCCATTTAACACAATGGACCTTAGCAAGTAAACTTGTATATGATTGCACTGTTAGTGCCTACTGTATGTCTGCCTGTTTGTCTTTCTTCTTGTAGTTGTAAATTAGGCAACCATAGGACTCTGGACCATACAAACATACCATCTTTCTAACAAACATAGCTGAATACTCAGTCTCATTAAAAAGAAAAATAATACCATGTCAAATAACAATATGTAAGGGTCATCCTTAATAGCTTCTCAGGAAATGACTTTACCTTGCCAGCTCAGGTTTATTAACTTTAAATGTACAGAGCAAGCAGAAGTAGACATGCCATGTAAGTCTGTATAGGATTGCAGTCTTAGGCTACAATTTTGAACACGTGTACCTGGAAATAAGCACCTCTCTGAACACAGTGGGCCTTAACTTCAAAGTAGGCATGTACAGGATTTGCCCTGCTGTACATTATATATCAAACAACAGGATTTGGATCCTTACCATGACCGTAAGTGCTCTTGTGACTCTGGAGAGGTGGAAATGGTGACTCATGTTCTCCTGTACTGTTCATTCTATCATATTTACTTTGAACTCTGAACCTCTCCTACTGAAATCCCCAGGACAATCAGAGGCATTCTGTGTTTCTTTACTCCTTTCTGACCAAACCACATTTATTAATTTGAATGTTGCCAAATTTTGCACTGCAGTGAGTAAAACTCACTAGGAACTGACCCTAGTCACCTTGTAACTCTTCCCCCCCCCTTCCTGGAACTTTATAATCTTATGTCTGAAGAATCCTATCTTATAATATCATGTTTAATTTTATCTTGTATTTTCTTACCCCATTTTATTGCATTTATTCTCCTGTATATTAGGATAATCTCCTCTTATGAGAGTTTTATGACCCTATTTTATGCTGGTCATTGACCGTAACAATAAAGATTTACAAGGTGTATGTCTAACAACAGGATTAAGGATCCTACTGTGTAGGATTTCCTTGAGGTCAGGAACTCCACTGCTTCATCTGACATTATTTCTGTGTAAAGAATGCTGTTTTCATACTCTTTGTATTAGTTTTTTTTTTTAAAAAAGGGGTAAAATTCCTCTAAGCTTAGGAAATAATGACTAATTTGTCATAACAGGACAGGAGAGTGTTAGCGATGCTCCCAGGTGAGGGAAATTTAAATACTACTGGCATGTCTAACATGAAGAACAGAATTGTCATATTTCTGAGGTGGAGGATTAATATGATTCCGGACTAATGGTTGCCTCCATGTCTATATAACTTATGCATCTATAGGAAGAATATCAGAACAGTAAATGTGGCAATATATATGTGGCAAGGGGTCAGAGATGAGTCACAGGTCTCAAAGATGCCATTAATCACTGGGACATTTGATACAATGGCTGGTCAGTGTTACAGTGGTAATGTTCAATAATCCTAAACAAAATTAGGCTGCAAATTTTCCTGGAAACTACAGCCAGAACTGCTCTGTTGGCAACTTAGATTTAAATCTCTCAGGAAAGTCCACTCAGTGCCAAAATAATTCTATCAGTTTGGCACAGACTAATTAATGTTGGACCATTGTGTGTGAATCTTAATGGGCATTCTCATTGTCAGGGCTCCTTTGCCCCATTCTGACTGGCAAGAGTGGAAATCAGACAGCTCACATAACCACAGTTCACTGAGTGCCTCTCCCCATCCCCACCCCATCACAAATTGGATTACAATTTGCCTGTGATTCATAGGTCCTGTGATGCTTGGACCACAGATCCATATCATGCATGGCTAAGTCACCACTCAACACAGTTCTGGAAGATTTGTGACACTATATCCAGTTGCAAATAAACTGCAACCAGTTTCATTTAAGCAGCCTGATATTCATGAAAAAATCACGTACTTTGTATTGTTGCTTTGCAAAAGTGGTAAAGCAACAATAAAATATGAGTTTCAAAAGTTACCAAGCACATTCTTAATGTCAAGATCAATTAGCATTGCATATTCTTCAGGGATAATGGAGTGGAGAGATTTAGTTTGAGGAGTCCTTCTGATAATGGTCTGGGTCTACACCCTGATTAGTCTTTCAGAAGAAATATAACGTAAACTCATCTGCAAATTTGAACAATCCTTCCACAGATTAACACTCTTAACATTAATTAATTTTGCATTTACACTGAATTTTAATATAATTTACAGAACTGAATAATTACCTAGAATAATTTAGAAGGTTTCTCCCCCCGCCATATGTAATATGTACAATATGTAATACCTGCAAAGTAGTAGATGCCACACAGTTTAGAGGCTCTTTCATCATGGCTTCTGACTGTTGTTCACTACACAATTGGTAAGCTTGGCCGTAATGTGCAGTTTGGACACTTATGGTTGAATGTCGAGGACACTGCAGACTCAAACGATCACCATCGCAGGCATATGCAGTGTGATTCTGCAGAAGTTTGGTTAGGTAACCTAGAAAACATTTTCCTGTGTTACATTTAATGAGGAAACAGCTTTCCCCTTAATGCTGAAATGAAAACTGCAGGAACTATTTGACTTGATTATAAAAGGCTTTACCCATACCGCAAAACTGAGACTGCTTCCATACAGCTCTTTATTGTGGGACTGATGTTGTCCATGCATGCAAGTTTTTTCACAGTGTCCACACGACATTGTTGGCATCAAAATGCCAGCCCATATTTTTCTCCCATTTAATCCAGATTTACCCTTACCATAGAAAATCTGCTAAGGTGAAAAAAAAAACCGTTTGCGCTATCTGAATGACTAGTTTTCAGTATCGAGGCCCGGTCTGGAAGCACCTATTGCCTTACAAGCCACCATATTTTCCAGGTAATGGAACTGATGATAAGATGCCTTAGAGAAAAGTTGGATTTTCTAAAGTTCTCTGCTCTCTTACAGATTTCCTGGGAAAGTTATGAAAGGACAGCTTTCAATCAAGTTACATTCTATTTTTTGTTTTTCTCTCCTATATTGATTACTATCCCTGGATGACCCCTATTAGTAATAGCTTAATAAGGCACCAGGCAGGGCCAAGGCTGATGGTCCGGTGGTGAGACAGTGCTTAGGATTCATGACAGCAAAGCACTGTGGTTTGCATTATGTAATCTTCAGTAGACTACTGAGTGTTTCTATCTTAATGTAGAGGGTTGGATGGTCTTCTGGCCTGTGAATAGAAAACGCTAAACATGGCAATGCTTATTTGAATATTAATTTTAATTTCAGTTAATCAATCATATCCCTCCCTCTGTAATTTTCAATGGAGTAAGGGTCAAGTGGAATGTAAAAAACTTCACTGATTTCTGCTTATCTGGTATTTCTGTCTATTCATGCTTAGCAAAAAACATGATGACGAATAAAATTAGAGGGTCTGGCTTCCACACTGTGCCCTGGTTCATAGAACTACACACACCAGATCAGGAAAGTGGAGTCTTTTCCAGCCTGAGTGCCACATTCTGGGCAACATTCGGGGAGGGGGACACATGACAGTTGTGGGCAGGGCCAGAAGTAAGAGTGGGTGGAGCAACACACGTGACTTTTGCCTTTAGTTGTTATACACAGTTTCTTTATCCTCCATCCAGGGAAGCAAGAGGCATTATAAGAATTAAAGGGAAAATGCCAGTCAGGCAAAAACACTCAAGGTGAGGGTGCAAAGTAGCCTGGAGAGGGGTGTGACTGGTGAGAGTGTCTGCCCTAGGGTGAGCTCTGAGGGCCAGATAGAATGTTCTGAGGGGCTGCATTTGGCCCCTGGGCCTGAAGTCTCCCAACCTTACACTAGATGCACACAAGCAACTGATCCTGTGCTGTTAATGTTAATATAATCTCGACAAGAAAGGCTTAGCAGGTGCAGCTTCAACTATCCCAGGAGCACACTTCCGAAAAGGAGCCAGAGACCTGCGTCCCCAACTATTTCCTTTTCTTTCCCATCCACCCCTCATTGGATTTGGCATCAGAATCTATTAAAGATTCACTTAGACATAGCTCTGGGTACAGGCTTCATGTGTTCAGCACACTCTAAGACACCTGTGTGCTGCCAGCATGGTTTAAAGGCAGCATACTTAGAGGAGTATCTGTAAGCAGCATCCCCTCAGGGCCTTGAAGAATTTGGTCCTAAATCTGTGACAGTTTAGGTTTCAAATTGCTTGGAACAAAAAGTTCCCATGGACAAAGCAGTGCAGTATTCCCTGGAGAATATCAGCTATGCAGACTTTTGAATGAGTTCCCTAGCATCTTAACTGCTACTTTGATCCTGCAAATTCCTATTTTGGTACCTAAACAAGTTTCACCAACAATTACACTATTCAGTTCTAAAAATGGCTTTAAAAAAATAATAATAAACCCTCTCCCATTGCTTCTTGTGTGCAGGTACATTTTAAACTGCATAGACCTGATAGGCAAGAAATATTATCCCTCCAAGTGACATTTAAAACATCAATGATGTTATTACAGTGAGTCCAACACTTGTATACAAGGAAGGGAATAAAAATAGTCATGAGATTTGGCTGACAAGGAAAACTGGTGATGTACTGGTATGTGGATTGCTTCACTCAGGCACTGTATTCTGTGGAGACATTAATAGCTCATAGAATTCTGTATTTGAGGTCCCACACTGCTAAGTGTTTCTTCTACATTTCATGACCAGTTTGAATTTCTGGGAATAGTAGGCAGAGCTAAAAACTCACTCACAGCCATACACAAAAGAAAGTACTTCAAAGACATGGGCGTGCCTGTTGAATTAGCATACTTATTTCAGTTGCAATATCTGCATTTTGTTATTATATTATATTAAACATTTTCACAAAGAATGAGGTGCAGAAGGCAAGAAAGGATAACGGGAATGTGTGGAAACACTAGATCAGGAATTAGATATTCTAAGGGAGGGTCATATGTCTTGCCTTCTGCCTGACTGCTAAAACACACACCCACACACAACAAATGCCTCTTTAATCTCTAGCCCTGCAGCATTTGCTCTCCACAACAATAACGAGGGTTAGAAACTTGTTTAAGAAGGGCACAACGACATTGTCAGGAGGCCAGATTTCAGACTCCATTTCATATAGAAGGCAGAGAAAACAGAATACATCAGAGACCTGGTTCATATCTCATAGACAAAACTGCTTCCACATCCTTAAATTAAACTCCTAAACTGAAGTCAACAGAATCTATTGCTGTTCATGTCAATTAATAGGAAGCAGAGGATTCTATGCTGGAGTCAGTTTTTAGCTGGGCTATAGCTACACTTCTTCAGGAGAAGCACACAAGATCAGCAAGCCTCAACAGGGTGAAACCTCAAATTTACATTGACCTAAGGGATGGAGACTTTTTGTAACTTCAAATCCTGGGTGGACCAATCAGGTCCTGTCTTGTAGATCTGCAGAGACTGTTATAAAGCTTTTTGTGAATACTGCTGAAGTGTTATTTATTAGCCACATACACATCCTCCACATGGTTTATCATTTGACAAGGGACAGCATCGTAAGGACACTCCTAATTGGTTCAGCCTTTTTGTCCTTTTCATGCTGCCTTACATTACCCATTATGCCAGTGTAGCTCTTTTAACTGCTCTTTGGCAAGCCCAGCCTCTGTCGGCTCTCACATTGATCTTGTGACAAGTGGGGGCATGAATGGCTGTTCTCCCTTTTCCCCATTGGCCAGATTAAAACAGATTGGCCAGATCAAAACAGATGTACAGGCAGCTTATTCAGAAGATTTCCCTTGGGCAGCCTGACTCTTGAAGGGCCATGCTAGGATCAGTGAAAGTCTTGTTTGTTTGCAAATAGCAAGAATCCCACGGAGTTCAACAGATGAAGGAGAAAGCTTCTACAATGATAAATTGCACATGCTATTTTCCTATGCCATGCACAAACAAAAACAGAACAAAAATTAAACAATGTTACTCAGTAGACTTAACAAATGTTTTGCATTGTAAGGCACCAAAAACATGGATGCTATCAGAGGGCTACTTTTCATTTTGTTTGGTACTTAGTTATGAAGAAAAATGCATGTACCCATAGCAAGAGAGAGCAACTTAGGTGGTCACTTTTCTTCATGAAATAATTCAAGGTTCTGGTTTTGGTGTACAAAGCCCTATGCAGCTAGGGACCAGGAAACCTGAAAGATTGTCTTACCCTTTATATACCCAGTTGATCACTGCACTTTGCAGGTGAGGGCTTCCTGCAGATACCATCTTATCAGGAGGTCCGTCCTGCACAACATAGGAAGCAGACCTTTATTGTTGTGGCACCTACCCTTTGGAATTCCCTCCCCTTAAATATTAGACAGACACTATCTTTTTGGCACCTATTAAAGACCTTCCTCTTTCAACAAGCTTTTTAAGTAGAGGTCTTATCCCAATCTGCATTTGTGTTGGAATTGCTTTTTAAGATGTTTTAAAAGATTTTTTTTAAATGAGGTTTTACAGCTGTTTTTTAAAGATGTTTTGTTTTAATATGTTTTAGAGCGTTTTCAGTGTTTTTGTTTGTCACCCAGCTCCTTCTAGGTGGAAGGGCGGGATACAAATTTAATAAATAAATAAATACCTGGACTTGGGGGCCTGATATTTTCCCTGTCCTCCCAGCTTCTATGTATTCTGGCATGAGTAGTGGTGGTTTAAGAATGTTCATGATCCATTCTCAATTGACTGAAGGCTTGTGTAGTTTGTACTCTTATGTTGTTGTTACCCAACTCAAGTGAGAAGCTGCCCAAAGAGAGCCAAGGCTTACACATTTGACCAGACAACAAAAAGAAAATCTCCATGCCAAGGGAGTAAAACAAAACACTACACACAGCAACTTTCCCCCAGCTCTACAATCATTAATGCAGACCTAGGTCATAATGCCACAATCTGTTTCAGTAGGGATGGCATCAAGGATTGGTACTATTGGGCCTACATCCCAGTAGGGGGCCCACTACCAGTCCCTGAAATCTCATGGACCTCCTGCTGAATCTCCTCACTTTTGCTGCCACCTGTTCACCTACCCAACCCAAGCAAGCAAGCAGCAAGAAGAGCAAGGACTGGGAGTTCATTCCTTCTCTCTCTTTGGGAGGTGGCACCAATTGGGCAAGTAAATGAGCAGTTGTGAGAAAGAAGTGGGGCTCAGGGAGGGCCCCCACTGAGAACATCCTATTCAAACATCCCCTGAAACCAGCACTGAGCCTCAGTATCTGCAATGCTTTTTCTGTACAAAACCAAGTATTTCCAAAAGCACGGGATATACTTAAGACCAGCTACTACTATGACAAACCTGTAACTTGCATTTGGGATGGTCCTGATCATGTTCCTTCCACATGTGGAGAGCAGGAGTATAGGGGCTCCTTAAAGGGCAACAACTATTTCAGCTTGCAATGAATGACTCAGCAGCAGTGCACCTGAGAAAGGGAAGGGTCATCACACTGTGGAAGGGGAGGGCTTGGCCAAAGTACTACCAGGACTGGAACCACCCCCTTCCCTCAATGCTCAGATGGAGTAGCACTACAGATGAAGGAATTACAAACTTCACTGGCATGGTAAACATGTGCACTTATGTAACGATGAGGGGGGAAATGGCAGGCAAATTGCCAAATACTGCAGTTTCTTGGGCTATGATGCTAATTGTTTTTTTTACTTAAAAGTAAATCCCAGTGAAATTAATAGGAGCTACTGCTAAATAAAGATGTTTAGGATTTCTGGAACATTTGGTTTTAATCAAGATTCTACTGGACCTTTTGAAGTGACTTTAGTCTTCTGAAGCATGGAACAGATCTAATGCAAGGGACAAGTTAAAGGCTTTGTTCTGAAAACAAAGTTATAAGTGATAAATAGTACATCTTTTGCAATCTTTAGCCTCACAGATTAATTTTGCTCCTTTGCAAAGGTCTATTTCAGTACTGTGTTCTATGCTGTAAATAACAGCTTACTTTAAAATAGAAAGCAAGCATTGCACAGCCTTTTATTCCGAGGGCTTGAAGATGAACATCACTGAGCACAGAGAATTACATAAGTTTTAATTATACTGACTAAAGTACCCTCAATCCATTTCTTTGTAATAAGCACTGTCTATTTACTATCTATTTTTCAGGACAGGCCAATCTATTTCAGATCAAAATAGACTGAAGTGTCACACAGATTCTTAGCCAGACTCCTAAAAGTCTCATCCATGAAGCCCGCACATTTCCCCCCAAGAATTGTGCCAACTGCCATTGAAAAATTCATTACAAGAACAAAAAATAGCTATCTCAGTAAGAAAGGCCAGTGATAAAACTTTTGCAGGTGATCTACCACTGGTAGAGTGATGTTAACAGTTGCATTACCAGGCACAATGTTGGCAAATCTATCTCATACCCTACTTAAAACTCCATACATGGATTTCAAATACCACCAGCTGATTAGCAACACTACTGCTTGTTTCCTAGGAACACAGAGGGCTGCCTTATACTAACTCTATTCAGGCTTTTGATTGAACATATGGGGACTTAAACTGAGGAGGAGGAGGAGTGCACTGACAAGCCCCATTTCCAACTTCCCCCCACACTGGTTCCACTTCAGTGTCCAGCACAAAGTGTTTACGTGAGCTCAGAAACCGCCCTGGAACTTTACACTATCAGCATTCTTGCCTGGAAGGAGACTTGTAAGCATGTTCAAACACTTTGCACTGAACACTGGAATGGAAACTCTGTGTGTGTGTGTGTGGTCACCGGGGGCTGGCATGTGCACCCTTTCCCTTCCCCGTCATACATTGAATTAAATGCCTGAACAGGGCTATTGAATCAGACCATTGGCCCACCTAGTTCAATATTGTCTACACTGACCAGCAGCAGGATTTCAGGGCCTAACTGCACATGATGTTAATGAGACAATTAGCAACGATGCCTTGGGTTTTTAAGATGTTAATGCCAGGCACGGGAGAGGGGTGTCCTCAGGAACACAGCTTGTGGGCAAAAGAGGTTTAATCCTTACTTCCAAGAACTGTATTGGCTATGCTAATTACTGCATCTTGGAGAGGGAAAGTTTTTCTGCTATTGCTGCTTGGAGGGAAGATTTTAACCTTCCCACCATGCATAGTGCTTTCCTGAGGACAATCCCCTTCCACTGCACCAGGCATTTAATTTTTTAATTCAAAACCTTAAGACAGGCATCTTTCCCCACCACCACAGGGCAGCAAGGCAGCTGCAGCACCAAGGAAAGCTCCAAGTGAGCACCTTACTCCAGTGAAGTCTGAATCGTTAACTGAATGCTTTCAGGACCAGATCATACATTCCAGGCTCTGCCCTTTTCTTGAGGAATGGAAGGCCTTGCAGCCTAATACTCCTCTTCTTGTTGCACAAATCCCTTCAGATGCACTGCCAGGTTGGCAAAAGGATGGGGGCCCTTAGTATGGAGAGGACCAGTTCCTTGGGAGATTTAAGCTCCATGGGTATCAACTCCAAAAGTCCCGACTCAAGAGATCTTGGGACCAAGCGCTCCTGATCTGCAGGGCCCAGGGTGTCTCAGGTCTGGCTGAGGCTGGGGAATGGCCTCTCCTCCGGTGCCATTGGACCAATGGACTGGAACAGCTCTGAGTTAGGACCTAGGCTGCAGTGCAAGGTGGAGGTTCTGACATGTGCCTCCAGTCCTGCTTGGGCTGCTGGATCTAGCCCAACACTCTTGGTCCATGTCCAGGCTCCTGACACCTACAGGAGATTGAGACTAGGACCTTCTGCATTCAAAGCAGGTGTTCTTTCACTGTGCTATGGCTATTCCCCTAAGGCAGGAATGGTCAATTTGCAACCTTCAGGTGAATACCTTGATCTATTTCCATAGGGGTGACAAGCAGAGGAAAGGAGGTGGGAGAGAGAAAGAGAAGTGGGGGCAGAAACACACACACATGCACAGGGAGGTGGCAGAAGTGTGAGAGAAAAGGTGTACCCTGCTAACTTTGGCTCTGGCCCTGTCCACCAGTGGTTTCAGTCTTGCCCACTACTAGCTCCGGCCCTGCTTACTGCCAGCATGCGGCCCCCAATAGATTACCCCAGAGGCAATGCAGCCCTCAACAAGAAAAAAGTTGTCAATTCCTGTGCCAAAGTACTTAGAGAGTCATAATAAATGATCACATGTAGAGCCAATATGGTAGGGGTAGACAGGATGGTGCCTTCCAAATGTTTTGGACTACCATCTCCCATCAAGTGACTTTGGGCCAGTTTCTGCCTCTCATCCTCAACAACCTCAAGGCTAAAATGGAGAGGGAGAGAACCATGTGTGCCTCCTTGAGCTCCTTGGAGAAAAGCATATAAACGGAATAATAAAAATAAATAGATTAGCCACAGCCAGCATGGTGAATGACTATGAGAGTTATAGTGCACAACATCTAGAGGGCAACACACTGGCTACACCTGCAATATGAGAACCTACAAAAGACTGTGATTCCTACAAGAACTATGATTCTTTTTGTTATTGGAAGTATTCTCACAGGATACAGTGACCTTCTGAATACCATCTCAGCCCCACAGTTTATAGTTCCCCATGCTTTATCTTTTGAAGTAGAACTCTGCTGACATCCATGTTCTCAAATTCTACCCAGAGCATGACAGATTCTGCACAGCTCTTGACAAAAAGGGTCTAAATTAAAAGTACCAAAAAAATGAAATTTGCTCAGAAACCTTCAGTACCAAAGGAACATTCTGCATTCTCTACAGCAGGGATTCCCAACCTTTTTGGGCCCATTTGGAAATCTGGGAAACTGTTGTTGGCAACACAAAATACCCATTTCACAGAAGAATACCTGATGCTCAGGAACTCCCAGCAACAAAACACACACACTTCAAAACAAATAAAACAGACAAAAAGGTAGACAACCTCCCCCAACCAAACAATAACAAAAGCCAAAACATTCTTAAATAAAAAATAGGGAGGGGCAGGTAGCCATAGTGGGCACAACCTCACCGTTATGCCCATGGGCACCAAATTGGAGATCCCATCTCCGGCATTTAGTACAAAAGCAGCACCAACAAGTCCACTCAGCAATATCTCCCCATATCACATTTTTCCGTATTATTTGATTAACTTGCTCCTTTTTTCCTCCTTTTTGTTTTTTTGCATTGGTTAGATTTTGATATTCCACATTCCCTCTGCCCTTCTGTTAGCTAGCTAGCCAGCCAAGAATAGCACACAAAGCTAACTCTTATCTTCTTCTTTTTTCTGTTTTCACTGTGAATTGTAAACATTACTCAAATTCTTGCAGTGTGGGTTGGCAATGCACATTCTCACAGTGGCAACAGGAGGGACAGCATTGCCACACAAGGGAAAGCACTCATATACAATAGTCTTCTTTTCAAATACAGGCATTTTGCCAGCAGCTGGCATTGTCTTAACCCTTTGTGATGCGGAGATAGATGTTCACTTTGAAAGTGTAGCTTTCTTTGCCAATCAGCAGAATGCTCACTTCTCAAATATCTCTTCCTGGGCTGAGCAGCAATGCAGACAACAGAAGCTGTAGTTCGTAGTTCAGAAACATATTATCCACATGTGGTCATGATCCAAGAAGCAATGCATGTTCACCAGAAATGTACTTGATTCCTTTTGCCACAGCAGCTTCTACTAACAAAGAGAGAAGCAGTTGTTCAGTGGTTTCCCACCTCAGAATGGGAACTACTGTGGTGAAGAATTTCAAATAAGCTGCAGAAGCATCTGTCTGTTTGGGATTGCAACTGTAATTCTATAAACTGTAATTTATAGAATTTTTCTATAAATTATAATTTTTTGCATAAAGCTTGTCTTGAGGATTTCTTTAACATTGCCTTTGGATACACTCACTTCCAAAGGCAAGTGTCTGTATATCTGGTTCAGTTGTTCTGAACCAAAGATAAATCTGAATTACACCATAACTGAACCTGAGCCAAGAACTCAGTCTTGTGTTCATGTTAGGAACACTGAATAGTCACTTTCCCCAGAATACAGTACTAAGACCTCTTTTCAGAGTGTGTGTGGGCGGGGTGAATCAATGACACTGAATAGACAAAATATTATTAAAAAAAATAAATTGGTATGCTGATAAAATTCAGTATGGAAAATATATCAGTTAAATTATATGAACTGTTATCTGTCATTACATTCTTTCACATGCAGCCAATGTTTAAGGCTTGGCACATTCCACATACCATCTTTTGTCCTGGTAGAACACTCCTGCAAGTTTCAAAGGAACAACCTTGTACCTCTAGAACACTACACGACCAGATTATCCCATCTGTTAGTTGGTCTCTGTTTAACATATCCTTTCTCTTCCTATGGTCTCTGTCCATTGCCTCTTGGCATCTTCAACAGATTCTTTCCATTTGGAATCGTAACTTCCTTATCTATTACATTCTATCCCTTTCCTTTGTCACTTTTCTTGCAGAATGATTTTCATACCACATGAATTAACACAATTGGAAAAGGTAACTGTGATGACCCTGACTCATACTGCCCAGGTTTGGGAACCTTTTCCCACTAAGACTCCTAGTGTGTGCAGTTGTATCACAGCCTGCAGACATGCATCCAGCAACAACCAGGGTCTTTTCTGTGCTGGTAGCCACACTCTGGCATAGCCTCCCCTAAGAAGTAAAACATGCACAAAACCTTGCAGTTTAGGTGCATGCTGAAAACCTTTTTATTTGCCTTGGTGTTTGATGGCTCATGATGCCAGCTATTATGATTTTAAGTTTTTGACTTAAAATAATTATATTCTTCTTTAGTATATTGTATTTGTATTGCTTTTGTTTTATGCACCACCTGGATGTGTGTTATGATAGACAGTATATAAACATTTTAAAATTCATAAATACATACATAAGATGCATCATAAGCGGCAGCGCTAAACTAAGCCAAAGCAATATCTTTGAAACACTTATAACTCAGCCATTATAAGGTCAGTTCTTTGGCTGCAGACACAGGGAAATAATGAACAGGCTGGGTTTTTTCTAGGCAGATATTATTCCATGCTAAATTTCTCAAGCATATGGCTCTGTGACTGTGGGCTCTGCACCACAATTTCTGCAGGGCTGGAAAAGACGTCTGTCCTAGAGAGGCATGGCTGGTCAGACTAGACTTACTGTGTTACATGGGCCAGTAGTGTGATTCAACATAAGACAACTTCATATGTTTGTACTTCACTCAGTGTAAAGGGATGTCACTGAAAAGTAGTATCCTATGATGATCTATCCAGATGCCAGTTGAATAGTATAAAAGATCTTTTTACATGGATGCCCATTATGATCATACAAAAGTCTCCACGCGAACTTTTCAGGTTCCTAGAGTCCACAGGCACGATCATGGAGATTTATAATGTGATGGCAGCCTCCTGCACAGTATATCTTACTACATATTAAAGATGGGTAATTATGTTCATTGCTGTTTCCCTCAGCTTCTCATTTTTCCAGTCTTCAGTTCACCACATTTCCACATCAATTTGCAAGAAATTTGTTAAGAAAGAAGTTGTCATGAAAATTCATCAACATTTTACTGCTAATTTCTCATAATATGCACATTTTTATATGCAATTGTGCCTACTGTATACATTTGTGCAAAGCATTTTCTTCTAGTATAATGCATTTTTGTATGTTATTTTCACTAACACATGCATTTCTATGCATACTTTCCCCTGGTGTATGCATTTTTGTACAGATTACATAGCTGGAGAACTGCACTGCAAAATTCAGAGAAGACCAAATTTCAAAGGATGTCTGCCTTTCAGTCTGCATATTGTTTCAGAAAGTGTGAATTCAGGTAGGTTCGTCTTGAAATACAAACTAAACTGAATTTCTCCCCCACCCCTGCTTCACAGGCATGTAATATACACACCTATTGCCAGAGTAGTATGTACTTCAGTTGTGAGAGGAATGCATTCCCAAGGAACAAATGGAAGTCCCATTTAAATGAATGAGAGTCACAGAGCAGGTAGTCATGATTTGATCAATGGCCTGTGATCAAAGGGAAATGTAACCCAGTTCAACAAAGAAACTTCATCTACAGTGCAATCCAATGCATGTTTACTCAAAAGCAAGTTCTACTAATTTCAATGGGATTGCTCGGTAAGTGCCCAAAGGATTGCATCCTTAGTAAACTACCAAGAATAAAGCATTTGCTTAATATTTTGCCATTTCATTTTAGTATTTTTTTAATGTATAGGCATATCAAATATATTATTGCAACAAATGGAGAAGAAAATTTCAAAAGAGATCTATGCACTTGTAATTTGTGGCACATATGGGATATATTATTATAATAGCAACAAATAATGAAGATGTATGGATGACATATGGATTGTTGTTGCTTTGGAATTCACATGTAGTGAAAAATAATACTTCTCATAGTCAACATTTATATGATGTCAGATTTTTTCTGATCTGAATCCAGTTTTCTAGCTCCGGTAAAATTGATTAGAAATACCTGGATTGTTCAGCTCTTGGACTGTCAGAAAAATATAATTTGTAAGAAAGATGATCTTCCTATTACACACATATGTATCTGCAAGCTGGATGGAAGATAATGGTAAGAACAGGAATGCACACTACCAGACATGTAGTTTATGTAGTTTCTCTGGTATATAGGGTTTCAAACATACATGTAACATAACTTTTCCCTTCACAGATTACCTTATCATACATGGAGATCAATTTGTGTAGAAAGACATGTGCACTTTACAAAATAAACAGGGCATAATATGAGCATACTCATGCATCATAGGTACATCAGTGGGCAGATGCTATATGCCATAATCTGCCTAACAACCATACATCCCTTCACACATTAGAAAATACATAATTTTCTCTGTATGCATTTCCTAAACACATATCCTTGGAAATAAAGCCTAAGAATTTCAGTGGTACTTACTTCCAAACTATGTGTATGTAGAAATGACAAAAGAAGATAAGAGTGAGTTTAATTGCACTTAACCTGAAAGTAAGACCAACTGAAACCTTCAGTTCTAATCAGTGTTTTAGGATCAGAATGCAAAACATCTTCTTAGTAAGTAACAGTGATTTCAGTTAAATTTCTGCCCAAGTAAGAATGCTAAGGTTTGCAGCCTTGGAGACAGAAAGGATGGGATACCCTTATCGTGCCAATTTCTGCTATTTAAAATGTGTCAGTAAAAATGCATTGTACTAGATCTTCTGAAATTGACATGTGAGCAACAATCTATATTAAAATGTCTTGTTTAATACATCTTTGCAAGTGATGGTGTAAACAGCATCTGTTCCTTAGGCATCTGAAAACTGGATGTTCTGTCTTTAATAAGTAAACCAAATTCAGCTCAGACTAACAGTTAAACAACACACATTCCCAAGGGGAGGGGAGTAAATATATGATCATTTCATCAGGCTGTCACAGCAGGCAATGAAATTATTATAGAAAGGCTTCAGAATGGCCAGGGTAAGTATTGGGGGTGGGAGCCGGATAACAAGAGTCCAGCCAGCACTTAGTCTGCTGAGATACAATACTGATGGTAAAGCCACATAGAGTGGAAAAATCAATGACCCAAGAAAGTATGCCACCTGATAATCTCAATTTGACAGCTCAAGATATGTACAGAGGAGAAAAGGCTTAAACAAGTTTCTTTCCAACACCATGCGCACCATTAATCTTTCATTATTGGAGCCTGTTATACATAACAGTTCCATAATTTATTGACTCTTTGAATTTCTCACGTTGCAACATTTTTTCTTTTGCAAGTGAAGACTTATTGCATCACCTCAGTATTTTGCTGTCAAATCCAAATTTACCGTTTTCCTAAATCGGAAAAAGCTGGTATGAGATAGAGAGATAGTGAGGGAGAAAGAAAGAGAGAGATTTCCTCACTCTAACTCTGTCTTTGTTAGAGATTGGACTTCTTGTTTGTTAATCTAAAACTAAAGGAGTGATCTGTCTCTTTAAAAGGATTTGCTTTCACAAACTCTGCAAAGCTTATGAAAATCTACCCTGTGCTGCTGAAAAAGGAAGAGAAAGTTTGAGGCAGATCAGCAACTTTAGATACTCTCTATATAATACTGTAATACTATTTGTGATTCTTTAACAGGCATATAAGTTTTATCTAAACAGAATTAGAAAACAAACGATGGCATTTAATTTTAAAAAATCTTGTTTTCTAAGGATTTTTATTGCTGTTTGGAACACAACGCATCTAATAAAAAGGTTAATTTTTGCTGAACTGATCAGTGCTTCAACAATTTTGGGCACCATTTTTCATCCAAAGGAATAGGCATCAAATTATTACCTTTGCTGGGGGTCAGTGCTTTGGGCCTGCATATACACGATGGAGCTTGCGGTAAGGCCTACAGCTTCTAGCAGCTCCAACCAGCAAACGTTTGGGACTGAAGACTTCCCCATGAAATGGGGCCCTCGGCTCCTGCTGCGAGGAAGGGCGGGATATAAATCAAATAATAAATAAATAAATGAAATCCAATCCCAAAATAATCAATGCAGCAAGTTTCTCACTCCAAAATGTAGAATAGATACTGAGTTGTCTTTGAAAATGCAATCTATATTTTTCTGAACATGTTATTAGGATAGCCATATGTCCTACATTACAGAGGGCAGTCCTCTGTTTTAAGGGCTGTCCTGTCCAAATTTGGCTCAAAGGGAGGGAGAACAGAGGCCTTGAATTTGCAGCAGACTGAGCAAGCACACAAGTCACCTAGCCACAGTCTTCTCCACAGTGGCTAGAGGGATTGCATTATTTCTAAATTTGCATCTATACATAGAAATTACTATTACAATTTATGCACATTTGTGCCATTTTCTTTGGTACTACATTTCCTTTCTTTAGCAGTGTGTCTGGCCTCTTTGTGGTTATGCTGTTTTCAACTCTCTATAGAATGTTCATATTCAAATCATTTCATTTTAAAGTAAATCTAAAAGGTATTCTATTCTATTGATTTCATTTATAAGTCAACAGTTATGGCAGGCAGAAAAATCTGCATCTCCCGCCTGCCATTGAGTGTGTGTGAACAAATGTTAAAGTGCGCATGTAATTTAGGAACAAGTATCAGATTTTCAAAATGATCTAGCCTGCAGTTTATAATGTTCTTACTTCAGAATAGCCCCATTGATATAAATGAGCCTGCTATAATAAGTTGTAAATAAGTAGTCTGAGAGCACCCCCAGACAATCCTAACTCCAAGTTATGTCCCCTGGATAGTATAGGACTATTTCTAAGCTCCTTGTCAAAGCACAATGCTATGCTGACAGAAAACATCAGTGTAGCGATCCTTGTCGTGGAAGGCCACCGGTGGTGGTGGGGAAAGAATGGACCTTAGTCAGATTCCTATACTCATTCAGTGGATGATCGCACCAATGATGGAGTAACATTATCCCTACGAAAGAGGCAATAGATGTTCAAATATTGCTTTTGAAATCAATAGAGTCCCAGATGACTCTCACCCCCCCCAACACACACACATAATTTCCCTCTTCACCCCACCCCCAGCCACAACAATAAAGCTATTGCAGGTACTGGACCACCTCTGCCCATCCAGCCTGGCCTTTGACTTGCCGCAACATGACAAGCTAAAAAAGTTTTTTTGTTCAGGCTGGGACTTTGCTTGGGCAACAGTCTCCACTGACTCTGGCTGATTCTCTTAATTCTGACCAACTTCCTGGATCTCACCCACAGGCTTTTATCATTCAAGTGTCTCTGTGTGAATGTAAGAAGAAGAACCTGCTGGATCAGGCCAGTGGCCCATCTAGTCCAGCATCCTGTTCTCACAGTGGCCAACCAGGTGCCTGGGGGAAGCCCGCAAGCAGGACCCGAGTGCAAGAACACTCTCCCCTCCTGAGGCTTCCGGCAACTGGTTTTCAGAAGCATGCTGCCTCTGACTAGGGTGGCAGAGCACAGCCATCATGGCTAGTAGCCATTGATAGCCCTGTCCTCCATGAATTTGTCTAATCTTCTTTTAAAGCCATCCAAGCTGGTGGCCATTACTGCATCTTGTGGGAGCAAATTCCATAGTTTAACTATGCGCTGAGTAAAGAAGTACTTCCTTCTGTCTGTCCTGAATCTTCCAACATTCAGCTTCTTTGAATGTCCACGAGTTCTAGTATTATGAGAGAGGGAGAAGAACTTTTCTCTATCCACTTTCTCAATGCCATGCATAATTTTATACACTTCTATCATGTCTCCTCTGACCCGCCTTTTCTCTAAACTAAAAAGCCCCAAATGCTGCAACCTTTCCTCGTAAGGGAGTCGCTCCATCCCCTTGATCATTCTGGTTGCCCTCTTCTGAACCTTTTCCAACTCTATAATATCCTTTTTGAGATGAGGCGACCAGAACTGTACACAGTATTCCAAATGCGGCCGCACCATAGATTTATACAACGGCATTATGATATCGGCTGTTTTATTTGCAATACCTTTCCTAATTATCGCTAGCATGGAATTTGCCTTTTTCACAGCTGCCGCACACTGGGTCGACATTTTCATCATGCTGTCCACTACAACCCCGAGGTCTCTCTCCTGGTCGGTCACCGCCAGTTCAGACCCCATGAGCGTATATGTGAAATTCAGATTTTTTGCTCCAATATGCATAATTTTACACTTGTTTATATTGAATTGCATTTGCCATTTTTCCGCCCATTCACTCAGTTTGGAGACGTCTTTTTGGAGCTCTTCGCAATCCCTTTTTGTTTTAACAACCCTGAACAATTTAGTGTCGTCAGCAAACTTGGCCACTTCACTGCTCACTCCTAATTCTAGGTCATTAATGAACAAGTTGAAAAGTACAGGTCCCAATACCGATCCTTGAGGGACTCCACTTTCTACAGCCCTCCATTGGGAGAACTGTCCGTTTATTCCTACTCTCTGCTTTCTGCTTCTTAACCAATTCCTTATCCATAAGAGGACCTCTCCTCTTATTCCATGACTGCTAAGCTTCCTCAGAAGCCTTTGGTGAGGTACCTTGTCAAACGCTTTTTGAAAGTCTAAGTACACTATGTCCACTGGATCACCTCTATCTATATGCTTGTTGACACTCTCAAAGAATTCTAATAGGTTACTGAGACAGGACTTTCCCTTGCAGAAGCCATGCTGGCTCTGCTTCAGCAAGGCTTGTTCTTCTATGTGCTTGGTTAATCTAGCTTTAATAATACTTTCTACCAGTTTTCCAGGGACAGAAGTTAAGCTAACTGGCCTGTAATTTCCGGGATCCCCTCTGGATCCCTTTTTGAAGATTGGTGTTACATTTGCCACTTTCCAGTCCTCAGGCACGGAGGAGGACCCGAGGGACAAGTTACATATTTTAGTTAGCAGATCAGCAATTTCACCTTTGAGTTCTTTGAGAACTCTCGGGTGGATGCCATCCGGGCCCGGTGATTTGTCAGTTTTTATATTGTCCATTAAGCTTAGAACTTCCTCTCTCGTTACCACTATTTGTCTTAGTTCCTCAGAATCCCTTCCTGCAAATGTTAGTTCAGGTTCAGGGATCTGCCCTATATCTTCCACTGTGAAGACAGATGCAAAGAATTCATTTAGCTTCTCTGCAATCTCCTTATCGTTCTTTAGTACACCTTTGACTCCCTTATCATCCAAGGGTCCAATTGTCTCCCTAGATGGTCTCCTGCTTTGAATGTATTTATAGAATTTTTTGTTGTTGGTTTTTATGTTCTTAGCAATGTGCTCCTCAAATTCTTTTTTAGCATCCCTTATTGTCTTCTTGCATTTCTTTTGCCAGAGTTTGTGTTCTTTTTTATTTTCTTCATTCGGACAAGACTTCCATTATCTGAAGGAAGACTTTTTGCCTCTAAGAGCTTCCTTGACTTTGCTTGTTAACCATGCTGGCATCTTCTTGGCCCTGGCGGTACCTTTTCTGATCTGCGGTATGCACTCCAGTTGAGCTTCTAATATAGTGTTTTTAAACAACTTCCAAGCATTTTCGAGTGATGTGACCCTCTGGACTTTGTTTTTCAGCTTTCTTTTTACCAATCCCCTCATTTTTGTGAAGTTTCCTCTTTTGAAGTCAAATGTGACCGTGTTGGATTTTCTTGGCAATTGGCCAGTTACATGTATGTTTAATTTAATAGCACTGTGGTCACTGCTCCCAATCGGTTCAACAACACTTACATCTCGCACCAGGTCCTGGTCCCCACTGAGGATTAAGTCCAGGGTTGCCGTCCCTCTGGTCGGTTCCATGACCAACTGATCTAGGGAATAGTCATTTAGAATATCTAGAAACTTTGCTTCTTTGTCATGACTGGAACACATATGCAGCCAGTCTATGTCCGGGTAGTTGAAGTCACCCATTACTACCACATTTCCTAGTTTGGATGCTTCCTCAATTTCATATCTCATCTCAAGGTCTCCCTGAGCATTTTGATCAGGGGGACGATAGATCGTTCCCAGTATTAAGTCCCTCCTGGGGCATGGTATCACCACCCACAACTATTCTGTGGAGGAGTCTGCCTCTTTTGGGGTTTCGAGTTTGCTGGATTCAATGCCTTCTTTCACGTATAGAGCGACTCCGCCACCAATACGCCCTTCCCTGTCCTTCCGATATAGTTTATATCCAGGGATAACCGTATCCCACTGGTTTTTCTCCATTCCACCAGGTCTCGGTTATGCTCAATATATCAATGCTCTTCTCTAAGACCAAGCACTCCAGTTCTCCCATCTTGGTTCGGAGGCTCCTAGCATTAGCGTACAGGCACTTGTAATCAGTGTCTCTCTTCAAGTGTCTTTGGCACTTGTGGTTAGGCCTGTGGTAATTTTGCTCTTCTGAATTTATATCCTGTGCCCCTGCTCTCACAATGCCTACTTCTAGGCCTACCCCTTTTAAAATTTCATCATTTCTTTGGTTTTTATCCCAGGGGGGAGGTTTATTTCGAACCGGACCTTTCTCAGCTCCTGTCGGGTTTCCTCCCTCAGTCAGTTTAAAAGCTGCTCTGCTACCTTTTTAATTTTAAGTGCCAGCAGTCTGGTTCCATTCTGGTTCAAGTGGAGCCCGTCCCTTTTGTACAGGCCCGGCTTGTCCCAAAATGTTCCCCAGTGCCTAACAAATCCGAACCCTTCCACCCGACACCATCGTCTCATCCACGCATTGAGACTGCGAAGCTGGGCCTGTCTGGCTGGTCCTGCGCGTGGAACCGGTAGCATTTCAGAGAAAGCCACCTTGGAGGTCCTGGCTTTCAGCATCCTACCTAGCAACCTAAATTTTGCTTCCAGGACCTCACGGCTGCATTTCCCCATGTCATTGGTGCCAACGTGCACCACGACCACTGACTCCTTCCCAGCACTGTCTACCAAACTATCTAAACAACGGGCGATATCCGCAACCTTCGCACCAGGCAGGCAAAACACCTTGCGGTCTACACGCCCATCACACACCCCACTGTCTATGTTCCTAATGATTGAATCACCCACTACAAGGATCCCTCCACCCCCTGGAGATATATCCTCAGCACGAGAGGATAGCTGCTCATCCCCCAAGGAATGGGTCCCTTCTAAGGGATCGTTTCCCTCTTTCTCAGCTGGATGCTCTCCTTCCCCGAGACCATCGTTCTCCATGATAGCAGGAGAGCTATCATCGTTGGAGTGGGACACAGCTATAACGTCCCTGAAGGCCTCCTCCACACACCTCTCTGCCTCTCTCAGCTTTTCCAGGTCCGCCACCTTGGCCTCAAGGAAATGAAGTCATTCCCGGAAAGCCAGGAGCTCATTGCACCGAGAGCACACCCACGACTTCTGTCCAACAGGCAGATAGTCGTACATGCTGCAGGCAGTGCAAAACACTGGAAAGCCCCCACACCCCTGCTGGTTTCTTACCTGCATAGTTTTGTTTAAGGTTTATTACATCAATGGGTTGGAGACTGCGGTTTAGTTGAGGTCAGGGAACAGACGGGCAGAGTAGGGGGCCCTGCTGCCGAACTCGCCCTGCTGCCGAACTCGCCCTGCTGCCGAACTCGCCCTGCTGCCGAACTCGCCCTGCTGCCTAACTCGCCCTGCTGCCTAACTCGCCCTGCTGCCTAACTCGCCCTGCTGCCTAACTCGCCCTGCTGCCTAACTCGCCCTGCTGCCTAACTCGCCCTGCTGCCTAACTCGCCCTGCTGCCTAACTCGCCCTGCTGCCTAACTCGCCCTGCTGCCTAACTCGCCCTGCTGCCTAACTCGCCCTGCTGCCTAACTCGCCTTGACGCTTCATCAGCTGGGGCTCCCTCTAGCTCGTGGAGCAGGCTCCCTCGCTAGGGTGCTCTGACTTTATATGTGTGGCTGGTTCCTCCCAGCTACTGCTGCCAGCCAATGATGTGTTACTTGAGGCTGATGGCTATCAGCTGGGGCTTAACACTTTAGTATTCTCTCAGGCTTCCTTCCTTCCTGAGCGAGGGGCGGGGCTGTTTAAGCTTTTGGCTGCTTTTAATCTAATCAAGGGGCTGCGCCTTCTAGGCAAGTCTTTTGTGTTTGTTGTTTTCCCACCTAGAACAGCCTGACCTTTCTTTAACCTAGGGAAACAGAGCTTGTGGTTGTGTTTCAGGAAGGCTGAAGCTGCCCTTTTTAGCAAGGACTGAGCTGACTCTCTCCCTGTATGTGTCAGTGGAGTTTCCTTTTCCCCCTTCTCTCCGACTGGAATTTAGCCTTGTTTACAGTGTCCCCTGAAGCTTTCCTGCTAGGGTGGTGTTGAAAACTAGCTTTCTATGGGCTTCCTTCCCCTAGGATCTGTCTCCTAAGATATAGGTTCTTTCAGGATTTGGCTCCTAGCTCAGGGTGACCTTGGGCTGCCCTTATTACTTACTGCTCTGAGCTGTTTTACTTCAATTAAATAATGGAATAAATGGGAGCTACTTACCCTCTTTTCGCTCTGCTGCTTAACTCGCCTTGACATTTTGTCAGCTGGGGCTCCCTCTAGCTCGTGGAGCAGAGCATGTGAATGCTCTGTGCAGCATGAGTAGAATAGTATGTGTGTGAAATCAATGGCAACCCAGCAGGTCAAACATTTTGGCTTGGGAGCTTCTAGATTCTACATACTTGCCTCCTATCATTGGGCCATAGAATGTACTGTGTCTACTCCTTGGAGCATGTTTCTGCACTTGTACTTGATAAGGGGATGTCATAGTGGTACTGCTGCGGCATTCTGACTTATGCTTTTTGCACATGGCTAATATGGGGGTGTCATCAGTGAATGGCACTGTGACCAGTGGTTGATTGTGGAGTTGCTAGGGACACTGTGGAAGTGTTGGTCAATGTTGCTACATTAGTGTTTGTTTCTTGATTTGTTTTGGTGGTGTTGACTCTACTGCTAATTGAGCATAGGGTCATGACAATGTTATGCCAGTTTTAGTTCTAGTGTAGCGACTGCTTGGCCCAGTGGGACCATAGGATTGTCATGCTAGAATGTTAACTTCCACTCATTTAAACAAAAAATGTTTCCATGTATGTGTACTTAGAACTTCAGGTTTGATGGAAATGGCCTTCAAGTCGATCCCGACTTAGGGTGACCCTACGAATAGGGTTTTCATGAAGTTTAGTGGGTGGAGAAAGGGGAGTACCCAGCAAAAAACATTGGAGCAAAGCACCTACATGGGAGTAATGCTGCAAAGCGGAGACTGTTTTTCCTTCACTTTTACATTATCCCCAGATTGATTTAATGCAGATTTAAAGGGAAAAACAGTGTCCCGGCTTCTCTTTGCCTGCAACGTCATGTGAACCTTGTGAATTAAATGGGGGTGCAAGTAGCACCAATCTCACATTAAATCGCCATGTCAACCAGCCCTCAGTTTTAAAGTTGGGGTGAAGCTGGTTTGGTGGATACTGGATCAAAATGCAACATTTCAAAGAAACCAATGGATTGTGGGTAACACTGTGAATACCCAGATTCAAAAAATGGGGTGACTGCATTTTAAACCAGTAATGTATCCCTACCCTCTCTCTTCAAAATTGCACTAGGTCATGTCTTTTGTTACATAGGAAGCTGCCTTATGCCGAGTCAGGCCATTAGTCCATCTAGCTCAGTACTGCCTACACTGACTGGCAGCAGCTCTCTAAGGTTTCAGATGAAGGTTTCTCCCAGTCCTATCTGGAGATGCTGGGAATTGAACCAAGAAACATCTGTACACAAAGCAGATGCTCAACCACTGAGGTACAGTCCTTGGATTAGAGAAAAGGGATTGCTACAGATACACACCCACTCCACCCACTGTTGTTCCCCTGTAAATCACACATCAGGTATGGTGTGTACAAAAGGGATGCATTTATTTTGTCTCTACTATGAAGTAAGAAATAACTAATCCAGAACTCACTGTGGCTACCAGAGACAACAATTAGCTGTGAAACCCAGCTAAATTTTGTTGACCCCTGAACAGGACTTGCTTACTGTAGACTGATACCATGAAATCAAATACCAAAATTTATATTTACATCAATCCTAAACCCCTATCCAACTTGTGAGCCGATGCTAAGCATTAATGAAAATCAGTATGTATTCATGGTAACCAATTTATTATGTACCATTCATGTATTAATTTCTGTTGTGCATTTAGATTAGTCTTTAGAAAGTTCAGTTCTGAGTTCTGAGTGCAAAACTATAATGCTGACAGGCAAACACAAGCTTGCACCTTGCTAGGGATTGCTAAGCATATTATTAAATACTAACAGGCAAACAATCTTCTCGGTGCTTTCAAAACCAATTAAATTAATGAGAAAGAACAACTGTAACAGGGCAGCATTCTTTGCTGAAACTCAGGAGCAGCAATGTTTGTAGGACAATTTTCATTTTGTATTATATATGTCCCTATATTCCCAGACCTTTGTCATTTATGCAAGGTGGTGACACAACCTCTGCTCCTAGTACTGTTCTCATTTGCCCACCAGTGTTTCCCCATGACTTGTCTCTGCCTCTTATTAGTACAGGAGCTAAGTAAGTTTCCAAACTCCACGGTTGATAGAAATGTTCAGAAATTGTTCTGTCTGCTTGCAGCAAAACTATTTGCACTTTCTTTACACATTCACCATTGCTTTCAGATATTTATATAACTCTTAATTACCCATTCTTGCAGCTTTATAGTATTATTTTCAAGGGGAGGGGGAGAATCAGACTCATGTTCCTATTATTTATTTATTTATCTATCAGACCTAGCAGTCGCAATCCAATTGTGTTGCATTTCAAGGCTACAGGGCTAACACGTGTCTTTTTTAATACAACCTGTTTGTGAGTGGGAGAGAAAAATATTTGAATTCCCACTGACTTATATCTGCCCTCTGTCTTCATGTGGAGGTTTGAGTTTTGTACTTTAAGCTGTGGTAAGGGTTTCTCTACAAGGCTCCTTTGGCATTCAGCAGTATATGCATTAACAACAACAACTTTCTCTCTGTCAACAAGTCCCACCAAAGCAGTAACAGATGCCTGATCATTTGCTACATTAAGTACTTCAGTTGTTATGATTAAATAAAGGTAAAATGGATTAACCTTTTGACTGATCAATACTACAGTCCTACTTACCTAGATGCAAGTCTCATTTAACGTAATGTGACTTAATACTGAGCAGACATGCATCATTGCACTGTCTGAGTGTGTATTTTTCCAGCACCCTCTCACCAACACAAGTAACTCAATTATTGTTGTATCTAATTTGAGGGTAATAATCTCAGTATCATAGCTCATTCATATGCTTAGAACAATGCTATCAACAATTTCAAACATTTTAATTCATAGGACACATATACAAGATCACCAGTATGGTGCTATTTTATTCTAAACTAATTCAGAATAACCAATTTCCCTTTGTTTTATATTTAGACATCTTAGATTGGCTAGAATCCTCACTCACCACTTATGAGCAAGTACTGAAATAGCGTTCTTGGATCTCTTTTGATGCGGATCTGTCCGTGTGTGTTTACAGCCTTCTGACTACCTTAGCAGGGAGAGTTAGAGAGCTCTCAGGGTAAATAATTTACACTCAGTGATCTTGACTACTATGTATGTCCCTAGTCTGGGCTCATGCAGATGATTCCTTTCCAAGACACTTACTTATGAATGTAACTTTAAGCATGTATTATAAATCTTTCACAGCACATCTGCTATCCTTGATGCACCATTCGAGTCAAGCCATGAACCTGCACCCACTTACAGTAACACAATTCTAGGCTGCAGCCTTCCTTCCTGCCTTTGACCTGCCTAGAGCCTGGCAAACACACACGCCTAAGTGTGCAGCTGCTGCGTGCCATGTGTTTGGGCATTTCTGCATAACGCTTTTTGCAGGATCCATGTATTCATTCAGTACATCCCGTCCCTATGGACCTCATGAAACAGGGGGTGACATTTGTTCAACTGTCAAAATGATGCAGACAGAAAAAGTCCATGTGGGGTATCAGCTAAGCATTCAAGTGAATTCACCTTACTTCTGCACATGCAATCTACAGATGAAGTACACCCACTACTTCCTTTTATAAAATGAAATTAGTCTTGGTTCAGGCTCACCTGGAAGTTCCCTCTAATAATCCCAGGTCCACAAGTGTTGCTTTTGACAATTATATGGTGGGCAGAAAATTACTTTGCCTATACTAAGAGAGATTTTATTTTCCAAGTAAGTATAACAATCCTAGCTAATTCACAATTTTGGTGGCACAGCACCTGACAGCCTTGGAAACAGATTACAAAAAGATTATCAGTTCAAGTTCTTCAATGAAGTCAGCTTTTCTTGAGGATATTTTATATTCACCAGGCAAAATCCTATTCTGTATGCTAGGCACCGTGAGAGTGAGAGTGAGAGTGAGAGTGAGAGTGAGAGTGAGAGTGAGAGTGAGAGTGAGAGTGAGAGTGAGAGTGAGAGTGGATAAGCTGCTAACAGGCTGAAGCATTTAGCAAAAGATATAAATCCTGATGTATTAGGATTGTTATCTTTTCCCTCCCTGACCAGTCAACAGAGCCTTAAGTAGTTGCACCATAGGCAAAAATTCAGTAGCCAAAGCTTTCTCCCATCACCAGATCTTTGTACTGGAAAAATCAGTACCTGTTGAATTTTCTCCCCATTGGGGATTTAGGAGGAAGAAAAGGAAAACTGTCAGCCCTACAGTGTGCCCATATCCCAGTTCACACATGCAGTTAAGAAATGGAGGGGCTTCCAGTCTGTTTCGAAGGAAGACTTCCCTAGCCACTACACCCCCTCCCCAGTCATTAGGTGCCCAGCCAGGCTTGCCAGGGCTGAGCGGCCACCTGCCTGCTTGCTACCTGGCCTTGGACACGCTGCTCAGATGGGACAGAGCACACGCACACACACACACTCACAGGGCAACATAGGAGACTGTCTTATACTGAATCAGACCATTGGTCCCTTTGGCTCAGTATTGTCTACACCAACTGGCAGCAGCTCTCCAGGATTTCAGAAAGGGCTCTCTCCCAGCCCCACCTAGAAATGCTGGGGTTGAACCTGGTACCTTCTGCATGCGAAGCCGATGTTCTACCACAGAGCTACGGCCCTCCCAAAAGGCAAAAAGGGGTTCCCTGGCCCTTACCTGAGAAGTCTGCCAGAGCAGCGATCTCTTTGGTCCAGCAGACCAGGAGCAGGCAGAAGAGGAGATTGAGCAGCAGCCTGAACTCTACCTGGCGCCGGCTTGGATGCTGCCCAGCCTCCAGCTCACTCATGGCGCGGAGGCGGCGGCAGCGGCAGCGGCGGGGTCTCTGCAGCCCAACCTGGTCACATGACGGCTTTAGCCCCCAAGCGAGAGAGTCCCTGTCTTCCCTGAGACTGAGGACGCCGCAGCCTCAGCCGGCGGAGAAAAAGGCAAGGAGCCTGCCTGGAAAGGGTATCTGGAAGGGCTTCGCAAAAGTCTCCACGCAGTTTCCCCGAAAAGGAAGTCACTCAGGGCGAGGACTGACTGGTCTTGGGCTGGAAAAGTGAAGTGCGTGTGAGGCACTGAGAGGAGAAGGGAGGGGGTGTGGGAGAGAGCGCGAGCGTGAGCGCGGGGGGTGTGCGCTGGGCAGAGAAAGGAAAGAGCCGGCAGCAGCCGCCACCAGCCCTGGCGTCGAAAAGCCACCGCCAGCCAGCAGCCAGCCAGTCGCTGAATGCCGACCGCGCAGCACTTCCCAGCTCTCGTCCCGATTAGTATACCTCACCTGCTCCCTCGGACTAATTCTCTTCGCTTTACCATTTCCACACCTCAACTTTCCTTATTTTTTTTAATAGAAGAACTTTATAAGATGAATACATATAGCACGTCGTTTAATATTTAATAAATAAAAGTAAAAGGGAAAGGTTGCAGCCGCTTGTGAGCTCAACTTTCCTTTCCTACGGGCCACGACAACGACGGGGTACTTCAGGTAGAGGCGCGGCTACCGCTGCTTTGAAACTGAACGTCGATCATGAACTGTTAACTTTTATGCAGACGCCGCTTAAAGCAGCCCGCGTCGAGCTTCTGCTGAGTTACTGTGTCCACGTGCGGATATTGAAGCTTTTTTGTTCCAGACGTTTAACCGGTTTGCTTTGACAGATTTGTTTTGGAAGGATGATGTAGAAAGCATGAGAGAGTTCCATCAAATGATTTTTCTCCCTTACACAGATAAAAGTCTTAGTGTCAGAAGAGTGTCTACTTTCTCAGAATAGGGTGCTGCGCTGTCACTCATGATGAAGTAAAGAACATTATCACAATTGGTAGTGTACACAGCTGTTCCACTATGGTGATGATGACTGCAGAATGCAGAAAAAACACAGTGTGAAGTGGCCACAACATATTCCTGCATTTTCCCAGCACGCACACACATACACACCCACACAATTTCCCCTCTCAAGAAAAAAATCTGTACTCCTGGCATTGAAATCAAACTGCTTTCTCCTGGTTTAAAAAAAACAACATAATTGATTAGAAAATGTACGTAGCAAATGAACAACTTGAGAGGCCTCCCTTCAGATATTGCATTACAGTGTATATTGCATTACTCTTCCTTCCTCAAGCCCTCCTAAAAATGGATGACAGGCTGGTGTTTGAGCTTGAAAAGGAGAATTACATTGTATATGTACATACATACCACTTTGTATTGTATTATGCTGCATTAGTGTTTTCACATCTTTCCTGGCCCTCTTGAAAACAGGTACAGAACTCAAGCTTGGGAGGTGCAATATGCCACTCCAGTGCTGGGAATACATAGGCAGCCCATAGAACTAAAATACTTGAGCCAGTCTCATATGTTTGAACCTTCTAGATTTCCTATTTCACATGGCCAGTTGCCATTAATGTAAGTTTGGTACAATTTACCTACAAGAGTAGGTAAATTTGCTTGCCATTAATACGTTCTGCCGAGAGTTTTCCTGTGATAAGAAAGCTCTTTCCATGGTAGCTAATTTTCTTGCTCACAATTTTGCACAATGAAGCTATCAGGCTAATAACACACATCTTTAAAATGAAAGAAGTATAATAAACACACATCAGCCGGTATAGTAAAAAACAACCCCCCTCCAACTGCCATGTCACTTTACAAAGTTTCTACCATGAATGTGTGTCTGTGTAGAAATTAATGTGTTTCTGCTATGTAGGTTGTAAGGTGCAATGACCCTGCACCTATGGGGCAGTGACAATGGTGGGGATGGAGAAGGAAGCTGCTGTGATGCAAGTAGTGCTGAAGATATATTTGCACCATTCATCAGTACTTAATATAGTACTGCAAGTATGTACAACTACTCTTGATAGCTGCAGTTAGTATTAATATTGGACTAGTAGTATAATATTGTAGAATTCTTTCTTCAGCTTTGCAGGGTTTTGGTTTTTGTCTCATTAAAGCCTATACAGGCTTTGTGGACTTCATCTGGTAATAGCTGGTGTATATTTATAACAATACCAATGTAAAGTTTTACTTTAGCCCCATCATGTATTAACTGCATTAAGGTGGTTCCACACAATTAAGGGGAAGTGGGGCTCTAGTGCACATTTTCTGGCCCCATCCCTGATATCCCTGCAGTGAGTATGATCATCCACAAGGGGGAAGCCTGCATGCATAGACCTCTCATGCAATGGTTCCCAAACATTTTCCCCCATGGACCACTTGAAAATTGCTGAGTGTCTTGGCAGACTGCTTCATTATTTTTGTGCTTGTAGCAATAAAACTGCACTGTGCTAGATGCTGTGTGATTTTTAGTTATATTTTTATTGCTTCTTTTATTTCCTACACAGAAATAAATTCTTTGGAAATCAGATTGTAATACAGTACAGTAGAATATAAGAAATAAAAGAAGCAATAGGAACACAATTAAAAAATCAATATTAATATTTAATATGGGCATGCCATGGACCACTTGAATGAAGCTCACGGGCCACTGGTGTTCCACAGACCACAGTTTGGGGACCCCTGCTGTAATGGTCACCTGGAACCCTGCACAATTGCTCTACATACATATGCTAGATATCCATTTAGTGCCAAGCACAGAAGATCTTTTTGTTTCCCAAGCCTTTCATTATGTCTTAACTTACAGCAGTTTTTAAAATTTCTGCATCTGTGTTTTTATGCCATTTCAAAGTTTTATTGTTATTGAATTTTAAATTTTCTTGTTGTGAATCACCCTGAGAACTCAGTTATAGGGTAGCCTATATATGCTGTTAATAAATAAATATATACGGCATTTTCATATGATGTTTATGTTTATTCTTTAGTTTATTTATTATTTTTATTACATTTCTATCCCACCTTTCTTCCAAGGAGCTCAGGGTGGCATACAGAGTTCTTCCCATGTTATCCTCACAACAATCTTGTGAAGCAGGTTAGGCTCAAAGATTATGACTGGCCCAACACCACCTAGTGAGGTTCATGGCTAAATAGACATTTGAATCCAGGTTGCCAGGTCCCAGTCCAACACTCTAACCATTACACCACACTGTCTCTTTCTCAATCACCTTGTCTTCCAGCTTAAAATTCATGTAATTCATGTTCTACACTATATAAACACAAATGAAATTTATTTTTAGAAAGGAAACTAGGAGGAACCTGAGAATGTCAGTCAATAGCAGATTATTAGTAAGAAGTTACAGCTGGGGTCACCATGACAGTAATAGCACTTTGGGTTATAGAGGGCTCTGTCTCACTAGTTTTTTAAGATTGCTGATGTGTCTCCAACTTTCTTAAACATCTCAGTCTCTTCCTTTGTCTGATACATTTCTGTTTGTCTGAATCCAATAATAGGAGGGTAAAAGTTTTTCTCACCAGTGAGAACATTTCAAAGTCCTTTATCTCCTGCACTTTGACACCAAGTAAATCTACAAAAAAAGGTTTTAACAACTCTGCTGCCATTTCTTGCTCTGTTTCTATGGAAATGAATGTCAGACTACTTGAAACAAAGCAAGTAGTTAAAATAATCACTATATGGTGTTTTTTTTAAAAGCAAGGCACCCCATGTTTGCAGTCCTAGCCTCAGTTTCTATGGAAATGGGAATAAACACAGAATCCAACAACTCTTTTTCATATTCCAGTTCTTTTAAAAAAAGTCCCACAATTCTTCTATTTGTCATATACGTTATAAAATTAAAATTTCACAAACTGCAGTGATCCTGCTCTGCATGTATTATGCCAGCCTCTCCATCTTTGAATGAAGAGAAACAGATTTCCCTTTAGTTAAAGCTTTGCATTAATAACAATGGATGATAGGAGCTTGTTCCTTTTTAAACTGGAAAAAAGTCAAAGGTATTAGTTCTAAAAGTTAATTAACAGAACAATCCTATGCATGTCTACTCTAAAGGACTGCAGCTTGGTTGACTTCTGGTATGGTTGACTTCAGTAGGATTCAGAGTTTTAAATTAGCTTTCTGCAACTGTCATTATCAGAGTAAAACTTCCCTTGTGATTTCTAGATGCTTTCTTCATTTAATGATACACATTAGCATACTGGCAGGTCTATCTTTTTAAAAAAATAATATTTTATTGAAATTTTAACATTTTAATATCTGATATAAACCTGAATAGAACAAAACAATAACCAATATCTGAAAGAGGAGGGGAGAGGAGGGAAGGGGGAGGGATAATAGGAGTAAACCCCCACAAACGTTCGGTAATATTACATTAGCAAGATACAATAAATCACCAGCCTAACATCAGAGTCCAGAAACTTCTATATAGGATAACCACTTCAGAAAACCATCACATGTGAATCATACCCATCCAAAAGGCTGCTTGTGCCCTTTGGGGTTTAAATAGACACTTATCACTATTAGAAAATTGTAGAAGCGGCCACCATGTGCCCTCAAAAGTATTTTTTAGTGAATGCCCTCTGTCCAGACAGCTAAGAACAAGATGCCACACCTTTTGCCACCAGAGTTCTATTGTGAGATGCAAGGTAGAGAGCCAGTGTTGGGCTATAACTAATTTGGTAGTTGCTAACAGAAAAAAGATTAAGCCTTTATGCAGCAGACTCTGCTTCCTGCGGCGTGATAGATATTAAGGCCATCTCTGGGTTGGGGGGCACTATTTGACCCACTATGGCTGTGATTTCCTGGAACACCCTAGTCCAGAATCCTGCCAATATGGGGCACATCCACCACATATGGAAGTATGTGCCCTGTTCATGACAGTCATGCCAGCAATCAGGTGCTATAGATGGATAATTTGATGTCGTTTCCAAGGAGTGCAGTACCACCTGACCACCACTTTCAATAAAGATTCTTTCACCCATGCCAAAATAGTGGAAAAAAGGTGGTCTCCTCCACTGACTGTTCCAGCTATCAATATCTATTTATTTGCCTATATCAGCTTCCCACAGCAGCTTCAAACCCAAGGTCATCCCAAAGCGAACTGACAGGAGATCTTTATATATCAAAGAAATCATCCCTTTCAGGTTATTACTAGAACTCGCACACAGTTCTTCACAAAATGTCAACTGTAGAGGTGGCCAATTTGTGTGGTGAACATACTTAGCAAACAATCAGACTTGCACTATCTGGAGCCGAGAAGGCTGTATTTCCCCAAGCTTGAGCCACAATTGCTCTTCAGTAATAGGGCAACCATTTGCAAATAAATCCAATATTCTATAAAGCCCCTTCGATTCCCAGCATTTATACTAATTAAATTTGACTGGGTCTCAAAATCTGTGGTGTTCCAAAAATGGGAGAAGAGGTGAGTCTATTGGAGTTAATAGTGTTGCCCATCTTTTTCAAATTAAAATAGTGGCCTTAAGATAAGGATTCACAAGTTCTTGAAACTTGGGTGAGCTCAATTTACTAAAAGGTATGGCTCTAATTGATATTTGCACTTGAGGTGCTTCCATTCTCACCCAATCCACTTCATAGTGTTTTTAAATTTGTATATTTGTTTTTAATGTTTTAATTGTTGTAAACCACCCAGAGAGCTTCGGCTATGGGGCAGTATAGTTACCTCTGATTATCTGCAGTAATTGTTTCAAATTACAAGCCTCATAGTATAGTTGTAACTGAAGGACACACAAGCCACCCTCTGTTTGCAATTGATACAAGAGAGTTTTGTTTATTCTCAAGCATTTTCCAAAATTTATGAAACCATTTATAAATTGTTGCCAACTATCCATCTCCTTTGGTGACAGTATAATTGGGAGAATTTGAAACAGAAATAAAAACTGGCCATTTTTATTGCTGCAACCCTTCCCAACCAACTGAGGTGTACCTTAGCCCATTTGTGCAAGTCTTTTTTAGTATCTTTGACCAGGGGTCTAATGTTATGCTTTTTAAGCTGTATCAGGTCTTTCGGTAGAACTACTCCCAAGTACCACTGGGCTGAAGCAGAAGACCATTAACTTTGGCCAACTGCTGTTGCCTTTCCAATGGAGCGGCAAGGCAGAGCATTGAAGATTTCTGGCAGTTCACCTCCAGATCCGATACAACTTGAAAATAGTGAAGAATATTTTTTCAGTTCTGGTATTGCTCTAGCAGAATTTTAAAGAAATAACAGCACATCATCAGCAAACATATTAATGGTATGTGACTCACACCCCATTTCTATTCTCTCTATAAGTGGAATCTGCCTTATTCTATTTGCTAATGCTTCCATAGACAGAATAAATAGAATAAATAAAAGTGGAGATAAAGGACATCCCTGGCGAGTTCCCCTCTGCAAAGGAAAAGGAGAGACATCAGAATAAAATTGGTAGATAACATACATAAACCTCGCCTCAAAGTTCATTTGTTGTAATACTTCATATAGGTATGGCCACGTAATCCTGTCAAAAGCCTTGTAAATGTCCAGTGAAACTCAAGCAAGCTGGTCATTATCATGTCTACTATGCTGCATCACATTCAAGGCCTGTCAAATAGAGTCTGTTCTCTGCTGATTGGGTACAAACCCTTGCTGATCTTTTTCCACATATCACCCCACCACCCTAGTCAATTTATAAGCCAATATAACAGAGAAAAATTTCATCTCTTGATTGATCAGGGCGATGGGGCGATGTAATGTCAGGTGAGTGGAGTCCCGACCTGGTTTGCAGATTGTAACAAGTCTTGATGCTTTCCATGAAGATGGCATTGAACCTCCATCCATAATCTCATTAAATAAAGAGTCCAATATAGGTGCTAAACTGTCCTGGAAATCCTTATAAAATTCTTCCCCCAAACCATCCAAACCAGGAGTTTTGTTGTTTTCTAGCTTCTTAATGGCAGCCAATACTTCTTCAGCAGATATATCTTAATCTATCAGATCTACGTGGTCTTGCGATAAGGTTTTCAAGGGTGAGCTGCCCAGATACTCTGCAAGACATGATGGGTCAGAGCCACTGGAACTGTATAACTGAGTGTAAAAGTCTTTAAATGCTTTGTTAATAGTCTGAGTTGAGTAACAAAGGGCTTCTCGAAAGTCTTTAATCTGAGCTACATGGTTGCGTTCCCTTTTCTTCTACAAAGCTTGTGCCAGCATTCTAGAGTTTTTATTACCAAATGCATGGTACATGTGGTTGGTGTAAATCATTGCAGCACTAACCAGGTCAATATCAAGAGCTTCCAGCTCACTGCGCCTGTGTAGCAGCTGTCAAAGAGTTCTCAAGCTACCATGTTGTTTATGGGTGTTCTCCAAAGCTTCTATTTCAGACAATAAGAGCTGTCTAGTGGCTAATTTTGATTGCTTAAGCATAGAAGCTTCCATAATGCATTGTCTCCGAATAACTGATTTGAATGCATCCCACACTACTGCTGCATCAAGGTCTGGTGAGATGTTTTCCGCGAAGTAGTGGGTGATGCCTTCTTGCAATCTGTCTTTGATTTCTCATCTACATAAAAGACTAGGTGATAGTCACCAGGAAAAAGAGTTAGGAACAGGTGAGTCCAGATGTAAGGATATTGTGACTGGAGCATGGTCAAACACAGAGATCACACCCATTCCTGCCTCCAGCACCTTGCCTGAAGCATTGGGGGATGTGAGAATGTAGTTAATCCTTGGATAGGATTTATGCCTGGAAGAGAAATGGGTGTAATCTCTGACCTGGGGGGCACCTATGATGCCAGACATCAGTTAAACTGAACTCCAATATTAAACTGGAGGCAGCTGTTGAACCCTTTGGTCTTGTCAATGAGGATCCACTCCTATCTAAACATTCATCCATAACGGTGTTCAAATTCCCACCAGGTATCATCATGCCTTGTTTAAATGTTTCTAATTTATCCAGCACCCTTTGTAGAAAGCATTCTTGGCCTTCATTTGGACAATAAAGGGAGCCCAATGTAATAAAGTTTCCTTTCACTGTACCTTTGGCATAAACATAGCGACCCTCACAGTCTGTCAGTATGTCCATGATCAAAATCGGGCATTCATTTGTCAACAAGATTGAGACACCCTGTGCCTTGGAACAGCCAAAATAACTGAACTGCTCTCCTAGCCAGTGCCTCCGGATCACATTTTTATTGGCCAATTTCTGGTGTGTTTTTTGTAAAAAGATCACGTGCGGGTCTGCTGATTTGATGAGTGTAGCTATTCTAGATCATTTAAGTGCAGTACCCAGACCCTTCACATTTAAAGATAATATCTTGAGTTTATTTGTCATCACTCTTGAAAGCAGAAAAAAGCCATTTGATCTTTGTGGACACATCTGGCAAAAGAAAAGTGGAGGAAGAAAGAAAAAAGGGGGAAAGGAGAGGAAAGAAAAAAAGGGTGGGGTGGGGATAAAACAATAACCAAATAAGAAACAGAATCCTCCCAACTGGGGGCAACCAACGGGATGCCTGAGGTGGATAACATTCCACCTCTGAGTGTCAGAGGGTAATTCAACAGGGGCCAGCTGTATCAGCAAAAACACTATAAAGGTAGCATTTCCCATCTTATGAAGGCCATTTATCTTTAGCAACATCCTCATAGTAACAGAGGCATATATTAATAGTAGTTCAATTTTTCCGTGGACTTAACATTGAGAGTAGGAGCAAGTCTAGATTCAGTCATTGTCTCTCAGTTGATCTCTGTGCAGTCTTCTTTTATCTTTCTGTGCCTGATGGTCTTCTCTAAAATCATGCTTACTAGAATGAGCATTCCCCCTCTTAACGGACCACTCATTAGCGATGGCATCATTGTCTGAATCAGCCTCAAAATCCTTTAATAACTCCTTTACGGAACTTTGTATGCAATTTCTTAGCTTCAGCGCTAGTGGAAGCAGCTAGGACTTTATCTTTGTGGCACCCAATTAATTTGAAGGGAAAACCTCATCTACAGGACACTTCAGCTTGTTGCAGGGCTCCAGTTATCAGCTTGAAGTTGCGTCTGTGCTTTAACGTTTCTAGACACAAATCTTGGTAAACCTGGATTTTTGCAGCTCCACACTGCAAAGTGTGAAAATTATGCAGCACTTTGTACATAAAGCACTTTGTATTCTTTGTTAAAGAGACACTGTATTTCTCAAATCTTATTGTCATATCTCGAGTGCTGCCACCATTTTGGGTCCTAGGACCCAGCACTCTATAAATTTGTTCAATATCTTTCAGAATAATATCCCCTGCCACTTGCAAATCTGTATGCTGTTGTAACATGAATTCATGGGGGGTAGCCCCCTCCTCTCCATCAGGAACCCCCTCAAGCGAATATTCAATTTGCAATAGTTATCCTCCTGTTCCTCCAAACGTACTTGAAGGCTGTGTGTAGTTATTATTATTGTTGTTGTTGCTGCTGCTGTTCATTACATTTGTATATCGCCCCATAACAGAAGCTGTCTGGGCAGTTTACAACAATTAAAGTTAATTAACTGTAGCTTGTCAAGTTTAGATTTATTGCAGACACTCAGATTCATTGCATCACTAGATGTTTTAGCAACTTCTGAAAATTGTTCCTTCAGTGAGGTTAATTTATGATCTATAGGCTCCAGAGTGGCTTTCAAATCTCTTGCCATATCAGTATGTTACAGTCTGAGATGTGCTAAAATATCCTCCCCTTCTAAGAGCTCTCTAATCAGTTTTGCTCCTCCGTGCACCATATCTGATTCCCCAGCACTTGACATCTCAGAATCTTCCGAGTGATCGTGTGTAATACTGTGAAACTTCTGGGTTTTCCACTGACTCCGAGTGAGTGCTAGTTGCATACCCAGGCTATGGTCTGAAGGCACATGAGGCCAGCACCCTGCTGAAGCTAAGCAGGGTTAGGTCTGGTCAGTGCCTGGATGTGAGACAGCCTGGGAACCAAGTGAAAGCCGCCTTGGGTTTCTATCATGAAAAGAAATGCGGGGAATAAATGTAATAAATAAATAAATAAATAAATAAAATTACTGTATAATTCAGATCAAACAAGTGTTACTGTCACATTAAGCAGCATGGGCTTCCTCAAAAGTGGGATCAGAAGAAATATGCAGCCATCTTGCTCAACGGCAAGCCTGCAGGTATATCATTTTATGTGATATAGCTTCCTAAAACATCTGATCCTTAGGGATCAAATCAAAACTTCTTAATTATCATTCCTGTTGTACAACCAAAGCCTCTTCTCTTAGTTATTTTATGAAGACAGCATAGCTGAAAGATTTATACTAATTCTCTTGGAGTTTATTTTCTCTACTTTTTCATTGCAGCCAAATGTTTTTAAGCTCCATTGATTTCAGTGGTAGAGATTTAAGCATGCCCTTAGACATAATATGAAATTTGATTGCAGAATCAAGTTAATGACTTTAACCCCCTAGATCCTAAAGACAACATTCAGACTAGCAGACCATGGCTCTTAAACACCACTTGCAGAAATGTAAACACTGCTAGGTTTGTAGACATGTTTCACAAAGAAGTAAATACGTATAAGTAGCTATAAACAAAAATGGGGAAGAAGGGGAGAAACTTGAAACGTGGTTCATATTTACAGGGATTCGTTTTACATTCTGTTCTCTTAGAAGTAAAAAGTTCAAAACATGTTTTGAGGCTCATGCTTGCATGATAATTTAACCTCTTCAACCATAATTAATCTCAAGAAAACACTTTAAGCCAACAAACAGTTTAGAATTTGTGTCAAAGTGGCAGACGGCTACTGTAATGAGTTTACCGCTATGCAGTGCAATCCTAAGCATGTTTAACTAGAACCAAGTATCTGAGTTCAATGGGACTTATTCCACAGCAGCTGTGTTTATGATTGCAATCTTAGTTACCCTGGCCCGAATATATTAAAATAGAGTATGAGGGTGCGTTTTTGTGTATATGATGGAAATATGTACTAAACACTTGTAACTGAGCATACTCCTGTAGAATAGTGGGACTGGAAGGGGCCAGACATAAGAGCTCTATTGGATCAAAACAAAGACCCATCTACTCCAGCATCTTGTTTCCCACAGCAGCTAATCAGATGCCTATGAGAAGTCCATATGCAGAATATGGGTGCAATGGCCCTCTCCTGCTGTTGTTCCTCAGCAAGTGGCATTGAGAGGCATCCTGCCTCTTACCTTGGAGGTAGTATACAACCATCATGACTAGTAGCCATTGATAGCCTTATCCTCCATGAATTTGTCCAAGCCTCTTTTAAAGCTGTCTCAATTGGTGGCCATCAGATCTTGTGGTAGGAAATTCCTTTCACTATGCACTGTGAAGTAGTACTTTCACTTTTCCATTGAGACAGGAACAGCCCTTATAAGAGTTTTCCATGACTATTCCTCCCTCCGCTCCACTCCCTTTATGTGCTAATCTGAACAATTCTATTTTGAACAATCCCAAATCCTCTACCATTCAGCTATATTCGATGACCCCATGTTCTAGCATTATATGAGAGAAAACCTCTTTCTATCCACTTTCTCCACACCATGCACAATTTTATATGTTAGCGCTTACTCATATTTTCAACTAAATAGCTTCAGATGCTGTAACCTGTCCTTCTAGGGCAGTTGTTCCGGCCCCCTTTTAAATTTTGATTTAATTTAACTTTTCTGCACCTTTTCCAACTGTCCAATATACTTTTTTGAGATGTGGCATCCAAAACCCTGAGCGCAAGCCTTTGTCCCAGCTCTAGCTCACATTTGCTGCAGTCCCAGACAGCTAAACACACAAGCCACTGTGCTCCATGGAGCCCTGTAGCCCACCTTCCTTGTTAAGTGGGGCATTGAAGGGGGGGAGGAGGTGCATAGTCAATCCCCCACACGCACACTCATTCACTGGTGCAGAGGATGTGAAGGCCAGGGGAAGAGAAAGATAGTGACCTTCACCCTCACTCCTCCTCCATGCAGAAAGTATATTAACTTCCATAATGGGCTATGTAAAGGTCAAGTTAACAGAAAATTTAATATGAACACCAGGAATTAAATGAATGGCATATTTTTTGTTTCATAAGAAAGAAAGACATTAGGGACACAGTAATTAAGGGGATACCAAAATGTGTAAAACAAAAAAAATAGCTTATGCTGTAATTAAGAAGTTAAAAACATGAAAGCTTGTTTTTGCAAAAATCCAGTTTAATATTGCATCACAACACCAATCCAAAAAACCCAAAAGGTTTAGAAACAGAGTAAGAGCATATTGCAATGCAACCAAGATACATTGCACTTAAGGAACACTACACAAGCAGGAAGATACCTGTACTAACTAGGGGCAGCCAAGCTTTGTTGGGTGCTCTTGTGCAAAATACATTTTTGGGCCTTGACTCTGAGTTTAGCCATCTGCCTCTCAGTCTTTGTTCTCTTTTCATATTTTGTAGAACCACTAGCATGATTTTTTTACTTTATCATACATAATGCAGCAAGATAAAAATAAAACAAAAAACTACCAGTAATGTAATATGATGTAACACTAAATGTAAGCTTATTACTTAAACGAGTAATAAACCAGCCAGTATAGTGTAGTGGTTAGAGTGTGGGACTAGAACTTGGGAGATCAGGGTTCGAATCCCGACTCAGCCAAGAAGCTCTCTGGGTGGCCTTGGGCCAGCCACTACCTCTCAACCTAACCTACCTCAGGGTTGTTGTGGGGATTCAATAAGAAGGGGGAGAACCATGTATGCCACCTTGAGCTCCTTGGATAAAAGGTGGATTATAAATGCAATAAATAATAAATAATAAATAATGTCCAGATGACATCGCAAACAAAAGCAGAGAGCACACATTAAGGCCACATTGAGAATTTTTAGGAGACCCTTATATCTCTCACAAACCTGCAATTCCCAGGGTTCCTTGGGAAGAGAGATTGGTTGTTAAACCACACTTGGATTGTAGTTCTGTGAGAATAGGAGTCTCCTAACCACTCTCAGCACTCTTCACAAACTACACTTCCCAGGATTCTTTTGGGGAAGCCAAGACTGTTGAAAGTGTAATAATAGTGGAATAAATGTATGGTGTGAATGTGGCCAAAGTAAAGAAAATTCATCTGTCAACTTCACTCTGCTAACAGTGGCATTTATATATGTGTTAGGGTTAAACTGAAACCCCCAGTGCTTGTAAAACTATAGTTCACTTGTCCTATCAAAATCAGCTTGGGCTTATGGGAAATAGAACCAAAGTGGCCTTTATTTGGCTTTTGATATAAAATGTCGGTTTATTTCCTGGTGACCTGACCCTTACCTACATTCCAGTGGCTCGCATAATAAAAGCCGGTTTAAGCTGGAAACTTCCCTACTATGCATTTCTTGTATCACATCTATGCTCATAACCTTCAATTATTGTTGCAAATGTGCCTTGCATAGAAATGTCAAAAGCTGTTCCGATGTCCCACAAACCTTGAATTGTAAAACCCTTTGATATGTAAGCAAAGTAATATCATGTCTGTCTCCAGTTTAAAGGGGCGCCCGGTTGCAGCTGGGCCTCCCCTCAATAGTTGTCTTTGTCTGTTCCTGCATAGTGCTTATCTCAAGGACATGCGAAGTATGCAGACATAGAGTCTGAGAGATAGTCTTGATGTTTCCACTTTTGTCCTTCCCCCTGTACCCCTTTACCTCCTTACATATGCCCCAAAGCTATAACGTTTAGCAATTGCTTCTTTTGTATTTTATGACGTGAGCCCGATATTGTAAACTTCGGGGTAAGCCTATATAAACCCTTGAACACCAATAAACGAGGTTCCCATGCTGACCTGCTTCGGCTTGTAAGTATTGGGTCCCCTTTGCAAAGGTTTTTGTCTCGTGTTACTTGATCTCTGATAGTGGGTTCATTTGCACTCAACTCCGCACTCTTCCCGGGTGTAATAAGCGAGTTGGGGTTGACAGGGCGACTTGCGTGTTGGGTTTGGACCTAACAATTGGGGGCTCGTCCAGGATCCCTTGTGCGGACCCCCTTTTTGCCATCGCACCCCTTAATTTGATAACAGGTGCCACGAGAGAATTTTCTCGGTTATCAATAAAAGCGGGCATCTTTGACACTTTGGGGATAAAGCACAGTTGAGGAAAAACCCGTTATCAGACGTCATGGGAAATAAAGGGAGTGTGCCGGTAAAGGACAGCCCTTTGGGAATCATGTGTATGCTGTGGCAAGAGGAGGAATTGCCTGTGCGAAGGAGAGGCCTGAAAAAGAAAAAGATGATAGAGCTCTGTGAGGAGGAGTGGCCGCGGATGACTGCAGTGTCGGCGCCGGGTGAACGGTGGCCGAGGGGTGGGTCCTTCGAAACCGCTCCGCTATTGGGAGTGCGGAGACGGATTGGGGATACCCACCCGGATCAATTGGAATTTTGGCTCCTATGGAAAATAGGGTCGCAAAAATGGGATAGTCTTACTTTGATGGCAGTGAGAACCTTGTCCATTGAGGAACCCCCTCCTCATTATTTTAATGACGATACGTCAAGCAAGAGAACGGTCCTGAACCGTTCCATAATACCCTCTGCTCCGGATCCGCTCCCAGCTTCCGGGGGCGGAAATCCCAATCCGGAGGAAGGGGCCCTTTCATTTGTGTCAGATGATGAGACATATGAAAAGGGAAAAGAGAAGGGGGCCTCAGGGGGTATGGACACGCGCCAGCGAAAAAAGGAAAAGAAAAGAGGCAGAAGCGTTGGAGATGCCTTTGCTTGTACATGATCAGCCGTACGTGGATGGCCACGGGGGTATCCAGCATACTGAGGTGGTTGAATTAAAGAGTTGGTTGGAATGGGACTTGAAAGAGTGGAGTAGAATGGCTGGCACTTTTGGGGAGCAGCCGAGGAGAATCAGGGAACCGTTGGGTAGGTTGTTTGAGAGCCACAATCCGACATACTCGGATGTGGAACATTTGCTGAGAAGGGTACTGACAGGTGAAGAACGTAGCAGGCTGTGGACAATGGAGACTGCATGGGCTGCGGAGGCAGCAGGAAATAGAGCTTGGTCGGACCGAGCACAAACGGCTGCAGCTTGGGCAGCGGGAGACTGGACGCAGCCTCGCCGCGCTCAGCTACAGACCGATAGGGATAGGATTTTGACATATTTGGAACGAATGTCACAGAAACCCCCCAACCAAGCTAAATTTATGGCAATAAAACAGGAAGCCAGCGAACCTCCCAGAAAATTCTGGTCGCGCTTGTTAGAGGGAGCACGCAGCTATACCAATTTGAACCCAGAAAATGTGCTGGATCATCCGACCCTCATTGCCAATTTTGTTCATCAAGCGCAGCCAGCGGTGAGGGATTACTTTTTAAATTTCAGACCCGGATGGGGGGGGGAGGCTGTGACTGTGATTTTGGAAGTAGCGGATTTTGTGTGGGACAAAGACAAGGAGAAAAGTAGAAAGAAGGAGAAGAAGGATTTTGAAATGCTGGCTCTTGCAATAAGAGGCCAGCCACCAAATAGAGGATTTCGAGGCAGGGGAAGAGGTTTTCCGAGGGGGCCGAGAGCCGGAGACCAGAGGGGAAGGGGACAGATGAGGCAATTGTGGCAGGGAGATAGGGCTTGTTTTCAATGTGGAGAATACACTCATTTCAGGAAAGACTGTCCATGGAGGACAGGGAACGCGCAGTACACCCCTAACAATCCTTCTTACCCAGATTTTACAGGTACGAATGCTGAGTTTCCGCCCCCCCCACCTGCCGCTCAACAGGCACCGGCTTCATGGGACCAGTACGGCGGGCGTCAAGCGAACCAGCAATGACTAAATGTGGATAGGGAGGGGCTGGGAGCGGGGCTAATGAACCTTATGTCTCTAGCAGGTTTCTTTCTCTCTCTCTGTCTCCCAATCCAAGAACCCAGACTGTCCTTAAAGGTGCAGGGGCAGGCAGTGACTTTTCTGGTGGATACTGGAGCCACATACTCCCTGATAAATGTTGCATCCAGTAGTTGGTTAAGTAGAGAAGTGAAAATGACAATGGGGGTAGATGGAAACCCCACACCTATGTGCATAACGTTACCATTGCAAGTAAAATACAATGACAAAATGTTTAACCATGTTTTTCTTTATTCTGCTTCATGCCCCATTTCTCTAATGGGCCGCGATATGTTATGTAAACTGGAGGCTACCTTAACCTGCACCCCTGACGGGGTGGGTTTGTTGATGAGTGTATTGGGGGTGCCTGTGGGGACCACAGTTAAACACAAACATTTAGGTTACAGCTTACCAGAAGATCTCGTCGACTTGCCACCCGACTTATGGGGCACAGAGGATACGGATGTGGGACTGCTGCGATCGGTAAGCCCTGTCAGAATTCAGGTAAAGCCATTCCTTCCGCCACCCAATGTTGCCCAGTATCCTTTGTCATTGGAAGCAAGAGAAGGCATATGCCCCATAATTGAAGGTTTTATTGCAAAAGGAGTCATCCGGCCGCAGCGAACCCCCTGCAACACGCCTATTCTACCTATAAAGAAACCCCCAAAGAAACCCGGAGATCCAGTCTGGTGGAGATTTTGTCAGGGCGGTAAACAGGTATGTGATCCCTTTACACACTGTTGTTCCAGACCCAGTGACAATCATCAGTCAGATCCCATGGGACGCGAAGTGGTTTACCGTCATTGATTTAAAAAATGCCTTTTTCAGTATCCCTCTCCACCCAGATTCGCAGCATTTGTTCGGGTTCGAATGGGACCAGCGCTCTTTCGTTTGGACCCGAATTCCTCAGGGATACTGCAATAGTCCCGGGGTGTTTAGCCAGTGTCTACGGGACGACCTCGAGGGGTTCACCCCAAAAGGGGGTTCAGTTCTTGTTTTATACGTTGATGACATCTTGATTGCGAATGGACACCAGGGGGCGCTGCGAGAAGACGGTAAGGCTTTCCTGCTATACTTGCATTCAAGGGGTCACAAGATTGACCCGAAGAAAATTCAGTGGTTATCAGAGAAAGTCAAATACTTGGGGTTCATCCTAACGCCAGAAGGGCGACAAATGGATCCCGGGCGTGTTTCCACTATACAAAATTGTCCGCTTCCAAAGACAAAGAGACAGTTAAGAGGGTTTCTGGGACTGATTGGGTTTTGCAGACCGTGGCTGCCATCCTGTGGAGAATTGAGCAAACCGCTACACGCGCTCACTGCAAGTAAAGCTCCTGATCTGATACAATGGAGCCGGGACAATGAAAAGGCGTTTGAATTACTAAAACAAAGTGTGGCCACGTCTATGTCTCTGAAACCGCCGAATTACGGTAAACCTTTTCATTTGTTTGTCCATGAAAGATCGGGGGTAGCTAGCGGAGTTTTGACACAACTGTATGGTCCCAGTCACTTTCCAGTGGCGTTTTATTCACAGCAGAATGACAATGTGGCTCGCGGGACCCCCACATGCACACGCACGCTGACAGCGGCGGCTTTACTCTTGACCAAGGTAAAGGGACTGACCCTCGGTCATTCCACTACTGTCTGGACTTCGCATGCACTTTCAGCTTTATTGCGAAAAGGTACCACGCGAGTGTTTTCAGCGCAGAGACAGCAACAGCTGGAAGCAGAGCTGTTAGAGGATCCTAATGTGCGGTTTGAACGTTGCGGGCCGTTAAACCCAGCCACCCTCCTGCCTGAGTTGCCTCCGCCTTTCCCGGACCATGACTGCGTACAAGTTTTGCAATCCACCTTGCAGATCAGACCGGATCTGTCTGACGAACCGCTACCGGAATCAGATGTCATTCTCTTTACGGACGGCAGTTCTTATTACCAGGATGGGGTAAGATACACGGGGTTTGCAATAACAACTCAGTGGGAAGTAATAGAGGCAGCAGCGCTCCCAGGACGATGGGGAGCACAAGCAGCAGAGATCTACGCTCTAGCCAGAGCATGCCAGTTGTCGGCAGGTAAAAAGGTGACCATCTTCACAGACAGCAGGTATGCTTTTGGGGTCATACATTGTCATATTCATTTGTGGAAGTACAGGGGGTTTACAACTGCGGGGGGTAAACCGATCCAACATCTGGAGCTTGTACAAAAGTTGTTACAAACTATTCTTGAACCTTTACAGCTAGCAGTGGTGCATTGCAAAGCACACACCAAGGAGCAGGATCCTGTGACACTAGGAAATGCCCTGGAAGACCAAACCGCACGCCAAGCGGCATTGCTTCCTATAAGTATGCCAACTTTGGCGCTGGCAACCACTGCTTTTGTCCCGCCTGTATCTGTTTCAATACCCCCGCAGGAATTGAAGCGATGGACTGAGCTAGGAGCGATCCTGAAGCAGCAGTTATGGACTATGCCTGACGGTCGAGCATGCCTTCCCAGAGCTTTGTACCACACAGCAGCAAAATGGTTCCACGACCATGGGGGCCATTATGGTAAACATCCGCTAGTGGATTCGATAACGCGCTTCTGGTATGCTCCCGGAATTCAACCAGTATGTGGTGCAATAGTGAAAGCATGTCACATTTGCCAAGCAAACGGCCCAGCCTTACCAAATAGGGCCCCGCAAGGGGGTAGACCCGTACCGGCTGCACCATTCTTACACATTCAAATTGACTTTGTTGATCTCCCTAAAGCAGAAGGAAAGAAACACCTTTTAGTCATGGTATGTCCTTTAACAGCATGGATAGAGGCATTCCCTACCACAAATGCCACCGCCACAACGGTGGCCAAATTACTACTGAAAGAGATAATACCACGGTTCGGGGTTCCAGAGCTAATAGACTCAGACCGAGGAACACACTTCACAGGACAGATTTTGGCAAAAGTCGAAGAAGGTCTGGGAATCAAACATCTATTTCACACTGTTTATCATCCACAATCGTCCGGGGCGACGGAGAGACAGAACCGGGAAATTAAGACGGCATTGGCTAAGTATACTCAGGAAACAGGTTTAAGGTGGCCTCAGGTACTCCCTCTCGTTCTTTTCCATTTGCGTACCCGCCCCACCCGAGCCTTAGGGCTCTCGCCGTTTGAATTAATGTATGGCAGGCCTCCAACGAAAGGGGGGAGCTTGCCAAATGCGGATGTTTCACTATTGGGGGGGATCACATAACTGTATCCCAGTATCTTTCTCTGCAGAATAGACTCCGTGAATTGTGGAAAGCTGCCGGATCCACCAAGACGGTGCCCCTTGAGGACCAGGTGCATCCGTACTGTCCTGGGGACTTTGTGTGGGCAAAGAAATTTGTGAGGGGCGATTCACTGTGGCCAAGATACACAGGACCACATCAAGTCCTTTTAACCACACAAGCAGCCATCTTCCTGGAAGGACAGAAGTCGTGGATACATCATTCCCACGTAAAGCCTGCTGTGGTAGCGGCACCTCCACCTCCCCAGGTCCCCAAAATACGTTTGCAGAGGAACGAGGAAACTGGTCAGTGGCAGGCGGCTCAACTCCCTTTCCAGGACGCAGACATCGAGTAAACATCAACGCAGAAATGCCCCGACAAGAATGGAGGATGTCTGCCTATTTGTGGGTCGCGGGTGTTTTGATTCACCATGCCTGGCCCCTATGTTGCCCCCCAAATGTGAAAATATGCAGTGACAATGACTATTATTATCTGAAAGATTTCGGACGAACAATTCCGAAAACACAGGACTGTCCAGATCCCTTCCTGTACGATGTGGACCAGATAAAGGAAGGGATGGTGAAGGCTGACATTGCGGGACGTTTATGTCATAAAGCGGCTGTTGTATTGCAACATAATTACACAGGCAAATGGATAGTACATTGCATCCGTGTGGAAATTGAATGGCCCATCAGGCTGGCGCTTCGGTGTAGACAATATTGCCCTATGCCTAACTACGGTTGCCCCCCAAATATAGATGTAAAGTCCATAAGAGCAGAGTATAATATGCTTACTTTTCAGACACAAGATAATAGAATTACTTTTCAGCACCGGACAACAGAAAAACAGAAGTTTTGTGTGGGTATTGGTATACCATCTTGCTATGCGTGGCTGAATGATAAACTGAGCGCTCAGAAACCCTTACAGAAACAGGTAACACAGGCCACACATAAAATAAAGACATTAGGTGGGTTTAAACAAAGAAATACTAAAATAGGCGATGGGTGGGATGGAAACACGTTTGTTGCCTTAATGGAAGAGACAGCTCCTAAGAAAGGCACTTGTTATGTCTGTGCACACACACCATCGCACGGACAGGCTGGAGTCCCCTTAACTGGGGCCCCTTTGCCATTGAAAGAATATCTTTCTTTTGCTTCACATTCCAGCTCACAGGAACTAGAAGGGGGGCTGGTTCTAAGCAGGCCCATCGCCAGATCAGTCTGTGTAGGCAGCGGAAGCCAGCCAACAGGAGGGATGATGTGTGATGGCTTGATTTTCTCTACAAGCCAGGGCAATTGGACATTCCTAAATGGGACACATAGAGCAGAGGGGTTAACTTGGTTATCCATCTGGCAGCATTTGCTGCGGCTGACTTTTGCAGACCATCACCTAGTGCCTTTCCTTACGGACTTAGTGGATCACCTAACCCCAGCTGGACTCTGGTGGCTTTGTGGACACTCAGCGGTAAGGAAACTATCAGCATCAGGCTCTTGGACCTGTACGTTGGGAAGGGTGGTGCCGGGGCTTCGGGTTTCCCCCACTTTGCCCACCCTGCGTCGTCGTAACAAGAGAGGCACAGGGGAGGCGGTATTGAGAGGTTTTTTTCCAATGTATGGTGCGGCAAAAACATATCAGGAACTCATAGAACTTTCTCAAGCTTTTGAACGTTTCATGAACGATTCGGCTATTTCCTTTTCAGACCTCACAAATGAACAAGGACAAATTAGAACTGTAGTTTTGCAAAACCGGCTCGCCTTGGACTTTTTATTAAGCTCTCACGGGGGGGTCTGTTCGTTGATAGGGAGCGAATGTTGTACCCATATTACGGACAGCAAAGCTGACGTCATCAAACACATTAATGATATTGGTAACATTTATCATGAAGTAGAGCGCATTGGGAATTTTTCTTTGTTCTCTGGGTTTTCCGATTGGTTTTCAGCATGGCCAGATTGGCACAAGATTTTATTTTATATCGTTCTGGTAGTAGCCTTATTGATTTCGGTTTGCTGTTGCTTGCAATGTATTCCAAATTTGATGCAATTGGCCTCAGTCTGTTTAAGCAAGCTCATTCTGTCCTTTTCTCGAAAACCGCAACCAACTTACATGGAAATGGCTTTGAGACCGATTTGGCAACCCAAGCAAGGTAATACAGCTACCTGAGAGACTAGTTAGTCTCTCAGGGCTGAAAGGGGGGACTGTTAGGGTTAAATTGAAACCCCCAGTGCTTGTAAAACTATAGTTCACTTGTCCTATCAAAATCAGCTTGGGCTTATGGGAAATAGAACCAAAGTGGCCTTTATTTGGCTTTTGATATAAAATGTCGGTTTATTTCCTGGTGACCTGACCCTTACCTACATTCCAGTGGCTCGCATAATAAAAGCCGGTTTAAGCTGGAAACTTCCCTACTATGCATTTCTTGTATCACATCTATGCTCATAACCTTCAATTATTGTTGCAAATGTGCCTTGCATAGAAATGTCAAAAGCTGTTCCGATGTCCCACAAACCTTGAATTGTAAAACCCTTTGATATGTAAGCAAAGTAATATCATGTCTGTCTCCAGTTTAAAGGGGCGCCCGGTTGCAGCTGGGCCTCCCCTCAATAGTTGTCTTTGTCTGTTCCTGCATAGTGCTTATCTCAAGGACATGCGAAGTATGCAGACATAGAGTCTGAGAGATAGTCTTGATGTTTCCACTTTTGTCCTTCCCCCTGTACCCCTTTACCTCCTTACATATGCCCCAAAGCTATAACGTTTAGCAATTGCTTCTTTTGTATTTTATGACGTGAGCCCGATATTGTAAACTTCGGGGTAAGCCTATATAAACCCTTGAACACCAATAAACGAGGTTCCCATGCTGACCTGCTTCGGCTTGTAAGTATTGGGTCCCCTTTGCAAAGGTTTTTGTCTCGTGTTACTTGATCTCTGATAGTGGGTTCATTTGCACTCAACTCCGCACTCTTCCCGGGTGTAATAAGCGAGTTGGGGTTGACAGGGCGACTTGCGTGTTGGGTTTGGACCTAACATATGGTAACCCAATGTTTCCACTTTGGAAACCTTAGGCAATCATTAGAAAAATCATAATAAACAATAATAAACACACACCAGCAGGATGGGAGCCTTTACATTACCACTCTGCTCCTAAACCTAAGGAACTGTGGTAGACAGAGACAGTCTGTCTATTATTGAGGATCAGGATTTTCCATGACAAAAGTAGTAAGAAGCTCTCCATAAGTAGCAGAAAGTTAGATGGCATAATAAGACAAGATATCAGTAGCCTAGCCTCCCGGAAATTCCCACTACAAGCCTCTCTGAATGTAGCGGGAAAGGAGCTTCAGATTCTGCATATTTCTGTCAAGAGAAAAAAAATAAATAAAAGTAAACCAAACTTATCATAGAACTACTGAGTATGATGAAATTATTGTATATAAGAATGCCAGAAAATGTCTAGATTTGGTGTTCCGCACCGAGAGTATGAGCCCTCGTTGCACATCCTGCACACCTTATATGACCCCCAATGGCATTAACGGGGGGGGGGCTCTGTGTCAGGAACGAGGAACCTGTGGCTCTCCCGATGTTGTACGACTCCACCACCCATCATTCCTGGCCATTAGCCATGGGCGCTGAGGTCGAACAACATAGGGAAGGCCACATGGTTCACCATCCCTGCCGAGATGGGTCAAGACCTGGGACGACGGCGCCGGCGGCATGTATGGCTATATCTGAAGAAGCAAAGGGACCACTGACTTGGCCTCTGTGGCCTTTTGCTCCACCGGACGGCGAGAACCGCTTTCAGCGCTTTCCTCTGAAGTTTCCAAAGCAATCGAGAGCGAAGCGTCGGCCCCTCTTCCTACCAGGAACAGGAACCCACCTCGCTTGCAGTTTCCTGGGGAGAGAGCCGCGAGACGGACTGTTTCCGGCTGCGACAGGCAGCAACGAGGAAGGCTGGGCTTTCATCCCTCCGTCCCACTCGGCGACTGGTTGTGGTTGGTCATGGGCGCCAAGCGCAAAAGCTCGGCTTCGGCCAAGGGGCAGCAGCCGCCGCAGCCGCCGCTTAAGCGAGCCCGCAGCGGCGAGGTAGCGGAGCTCACCGGTACCCAGTTCAAGTCCATGGTGCGCGACCCCAGCACCGCCATGAAGGGTGAGAGTTGGAGAGAGGCAGCGGCGGGTCTGTTGCTGCTTCCACGTGGTCGCCAGGCTGGATTGCTTGTATCCCACCACTCTTTCCCCGCTTGCCAATCCCCTTCTTCCATCCATGGCCAAGTGCTGTGAACCTTTTTCTGCCTAAGCCGTTCATTGGCAGATCACTGGGCTCCGGAAACGATTTCCCCCCCTTTGTTGCTGGTTTACGTAGCTGAGTATTGCTTCGCTCTCCCATTTATTTATATTGCCGTTTCCCACGAGAATTGGGTGCTCTGAAGTGGACTTAAACCACTCGCGAGCAAGATACAAGTCGAAGAGATTTCCCCCCAACCCCGTCCGTCATTCAGAGCATGCCTGTCAAAGAACAGTGTTGTTATCTACGAAGGGCAGGTGGTATTCCAGATGCAGATTATTCTGCATTTATGCAATGATAGACCGCAATAATTCAAATGATTTCATTGTTGCCTAAGGGATTCCAGGTTAATTAAAAGCAACAAAGAGTTTTGTGGCACAAAGACTACACATTTATTACGGCATTAGTTTTTGTGAACTAGTTTTTGTGATTTAGAGTTTAAATGCATGAAGAATGAAGTGCTGTGACCCTTCACAATAGCACAGATTGGTGATATTAAGGTTAGTGATATTAAGATTGCTGCAGGAATTAACAGCAATAGTGGGACAGCTACCACAAGACTTTTGTTTTTATTTTTCTGCAACAGTCTAATGTTGCTAAACCTCTGCATATTGATAATTGCAGAGCACAAAAGAGGGGGCTGATTGTCTGTGTACTGCCCTAGAATTGCATGGCTGGAGGGGGCCAGAAAGTTATAAAGATCAGTCATGCCCCCAAGTAGGTAGGAAAGACTGTCCACATATTTAATGAATTAATTTTGTTTAGAACATTTAAAATGTTTAATTCTCCCAGATTTACAAAGGTTATAGGGGCTCCACTATTCTGTTGTGCCATTTGTTTGTCAGTCTCTGTTTGTGTTATGGTCACATCCCAGAGGTTGTATCGGTAAGGTACTAATGGCAGCAGTTTGGAGTACCAGAGTAGAGTTGTCTAATCTTTTTGCCCTGGAGGATGCATTCATCCTTTGCCAACTGTCTGGGGGATGCACGTCAGCAGTGAGCGTGGCCACCCCACACTCTCTCACATGAACGCGCATACAGGGCAGTCACACAACCTCCGACTCCTTAGGTAATCTGCGGAGATCAACTGAGGAGGGGGGTTATCACCAATTATCAATCTGATGACTGAGGACAGGGCAATTTGTATTGCAATTTGTATTTGAGGGTGCTAGTTTAGTATTGGCCACACTGCCTGGCAATAGCTCTCCAGGATTTCAGACAGGTGTTGAATCTAGATGCAGGGTCAATTCCCAGCTCAGCCACGGATAAACCAGAGGTGTTAATCAGTAGTTGAGTTTGCCAATCATAATTTGTTAACATGAAAAATGAAATGGACAATACTTTTAGAATGATGAAACAAGTCTTTGTTTTATTCCAGGTTTGGAAACATTCATATCCATAGCAAAATCGTTACCATCAGCAGAAAAGTATGATATTGTAGAGGGATACATAAAAGTTTCTGTTGAATGTGCAGAAATTTTAAAACTTATGGATGGTGAAAGGCGGCCTGAAACTGAGGTCAGTATTTCATTTGTTGAATTATTTTCTACAGTAGCATATGCACTGTCCATTTCTCCACAAAATAAGCCTATGAAGTAGTTCATTCATACTTCATCTTGCAGGACTTGTAGCCCTGTGCACTTGTTATGCACATTGTTGTTCCACTTTCTCTTATCTGTTGTGATCTTTGCCATTAGGGAAATGGCTTCTGAAGTGTTACAGGCACTTCTTGTTTATTTTCTGTGTTTCATTGGTGATTAGCATGCACACCCCTCTGTGCTTGTTCATTTTCTGAACTAGTGGTCCTCATCATCCCTGACTACTGGTGATGCTGGCTGAGGGTAATGGCAGTTGGACTCCAACAATATCTGGAGGACCACAAGTTTCTATCCCTGCACTACATGGTGAGAGGAGATATCATACTATTGGCACTGGATCTGGACTAGTATAGGAATACTATGCTAAGTATAAAGGGTTGAGTCCAGTCCCACTTCCATCTGCTGTGTTTAATGTACATGGCTATCAGGATGAGAGCCACCAGTGTGAGACAGCAGTGGGACACTTTCACATTTTGCTGAACTATCTTGTCTACCTGTCAGCAGTATATTTCTAAATACATGATCTCAAGGCTTACTTGCATCTTGCAACATATGGCTCTCCTTTACCTCTAAGGATGGATAAACCCCACTTTAGGGGCTTGATTCAGTCCCTATGTCAATTTTTCTTCCCCCCCCCCCAAATTCCACCAGTTGTGGTGGCAGTGGCAAAAATATTCTTTTTAAAAAATATAGACATGTTCCTGAGGTGAACAGAGGCTAGCACCCTGAAATACAAATTGCAGTACAAATTGCCCTGTCCTCAGTCATCAGATTGATAACTGGTGATAACCGCCTTCCTCAGTTGATCTCCGCAGATTACCTAAGGAGTCGGAGGTTGTGTGACTGCCCTGTATGCGCGTTCATGTGAGAGTGTGTGGGGTGGCCACGCTCACTGCTGACGTGCATCCCCCAGAGAGTTGGCAAGGATGAATGCATCCTCCAGGGCAAAAAGATTAGACAACTCTACTCTGGTACTCCAAGCTCTAGCCCTGTGGTGAGCTGCATTAGGACTTTATGTGGCTGCAGTTCGAAGTTCCATCCACAGCACAACGTGCTACAGGACTGGAGCTTTGCATTGGAAATTATAACTTAATGTTATAGAAGTCTCCTGGATGAAGATTTATTTATTTATTTATTTTATTTCATTTTTAAACCGCCCATAGCGAATAGCTCTCTGGGCGGTGTACAAAAGATTAAAAGTACAGAAATACAAAATATCACAATAAATAAACTGAAACAAAGAGATTTAAAATCTCAAAAGATCTTCTTTTGGCAAAGGTTGGGCCCATGAATCTTTCTTTCTTTCTTTCTTTCTTTCTTTCTTTCTTTCTTTCTTTCTTTCTTTCTTTCTTTCTTTCTTTCTTTCTTTCTTTCTTTCTTTCTTTCTTTCTTTCTTTCGAGTTTACTATTTTGGGAGGGGGTGGTGGATTTGAGCACTTGCTATATTTTTACATTTGGAAGCTTGTTACATGTAATACATCATTTAGGATGATGACTTCTCAATTCCCTCTAATAATATTTGCTGCTTATTCCATTTTTTCCTTAAAAACAAAGTATTATTGAGTGTTTAAATGTTGCAGATGCTGCTAATCTTTCAAGCTCTAGAAAGCATTTTGCTGCGAACAGCAAGTGACCTGTCCCACTTCTCTGTGGTGGGGATGAACATAGTAAAGAAGTTGATCAATAGCTACATGAGATTAATGTATGCTGCTCTGTATTCTGAAAGTCACAGGTAAGTTCACTGCAAACCAGAGATGCAGCCTACAGCTGTTAATTCAAAAAGAGTTTTGTTTGGAACTTGAATGAAACAAAAGTTTTCATTGATCAAAATCAGGGGTCTTTAATCCTGATAAAGGACCTTGGAACAGTATGAAAAGTGCTCTTTATACTTGATTTAGAATGATACTTTAATTTTCCATGACCTTCTTCTACTTACTTTTGCTTTGAGATTCAGTTAGCTATGTGACATTTATTTATTTTACACTTATACTCAACCAACATAGATTAAAAAATGTGGTGGCATATTTCTGACATGTAAGCTGTGATAGATACACAAAGCCCAGGCACAGATGGCCCAAGACATTTTTGTTTCCTTATTTACAAAATCCAGAGGGTACACTATTTGGATTATTATATTTTATTATGATAAAACTGGACTAACAAACATAGTTACTGAAAACTTGCTTGTCTTAAAATGGTATCCCAGAATCTTCTGCCGAGGAGGGCTGCCTCAGCATTGTATAATAATAATAACAATAATAATAATAATATAATGAAATAGAGGCTACAGCAATAGTTTTAATACAAAAAAAAAGGAAGGAGAGAACGTTTGAATGGGATGCTCGTAGATCAAGAAGAAAAATAAAAGTTCAAGCAATTGTTAAGTTTTCAAGCAAAGACTTCTGATTAGGATGTGCCTCAGCATTTGTAATGGTAGGGCCAGCCTTGGGACCAGAATTTAACAGGGTTTATCCTGGAAAGATTGTTTATAAAGACTTGGCCTGTATAATCTTCAGTCATGCTTTGTTTTAGCAAGTGATAAAACATACAAAAAAGGGGGTTGTATCCAAGAAAGCTATCTTGTTAGCACAAAGACTTCCACCTGTGCCTCCTGTCCACCCCACACCAAGATCCCACAATCTGCTCTGGAGAGTTGGGGAAAACCCCAGAACAGGTTGGGGGCGGGGGAGAGGACAGAAAGTCCCATAGTGCAGGCAGAAATCCTTCCACTAACCTTCCACAATCCTTCCTTTGTAGGATACGGCTCAGGAGTTTTTTTCATATAGTATTGCAAGACAGTTATATCCACGGCATAGGGCAAAAAAGTCCTAATCTGTTGTTAAATTGTTGCAGTTATCATCCCTCTTCCAGAGAGTTGCTTCATCTGTTCATATGGAACTGAACAAAGAGACCTGTTTGACTTTTTCAGCCTCTTGTCCATTTTACAAGCTGCTTTTTAACAAGCTACCTGTGATTTGAGGTTTAGTTTGGGAGAGTCAGGAGAGAGCTCTGTTGCACAGACATCTCTCTGCAAATCTCTGGTTCAGACTCTTGAAAGGCATACAAAAATAAAAGCCTGTACTTGCCTATAAGACAAATACTGTGTCAACCACTGCTGTTTTGCAAGTGTAGCTCCCTTCACACCTTTCTTTACAATATGCCATACTTAAGAACACAAGAAGAGCCTGCTGGATCAGGCCAGTGGCCCATCTAGTCCAGCATCCTGTACTCACAGTGGCCAACTAGATGCCCATGGGAAACCTGCAAGCAGGACCTGTGTGCAAAGAGTATTGTCCCCTCTGGCTTCCAGCAACTGGTTTTCAGAAGCATACTGCTTCGACTTTGGAGGCAGAGCACAGCCATCATGACTAGTAGCCATTGATAGCCTTATCCTCTATGAATTTGTCTAATTTTTTTTTAAAGCCATCCAAGTTGGTGGCCATCACTGCCTCCTGTGGGATTGAATTCCACAGTTTAACTGTGCACCGTGTGAAGAAATGGCTTCTTTTGTCTGTCCTGAATCTTCCAACATTCAGTTTCATTGAATGTCCACGAGTTTTAGTGTTATGAGAGAGGGAGAAAAGCTTTTCTCTGTCCATTTTTCCCATATCGTGCATAACTTTATACACTTAATAATAATAATAATTTAATTTGTGGGTCACCTATCTGGCCAATGGCCACTCTAGGCGACGTACAATTTAACAACAATACATTACATCATAATAAAATACATCATAAAATACAATATAACAATAAAACAATTCCAGTACAGAGTAGTAGGCTATTCGTTGTAAAAATTTAACCCTCCCCGGAAGACCCAAAGGCCTGTCTGAAGAGCCAGGTCTTCAAAGCTTGGCGGAATACATTCAGGGAAGGGGCATGCTGAAGGTCATACGGGAGGGAGTTCCAGAGAGTGGGGGCCGCCACTGAAAATGCCCTCTCTCTAGTCCCCACCAACCTAGCTGTTTTAGTTGGCGGGATTGAGAGAAGGTCCTGTGTGGCTGATCTTGTTGGGCGGCATGGTTGGTGGCGCTGGAGGCGCTCCATCAGGTAAACTGGGCCGAGATCGTATAGGGATTTAAAGGTTAATACCAACACCTTGAATTGGGCCTGGAAAATAACTGGAAGCCAGTGTAGGTCGAACAACACTGGAGTGATGTGTTCCCGGCGGCGACAGTTTGTAAGTAGTCGAGCCGCAGCATTTTGTATAAGTTGTAATTTCCGGACCGTTTTCAAGGGTAACCCCACATAGAGTGCATTACAGTAATCCAACCGAGAGATGACCAGGGCATGTACCACCAGTGGGAGCTGATGAGCAGGAAGGTAGGGCTGCAGTCTATGAATGAGGTGTAATTGATACCAAGCTGCCCGGCTCACTGCCGAAATCTGAGCCTCCATGGACAGCTTGGAATCAAGAACAACCCCAAGGCTGCGGCCCTGGTCCTTCAGGGGCAATTTCACCCCATCGAACACCAGGTCAACATCTCCCAACCTTCCCTTGTCTCCCACGAGTAGCACCTCAGTCTTATCAGGATTCAACTTCAGCCTGTTCCTTCCCATCCATCCACTCATGGATTCCAGGCACTTGGACATGGTCTCCACAGCTGACTCTGGTGAAGATTTAAATGAGAGATAGAGCTGAGTGTCATCCGCATATTGGTGACACTGCAGCCCAAATCTCCTGATGATTGTCCCCAGCGGCTTCATATAGATATTAAATAGCATGGGAGAGAGGATAGAGCCCTGTGGCACACCACAATTGAGAGGCCAAGGGTCTGAAACCTCCTCCCCCAATGCTACCTGTTGATGCCTGTCGGAAAGAAAGGAATGGAACCACCGTAATACAGTGCCTCCTATTCCCGATTCCTCCAGGCGATGTAAAAGGATACTGTGGTCGACAGTATCAAAAGCCGCTGAGAGATCGAGGAGGACAAGAAAGGTGAATTCTCCCCTATCTAATGCCCTCCTCATATCATCAACCAGAGCGACCAATGCTGTTTCAGTTCCATGTCCAGTCCTGAAACCCGATTGGTATGGATCCAAATAATCCGTTTCATCCAAGTGTGTCGACAACTGATTAGCCACCACTCGCTCAATGATCTTGCCCAGGAATGGTAGATTCGAAATTGGGCGAAAGTTATCTATCATGTCGCCTCTGATGCGCCTTTTCTCTAAACTAAAAAGCCACAAATGTTTATCATAGGGGAGTTGCTCTACCCCCTTGATCATTCTGGTCTTCTAATGCAAGTGCTTTTCATCATATGTGCAAACAGTATTTTGCCTGTTGCTCAGTAGTTTTTCCATTGTTTTTATTGCTAGCATATGCTCTCATTTGTCAAAAGTATAATGTTCAGCTTGCTGTGTGTTTTCTTGAAAACTTTCCCTAGTTCTAATTGGCTGAAAGCCTGATTACTTTGCAGAGTTCATGGTCTCTGGATGTGGTGCTTATTTAAGCTTATACTCTAATAGGATGCTTATTAATGATCACATTCTCTTTAGATTTATCATCACATTTTGTTGTTGTTGTTATGTGCCTTCAAGTCAGTTATGACTTATGGCGACCCTATGAATCAGCGACCTCCAATAGCATCTGTCCTGAACCACCCTGTCAAAATTTGGACAGATTCAGTCTCAGTAGCTTGTAGCAACTCTATTAGTATGCCAACTGTTCCTGGTGATTTGTTTCTTCCAAGTATTTTAAGAGCAGCTTTCACCTCACATTCTAAAATTTCTGGTTTTTCATCATGCGGTTCCTCCATGAATGAATCTGTCATCCTTGCATCTCTTTTATAGAGTTCTTCAGTGTATTGCTTCCATCTTCCTTTTATTTCATCTCGGTCAGTCAGTGTGTTCCCCTATTGATTATTCAACATCCCTACCCTTGGTTTAAATTTCCCTTTAATTTCTCTAATATTTTTGAATAGAGCTCTTGTTCTACCCTTTTTATTGTCCTCTTCTATTTCTATACAGTACCTATTGCAATAGTTCTCTTTGTCTCTATGTACTAGTCGCTGTATTGTTGGATTTAAGGTTCTAGCCCTGTTTTGTCTCCTTTCGCTTTTGCTTTCCTTCTCTCTTTAACCATTTTAAGAGTTTCTTCAGTCATCCATTGAGGTTTTTCTCTCTTTTTAAGGTATTGTCTTTTTGCATTCTTCCCTGATAATGTCTCTGACTTCACTCCATAGTTCTTCTGGTTCTCCGTCAACTAAGTTTAAAGACTCAGATCCGTTCCTTATTTGATCTTTGTATTCTTCTGGGGTGTTATTTAAATTGTACTTTGGCATTATGATTGCTTTGTTGTTCTTCTTTAGCTTTACTCTGATTTTCGATATTACCAGTTCATGATCTGTACTGCAGTCTGCTCCTGGTCATGTTTTCACGGGAAGTATGGAACTTCTCCATCTTCTGCTACCAATTATAGAATCAATTGATTCCTATATTGACCATTTGGTGATGTCCACGTGTACAGTCGTCTTTTTGGTTGCTCAAAAAATGGTAATGAGCTCTAAAATACAGAATTACTGTAAGGTGACATGCACCATGGGTGACATGGGTGGTCAGTCTGCACAACACTATGCTGTGCCAGTTCTTAGGTTCACTGTTAGTGAGATTCTCCACTTTGAGAATCTTTGTGCTTGATGAGCAGATCGTCAATAATATATTTTGTTAATTTTTTCAGGAATAAACAAATAGTTAAGTATACAATTCCCCTCCCTCCCTCCTTTCCTCCTTTCACAACTTAAGCATAACTTTCTTTTCAGATCATAAATTTTTTAAATAGAGTAAACTTGGCTCAAATTCTGTACTTATCAAAGGACTTTTGAGCTTCCTTTTTCCCATCTCTGGCTTTACTTAGGTGTGCTTTTTAGAAGCAGTATTGTCCTTTCATTCCTTCTTCATGCAAGCCCTCAATATATGAGATGGATGGAATATGTGCTGCATGGGAAATAAACTTGTTTATATTTAGACTGACTATGAAAGCTGCTGGGCATCTGCTACTCTTAGAGGATGTAGCTGAAAGCTGCGTATTTTTATTTCAAAGATGTCAGTTCTCACTTCTTAATTTTTCATTGGTTTGTTTGCCTATGTATTGTTTAAACACTGTTCCCTCTCCGTTATTTATACAGAATGTCTCGTCTGTGCCTCACCTTGCTATCTGCTATGGTGTCACAGGGGCCAGATGCTGCGAGGGATGTCTACAGCCACTTTGATTTCAATAATAAATTCCTTCCTAGCTTAGTGAAGAGGAGAGATTATAAGGTACGAGGGGGGAAATCTGCAGTGAGTGTAAAGCGATGGCTTAACCATATTTGTTTTTCTGTGCAAAGTTAAGCTGGATGTTTTTTTAAAAAAGTCTCTTCCTGTTTCTGTTTCTTTCTGTATCACATGGAGTGTCTCATAAATGTAGAATATTTTATTGCTTCAAACTGTCAGTGATCCACAGGGGAAACAAAGCACACGTTTCTTCAAGTCTTGATTTGCTTATGCTGATGGGGTTTTTGTCCTCACATGATAACTTTCCTACATCATTTTGTGTGTGGGGCAGCTTTCATATAAAATAGCATCCACATGAAAGTATCACCCAGTTGGGGCTGCCCAGTACATGAAAGTAGTTCCACTCTGACATAGTCTTCAAGATTCCCTCCCCCCACACTGTGAGGGCTATTTTACACAAATGTTCGTCCTATGTTCAGTGCATAAATAATGGCTGGCCCCTTGGGGATTGTGTTGCTTGTATGTTATGTAAACATGTGAGGAAATCACAACAGCAGAAGCCTTTATACGTATGCAGACCACTGTGGGAGCCGCTGCGGAGGCAGTGACATCACACTGGTAAAGACTGGTAAACACTGGTTGTATAAATCTATGGTGCGGCCGCATTTGGAATACTGTGTACAGTTCTGGTCGCCTCATCTCAAAAAGGATATTATAGATATTATAGAGTTGGAAAAGGTTGGAAAAGGTTCAGAAGAGGGCAACCAGAATGATCAAGGGGATGGAGCGACTCCCTTACGAGGAAAGGTTGCAGCATTTGGGGCTTTTTAGTTTAGAGAAAAGGCGGGTCAGAGGAGACATGATAGAAGTGTATAAAATTATGCATGGCATTGAGAAAGTGGATAGAGAAAAGTTCTTCTCCCTCTCTCATAACACTAGAACTCGTGGACATTCAAAGAAGCTGAATGTTGGAAGATTCAGGACAGACAAAAGGAAGTACTTCTTTACTCAGCGCATAGTTAAACTATGGAATTTGCTCCCACAAGATGCAGTAATGGCCACCAGCTTGGATGGCTTTAAAAGAAGATTAGACAAATTCATGGAGGACAGGGCTATCAATGGCTACTAGCCGTGATGGCTGTGCTCTGCCACCCTAGTCAGAGGCAGCATGCTTCTGAAAACCAGTTGCCGGAAGCCTCAGGAGGGGAGAGTGTTCTTGCACTCTGGTCCTGCTTGCGGGCTTCCCCCAGGCACCTGGTTGGCCACTGTGAGAACAGGATGTTGGACTAGATGGGCCACTGGCCTGATCCAGCAGGCTCTTCTTATGTTCTACTTCTCCTTTTCATCTTCTTCAGGTGAGGCTGTTAATGTACTAAACCGCTGCCTGGCCGCGATAATGGACTGGATGAGAGCTAATAAACTGAGACTCAATCCTGACAAGACTGAGATGCTGTTGGTGGAGGGGCCCTCTGCCCAGATGGTTGATGTCCGACCTACCCTGGATGGGGTTACACTCCCCCTAAAGGAGCAGGTCCGTAGTTTGGGGGTCTTATTAGATCCGCTCCTGTCACTGGAGGCGCAAGTAGCCTCGGTGGCACGGAATGCGTTCTACCAGCTTCGGCTGGTAGCCCAACTACGACCCTATCTGGACAGGGAGAACCTCGCCACAGTTATCCATGCTCTGGTAACCTCTAGATTGGACTACTGTAATGCACTCTACGTAGGGTTACCTTTGAAGACGGTTCGGAAACTTCAGCTGGTGCAGAATGCTGCGGCCAGAGTTCTTACCTGGTCTAAAAAATCCGACCATATAACACCTGTCCTGGCCCAGCTGCATTGGCTACCAATATGTTTCCGGGCCAGATTCAAAGTGTTGGTTCTTACCTATAAAGCCCTTAACGGCATCGGACTGCAATACCTGACGGAACGCCTCTCCCGCTATGTACCTACCCGGTCGCTGCGCTCGACATCGAAGGCCCTTCTCCGGATTCCAACGCATAGGGAGGCCCGGAGAGCAATAACTAGAGCTAGGGCCTTCTCAGTGGTGGCCCCCGAATTATGGAACGCCCTCCCTGACGAGATACGCCTGGCGCCTTCCTTGTTATCTTTTAGGCGCCAGGTAAAGACCTACCTCTTTGCCCAGGCATTTTAAATTTTAAATTCTAAATTTTAAATTGAATCTATTTTAATTTTAAATTTTTTCTTAATTTTGCTTTTAAATATGTTTTCATAGTGCATTGTACCCACACCTGTATTTTAATCTGTTTTTATCTTGTTGTACACCGCCCTGAGAGCTTGTCGCTAGAGGGCGGTCTAAAAGTGCAATAAATAATAAATAATAATAATTCTTAAGGTCTGAGTGTCTGATGGGTGATAAAATGGGAAATCCAGCATTCCTTATTAAATGCTGTCCTGGGCTCCTAGTGGGAGAAAGGGCGGGATATAAGACAAACAAATAAATAAATAATGTGATAAATATACAAATCGTTCTGCTAGTTAAGACTGAACTGTTTAAAATTAATGCCTCATGTTACAACTGTTTTCATGAGTTGGCATTTGGATTTAACTAATGCTGAATGTCTCTTGTTTAGGGCAAGCCTGATGTCCGTATGGCATACATCCAGTATGCTCTTTCTTTTTTGATTGCTGGTGACAACACAATCCTTGTCCACATTCTGGAGTTAAAAGGTATCTTACAAGTATTGCTTCTGCAGGGCCTTAATTGCTACCTCTATTTTTGTTTGCCACCCTGGTCTCCTACTGGGAGGAAGGACTAGATATAAATTTAATAAATAATAATAATAATAGTAAAGTGGGATGTTGGTGTCTGGATGTCATGGGTCCCTATGTTCATTAGACAGAAGCTTGAGGAACAAGCTATTCCTTTTCATTTGTTGGTATTTTGTCTTACACAGGGTATTTAGCTGCCAAGATACATAATGGGAGAACTTTGCAAAACCTCTGTTTCTTTTCATGTAATATTCATGGAGGGAGGTCAATTTAACAAATGTTGCTCATATTTTAGAGTGAGTGGCTAAATTGTTTAATGATGAAAGGATTCCATTGCTATTTTATTCTGGGAAGGAAAAGTTAAAGAGCTCTTTGTCAGTGTCTCTGTTTGGAGGAAGTGGAGTGTTTAGTTTGAGGACTATGCTGTGGGGCAGATTTTGCCCATCCGCTAAAATAATTGTCTACGCCTGCTGTAGATGTTTTATTATAAAATGAGTTTGTAGTGCCACATGTTCATTATTTATTCTGAGTCCACAAGTTCACCTTATTTATTTATTAAACTTCTATCCTGCCCTTCCTCCTACAGCAAGCCCAGGGCAGCAAACAAAGAACAAAACACTAAAAACATCTTAAAACACCTTTAAAACATTTTGAAAATAAATGATCTTATAAAGATCTTTTTTTGGAAAAAAAATCTTTTGAAACATCTTAAAAAGCAATTCCAAAACAGACACAGACTGGGATAAGGTCTCTACTTAAAAGGCTTGTTGAAAGAGAAAGATCACAGTAGGCACCAAAAAGATTACAGAGATGGTGCATGTCTAATATTTAAGGGGAGGGGATGCCAAAGTGTTGGTGCCACAACACTAAAGGTCCACTTCCCATGGTGTGCAGAATGGACCTCCTGATAACATGGTGTCTGCAGGAGGCCATCATCTACAGAGTGCAGTGATCGACTAGGTGTGTAAGGGGTAGACCAAAGCATATTCTTAAACAGCAGTGGCAGTGTAAAATTGATTTCGTTTTTAAAATGCTTTTCATTTTCCATTATGTTTTTAACATTTTAAAAATGGTTTATAGATTTCATTCCAGATATTTTTAGGACTGGATTAAAGGAAGATAGGATTTCTACTGTTAGCCTTCTGCTTTCCACATTGGCAACTAAGGTATACCCTTGAAGTGGTTTTATTCTTTATATCTTTTCTGAAAATAACTTTGATGTGGTTTTCCAAAGACTCCAAATACCAATTGCTTAATGTTTGGCTACAGTTTAGATTTTGTCAGCATTTCTGTTAGGGGCTTTTTGTTTGATCGTAAAATGTTCTTTAAGAGTTGTACCCTGTAATTTGCTTATACTGACTTGGTTTTGAAGGAACCAAGAAAATGATGCTGCCAATCAACAGTGAGGAGTTTTAAATCTCTTATACACATAGAAACATCCTGTAGAAATAACTGAATACTTATGGCTTCCTCTTAAAACTTCAATATTGAGGGGTGGGGGAGCTGTATTAGTTTGCTGAAGCATCTTGAAGACTAACATCATCAGGAGTTCATTGACTTGCTCACCTTCCAATTTATTTATTTATTTATTTATTTATTTATTTATTTCATTTTTAAACCGCCCATAGCGAGTGGCTCTCTGGGCGGTGTACAAAAGAGTGATATATACAATGTGATATATACAATCATCAGCCAGAAATGTTCTTCTGCAATCTTCGTAGGACAAACAGGTCCCTCTAAAAGTAAATAAGTGGACACAAATATGACATCAGAAAAGGCAGTATTTAGAAACAAATGCCTTTTAGGACATACTGTTTAATGACCTTAAACTGGCCATTCTTGAACAATGGAATGTCAAATGAAGACTAGCCTGAAACTGGTGAATTATAGATTTATCAAGAAATTGAGTTCTGTGAACTGTGGCCTGAGTTGAAATAACAGTTTTTTATCCCACTGTTAGTATTAATTAGTTTACCAATGTCCGCATATTTGTGTTATCATTAATACGTCTTTGTGAATGGTCAGTATAATCCTTTTCCATATATTTAAGCCTAAACATAATTAGCACAGTCTTCTTATTTTTGCATTTTGTTTTCATCAGACCTCTCTGTTTAATTTATTCTCTCTGTACACCTATATATGTTCCTGCCAACTCAGGATAACACTTCTTGCATTAGATGATATGGACTTTAGTCCTTGAAAGATTATGCTTTAGATTTGTAGTCATTAAAGTGTTGCTAGACAATTCAGTGTAGTCACCTGACTGGTGTGCCAGAGGAACCCCAAATTATGACATTAAAGTGACATTTTGCCAGTGTTAGCAGATACTAGTGTTAGCAGCCATAGCAAATATTTAAGATCAGTATGCTAATGTCACTGCAACACAATGAAAATGACCATTGTTGACACTTAAAGAAGGTGTGTATACTTACGGAAAACATGTCTTGCTATTAAGTTTCAGGGGGCGGGGGAATGGGTACTGAATAGCATGCCTCACTTCCATGATCCCAAAGAGCAGGGCTTGTTGGACCACAGGTAAAGCAGAATGCGTGTGTTTATGTGTTTTTTTCTGCAATTCTGTAGTTTTTAGCTTTTACATGGAACTATCCTTGAACTATCCACAAGTGAAAACACTTTGTTGCTGGACTGACTTAATGTATTTTACTAAAGTTTATTATAAGTATGAAGATATAACTCTTTTATTTTAGAGGACTGAACTAAGCCAACCAAGTATAGTCTGGAAGATGAACCAGTGGGATGATGGTGCCTTCTAATAGGAAGGCAGAGCCTAGTGACTGCAATGATTTTGCCAATCCCTTGAAGCTGTGTCACTTATGTTAGGAATTTTAAAGATTCACCTTTTCTTATAATTTATACAGAGAAGTAGCCTCTTTGGAGCATTAAGTAATTCATCTTATTTTTGTTCATGTTTTTCAGTGCATAAATGTTATGATACATTCAGGGGTCATCTCTTTTGTGATGGTTTGGGTAGCCTTTTGCTACTGTAGCCCCAAAGTATAACTTTTGGCTTTTGAGATGCTCTATTCTGCTTTGTTAGCTAAAAAGGGGGAAAGGATGATTTTTTCTGCTTTACAGTTGAAATTTGAGGATGTGTGTTGCATTGTTTCTAGGTGGTTCACAATAAATATATCAGCAAGACCCAGAAAGTGCGTTTTTTTACGGCAGCAGTGTTGAACCACATTGCTTCACTCTACCGCTGGAATGGAATCACTGATGTCAGCACAGAAGATGTCCTGGTATAGCAATTTCTTTCCATCTTTTTCTATATTCCTCTTTTATTTAACTCCAGTGGAAACAGTTCTGCCTTTATATTACCCCAAGAAAGAAAAGAAGTTTGTGTCTGGCCCATATAGTAAGAGGAAATGCTTTTGCCTAGAATATGGAATAGTTGTAATCAGTGCCGTTTGTGGGGAAGTGGCTGTGGAGTCTGGGGGCTCCAATGTCTGTGGGGTAGTGACTCCTCTCTGGGTTTTAGTTTGAACTTTCAAGGAACTGTCCAATGAGGACAGCTCCTTGAAAGTTCATACTAAAACCCAGAGTATATTCACTGCCCCACTGACATTGGAGCAACCAGCCTCCACTGGAAATGCTGTCGAGTTTTGTCCAGTGTAAACAGGTATCAATTGTAAAGCATGAATAATATACACCAGCTTGCTCAAGATGTTTTTGGGCTCCCAATTCCCATTGTACCTGACCATTGACCATGATGGCTGGGGCTGATGGGAGTTGAAGTCCAACAGATAAATAAATAAATAATAAACATCTTGAGGGCATCAGGTTGGGGTAGGTTGGCATACACAGTTGCAAATCCAAAGGGAAGTGAGGAAGAGAAGCCTCAGCTGAATTTAATAGGGAACATCCTCAGCTTTACCGTGTTTTCATCACTCACTCTTTTCTTGTCTGAGAATGGGCCAGGTGGAGAAAGGTCTTGGGACTCCATATTTCATGTCATACACATCAAGGCCCTCCTCTGACCCCCCTCAAATTTTATTTTCTAATTAGGGGGAATATTTAGCAAAGGCCTCCATATTGATCTGTGTTATCTCCCTTAGGAACATAGGATGCTGCCTTATACTAGGTCAGACTATTAGACCTACTTGCCCAGTATTTTATACTCCAGAGGTGGGGGACTGGATCTGGCCAAGGAGGAGATTCTTACTTCCCATCCATGGGCCAGGTTTGATAGGTGGATGGAGCCACCTACCTATCAATCACTTGACATCACAATGACATCAGGTGACCCAGTCCCACATGAGCAAAGTAACAGTGCTTTGCAAGCGCCATTGATCAGCTGATTGACAGTGCTTGCAAAGGAGAGGGCAGATCAAGCACATATTTGCTTGCCCTGCACTTGATGTCATATATGATGTAGGGCAGGTGGGCATGGCTTGACCAAAACAGCCTGGCAGGCCAAATGGGGAAGCCTGGAGGGCCTAGTTAGCTTGTGGACCAGAGGATTCCTACTGCTGGTCTACTCTGACAGCAACTCTCCAGGTTCTCAGGAGGAGGTCTTTCCCATCATTTGCTGTCTGATCCTGGATATGGCAGCTATTTAACTTGGAACTTCTGCATTGAAAACATGTGCTCTACCACTGAGCTATGGTCCCTCCCATCTGAGTGTATCATATAAACAGACACTAGTAAACCTTAATTTCTGTGTTCTGTCTAGGCTACCCAGGATCCTGGAGAGGCAGGAAAGAATCTAGTGAGGAAATTGGTTCATAATTTTTTACTGGATCTCTGTTGTTCTCTGAAACATGGCATTAACTTTTATGATCCAAGCCTTGGCACATCTGGCAGGTAAAGTATTCAAGGTGCCCCAGTTGTTAAAAAAATAGTCCTTTGAACTCCTCTGTTTAAATCAAAGCAGAGATTCCCATCGTTTTATCAAGTGCACAAAAATTGCTTTGATTTCATGTGTAGGCCACAGGCATTGCCCACTGTGGACGCTGAAGGAATGAAGAAAGATGGAATTGGAAGGGACTGCCAGGAAACTTCCAGGAACCCAAGAATGCTGCCAAGCCCGTCCTATCAAGGGTGGGAGTAGATGTGGGTGTAGGACTATGGCCAGTCCTGAGCCACGATTCTGGATGAGGCAGAAATAGGGAAGTGTTATGTCATCTCCACCCCTTTATATGAAGGCCACAGGGTGGAGCCACAACACTCAATAGCTTCCAGAAGACAAGGCAAAGCTGAACAAAATATGTCAAATTATTTAGCACAAATCTTAAACGGAGCTGGAGAGAAGGTAATCAGATTTCTCTGTGGTAGTGGTAGTTATATGATAGCCATCTTAGGTGAAAGTTCTATGACATGTTTTCCTTTGCTTAATGATTTTTCTATATGTACAAGAAGTAGCTGTCTGGGAGAATGGCTTACTTGTCATAAGCTTCTTACTTCAGTCTTGAAACCCCTATGGCTGCAGAGAGAAGCTTTTATATAAGGGGCTAGTGAGGTAAAAAAGGTGGTGGTTATGTTGTTATATGCCTTCAAGTCAATTACGACTTATGGCGACCCTATGAATCAGCGACCTCTAATAGCATCTGTTATAAACCACCCTCTTCAGATCTTGTAAGTTCATCTGTGGCTTCCTTTATGGAATCAATCCATCTCTTGTTTGGTCTTCCTCTTTTTCTACACCTGTTTTCCCCAGCATTATTGTCTTTTCTAATGAATCATGTCTTCTCATTATGTGTCCAAAGTATGATAACCTCAGTTTCATTATTTTAGCTTCTAGTGATAGTTCTGGTTTAATTTGTTCTATCACCCAATTATTTGGCTTTTTTGTGTCCATGTTATGCACAAAGCTCTCCTCCAACACCACATTTCAAATGAGTTGATTTTTCTCTTATCCAATTTTTTCACTGTCCAACTTTCACATCCATACATAGAGATCGGGAATGCCATGGTCTGAATGATCCTGACTTTAGTGTTCAGTGCTACATCTTTGCATTTGAGGACCTTTTCTAGTTCTCTCATAGCTGCCCTCCCCAGTCCTAGCCTTCTTCTGATTTCTTGACTATTGTCTCCATTTTGGTTTATGACTATGCCAAGGTATTGATAATCCTTGACAAGTTCAATGTCCTTGTCAACTTTAAAGTTACATAAATCTTCTGTTGTCATTACTTTAGTCTTCTTGACATTCAGCTGTAGTCCTGCTTTTGTGCTTTCTTCATCAGCATTCATTTCAAACCATCACTGGTTTCTGCTAGCACTATGGCATCGTCTGCTTATCTTAAATTATTGATATTTCTCTCTCTAATTTTCACACCTCCTTCATTTTGGTAAACAAAATTAATCCTAAATGTATTGTCTTTTGATTGCAAAGTTCATAGAATTTCTTGACTTTTAAGAAATTAAAACTGACTTACTATGCATAACAGGTTCTTGCAATATCTTGGCTATCATCCCCCCCCCCTTCAAATTCTCACGATGCTGTTTCTTGCAAATGAAACTGAAACAATAATGTGTCAATTATTTGTAATCTCAAGTGCCGAAATTAGATTTAAAGTTCTATGATTTCAGTAGCTTACAAAATTGTTTTAGGTCCTCTCTATCAAAAGTAAACTGAGCAGAATTTAGAGCCTTGTTTGTAATGCTGGCCTACATACAAAGAATCACATCACTAATCATAAAGCCAAGGGAGTTTTGGATTTTTGTTTGTCAAACAACAGCTTCCTCTGCTCCACGGCAAACAATTTTGAAACTTAGGAAAATTTGAAAACCAGTTTGTGATTTAGATGGGGGTCTGACTTTAAGAGGGAAAAGTCAAATTCCACTAGGCATGCTCAGTTCCCTTGTACATGCCTATAGTAGCTTTTTGGATCCTGGCCACTGTTAGTTTCAGTTATGAGCTGACATGCTACCATAGTGATTGTTTTTTCAAAATCTGTCTTTATTAGAGGAGGGAATTTGGTGCTTCTCCGTTTTCTTCTGAGTCTAAAGACTGCTATAGAAGATGAGATGGTTGCTGATCTTGTGGTGAACATTTTCAAAGTGTGCCCAGATTTACTGAACAGATACTTTAAGGAGTCCCAGTATTCTTTTGTTCCCAGACTGAAATCAACTTGGCTAGACAATATGAAATTGCTGAGGAAGGTAAGAATGCTATGAAAAGTATACCTTTTGTACATGAAAATAACCCTTACTAACACTTCTGCTGTGTTCGGATTACAGTAAACCTCCTTATTTGCCTCTTATAGTTATATTTGGTGAGGAGTATTAAAGAGGCTTATTTGATTGCAGGCTTGTTCAAACAGTACTTAACTGTGGAGAAATCCCAACCCAGTAAGACTATTGGTTTGTGTTGCTCTACTCCCCACCTTCTCACCATGTGAGTAAATCATCTCTGACCCAGACTTACTACTGAGGGTATCCAGGGGGAAGGGACGTGGCTCAGTGGTAGAGCATCTACCCCAAGTTTAATCCCCAGCATCTCCAGGTACGGCTGAGAGAGACCTCAGTCTGAATCCTGGTAAGCCACTGTCAGTCAGTCAATAGTGACCTAGATGGACCAGTGCTCTGACTTTGTATAAGTCAGCTTCGTGTTCCTGTGGGTTTCCTCTGCCCTCCAGATCCATCCCTGAAAAGAATGCAAGGGGTTTGTTGTAGCATCTGGGAGATATTGTAGTCAAATAGTACAAATGATCAGATATATTTTTTTAACAGGTGCATGGTAGAGAGAGCCTGAGACTCTTACTAGGTTGTGGTTTTGCCTTGGCTAGTAACATCTGAACAGGTCCTATGTTTGAGAATGTTTTTGTGCAGGGATTAATCACATCTGCCCATCAACTGTTTGCCATTTTGTGCCATGTGTATAGAATACAGTAGAGGGAGCTATTGGTATGTAATCTGTACCAATTATGCAAATTCATATCTGCAGATTGTGTCCAACTAAATCCTACTCAGACTAGACCTATTAAAATTAATAGACATGCCTACATTAGCTCTATTCTTTTCAATGGGTCTACTCTTCATTTGATGCAACCCTGAATCAATTATGCACATTAATATTGGGATACATTACTGCATATACTGCAGTAGGAAAGATGTAGTAATTGATCCCAGTATTAATCTGCATAATGTTAATGTTTTGAATAGTTTGTTCTGCTTCGGCTAGTCATGGAAGAGGAAAGAACCTGCACAAGCAAGCTCTGCCTCTAATCACTGGCAACTCTGGCAATACTAGCCCCACCTATCTCACATCTACGACTTTGCCAGTCATTGCCTTCACGCCTTCAAAACTTTTCTAAACCAGAATGGTTAGAAGCTTAGATTCTTAGGATACTGAACTTTGGACCTAGTACCATATTCGGTGCTTCTGCAATCCTTCTCTGGCATGTAAACAGTTCTGACAGTAAACAGGAACCATGATGATAATATGTGGGCTGCTAAGTTTGTTCTTGTACATTTTCTGGGCATAATTGCTGTTATCTGTTCTGAGTCCTTTAGAAAGGGTACATCAAAACAGGTGATTAAATAGCAACCAATATATTATCATCTTTCCCTGTGTTTACTGAATTCTCTACCAGGGTCTCCCTTTATAGGTTGCTAAAAAGACATTGTAGGCCTTCAGGCTAAAGATCATTTAGCTAGTATAAGTTGATTTAGCTCTAGGTATTGCTAGTTATTTGTAGGTACTGTGGTGGGTCTTTCAAACTTCTTGCTCTAAAGTGCATTAGAGTGTGATTAATTTCTAGTACATCACCTTTCAAAATGTAAACAATTTTTTTTTAAAGCAGTATGACATAAAATATTGTATTAACTAAGAGAATGATATCAACTTTGGAGAAATTAGATGGCAATAGTTTAATTATGATTTGATTATAAAGCTTATGAATAGCTTTTCTGTTAATTAAAATACTCTGTGATATCCTGTTCAATTGTCCTACAGAAAGTATTAACATGCTGTGAAAGCCAACTAAATGTTTGCGAGTAGGGTGTGTGTGTGTGTGTGTGTGTGTGTGTGTGTGTGTGAGAGAGAGAGAGAGAGAGAGAGAGAGAGAGAGAGAGAGAGAGAATGAATCCTGTGTTCATTTTTACTTTGTATGTGTGACTATGTGGAGGTGTAAAGTGAACAACAAGACAATTTGCCAAAAATATCTCTCTATCTGAAAAGGTAGTATAAATAATAAGCTGATTTCAAACAAATAAGATTCTCCACTCACCCATCTCTTCAAAATAATTAATTTGTGGTAGTCACAAAAGAGCATTTGTTTTCCCCATCTGTTTTTCCTTGGTTTAAAACATTTCAGCAATCTATACACTATATTCAGAAGAGGAGTTGTATGAATAATAGGCAGACACACTGTTTGTACCAAGGTGTTTGTTTATGCAAATTTACATGCTGCTATTCTTGCCCAAAACAGCCACCAAACTGGCTTGTCAACAACACAGTCCCACAGCTTGGGACCACAACACCTGATGGAACATCTCTCCCAACACGAACCTACCCGTACACTACACTCAACATCACAGGTCCTCCTCCGGGTGCCTACCCCGAGGGAAGCTTAGAGGATGGCAACAAGGGAGAGGGCTTTCTCAGTGGTGGCCCCCAAATTATGGAATGATCTTGTTATCTTTTTGGCACCAGGTCAAGACTTTCCTCTTCTCCCAGGCATTTTAACAGCATTTGAATAACGTGTTTTTAACTTGCTTATCGGTTTTAATGGTTTAAATTTGAATACTTGTTTTTAATGTTTTTAATTGTTGTAAACCGCCCAGAGAGCTTCAGCTATGGGGCAATATATAAATGCAATAAATACATAAAATAAATAAATAAAATTTAAAAAATCACAAAATATCAACATGCCAAATAGCAAAAACATCAGAGAGCTAATGTCAGCAGTGTGTGCTGGTAGTAATTTTTTCCTGAAGTTTCACATTGCAATGGAAATAGAACTTATGGGTGCTCTGCAGAATATGCTACTATCTGGGCAGCCTAGTCCTGGTTGTTGTTTTTTTTAATAATCAGGCAGACGTTAGGACCACATCAGTTATACTCTCCCCTAAGGAACCAGGGCAGATATGTTACTGTATGCGTACTGGCACTAGGAAGGTGCAGTATGGCTTTTCCTTGCTCCTCCAATGTTTTCTCTGCCATTCTTGTGCCACGTGGAGATGCTTTTCCCAGGGCAAGAATGCCAATGGCTGCTGTTCTGGCACACAGGCCTGAGTTGGTTTCCAGTGCCAGGTCAAGGGAAAAGAAGGTCCCCTAGGGACCAAGCGTTTGACATTGTAGACGACTGTTTTTTCAGCACCATAATTGGTTTTAGGGTCATATTGGTGCCTTCCTCATTACAATAAAATTGGCAAATTTCCTATTTTAATGCCATCCACTGTCAGTCTTTAACTTCCAAGGACTGTATCCTGTGGTTCCTTCACTATGAGAAGGCTCTTTGATCCAGTAGAGCCCTCCATTGATGGAACACGGATCAAGGCAGTCTTTGATGACAACTGCTCTCTTCCGGCAGCCTATCTCAAAATCTGCTCTGGAGGATTGAAGGATCCTTTGGAATATAAGAATATAAAGTCCATCTAGTCCAGTATCCTGTTCTCGCAGAGGTCAACTAGATGCCTGTGGGATGCCCACAAGCAGGACATGAGTGCAACATCACTCTCCCCGCTCCTGATTCCCAGAAACTGGTATTCAGAGGCATACTGCCTCATGTTACTGGAGATGGTACACAGCCATCATGATTTGTTTAATCGTCTTTTAAAGTGTGGGAGGGGGCTGCAGGTTCACCTCAATCTCTGTTCTGCTGATGGATAGCTCTGCTGGATCAAAGGAACAGCAGATGGACACCAATTGGGTACAACTCTGAATATTCTTCTCTTAATGTGGAACTGGGCATTTAGAACCAGGGCTGTGGAGTCGGAGTCATGGAGTCGGAGTCAGGAGCAATTTTGGGTGGAGTTGGAGTTGGAGTCAGTAGAAATGTTCCGACTCCTTCATAAATGGCAAATGTATATTAACTAGTAATAACAAATTTACTGTAGTAAAATGGTAGCACAAGGCATTTCATCACTACCATGTGAATCCAGAGCTTGGAAAAGTTACTTTTTTAAACTACAACTCCCATCAGCCCCAGGGATTGGGCTCGTGGGAGATGTAGTTCAAAAAAGTAACTTTTCCAAGCTCTGGATTCACATGGTGGTGATTAAATGCCTTGTGCTACCATTTTACTACAGTAAATTTGTTATTACTAGTTAATATACATTTGCCATTTATGAAAGAAGTCGGAGTCGGACAGTAGAAAAGTAGAGGAGTCGGAGTTGAAGGTCTGGCATACCGACTCCACAGCCCTGTTTAGAACTGTTTTGTCAGATAACAACCTTTGTATGGGTTCAGTTGGATTGGCTTTACAGGCCATGGTCTTATTAATACCGGCTTAACAATATGTGTTTTTTCAAAAATTTCAGATCTATGAGGCTCAGCCAGAGATTTCTACTGCTTTTAAAACCACAGAATTTATTCCTTTTCCAAGATTGCTTTCAATGGTCATGGTGACAACCATTCCAGCAGTGTGTAATAAAGCCATGTTCACCCAAGGATTAAATGTAAGAAATTGTCTTCATCATCTGAGAGGGGAGGCTTTTGGTTCCACTAAGCAACTTTGCTGGCATTGTACTTTTTAAAGCTTATCTTCCACTGAAGGTTCTGATAGTTACAGGAATTCATTACCTGCATTTCGTGTTATGGAAATGAGGTTGTGCAAACCTCGGGCTTGTGTCCTTCCCCCCCCCCCTCTGGTGGGGCTGTGAGGATGATATTGTTAGATTTTGCCTTGGTTTTTCACTTACTACAGCTTTGCATTGCATCTGAACTCAGACAAACTATAGTTAGTCTTGCCATGTTTTGGTAAACCATAGTTAACTTCAGTCTGTGGTTTATGAAGCTGAGTTGTTATAAGCAAGTGATAGTTAAGACTAACTACAGTTTAGAGTTCAGACCTAATGCTAAACTCTGGTTATTCAAAAATGAAATCGGAAACTTCTGATCTCCTACTGGTCATTCAAGATTAGGGAGGAGCATGTAAACCTGATGCTTGTACAGATTCATTCTCATAATACTAAACCTTGGCTTGCCTGTAAACTCAGCCATACCGTAAATAAAAATGTTATTTCACGCAGGAAAATAGCATTTCCTTGTTTGTTTAAGAACAAGCGGTTTCATTTAGCAGTATGATCAACTGCCGAAGACATGGATTTTGTTTCTACCTCTCCCTTTGAGTAGCTGTCTGCTGTTGAGGTAATGGCTGGGTTCCTTGCAGGGCTGCTCTTAAGTTCTAACTGTGGAGAGGAACTGAATATTTGCCAGACCTTGGTCCAAACACTAGCCCATCTGTTTCAGTACTTATTTAGCTTCTGCACATAAGAGCTTCTTTCCAGTAGCACGAGTAATTGGGACAAAGCCCATTGTACTGCAGAGGACAGTTGTGGTAGTGTGGCTAGAGTTGGATTTAGACTGATGCATCCCAATGTCAGATTCCTATTTAGTCACCAAGCTCAGTCAGTGGCATAGTTAAGTAACTTTAGATGCTAGACTTAATGGTCACTTTCCTGGGCTGCCTCTGGCTGTAATTCTGTGCACACTTACTTGTGTGTAAATCCCACTGAATGCAGTGGGACTTCTAAGCAAACATGCATAAAGTTGTGCTCTGTTGGGCTCTTTCTCCCTCTCCTCAAGAGTAGTAAGCCTGACTTAACAGAAACTCTGTAATGATCAGTCTGGAGCTGTGTGGATTAAACCAATGGTAGAAAAATGTGTCTTCTTGCTGCTGGCAGTGGAGGGGACTATTTGCCTCAGACTCCACTCATGAGAAAGTCAGTTCAGGCATCTCCCGTGATGCCACTAGTGGGAGGTCAGTGCTGTGGCACACAGTTCCTGGGAAGATGAGGTAGAAGCACAATAACAGTTTATTTCTCTTTTCTTCTAGATAGCCAATAAAACTGTAAAACATACAATCTTTTCACTTATGTCAACTATTTTGAAAAGAGCACTGAAAAACATTGAGTATTGTCTAAATGAGAAAATATGGGAGAAGTCAGAAATCTATACACCATCTATGATACAGGAATTCATCCAGCAATACAGGGAAGCACTTAGCAAGGTAAAAAGTAATAATACTGAGTGGTGTAGAATTGCAGTTTTGTGTAGCAAAAAAATGCTTCAACACAATGAAGATTTCTTCCTTTTCTGTAGCCTGACAGCTAAGGAAATAAATATCCAGATATATTTACATTAATAGCTTAAAAACTGTGTTACAAATGTTTTAAATTTATTAAATGTTTTTGTTGAAATCATTTCCGTGTTGGGTACTAGTTATTATTTTTAAGTTGCGGTTCTCACAATACCAGGGTATGTTCAACTAATAAAGCCTATTAGCAGAGAAGCAAAAATAGACTTTCCATAAATGCAAAGTTCAGAATGTGGAAGCCTGATTGGGAAGGATACAAGGTTAGGGGAATGGCATTTTCCTGATATTTCAATAGGTATTGAATATAAGATCAGCCACACAGGACCTTCTCTCAATCCCGCCAACTAAAACAGCTAGGTTGGCGGGGACAAGAGAGAGGGCATTTTCAGTGGCGGCCCCCACTCTCTGGAACTCCCTCCCATATGACCTTCGACATGCCCCTTCCCTGAATGTATTCCGCCAAGCTTTGAAGACCTGGCTCTTCAGACAGGCCTTTGGGTCTTCCGGGGAGGGTTAAATTTTTACGACGAATAGCCTACTACTCTGTACTGGAATTGTTTTATTGTTTTATTGTTATATTGTATTTTATGATGTATTTTATTATGATGTAATGTATTGTTGTTAAATTGTACGTCGCCTAGAGTGGCCATTGGCCAGATAGGCGACCCACAAATTAAATTATTATTATTATTATTATTATAAGGGGCAACAGTTATAGACCAAAAGCCATATTGTACAGATAGAGGTAAGGTAATAGTTTTCTATTTGTTAGAACTGGAGCCTTTCATAGATTGTATTCAGACATAATGCTAAACTGAGAACAAGTTGAGCCTCCTACTGGGCTTGCATGCTTTCCTTTAGTCTTCTGATGCAGATTAACTGCAGTTTAGTATGTTATCTGCACCCTAAATTGTCACTAACCTTTACTGTTGCTTGGCTTGTTTACACTAACCACAGTTAAAATTAATCACAGTTGTTCTGGGTTTGGAGACAATACAAACTGTGGTTAATCAAAACCAGAAGCAAATACTTCCAAATTCCTTCTTGTGATCATGCCAGAGTGTGGGAGAAAATGTAGAACCCCAAGGGGAGGCTAGGGTCATTGTTGTGATGGTTTCAGTTGTAGTTCAGAGTTAAGTCTGAACCATCCCATAGCGCAGGGGTACCCAACATGGTGCCCTCTGAATGTTGTTGGACCACAACTCCCATCAGCCCTAGCCAGCATGGCCAATGGTGTTGATGATGGGAGTTGTCCTCTAGACATTATTGAATTACACCACATAGGCAACCCCCACCATAAAATTTAGTCTGTGAAAGCAGACTCAGAAAAAAATATATTTTGGGGAACCTTTGAACTAAGCAAACTCTCTCTGCTTTGAAAAGAATTCATATACATCCTAAGAATTATATGTATGTACTGGGAACTGTTGTGTAATTAGTATTAAAAACTGTAAGCCAATATATTTAAACCTAGTTCTGACCAGCTAAGGTGAATGTTCATATATGGGATTAATTAGAGTAGCACAAAGGTTAATTTAATGGCTGGTAACCTTTTATATGAATTTGTATAGGATGTTCTGCCTTTCCTCTTATACTCCTGCTTTGTAAGCAAATCTTCATACATATGTTCTAGTCCTAGACAATTGTATAACAGTATTTAGTAGCTGATTCTAGCCTTCTTTTTAAAAAAATCTAGCTCTTACCAGATATGACTAGTATAGTAGCAGTCTGGCAGTCACTTCTAAAGCAAGAGAAGGAAGAAGATGGAGAGAAAAGGAGTGGTCCAGATGCTGCTTCTATTGTGGATGAAATAACAGAGGGGAAAGAAACAAATGGAGAGCATGGTAGGAAAGCCTTAGTCATTTTACCAATGTGCATGTGAACAGCCACTAATAATGATTCATATCTGATGAGTCACAGTGGCTCTGTTCCTTTTTTTGACATACTCTGTTAATGACCTAGGAGTGACACTTTTAGTGACATCTAATGAAATTCTAGAAACTGAGCTCCTGTTTTCAAGAAATGTCTTGAGTTACCCTATGATAATCAAAGTCCAGCCTATGCATATTCTGCAAGTAGTGTGCAAGTACCAAATTTGATTGGATGAAGAATTCAGCGTTGTCATTTCTCCTGAAAGGATTTTCAAAGCTCAGTTACAGTCCTATCCTAAGCTTCAGCTCTTGCTGCACAAAGGCTTGCAACAGGCAAGTGGGATTGCCTAGCAGTGCCCCATTTTCGCCACCACCACTACCACTCTCCATTCTGTCCCTTTTTCCTGTCACAGAAGGGGTAAGAATACTTTGAAGACTCTTAAGATAGGCGAAGAAACAGCCCTGCCACCTTCATTTCCCTTCTCATCTGCCCTACCCACACATTCCATGCATTAGTACCTCACTGTGTAGGGTTTTTGTCCCCTTTACTAACACAGCGATGCTCATGGGGGTTGCTGTCCCTGTACAAGGAACCGAGTCAGTTCCAAGCCCCAAAACAAGGGGGCCAGGATTAAGCTGCTGAATCTATAAACTGAATGCCATGATTTTGGTTTAACTTGGTTACTTTTTGAATTACCCTTGGTCCTGACTGCAATTTCAGACTGTATTATGTCTTCAATAAGAATAATAATATTCTAAAATCTGTTATATATTTTACTCTCCAGGCTCAGATGATGCAGAGACCACTCTTCTGAAAGCTGTCTTACTTCACGTGATATGCCTTTATCAGCAAGCCGTTCCTCACTTAGTAACACAGAGCAACTTTGACTTTAGCAAATTAATAAAAGGTAACTTAAGTGTCCTTAAAATTATGAGATAAGGTACACATTAAAACTCATTCGTGTTGAAGAGGGGTTGTTCCGGCATATCGAAAGTCCCAGGTTCAGTTAGTGCAATCTCCATCTAGAAGGATTAGCAGGATGTGAAAGACTTTATGCCTGAAACCTTGGAGAGCCCCTGCCAGTCAGTGTAGACGACCGTACTGCGCAAGATGGACAAATCTGGTCCAAAGGGTACTCCAATCCACTAGAGCACATCTTGAGCCTGCCCGGAGAGCTACAGGGGAGCAGAGAAGAGAGGGATGTTCCATTATACAAGCAGAATGACAACACTGGATACAATCCCCTGCCTTTGGAATGTTCTCCCCAGAAAGGCTCACCTGATAACATTTTGGTGTTAGACCTTTGTATTTTCCCAGGGTTGTAATTCCTTATTTCGTGTTGCAGTGCTTAAACCTCTTTTAAACTCCTTGATGTTCCTGAGTTTGTTTTATGCTCTGTATTTTATTGATTTGTTTGAATTTATGGAACGTGCCCTGGAAATATAATGCATATGGAATAAAATAACAGAGCAATCCAAGTCATGGGAAGCTGGCGGGAGGGGGGCTGGCAGAGGAGGAACTGGCGGAAAGCTCTGTGTGTGCCACCAGGCCGGCTGAACACTGCTTCAGTCAGGAACAGCAAGCACAAATGGAAAAACAAAAGCCAGCTCCGACGAATACCCCAATCAGTAAGAAAGCACTGTCTGTTAAACACCATTGTAATTATTTTCCTATACTTACCTTTTCGTTGGCGGAAATATTGCCCGGATAGGGACCCACAGGAGTGCCCCAAATGCAATTAAGATGTTGCGTAAGCCCCCCCCAGCCCCTCCTCCTCCCTGCTCACAGAACACCCATTTTTGGGGGCATCCACTGGCTCTCTGCCGGGCTGGCCATACCCAGCAGATCCCTGGCTGTGCTGGTAGGGTCCTGGTGGTGCTGCAGCTCTGCCGGGACAAGGGGTCTCTGCCGGTGGAGCCCAGTAATGCCAGGAGCCTGCTGGCTCAGCCAGGGGTCCACCACATCCGACTACCCCCCAACCTGGCACAAATACATGTTGGATTGCATCATATAATAATCAAAGTAATTTTCCAACCACAGGTATTATTACTGAAAAAGGACTGTGCCAGGAGATCCCTCCTGTTCTACAATATCACATACTCAAGGTGGCTCTGGAGTTGCCTGCAAATAAGTTTTCCTGGTTCAAAATACAGGTGGGAGTATGAGGGTTGTTTTTGTCTTACATTTTAAGACTAGCTATGTGCTTTCCTCTTTTGTTTCCTAATCCTTGCCTTATCTTTAAGGCAGTTCCACATGCTATTTTGGCTGGAGACTTGTGTGTTGTGAGCAGTTATATTCACATCACATCAAAATAGTGGATGTTGGTCCCAGAGACAGGAGTAAAACTCTGTGCATGCCATAGAGGCAGGAATGGGGAACTTGTGGCTCTCCCGATATTGTTGGATTACAACTCCTGACATGCCTGACCACTGACCATGCTGGTGGGAGTAATGGGAGTTGGAGTCCAGCAACATATGGAGGGCACAGATTCCCTGTCCCTGCTGTAGGGGACAGCAAGGCTAAACTAATTCAAATGCCATGAGCTGTCCCTGGCAGGGGCGGCCAGGTTGGGCCCTGGCCGGGCCCTGGCCGAGAGTCCTTAGGGTGGGTGGGTAGCACTCCCATGATCCATGGCAGTGTTGGCTGCCGCCCCTGCCACAGATTGCGGAGAGGGAGCTCCCAGACACCCCCCCTACTGCTGCGCAGGCCCCACCAACCTCTCCCTTGACGTAAATGCTGGTTGGCGGTGGAAGTTTCCCTAAGGGGCCGATTCCCCTTCTGCCATCTTGGTTGATGGCAGGGATGCGTGTGTGATGCATGTGTGCCATCAACCAAGATGATGGCAGAAGCATCAGTCCCTTAGGGAAACTTCGGCTGCCATCTTCGTTGATGGCAGGCTTGCGCTTGCAGCGCAACCAGCATTTATGTCAAGAGAGAGGTAGGTGGGGCCTGCGTGGCAGAAGGGGGGGTGTCTGAGAGCTCCCTCTCCGTGATCTGTGCTAGAGGCAGGAGCCAACACTGCTGCAGATCGTGGAAGGTAGGTAGGTAGGTGTGGTGTGCATGCGGGTGCTGGGGCCCAGGGCAGACTGGGGCCCAAGGGCCCCGGCATGCCTGACACCAGCTCTGGTCCCTGGCTCTTCAAACAGAAGCTTATACAATTTTCATCCTCTGGCACCATTCTGTTTTGTGTACAGATATTTTCTGAAGGGCTTCTTCCTGATTTTACTGCAGAAGAGGTGGTGGTCTTATCTTCTGAACATTGGCATTTAGAAGTAGTGACTTTGTGGATTTGCAAATGATAGGAAAAATTTATTTGCTAGATTTATATCCCGCCCTTCCTCCCAGGAGGAGCCCAATTGTCCCCATGTATGTGCCCACAGCCTCTCTTTCCATTTTAACAGGGAGTATGCTCATTTTTCCTCTTAGGTACCCATGTAAAGTGCACATGCGCTAAATGAAAGAGTATATTGTGAAATGTATTGGGACATTGATACCACTTTGCCCTTCAGTAGGTATGCCAAACCAACTTGGTTTGGAGGCTGAAAAATTTAGTGAGTGGACTGTTCTCTTAACTGCATGAGGTTCTGAATGAAGACAGGAGCATTGACAGCAGGCCAGGTGACTATTCAAAGTGAAATTACAAAATTCATGTTTGGTTATTAGCACCAGCCAAAATGTCACAAAGTGGCAAGCAAGCTTTTCGGTTTTCAAGAACTCTTCATCAGGCTGGTTGTTGAACAAAGAAGAAAGAGAAAGCTGGCTTTAAGCTGAAGACACAAAAATCTTGTTTAACCATATAATGTAAGTAAAGATTGCAGACTTAGTAGCATGAGGTTCTTGTAGGTGCTATACTGCTTTCAAAACTATTATATTTTCAAAAATGGGGGCTTAGCCATTACTTGCATCCTTATCCCGGCAATCCTAGGTACAACTTGAAACCTGCATAACACCTAGGAGAGCAGTCTCCACCTACTTCTTAAGACAACTGCCATGTTTGCACATAACAATAAGGCAGACTTTCTGGCTTATTGTGGTTTATCAGGAAAGAGAAACTTGCGGGTACACAGTGCCTGATCACTCCAACTTTGCTGCTCCCTGGTGCAAGCTGGATAAACAAACCATGAAACCTTGGCTTCTCTTTACATCCAAACCAGGGATTGTGGTCTGTTGCTGCCTAACAAGTCACAAGCAACTGCCATGGCTTCAGCTGAGCTAGTTAGGGCACAGCAAACTTTCCTGGTTTAGACGTACTGAGAAGTCAGGACTTTCTTGCATCAGGGAAGAAGTGTAGCAATTGGGCAGTGTGCACTTGTTCCTGATTGACCACAATCAGCCAGAAAGTCTGGCTTATCATCACATGTGAACGTGACTAAACTTCTTTAAAAAATAAATTAATTTGTTTATTCAGTAGAGCTTCCAGGGTACACAAAAACAAATGCAGAATATGTGACTTTAATATCAAGACAGCTTTCTCCCTCCCCACTTAACATCAGGTTTAAACATCCAGCCTGATGGAAGAGTTCTGAAGAACGTGAAAACTTGGTCCCTATTTCGTGACATTTTTGTTGTTTCTATAAAAATATTGCTTAACTGCAAATTTTGGAATTTTTCTTATGGACCTACAAGATTTTCTTTGCTTTTATGTTTGGACTAAGTAGGGGTGTGAAAATGTTGAATTGTCATACACTTCCAAATTAGTTTTTTATCTTGTGCCTCAAGCTCTGTGTAGATTATCAGTTACAGGGCTTTCAGCATCAATATCTGTGGCGGGACTCAAAACAGTTTCATGAAATGTAACCAGAAAAATGTGTTTTTCTAGGATGAAGCTGAGAAGGTTTGTGGTGAAAGATCAGTATTTTATTTACTGATGAAAATGTTTGTAACAAGCAACCATTCGCAGCTCAAATCCTCAACAAAGAAATTGATTATTAAGGTGAGCTTTTTCATCTAGTTTTCAAAATATTTTTATCCCACGGAAAAGTTGTTAATGTTGAAGACGCTTTAGAAAGTTGGATTTAGGAGTTAGTAATATGAATGAACGCTGTATTTATATCCTGTTCTGTTCCAAACAATGTACCACTTGCAGTCTGCTTGCCATATTCCCAAGAATGGGTTCAGTTGTTTAGTGTTTTCTTGATGCTTTCTTCAGATTCTGTATTATCATGGTACTGGATTTGGTTATAGGTTGTGAATACTGATGTGCTGTTCTTAGAAGACACAATATACACTGCATATGGAAATCAGGTTTTGCTTCAATTGTTTTTGAGTGGACTGATACTCAATGAAATCTACTATACGGGTAGAGGTTCAGAATTTATGTGGGTGACTGCAAGGCCAATTCTACTTCCTTAACACTTTTGAATTACTCAGGAACAATAAGAGAAAACACACTTGCTTGTTATGCAGCTCCTCCATGTGGTTCCCCTAGTTTGCTTCCCATCCTACTTTTTATTGCAACAGAGGGATGATGGTGATTACTATAAAGCCTAATGCAGAAGATGGGTGGAAATTAAAATAGGTAAGGCAACCCAAGGTTTATCATCTGTTTCACAATTGAAGGTAGAGGGCAGGACTAAATTCAACCCCTCGCTCCACCTTCTGAACAGCTGATTGATGGGCTCCTACTGGGAGAAAGAGCGGGATATAAATCTAATAAAATAAATAAATAAATAATGTGATTGCAGCTTATTTAGGGCTACACTTGCATAGTCCCGGCTACTGAACGAGCTGCAACAAAGAAAGTAGAGAAACTGTTTGCAAATGCGATTCCCCATAAAACTAGGGATTTGTGTGTGAGAGAAGTATGTTTTGTATGCGTGTGGTCTCTAACTGAGTTGGGGCGTGTAACATTGCTTCCGTATCTATTTTCCCCACAATTCATTTGTTGTTTATAATAGTATCAGTGGATGGCATTGGAATGGAAGCCTCTTTCAAGATGGGCCTTAAAGGAAAATGGCAAGCAGGGAGCAACACAGTAGGCTTATGTTCTTTTGAGTAACTTGCATTTCCGTTAAATGTAATATGTGGTAAAAACTACCCTGCTATCTGCTGCTGTTCTTACTTTAAACCAAACTGCCAAAATGAGAGCTGGCATACAAAAATAGCAGCTGAAAGCTTGGTATAATAATGTTTTTTTAAACAGGTTCTACATGACAGTGGAGTATTTGAGTACACCTGGAAGGAACTTGAACTGTGGCTTGAACATTTGGATAACACAGCAGAAGTCAAAAAGGAAGCAGTGATTCAGTTTTTGGAAAGGGTAATCAATGTGCAAATTAGCCAGATTAATAATGCTAAGAATAGCATAAGTGGAGACTTGTTACCTTTTGTTGTTTTAAAGAGCAAAACATTTCAAAAAATCATGAATGAATTCTGAGAACTCATATCTGCTCAACACGGAAGGGGGAACAAAGGAAATGAGTTATAGAAAAAGGCTTTTGTTAGAGATCTCCACTACAGTGGGTGGTGTTGACAAAAGATTGTTTTTCACCATGAGCTTTATGGAAGCAGTCAGTAAGCTTAGCATACGGGAAAAACATGGCCTGGTCTTAGAAAGATTACTTTATAGGCACCTCAATGCTTAAAAAAATAAGCATCATAATATTTATTTCTAGGAAGACATTAGTCTTTTCTGTACAGAATCGGAATGAATATCAATGATCCAAAGATAACATTGCCATCTTCAATGACACCCCAAAATATTTAAGAATACACTATTTTAGGAGGAGTGGGAATAAAAAATATGTGTTCAGTTGTTTTCATTCATGTTTTGTGTATGTTTTAATGAGATCTGTTACCAAAATACATGGGTTTGTTTATTTTCCTAATGAAAAAAGTATCTTTTTTTGAGCCATTGCAACAGAAAATGAAACATTTTAAAGTAAATTGTGGACATTAGGCTGTAGGGCACTCCATTGTCTCTTTGGCTGACACCTGTGACATTTTTTGTGGAAGTGTGTCTTGGCATATAAAATGCATATTAACTGCAGGATTGCTCAAATGTATTTTTCAGGGATATATTTGAATTTATGCAAGGTTCTGCACCAAATCCCATAGGCTGCCATGGAATATTGCAGTGGGAGGAATACTTGAATGACAGGGAGTCCATATATGATGTATTTTATATTTTTTGCTATGACAGCTCCTGGATCCTCAAGGGATCCAGTGGTAGCTTCTTGACCAACTGGAGGATTGTACCCTTATGTTCATTCTCTGAACTGAAAGAGTTATTTGGCTGGTTTGGTCATAACATTCAACCAAAGTTTAGCATTACGAAAATGAACTGCAATAAGCCTTGGCTTGTATGCTCCTGTTCCACCCCCACCGCCAGCATGGCTTTGAGGAGTTCAGAAACTTTTGCTTCTATTTTGGATTTGTTGTAACTTGCTGTATCATCTAAACACATACAAACCGTGGGTAATTTATGTTCAGTTTAAGCAAGCCAACTTCAAGCCATTAAACTATGGTTTGTTTCAACTAACTGGTTTGTTTCCACTAAGCATAGTTAAGATTAACCACAGTGCAATATTCAAACACACTAAACTGCAGTTAATGTAAAACAGAGGTGGGAACTTTCACTCTCTTAGTGCTCATGGATAGTGGGAGAGCAAAGGACTGGGGGAGGAGAGGCTTGTTCTCCTGATGTTTGGCAGCCTATGTCAATTTAAAATTATTTTCTGTGTTCAGCATGGAAAACTAACATGCTGTTTGGTAGCTCTTAGCTTAATGTTATAAAAAAGCTCTGTGATCAATACCTGCAGTGGGATGGTTAAGAAACAGAACTTGCATGAATAGAACTTACTAGACTTGTGTACTTCACACATCATTTGTATATTTTCTCTCAAGTACAGATGTTTGCAGACTGTACTCACTTACTTAAGGAAATTACTCCACCACAAAAGGCATGGGTTTAATTAATGTACCTTTTTATGAGATTATCAATGCGCTTGGCACATGAAATATAGTGCCTTGCAGAAATATTCAGACCCCTGACCAATGCTCTCATATTACTGAATTACAAATGGTACATTGTAATTTCATTCTGTATGATATTTTATTTTGAAACACTGAAACTCAAAATCAATTATTGTAAGGTGACATTGGTTTTATGTTGGGAAATGTTTGTAAGAAACATACAAAATTGAAACATGTTGCTTGCATAAGTATTCAACCCTTGTGCTTGGAAGCTCCCAGTTTACACAGATGACACAGTTACCTTACCATTGGCCTCCACCTGTGAACCATTAAAGTTGCTGCCACATTCTCAGGATAAAAACCCCATTGTTGAAGGATCACTGGTGAGGCTGTGGATCGGAAGGAAAATGCAGACCAAAGAGCATTCTACAGAAGTGAGAGATCATGTAATACAAATGCATAGATTAGGAAAAGGGTACAAAATAATATCCAAGTGTTTGGATATCCCAGTGAACACAGTTGGATCAATAATTAGGAAGTGGAAGCTGCATCACACCACTCAGGCATTGCCAAGAAAAGGCCATCCCTCAAAACTCAGCCCTCAAACAAGAAGGAGACTTGTGAAAGAAGCCACCAACAATCACTTTGAAGGAGCTACAGAGTTCACTGGCTGGGAGTGGAGTAATGGTGCACCAGTCAACCATATCAAGAGCTCTGCATAACACTGGCCTGTATGGGAGGGTGGCATGAAAGAAGGCGCTACTCAAAAAGTACCATCTGAAAGCACATCTGGAGTTTGCTAGAAAGCATGAGAGTGCCACATCTGCAGTGTGGGAAAAGGCTTTGTGATCAGATGAGACCAAGACAGAGCTTTTTGGCCAAAACTCAAAACGCTATGTATGGCTCAAACCTAACCAAAGCGCTATGTATGGCTCAAACCTAACTCTGCCCATGCCTCAAGACACACCATCCCTACAGTGAAGTATGGTGGTGGGAGCATCATGCTGTGGGGATACTTCTCTTCAGCAGGGACTGGGCATCTTGTTAGAATCGAAGGAAGAATGGATGGAGCAAACTACAGGGAAATACTGCAAGAGAATCTGATTCAGTCCACTAAAAAACTGAAGCTTGGGAGGAAGTTTACTTTTCAGCAGGACAATGATCCCAAGCACAAGGCCAAAGCAACACTGGAGTGGCTCAAGAACAAAAAGGTGAGTGTTCTACAGTGGCCCAGTCAAAGTGCTGATCTCAATCCCATTGAGAATCTGTGGCATTCTTTGAAAATCATGGTCCACAAGCGACATCCAACCAACCGAAATGACCTGGAGCAAATCTGCCAGGAAGAATGGGCCAAAATTCCTCCAACACTGTGTGCACACCTGGTACATACCTACCCCAAAAGACTTAAAGCTGTTATTGCAGTGAAAGGTGGCTCTACCAATGTGTGGGGGTTGAATACTTATGCAAGCAACATGTTTCCATTTTTTATGTTTCTTACAAACAGTTCCCAACATAAAACCAATGTCACCTTACAATAATTGATTTTGAGCTTCAGTGTTTCAAAATAAAATATACAGAACGAAATTACAATGTACCATTTGTAATTCAGTAATATGAGAGCATTGGTCAGGGGTCTGACTGCAGTAAACCCTTGCACTCACTCCCAATATTTATTTATATGTTAGGACACATTTCCACACATTGGAAATTAGTTTCAGTCATGTACCTTATCAGGTGAATCGAGGATCGGGGACCTGTGGCCTTCCAGTTGCCATTGGATTCTCAGATCCCATCAGCCCTAGCCAGCATGGCCAATTGTCAGGAATGATGGGAATTGCAATCAAGTACCTAGAGAGCTACAGATACTCCATCCCTGGCATGAACAGAAGGGAGTATGGTGGGACAATTTGAGGGTGAGCCCCATGACAAATATGTGAGATCGATGTTTTATATGCTAATATACATTTCTACACAAAATAATGTGTAGGTATGCTGCAAGGTAATATCAAATATATTTTTGGGGTGTTCTACTGCCTAAATGCCCACAAGATGCTTCATAAGACTCTTGTTTTTGTATAGATAAATGAGTGGCTGTCTGTTGCAATGATGGAAAAATAGAAGCCTTTTCAGGTAGGCAATACCATTAAAGATTTTTGAACTATATATTGTTACAAAAATCGCTATGGATAAAGAAAAGAAAGGTCTTGCTATTTCCCCCCTCTCTTCATGAATTTCCACAATTTTTAAATTATCATGTGTGCTGCAGTCCTGTGTAGTTACATATGCCCAAATCAATGGGATTTGCAGATATGGATTTTGTCTCTTGACTATAGAAGGGGGAAAGAAAGAAAGAAAAGAAATAGGTAGAAGGTGGGGAATAACCCATGCACATGCTGAGCTTTAGCCTTCTCATGCCAAAGAGGCATGTGATGCTGTTCTGTTTTAAAACTGCCATGTGTTTTTAGTAATAAAGATTGCTATGAGAGAAAAACAATGAAACAAAACTGGTTGCATGTGCTGCTATTTTGTTCTGCTGTTGTTGTTATGTGCCTTCAGGTTGATTATGACTTATGATGACCCTATGAATCAGCAACCTGCAATAGCATCTGTTATAAACCACCCTGTTCAGATCTTGTAAGTTCAGGTCTTTGGCTTCCTTTGTGGAATCAACCCATCTCTTGTTTGGCCTTCCTCTTTTTTTCCTGTTCTCTTCTGTTTTTTCCAGTATGATTGTCTTTTCTAGTGAATCATGTCTTCTCATGATGTGTCCAAAGTATGATAACCTCAGTTTCATCATTTTAGCTTCTAGTGATAGTTCTGGTTTAATTTGTTCTAACACCCACTTAGGGTCGCCATAAGTTGAAATCGACTTGAAGGCACATAACAACAACAACATGCAATTATTTGTCTTTTGTTCTGCTACATGGACATATTATGCAGCTCTTATGCCAGGGCTGGGGAACCTTTGGCCTTCTAGAGGTTGCTGTGCTGGCTAGGGATGGTGGGAACTGGAGTCTAACAACATCTGGAGGGCCATGGGTTCCCCAGCCCTGCCTTATGTTGCTCTGGGCTCCTGGGATGAAGGGCAGGATATAAAATAAATAAATAAATAAATGCCTACAGTTAATTGCACTGCTCTCTTATCTTTATGTTTTAAGCATTTCTGACGAAAGCTCATTTTCCTTTGCAGATCTTGGTAAAACTAGTGACCAACCCTTATCCGTACACAGATAAGGCAGCAGACCTTGTCCAGGAAGCCAGCATCCTTCAGGTTAACTTGTTTAAACAAGATGTTGATAATGTCAGCATACCCATCTCTCACATTGACGGTATGGTCACTTTGGGAGTCGTTACGCAAATCTCCACCATTGTTCTTAAGAATTTCCTGGAACCAGCATTTCAGAAAATAGGCAGAAATTATTAACTCCATGAAGTTTAAACCATTAAAAATGCAATCCTGTCCATGCATTGTTAGAAGTAAGATTCATTGCATTTAATGGGAGTTACTCCCAAGTGAGTGGATATAGTATTGCAGCCTTAGTCGCCTTCTCAAGCTGTACAGCATTTGCTGAAACAGATCTGCAGTGTTTCTAAGTGGAAAAGGAGTTTTGTGTCACAGCTTGCCTTTGGTATCCTAGGCTAGTCCAGGGAGTTTATTGGATTTGAGTTTGCTTCCAAAGAACAGGGCTGGGATTGGGTTTCCGTATTCCAGTTGATTAAGAAGCACAGAGGCCCCTCCCTTCCTCTGTTACTGTTCATGCCCAGTCAAGAGCCAGGATGCTGCTGCTTGTACTTTCAGACCAATTAATGGTTCTATTGAAGTTAGCCTTTAAGGCTTATGTATATATTTCAATGAGGCCAGACACTGGTACTCTTTATTTAATTATTGATTAAATTTTTATCCCACCCTTTCTTCCAAAGGCGCCCAGGGCAGCAAACAAGGAACTCAAAAGTATTGTCAGCCACATTGGCTATAGTTTGGCAGAAGGTTTGGCCGTTGTTGCTACCATTTGCCATTTCAGGCATTCCACCAAATCATAGTGTGCTTTTTTTTAATGTATAGTTTATTAGGGTTTTCAGATTATTACTATAAAACAGTATGATCCTTTATTCCCTCCTCACTCACTCCCAGGTCCCTACCTCCCTTTGCTCTCATGCCCCTTTTTTTGGGTAGGTGGGGTTTACAACATTTTCATTTCTGATGCTCAGTTGTTTGCCGTGTTATGCAGTGTTCAGGTTCATATGGTCAGAGTGTCAATGTTCTGCTGGGGTTCCAGTTCCACTGTGGTTTTAGATATTGGTTTGCTGACTGATCACAATCCATGGTCCACACCAAGTTTGGGTACTTAACCATGATGTAGGCATGATGCCCAAATGAAGCCACTGAGTCTTCCCATCACTTGCTAACTCCATTCATTTATAAATAATGGACCACCTTCACATAATTCCTGCAAGAAACATGAAATTTTAATAGACCCCAAATTTGGCTTTCTTGAGTTTCTAGGCCTATGTGCACGCGTGCGTACACAGACACCTGACATGGCAGATTTATCAGGATGAACCAAAAAGCTCAAGGGTTATACACACCATATTATTATAAAATCTTGCAAGTAGAATTTATTGTTTTATGTTAAGATCTTTGCATGATTGTCTTGAATGTGCATGTATGTTAAGGATGATATGTACAGATTTAACTATTTCTAGTGAATCTTTTATATAATGTTAATACTTTAGATCCTTCTGCTTCTCTTGACTGCTGGCTCATTGGTTTGAATTCTAGAAACAACTATCTTCCTAAACGAAGCTTTCCCCCCCTTTTCAAACTAGATGTTCTGGATATGATTGATGTCCTTGTGGAAGGCAATGAAGACTTAAATGAAGAAATTGGATCTACTTTAAATGAAGACATGGTTGCCAGCACTTTTCCATTCAGTGCTGTCATCCCAGCTTCTTTAGAAGCCAGGAATAAGTTGCTACTCGAGGATAATGAAAACACAAGAGGTATTTCCTTCCTATATTTCTTTTATGTGTTTTAATTTTAATAATAACTGCAAAGCTTCCATCCAAGTTCCACTTGGAAATACTAATTTTAGCTGCCATGGGAAAGGTTGTTAGGCAACAAGTTTAGTGAAGGGTAAGGCTGTCAGTGGCTACTAGTCATGATGGCTATGCTCTCCCTCCACAGTTGGAGGCAGTATGCTTCTGAATACCAGTTGCTGGAAACTGCAGGAGGGGAAAGTGCATGCATCCTCCTCAAAAAGTATGTGCTTTTTAAAATGTACATATCAAGTTTATAAATATTTCAGTGTGTTAACCAATAGATGTTTTAAAGTGTTTCTAGCGTTTCTGTTTGCTGCTCTGGGCTCCTGCTGGGAGGAAGGGCGGGATATAAATCAAATAATAAATAAAATAAATAAATAGGTTACATATTATAGGACTGAAGTTTCCTGTTGGTAGAGGTCATTTCCACCTCAAAGCCCCTGGATATACAGCTTGCAGAACAAGTGAAAGAGACAGTTTAAGGGTAATTCACCTGACAGGGGGCAAGTTGACAATTCACACAGGCTAATTCTCAAAAATGGAATGCAATTCATTAATTTTGGGGAATTTAGTCTTATAGACTAATTGGACCATGCTGGATCTAAATATTGCTGTTCCCAAGCTGCTTTCTCAACCAGAAGCCCAGAATTCAAGATGGTGCCTAACCTGGTGCCTTGACCGACTGCTTCTTGTTGCTATGGCTGTATAGACCATTGGTCCACCTAGCTCAGTGTTGGAACAACCACCTTGCATGAGGCATGGGGGGGGAGCTCCCCATCCAGTCACCCCCCACCTCCCCTGCCCCAGTACCACCATTAAGATTCAGCTACTTTTTGAAGCCTAAATGCAGTGCTTCGGGGGTGCCCCCATTGTAATTAGGTTTGGAATAAGCCTCCTGTTGGTTCCAGTAGGAAGCTTTTTGCAGACTGTGTGCTGCACGTGCGTGTACTGCATGAGCAAGGGTGGGGAGGCTTTGCCCTTCAGAAATGCAGCACTTGGGCCAAAAAAGACTCCCCACCACAGGATTACAAAATGGCAGTAACTTGTCAGGGTTTCAGATAGGAGCCCTACCTGGAGATATCAGGGATTGAACTGGGACCTTTTGCAAAACTTGTGCACTACCATTGACCTGTGGACCTTCTTCGTCTTTCATCGGTTCAGCTTTCCTGTTCATTAGCTCAGCCATTTTCTGTCTGCCCATAAAGTGTTGCTTGTTGATTTCACCCTACTATTAGAGTCTAAAAATTAAGATACAATCATTCTTCAGGCAAAGTTAGTGAGCGGATGTCTTTACATTTGGAGTGAAGTATTTCAGTTTTGCTTAGTTTAATTATCTCTGTTTCTCAAGGGCTCCCAATGCATTAAATTAGGTTGAAATTAATGGTATGTCAGCCCAGTTCTATCTAGACCCAACTCTTTGGGAAAAGAAGGAACCAGGAAAGAAAATTGGAAATGGGCTCAGTTTTCGAATTTGCCCAGTACAACAGATGGTTTCTATAGGTGATGAATTGCCAGGTTCTCAGGACTTGCACCTCTTGACATTGTAAGTGGTATCAAGATGTACATAAACCAACTCTTAAGTCTTCACAAGATCCAAACATTTTGCTTTTTATCTAGCAGAGTGGTAAGTGGCGGTAACGCAGCCGAAAGCTCTGCTCACGGCTGGAGTTCGATTCCAGCAGAAGGAGGAAGTTGAATCTCCGGTAAAAGGGGTTGAGGTCCACTCAGCCTTCCATCCATCCGTGGTCGGTAAAATGAGTACCTGGCATATGCTGGGGGGTAAAGAAAGGCCGGGGAAGGAACTGGCAATCCCACCCCATATATACAGTCTGCCTAGTAAATGTCGCAAGACGTCACCCTAAGAGTCGGAAACGACTCGCACTGTCAGTGCGGGGACACCTTTACCTTTTTTAGCTTGTGTGTTGCAAATAATGCTATAATGCTTGAAGCAATGTGGAGTATAGCTCTTCTGCTGGATGAGTTTTGGATGGCTTCCAGTCACTTATCTCACCTTTTCAAGATAATATATAGTTTCCATTAGTTCTTGAATTGCTCAGAAATCTGGGTGGTCAGAGCCGCAGAAGCTGTTTTGACATTTGACAGAGGTTGTCTGCTCAGTTCAGTTAAATATGCCTGATTGGCTGTTCCTTTTGTGTCCAAGTCACACAACAGCACATTTAGGATTATTAGGAAGTCTGTACTCCTTTCACCAGTGAAGAGATTTGATACAGCTGTGAATATTGGCCTTGAATATTTCAAGTTAAGAAGCCATAAGATCCAGTCTGTTTTTTCTTTTGTGTTTGTTTTTACAGGTGAAATCATAGTGGAGTATCTCATCACTGTTTTCACTGACGTCTTGCATTCTCAAAGAGACCCCCTAGCCCTTTCTTTGCTGTTTCAGCTCTATGATAAAGAACTCCACACTGTTTCTCCTCAGCTTTGTCAGTTCAACTGCTATTACAGTCTTTGGATTCCAGAGCAAGCTAAGGAAGCTTTGGTAAGCAAGCCAAAAAGTGGTATAATTTGAGGCAAAAGCGGACAGATTAAACTCTTACCTTTGTACAATAAGGGTATATTCCAGCTGCATTTTACAGCTCCTGTAAATGAGGCTCCGTAAATGTAGACTCATTTCTAGTTTTCAAAAGCATATTTATACCCTGTTTTCCTATTAAAAGATTACTCAAAATGGCTTACAATTTTAAAAAGCCACAGCAATACAACATAAGAGCACCAACACTACATATTCAGTATGATGATATCAAGAATAGAAATGATTATGCAACAAAAGGCAGCAAGATAAAATAACGCCACAAACCTCAATAGTACAATATGTCATGCCTTTAAAAAAATAAAAGCTTAAAAATAAATGTTTTTGCTTTCTGACAAAAAAGAGAAAGATTGGGGGCTTGGTGGATCTCCAGTGGGAGAGAATTCCATAATTGTGATATCATCACTGAGAAGCCCCTGAGTTGCCTGGGTGAGTCCAAACAAAAGCGCATGGAGGGTGGGGGTCAATAGAAGCCAGGATTGGATGCTGATAGAATGATTTCATCCATGGTACCTGTTGGTCCTCATTAGTTGCACCACTCAGGCAAAGTCTAAATCACAGTTTGTAATGGTGTTTCTCTCTTCTCCCCCCCTCCCCCACATTTTCCTATTCCATGAAATATATTTTAAACAGTTCCAGCAAGGCAGAAGTATCTGTGTAGATGAGTGCCTGCTACCGGATTCCTCATTTTCTTCTTTGCTGAAGAATGCATATCAGAAAGGTGTTGCCGTTCTGTTGGAAGAGAGTTTTAAAGAGAAGCTCAGTGAGGCTATTTCCCAGCTCCAGCCTCAGCAGCTCCTGTTAGCTTCAAAGCACATCCTGCTGTACCTAAGAACAACAGTAGAGAATTTCAGCAGTGTAAGACATTTTGTTCTCTGTCCTTCATCCTGTTCTAAGCAGCCTTTATTAGTTATAATCCCTTTCTCTAGTATTTTATTCCCATTTCACACATTACATGGCAGGAAATGTGTACTTGGCCACCACAGGGACATGTAGCTGAGAAGTATATCAAGTCCTGGCTCTTAATATACACTGCCAGAAACAAACCTTTTGCTGTACAGAAATGTCACAGTTTTAAGAGCATATGCAAAATATTTTGCTTGTATGACAAATGAATCTTGCTTGTCTTTGTTTTTTTTAAACAAGCATTTAATGTTGCCCCACGAGGCCACATCAAGATGTAGTTTCTTTGCTCAGTCCTTTCCCCCAAGTTTTTCTTATCCTGAAATGTGTCTGATTTTCCAGCAGTTTGGCACAAATTTGTCTCTCTCCCTTCTCACCCTCTTTGTGGACCTGCTGAAGAGCTTGCTGCACAAAGGTGATGCCCTGGAATTGTGTAGTCAGCAGGAACAGAAAAATGCCCAAAGTGAATCTGATCTTTTTGTGGATGCAGAGTCTCTGATGGCAGCAGAGACTGGAAACGACAAGGTAATAACTTCCGTGTGGTGCTGTTCATAAATGTCATCCTAGTTAATTGGCCTATTGAAGGGGAAGATCTTTCAGCAGTTACACGTAACTGTTTACAGGCACAGGCAATCGTTATGGGACACATTTTTCTGGTTAAATTACATCAACTAAATGAAAAGCCATGCAAGGACAAAAATGACTTGATTCTCATGGTGCTTAGGTATATCTTAAAAGATAAAATCCTTTAGGATAGTAAGGCAGTTTTCTTAATTGTGCACCCTCACTTCCATCCAGTGACCTTTTCTTCAGGGTGTGGTTCAGTCCATTCCATGTCATAACTTCCTTGACCCTTAAAGTAACAATAGCAGCTCTCTTAGGAAACAATCCAAATTCCCCTCCTCACCCAGCCTAATGGGGCTTTATGGAGCGGCAGAGCAACCATTGAATTGGCAACCCTGCTGCTTCCAGCAGCTGGAGCAGAAAATGAGAGGACAGACAGATCGCTTTGCCGGCCTTGAGCTGACGCAGCTATCTAGCCTGGATTGGGCCTACTGATATTGCACCAGTGAGGCCAGCTCAGAATCCCGCAGGTTCTGGGCTGGCTCAGCCCTGCTCCTTCCCTTCCCCCAGAAAGGCACATTTTAGTGCTTTCTGCTGGCTACTGCCACCAGGTATCCCTTGGGCCAATCCATCATCACCCAGCTCAGTGCAAAGGGGTTTTTGATTGCTCTGTTAAACAACAAATCCCAGACTGTAACTGATTAAAGAGAAGGTAAGTGTCATGGCCCCGTCAGAGGACTCCTCAGATGAGGACGACTCGGGAGTAACAGCAGCAGACCCAGGAGCAGCAGGAGACACGGAGGAGCCTCCTGAGAATCCAGCTCCTTCTCCCCCTCAGCTGCAGAGCACCCCAGATACAGCAGAGGCCCTGCAGCCAGACACAGACAGTGAACAGGATACTCCCCCCTCACCTGCAGAACGTAGACAGCAGAAGGTCAGGCAGAAGAGAGGCAGGCCTGTCTCCTTAAGGCCCAAACGCTGATGGCTCACACCTGCTGTCAAACCTGCTCCTTATAAGGCACCCCTTGCCTTCAGCTTGTTGCTGACTGCAACATCAGGCGTGGCTCGTGTATACCTAGTTTCCCTGCAGCATCTCTTGGACTGACTCCTTGGCAATTGATCCCGGACCTCTACTGACCTCGCTTCTGGACTTCGGACTTGGAAAGTAAGCTTCAGACAGGCCTGGCCCTTATCAGGTTCCCTCCTTGTTTGCCTGGCAGATTTACAACCAGACTGCCGGCTGAGGACTTTCCTCCCCTGCTAATGACCCAGGCATTTCCAGCCCCACCGGCACTGCTGTCTCAGTGCAGAGCTAACAGTAAGCTAGACTGATTGGCAAAAGCTTCAGGAGAGGGGGAAAAGGAAGTATTTCTTCACACAGTGCACAACTAATTTATGGAATCTGGAACTGATTACCACAGTGTGTGGTGATGGCCATTAGCGTAGATGGTCATTAGCATAGACAAATCTTTGGAGGAAAAGTCTCAATGACTACTAGCTGACATAGCTATACGCAGCCTACAGATGCAGTATGCCTCTAAACACCATTTTCTGAGAAGTACAATGGGGGAGGGCCGTTGTCTTCATGCCCTGCTTTGAGGGCTTCCCAAGGGCATTTAGTTCGCTACTGTGGGTCTAATCCTGAAAGACTCTTCTTATGTCAGCTGAGTGATGTCTTTACTTGTAACTAATTCCATTGCAGATACTGGAAGAATTGCTTTCTTTGGTCTTCAAACACCCGACATTGGAGAATTGGTTCCTGGCTGTAGAACAATGTTCTCTCCCCACTCACAATTTAAGCCCAGTTAAAGTGAAGATACTCTCTGCTCACCTAAATCATGGCATTCTTCAGTTGTTGAAGATGGGCTGCCCACTGTTGCAACTCAGGAGCCAACTAGATATGCTCTCTAGATATTTTGAAGCGGTCACTAAAACTGTCTTGGAAGAACTGCGTGCTGGGAGGAAAGAAGGCTACAGGATAAATCTCAAAAGGTCGCAGCAGGTGGAGGCGTTGCAAGAACTGCATACGTACATGGATACACAACAACTAAAAGAAGTCACTTTGGCTATGCTGCAGCTTCCCAAGATAAAGCTGGCCACCGAGGCATCTGAAAGTGTTTCTGAAAAAAAAACATGCTTGAGCACTTATGGAGAGACTTTGATGCTGCTTCTCACAGACAGCTACCAAAGACGATCCCTGAAGGAAGACCTCTTCCTTTCAAGAGAGCACATTCAAGGGATAGGAACTCTTTTGTCCACAGCAGTCACAAAAGAGTTGGAAAAGGTCTTTGTGCATGCCTTACAGAAAGAGCCTGTCTTTGCCCAGGCAGTTGGAGTCGATGTGCAGCTTTCCTGCCTTAAGCATTCAACAGAAACATCCCTTGCCATTGTAGCTTTGTTAATTCAGTATAGTCGGACTCACTTGCTGCAGTTTGAGCTATGGTGTCTGAAGTGTGGTACTGGCAAGTTTCTGAAAAAGAACGTTGGACTTTTTCTGCCACTCATCAATGTGTACTTGGACTGTCGAGAGCAGCACAGTTTTACCCGCCTGTCAAAAGGTAACGAAGGCCAACTTAATAGGTTGCATGTAACACCCTTGATTGGTTTTTTTTATTTATTTGTTTGTTTATTTGTTTATTTATTTATTTAGGTATTGTAACTATTTTGGGCCATCAGATAAAGAGTATATGCTGTTCATTTCACAAAGTAAACTTGCAAATTCCAGTGGTCCAAGCCCTAAATAATGTTTAACAAGTGGACCAGCTAATTCAGCTACTTCAGATGTTAACTTTCCCCAACTTTATTACCAAATAACTTATTTTTTCCCCCGTCTTGGCTTGTTTCCATGCCCCTCTATTATAAAATTATGTAATGCAGGTTATGCAAGAAACTTTTAATCTGGACCTGGTTTTGGAGGAATCTTGTGTGAATCTTTGTATGATTACCTTTTCCCAAGAGATTATACAGCCACGAGAGTGCCTGTATACTATAGCCAGCGTGGATTTTTCACATTCCGCAATGTTACATTGAAAATACCCCCATGCCATTCTGATGCTTCTCATAAGCTCATTTCAAAACAAAACTTACAAAACTTATAGTCCTGAACTCAGAAACGCTTGCTTAACAACTCTCTAAATTTTCATGGCAATACACAAAACAGTCAGAGAGAATAGAGAGTTGAAAGTGTAAAAAGAGAGAAAAAAACCACAGAGCCCTTTTGGACTTTTTTCTCTGAGAATTCTCAATCTGTTGAAATTCATTAAAAATCAGCCATGTTCACAGAGTACCTGTAATCCTAATACCAACCTTGCCCCATACTCTGACCTTCATCTTCTCCATTTAAAAGTTTAAAAAATGCCTGGGTGATTTTTAATTAATTTAATAAAGTTTGGCTGGGACCCTATGATAACATCAGGCACGCTCAGTAAGAACAAACTGTCAGAGTTCTAAAAGCCAGACTCACAGCTGCTGGGCTTGCCTAATCAGGGGGCCACACCCACACCAGACTTTGATTTCACTTGAGACAGTCATGGTATCCCTCAGAGAATCCTGGGAAGTGTAGTTTGTGAAGGGTGTTGAGAGGAGACTCCTGTTCCACTGAGAGAGCTTCAGTGGCCAGACTGGTTTAACAGTCAGCCACTCTGATTGAAGTCTGCGAGGGGAACAGGGCGTCTCCTAGCAACTCTCAGCGCCCTTCACTAACTACACTTCCCAGGATTCTTTGAGAGAAGCCATGACTGTCCAAAATGAAATAAAGGCCTGGTGTGGATGTGGCCAGGGGCAGCTTTGGTTTAAATTTGGGTGGGAGGCTACATGTGCCTGCTGTAGAATAAAAAGGTGGGGGAAAGGCTGAAAAACAGTGATACTGTTCGCAATGTTTTCCTTTTGGAAAGGAAAGAGGCTTCCCCTCTGCCCACCCAATCTCTTCCGCTCCCCTCCCTGCCCCCCCGCCCCCCCCAGTCAGTATTCGACTACGATCTGGGAGATCAGGATCCGAATCCCCACACAGCCATGAAGCACACTTGGGCCAGTCACTGCCTCTCAGCCTCAGAGGAAGGCAATGGTAAAACATAAGTCAACATAAGTCAGGATTGACTTGAAGGCAGTCCATTTCCATTTTCAAACATGATTGCACAGAAATAAATTCCATTGAACTCAAAAAGTATGCAAATGATCAAACTCACCCTGCCTTCTCCTCCATCCTATCCCTCTTGCCCCTTCCCTCCCCCTTTCTTTGCCCCTCCCTACCCATTCCCTTCCAATCACCTCCTCCCCCTCCCCTTCCTCATCACCATGGTCAGTTTTACCTATCTTAAGCATAATTGCACGGATGTAAATGCCATTGGACTCTATAAGCATACAAATGATCAAACCTGCCCCCCTTCCTTTGTCCCCCTCCAATATGCTCCTTCCCCCTCCTCTTCCCCCATGGTAACTTTTTCCTATCGTAACCATGATTGAGTAGGAATAAATCCCATTGAACTCAATAAGCATGCAAATGATCAGACCTGCTTTTCCCCTCCTTCCCCTCTCTCCCTTCCTTCTCCCCTCCCCTCTTCCTTCTTTCTCCTCCCCTGCCCACTCCAACCCTCCCTCCCTCCACCCCCCCGGTCATTTTTACCTATCCTAAGCATGATTGCATGGGAGTAAATCACACTGAATTCAATAAACATGCAAATGATCAAACCTGTCCTTCTCCTCCCCTCCCTATCCTGCCTGCTCCCACCCCAGTCCTCCCCTCTGCCTTTCCTCCCTTCCCTCCTCCTCTTCCTCCTCTCCCCATCACCTGTGGTCAGTTTCACCTATCCTAAGCATGACTGCAGTGGAGTAAATCCCACTGAACTCATTAAGCATGCGAATGATCAATCCATTCTCAGTAAACTTGGACAGGATCCCATTTCTTACCTCCCGGATTAAAAAGCAGGGAAATTCACTAATAGGCAAAAAACCTTGTAGTTTAAGAATGTACCTATAGCCCACAGATATTTCGGCCAAACTTTAAAAAGCAGGGAAATTGGGCAGCTATAGTGAATGCACCAGGGGAGCAGGAGACCTGACCTTCTTTCTGAGATATTGGACTGCCCTACCAGTTTGTCAAAATGCAAACACAATTTGGGTTGGTCTTTCACAGTCCAATCTACTTGCTGTGTAGCTTGGAAGAATTTGGCAACATGTGCCTCTGAGCATATGGTGAGTGGTGGCAACACCTGCAACCTGCCCAAATAATAGAAAGAAGACATGTGCTGTGCTGATCTTGTTTTAGCCGGGAGGAAGCAACATTATTAAGACAGCTGATATGGTCACGTTAAATATGTCTGATTCCCTTTGCAATTTTAGTGAAGTTTCCTATAGGAAATCATTTTCTTTTGTTTCTGTGAATATGTGAAGTACAGCAACACTTTGAAAAATTTACACTAAAAAAACTCCAAACGTAATTGTGGAATAATGGCACTGACTTCTGCAGAATAGTCTCCAGTGGACCCCAGGAGTGTCTCAGTTTGCACAAGATAAGACAGTGGGAGGTGAAATATATTCTAGCAAAATTCTAGGTGTGCTCTATGTTTTTAATTGACTGTGCCCACCTTGCCTTAAATAAAGTGGTTTAAACATAGCAGGCTGAAAACATGCATCCTCTTTTTTCCAACAGCTAGAGTCATTGCAGAAGTAGCAACATATTGTAATCAGTCTGATTTTACATCAAACTGCAGTTGCAGATTCAACTTTTAATGTACCCAAAATAGAAATAGAACATAACCTCCAATTTGAAACACAAAAGGTTGTCTCACCATCATATGACATTGACCAATAAAAAGGCTTTGAAATTAATAAAAATAAATTTGACACGGATTTCTAGGATGAATAATAAGGGAAATAAAATTTTCTCGTTTAGATTCCCTTTAGAAACATTAGTAACACAGGAAAGAAGCAAAGTAAGAAGAACACCAACAAACATACAAAAATATAATTCTCTATCTTTGGAGGTGGCAGGTGTTGCCACCACTCACCATATGCTCAGAGGCACATGTTACCAAATTCTTCCAAGCTACACAGTAAGTGGATTGGACTGTGAAAGACCAACCCAAATTGTGTTTGCATTTTGACAAATTTGTAGGGCAGTCAGAGAGGAGGTCAGGTCTCTGCTCTCCTGGTGCATTCACTATAGCTGTGCAATTTCCCTGCTTTTTAAAGTTTGATAGAAATATCTGTGACCTATAGGTACGTTCTTAAACCACAAGGTTTTTTGCCTATTAATGTGTAGTTAACCAGAGGCTGTGATGTCTCTCATGACTGCTCTGAGTAGATATTTTGTATGTCATCCCACGGACTTTAGGCTTTTGCAGTAACCTCTAGTACACTCTTTAGAAATGTTGCTATGGCCATCCCTGTGACTTGTGTTGTTCTTTCCTACAGTCTCTTCAGCTGTTATGTCTGTCTTGAGGGAAGCTTTGTGGCCAGAACTGCTGAATGTTCTTTTGAATACTGGTTCATCACAGCCATTAACTGAGGAGTGTCAAGTTCTTTCCAAGTTACTGCAGCCTTCAGAAACTGAGATATTCATTAATTTAACAGAAACATTACTGGTAACTCTTAAGACAGCAGGAAATCATGAACAGTAAGCCTACTTAATTTCTACTTAGTTCTGCATTTTGACCAATAGAATTACCCACTGAACAGTGGTAGTTACAATAAACACAATCAAGGATATGATCTCCATTCCCAGGTGCATGCTGTCAATGCGGGGTAGTATTTTAATACTTCTGATCTATAGAAATCATTTACAGTATATCATCTTTTGCTGAGCAGCATCAAGGGAGTTAAATAACAGTTTGACTAACAATGTTGAGGATATGTTGAGCAACTTTGTATACCCTTCAGGTTCTTGTTTGGATTACCAGAGATGAGATGCAGACGTGAGGTTTGCTTACAAAGAGTTAAAATTTATTGAGTTCACTTACAAAGCATACAGCCAAGTATCCCCAATAAAAGTGGATCAGCCACACAGCTCTGCAGTAGCTGGTGTCAGACTGAACACTCATACTGGGCACAAGAGACACTTTTATAGCATAAAAGTTGCATACAAACAGATATGATTACATACATGAGTGATGACTTTAAGGCATCAAAACATTACATCATGGCACCTGCTACATATAATTGGCTATTCTGACCTTTAACAGGACACCTTCAAAAGCAGACTAATTGCTAGAAAGCTATATTATCTTAAGATAGATAGCTAAAATATTCTGTCATCCTTCCTTGGCAAACTATGTGCCTGCCTTATCTTTATCTCTATCTTTGCTAACAAGCAACTGATAACACACCTATACTATTTCACCATTGACCGTCCCTTGACCCATCCACCTGCTTAGGAATATGACATATTCCTAAGCAAGTTACATCATACAACATAACAACAACTGATAGGCACAACCTCTAATTGCCTAACGGGGCTTTAACTACTCCTACATCTATATCATCTTGGTTAACAAGGTACCTTCCCAGCATCACTCTTGGCAGGATATCACACCAAACGCTCATTAGGAACCCCAGATTAGACTCCAGGTGGCTCTGAGCTAATTCTCTAAGATGCTTAAGAATGCTGGGGCCTTAAAGGGGATACAAACCTTTAGGCTAACAACAAATTTACTGGCTATATTGGCTTAAAGCTATACTTTATATATTTTGCTGACACAGGGTATACAAACTTAATACTCAGAATGTTAACAAAAATGTGGTCAGTTTCAGCACTGGAACTTGGCTAGATCAGAATGCTTGTTGCTATCCTCTCAAAGTCTGTTCTGTGTTGGTTATCAGAGTGAAAGGGTTGATTCAAGTATGATGCCATCCCCCGGCATGCTCCCCAAGTTGCCAGTTCCATCCATCATGACTTCTTTAGCAGTAAACCGTAGTTTACCATAAGATCTGAAGTGTGCATATCATCCAAGTCATGGTTTCAACTCAGTTTGCAATCCTGATGTGTAGACAAAATATGGGTTTGTGCAAACTGTCATTTGCCTGATTCAGATGTAGTGAGTGGCAAACTATTATTTGCTGCTGAATCTGAACCGAAGGAGGAAACCAGAACCAGACAGCACAAAGCTTCTCTGTGTACCATCAAACTAGGTTTGGCATTTTGTGTGAACTGGGCCAAAGTTGCCTGGGCCAAAGAAATGAAGCTTTGTTTGTATCAGACTAGTGACTGAAATTATATCACAAGGAGATAAACCAACAAAACCATGTGTGGTGGTCACGACTCACTTCTCAATTGCTCTTCTGATCTGCAGATCATTCCAACCCATTGTGCCCAGTGCTAATAACCTAGTGAAACATCCATAAGACTTATGCAACCCTCTTTGGTGTCTAACAAATAAGACTGCACACTAGACCAAATAGTGCCCATGTATTTTCAATAGGGGGAGTATCCTTGTGGCTCTTGGAGAGTGTAAGACACTGCTTAGTTCCTCTCCTGAATTGGCTGACATTCCACCTCTCGAAAAAAACTAATAAATGTTTCCTTTCCTTGAAGTTCAAAGTTAAGGTTGGGGGGAATTGGTTGAAATGAACACAAAAGCTACAACTTTATTGCTCTTTTCAAACCTGTCCAGGTGGGCCATTGCTGATGCTATATCAAGAGTCCTGGAGAACTCTGCAGAGAAGCTGCATTCATGGAGGAAACGTCTGCTAGCTGTCTGCATAAAATGGTTAATCCTTACATACAGCACTAGCAAAGAACAAGAAACTCACTCAGAAATTGAAAGTGCCATGCTGTCAAGGCTAGAGAAATTATTGGTGAGAATGAGGGTGTTCCTTCTGTTTGTTTTACATTATTCTAAACAGAGTGGTACCAAGCACAACAGCTGAGGAACAATAAGTCCACCAGAGGGTGCATGTGTACAAGTAGTTGCACATGAATATGCAAACATCTTTAGAAAATTACTGTCTGCTTTACCTTCCTTCTCAGTTTCCAGCTTCAGCTGATTCACCATATATGACCCTTCCTGATAAAATCAAGACCTTGCCACAATCATTCATTCCCTAGAGATCTCCAGATTAGATTACCACAATGTGCTGTACGTGGGGCTGCTATTGAACTGTGTTCAGAAGATGCATGTAGCACTGTAAATGGCACATCATGTCTCTATGAGAGTTAGCTTGCCAAGCCAGTTGTGCATTTGTGCAATACATTTTACTTTACAGATTTTTTTTTCTTTTACTCTATATAACTTGCCGTCATATATCATAGCTGCAAAATTCCAGATAGGGAAGCGGGGATACTGAGATTCTCAAAGTTTTATTCTGCCACCGCTGTCCCTACATCCCTGTATGCATATGGTTAAGTATTGATTTGCTGTTTCCTACCTACCTAGAACTCAGTAACTGAAGTGGTTCCAGAAGACTGGCACAGTTTTGTGAAGATGGGGCTCAAGTAAGCATGTTTATGCATTTGGTGCTGTTACAAAGAATTGCGTGTTAGGGCACAGCCCTGCAAAGTAAATGACCCCTACTTGTGCAGAAGTAGCTTGCATTGTTACACATTTTCCCGGCTTTCTAAGTAGTTTGGTATGCATTTGGAATCACTTTTGCAACGGTTACCTGTGCGAGGGTGAGGACCCGTATGAATACGGATGGCTAAGCTATTACCCTGAGCATTGAAATGCTCAGGTAGTTATTGCTGTAGAACATGGGTTCTCAACAAGGGGGGAATTCCCCCCCGGGGGGGAATTTTAGGGTTCCGGGGGGGGAATTGGGACCACTATTCAGCAAAGTGTGATGTCCTGTAGATTATGTACAATCTGTAAAATTGTAGTTTGTTTTTAATTTAATCTGCGACATTCAATAAAGAATATCACAGATTAAAATCGATTCTTGAACATGCAGCATTATTTTCATTTGCAAAATTAAATTATTATTTAAAGACCAGAAAGTGCTCCAAGAAATTCTGTTATAATATAAACTCAGAATTTTTTCTCTCACAAGAAACACCACCGTCACTCGCGAAACGTCAACACGCTATGAGGAACTATCTTGGGAAGGGGGGAATTATATTCTGAACAATGGTGAAAGGGGGGAATGGAGCAAAAAAGGTTGAGAACCACTGCTGTAGAATTTATAGATTGAGAACCACAGTTGAAATGGAACAATATGAACAAAATAGACTATTAAAATGCCTCCCCCGTCCATTCATGGGAGCATATAATTTGTGACATAGTGCAGAACCTTTCAGCTTTATATTTTGTGTAGCCTTTATGGCATGGGTGGGAAATCTCAAGCCTGGGGATCGAATGCGCCCCCCCCCCGATCTCTCTACCCGGCTCTTAGGACTCTCTTCAGGCCATACCCTGTTTTCTTAAGGCCACACCCATCAGTGACCCTGCTCCACACCCTCCTCAAGTGCTTTTGCCTGGATAGAGGGGGGTGTAGAATGGCTAAAATGTAGCCTATTGTACAAAAGTAATTGTTGCATCCCTTGCTCCACCCACTTTTTGCCTCTGATCCTGCCTGCCACTGCCACGTGCCCCCCCCCCGAGATCTTCAGTACCCTGCACAGCTCCTTAGAGATAGGCAAGAGAAGACTGTAATTTCAATTACACATACTTTGGCTTAGTTACTATAAGGTAATGGCTTATCCCTCTTCTGTGGCTTAGATATTAGCACTCCCCAATATGCATGCTGTTCCTGACCTTCTTTTGGGTGGTTTTTGCCAAATAAGATCCCTGAATTTTGCAAGCCTAGGTGTTAGAAAGAAGGTGAATTATGTCAAGTAAGTAAATTTTGGTAAATTTTACTGCTTAATGTGATAGCATGATTTGGATTTCCTGGTGCAGGATCCACCCCATCCTAGTCATTCTTAAGTATTTTGCAGATAATGGCTGTGTTTTAGATGTCATACTAAACCAGCAGGGAATCTCCAGCCCAGAGGTTTCATTAGTCCTGGCACAGGCCTCAGTTTCACCTGCAATGCCATTCCCTGCTAACCACACCCACCTGACCCACACCTGATATCATATGTCAGATACAAAGGACAAACTGGAAGCTTAAAGTGAGCTTCCAATTGTTGCTTTGCAAGTGGGGCTCAGCTGCACTAAGAAGTTCCCTGTCCTCAACTCCTTAGTGCAGCCCAAGGCGGCTTGCTTTCTCCTAAATCACTTGCTTCAAATGGAGCATTTTCCCCTCTGCAGACATAGGTAGAAGGAAAAATGTTTCATTTGGAGCAAGTGGTTTGAATCCAAGCAGGACTTCAAAGGGCATCCCTGTAACCACCAATCAGCAGATCAACAATTACAACAAGGCTCTTTGAAGGCATGTTCCCAGTTCCAATCAGCTGATTGGCACTGATAGCCAATTTAAGTTAGTCTTAAGTTAATATCTGTTTTACCAAGTGTTATCATCTAAAGTACTCCTCAAACAGTACAACTAGATAGTTCACAGACCAAACCAATATCTGGGATATAATTCTTTCTTTCATTAACTTTGCAAGATGAGTGCATGATTTTTATCTTAACATTGTTTTAAATCTCTGTCATGTAGGTACCGTTATAAAGACCAGAATTTTCTGAAGACTCTGAATACAACTATATATTTGCTGTACCAGAGGGAAACCTCTGTTAGCCAGAGATTATTTAAGCTGCCAGTGCTGTATATGATGATCACGCAGCACTCTTTATTTTTGTCAACAATGCTGAGGTCACAAGAAGACAATGACATGAATGTTCATGCAAGAGGTATCTCTCTTTTGTTTCCTTTTTTACCTGTATATAACCAAGTGACTTTCAAATGTTGCTTTTCATCCATCCAGTTCCTAGCCCACCTAGACGTTTTCAGAGCTGCTATATCTAGGACATTCTTTTTTTAGTATTTAAACTTCCAAAATTTACCAACTCTTCTCCATTACCATTACATTCCATATTGGGAGAAATAACTTTTTCAGCTCAACTACAGTCCCTTAGTACAGATTTGTGTTTGCATTGCACTTATTATAAATGAACTGGGATGTGTTCGTTAAGAAATACTATTTGGTTCTATATTTCTGCTTTGTAATTCAGCAAACCTGCAAATAACCCACTTGTTTTGAATGACCTGTTCTTAAGGGGGTAAGAAGAATGCTAGTTAAAATCCTCAGAATTTCAGCTTTCTCCTTTCTTGTTAGGAAGTGACTAGCTGTTACAATAGAATTTATTCCAGATGCAGAGTAATGCAAATTGGAAGGAACTGGGCTATGTGGTATAGTTTGAGAACCTGTAAAAAGGGACCCTGTAAAAGCATACCAAAGAGTTGTTTAATTACCCCCAAGAATCTTTAGTTAGCACAAGGCCAGAGCTTCCCATGTTAGACTGGATGAGGGAGTAGAGGTGAAAGGAAGGACAGTCCAGTCAATTTCTGCCCAAAACTTAAACAGAAAGTGTGGTAAGTATGAGCAGTCAGGGCTGTGTGAGGTGGTGCTGCAGAACTGCCCCCCCCAACACCAACATCGCTGTTGCTTAACTGGACTGTGGAGGGGCAAAGCAGTGAAAAGGTCATGACTGTGCGGATGCACCATTGGAGATGATCTGGCACTCCTGCTGGTGCACCCATGCTGCCATGTCCCTGCCCTGCACCGTCTAGGTAAGCAGCAGGGACACTGGTGTTAGGAGGAAACCACTTCCACACTACACTAGCCGCTCCTGGTAATAAGAGGATATGTATCAAGGCCCTTTTCCATATTAGAACACAAGTTTTCTGAATTGAAAATAGCCTTCTTTAGAAAGAACTCTGTGAAAGAGAGGTTATGAAATGAAAGGTTAATCATAATGTGTTTTCCATTTTGTGGCCCCCAGTCACTGTCCACTGGGAAGTTCTTTTGCATAGCTGAAATGACTGGGAGTTGCGTGAAAACAGAGGAGCACTCTCATGATGCTCCATGCATCTTAGCAGGTCTTGCCCTGGAGAACTTCCTAGTGGTGTGCACCTAGCATCACTGTTGCAAGGAAGTCCTGGAGCAACCATAGTATTGTCAAATTGCTTGGCAATATGTTGCTTGGATGAGGGAGAAAAATGTTTTTCCTTTTTTGCTTCAGAGGCATTAGTGGACATCCTGTTGACTCTAGTGAAATGCTGCCCTGAGGTTTGTGAGAGTAACCATTTTGCTGTGTTGCTTGGAGCTTATGGTGCAACACTGAGTGTTTCTGGTAAGTACATTGGCTCTTGAAAGAGATGTACATCCCATAAAGTTTTGTTTTTAATGGGACAATTTTAAAATGCAGCGATCAAACTATTATGTGTGTCATATGTATGTCAGACAATTTAGCTGCAGTTTCTGGATGGAAGAAGCTGTATTTTAGGACACAGGGGTAATGTCAAGAATTAGCAGGAGTGGTAGTTGAAAAGGAACTATGTTTGGAGGCCCAAAGACTTGTAGGTGTAGGGGTTGTGGCTGGATTAGATAAAGGAAGAACAGAACAGTAGCCTGGGGAACGCTGGGTAGGGTGCTGTGTGTCTTGTACAAAGACTTCAATATGTGGCTGTGGACTGCCATCACTGGAAAGTATTGTGTTCAGAGTGATGTAAGGTGATATTAAAAAAACCTCTAAGTTGCAAATGCTCACTCAGTGTTGCAGAGATCACCCAAAGGCTTAGGAATTTTGGTCCCACCATATTTTTAATGTATAGAGAGTCATATTTCTCTCTCTCTCTTTTACTTTTTAGACCAGAAGATACTGCTGCTGCTTAAACTGTATGAAAAGAATGGTCTAAGCCTTGTAAACTTCAGGTTAGTTGATTGCCAACTTGATCAGTGTGTCGGTTAGAGAGCATGTACAGGGTGTGTCAGTCTTGCCCCACTGTGGATTATCTGCCTTGGGTATTTGTGCCCTGCATCCAGTAAGCTTTTACACAAGGGGCACTTTGAGTAGAATTTAATAAGCCTTTGAAGAGGAATAGGCATTCCTTAAAACTAAGTGGTTGGGATGGAAATGGAATCTGACAAACTGAGATTCTGAAGTTGCCTCACCTGAACCCTTTCAGAATATGCACGTTGACGGATTCCTTCGACTCACTCTGAATCATTTATAGGATACTCCAAAGGTCTGCCTCTTTGTTCACATCATGCTATGCATAATTGTTAAAAGGTACTTTTCAGCTCAGTTGAGTGGCTAGCTAGCAGACAGTGCTTCTGCTGCTACACACATTAAGGGTAGCAATCAATGCCCCTTGGGAGCAATGGTACTTGATGACATGCCGCTGCTCTCAGGAAAATTTGTCTGGAAAAAAGGCTAAAAAATGTCTTTAAAAT